>NC_141142.1:65360831-66015414 GCF_053477565.2 Lygodium microphyllum
TTACCCTCTACAATAACTTGTTGGTGAGCTCCCATGTAGAGAGTTGCACAGGAGGACCTCGCCATGTAGCCACTATTGGTACCCAAGGGTAAATGGTCTTAATTACTCTTGCATGGATTAAAGTATATTTAATTAGTTTAACTTCTCATTCCTCTCCCCATTCAATTAATTTTTGAACAATTTTAAATTGAAAATTTTAAAATGGATTTGAGAGAAGATATAGACAAATGTTTCATGCACGAATAACTCAAAAAGTAAATGACCATTGTATTAACATGTGCTTAATGGGCAATGTAATAGGTGGAGGCATGCAAAACCAGTACTTATTGCAATTATATGTAGAACCAACATGTATGGGGGTAGTCTTAGAGCATTGCTGGCCTCCTTCACATGCGTGCATGCAAGGGGAGCCAAACCACAAGCATCCCCTAAGGCAAGGGGGGACATTGAGGGTGGAAATTTAGAAAGTAGCAATGAAGTGAAGAGAGGATGGACCTCAACTTTGCACATGCACACCTAAACAATGGAGACGGGCTCAATATTGAGAAGCTAATGTGACAAGACTGGAAACAATTCAATGAGCAAAGAATTCAATGATTAAACAAAACTATGTTGATTTTGCACTATGTGGGCCTTATATGTGCTTCATGCGGGGAGGCCTCTAATGGGCGATGAATTTCCACAATAGTTCAAGCACACCTTTGGAAGCAAAGCAACTTTATGCATTTTTAGTTTGTGGAAAATGCCTTTTTATGGTGGTATTTTCCTCCTATGCTAAGCATGAACATGTTCTCAACTCAATTAATGGTTACTACACCAATTAGGTCTACTCTTTATCATGGTCTCCTAGTTTCTCCCTAGATAAGGCATTACTGCACGAGTGTCCTATTTGATTCACTTTACCTAGCCTACCTCTCTGGCTTGGTGTGGGGACCTAAAATGGGCCCAACTTTGTACAAACATAACACAAGCCCCACTCTTCCCTCACTTACAACCCTCTTAAGTCCATGTAACTAAACAACTAGGACTACCTCACACACTTGATCATTGGAAAATTAGGTGCTATGTATTGGTGTGTGCAGTACATGCTTGAATGCAAAGTATAGATGAACGTGCACAACCATATTTAATGAGCAAATAAGATGTGTATGTGTAGCAAACATCCCTTTATATCTTTTGTGAATTTTCTACTCATTGCGGCATTGCTAGTTATACACCAAAGGCTTTGAGTCCTCCTGACTCATGCTACCTTTGGGATCATAGATGACATAAGGTTGACCTATTCATGATATGTAGCAAAGAATTAATGCTTTCAGCAATTATTCTCTAGTTTTTAACTTGGTTTCTTTGACACACCACAAATGGCACCAAGACTACTCCCATGCTAACAAAATGCCTTGTTTAGATATGAAGATGCTTGTTTTTATGATTTTGAATTCATTTTTAAAATATAATTGTATTTTTTAAATTTTTGGTTCATTTACAATATGAAATTAAGAAAAATAAAAAACCACAAATATAAAGTGCTGAAAAGTAAGTATCTATATCCCTTTTTCTCCCTCCAAAACAAAATTTGAATCCCATTCCATTTTCTATGAAAATTAATGAACTTAGATGAAAATTGCTCATACGATGTGATGTACTTGTCACCTCATGTGTATACCAATGCCCTTGATGCCTCCAATGGCTGCTAATATACTTGATAGGATTCCACAATGCTCAAACACCGCCTTATGATCATCCTTTGTTGCATTGCTTTCATCTCTCACCCTCACACTCCACTTACCCCTTCTTGTTGAGATAACAAGCTCAACATGTACGGACATTGATGATGGACTAACTAGTTAGATGGGTCCGCAAGTCTACACTTAACACATGAGTAATTATTATGATCCTCACATGGCCATTGACTTATCACTTATTATATTTGATTTGTTACACCTATCTATAGCTGGCAACATAGTTATGACACTAGTCGATTAGTATAGTTAGTTATGCACTATTTGACTTAGTATTTTATATTGTATTGTATCTATACTTTGTGTACATTGTATTGTGTGTGAAAGAAGAAGAAGAAACTAGCAAGAAAATATTTTGGCCTCTATCTCTCTTTTTGTGTCCTTGAGTGAGCTTTCTCTTATGTGTATGGTGTGTACTTGGCGAAACAGCTCAAGTAAGTCTTCCCATCACATAATATGTGATATGGTTTCAAAGTAGGGCCGGTGAGAGAGGTTGATTTTGAAGGCTAAAGTGAAGGAAAAGAAGCACGGATTTGAGCAAGCAAGTAATAGGTAAGAAGCTCTCCCATTCTTCCACTCTTTCTATTGCACAATGCTTATCAAGGGATCGGAAGCAGGAGAGAGCAAGTATCTTATATTATTGTAAGATTTCGTTACTTTTTGGCCATTTGAGGCCATATTGGGCCCTGTTTTAGATCCACAAGGTTTTGGACAACAGTTTTAACATATACTGCGATTTCGATTGTATTGACCGAAAGTGGGTGTATAAGTTATAGATTTTCAATTTGTAAGTTTTGAGGTGTTTTCCAAGAAGCAAACACAAGTTTTATCTACAAACATGTTGCATATTACATGTACTATTGAGCAACCCATAAAAAAGGCAACTTAGTGTATTACTGTGCACTTGTTGTGAAAGGTTGTAGAAGACCTACTTGCTGTTTTGTATCAATTTTGTAACAATGGTAGAGAATAGTGGAAACACCAGCATTGAGAAGCTAGCCGAGAACAACTACCCATCATGGAAGTTCGATGTGATGAACTTCTTTATTGGAAAAGGCCTCTTCAAGTTTGTTTTAGGTGAAGAAAACGAGTCAAAGGTGAGTGACCTTATGATTGTAGATGAATTAAAGGTGTGGAAAGAATGGAATACAAAAGATAAAAAAGTGATATATTGGCTATTTGCAGTCATTGATAATACTATGTCAAAGCATATAAAAAATATAAAAAGTTCACATACAGTCTAGATTTGAAAATATATTTTTTGTGAATACAAACGCATGAAAGATTTAGCTCAAGCAAGAGTTGAATACTTTGAAGAAAGAAAAAAAGTCTCATAATGAGTATGTTTTGAAGGTGAGGAGCATTGCAGATGCTTCAATAGCGATTGATGCAATGCTTGATGATGATGATTCGGTAACATCTACTTTCAATGGTCTTAATAATGAAAAGGCTTGGAAGTTTTTTTTTAACTTTTGTGATGCACGAAATCCATTTCTAGAATTTGACAAGTTGGTCTCTCTCATGAACACTAAAGAGATCAACATGTAGGGTGATCATTTGAAAGTAGTAAACATATCCGAGCATTTTACTCAAGTTTAGGAAGGAGACATTGGTGCATGAAAATGAGCGACCAGGGACATGATACTGCATGAAGTCAAGTGGGGTAACACATGCAAATATCATCTTTTGTCTTTCTAACACTTACCCATAGCGGGAGTTGGACTGATAAATAGAATTCTCAAGTGTTACCATGCATGTTCAACACGTGGTTGTGATATTTCAGTTTTGAGACACACGCCTCATGCAGTAAGAGAAGAAAATGTATTCTTGCTTCTAATTTTGAGTCCCCAAGTGGAATTTTATATGGCAAGGGGCATGTTTGCCATCTAACGACTAAGGAGAAACAAGGGGTAGCTTAGTAAAATAGGGAAAAAAGCAAAAACGTGAGGAGTTTTTTTGAAAAAAGAGGAGAAGAGAGGGTTTGACACAACACAATGAGAGAGAGAGAGAGAGAGAGAGAGAGAGAGAGAGAGAGAGAGAGAGAGAGAGAGAGAGAGAGAGAGAGAGAGAGAGAGAGAGAGAGAGAAGAATCTTACAGGCTGAAGAGAAGAGAGAAATATGAAGAAAGAGGTCATGAAGATGAAGTTATTGGAGCCGAGGAGCAATATGACATGGTTGGTGAAGTCAATGGGTTGATACGAGCTCTCAGTTTTTAGATGATGGTAATAAGAGTCTTCTTTTTGTCTTGTTTTCTTCTAGTGCTACATGGGTAGAGAATTTGCAGATTAGTTCTGATGTATGGATATGAGTGAAAGACAGCAAAGGGCTGCTCTTCATCATGTTGAGAGTGATGTATGTTAGTTGTTGCATGAGATTTCCCATCAACAGAGAAGAATGGAAGTAAAGGGTATTTACATCTGAAACTGGATATGTGGTAGGAAATATGTGTTATGGGCAAATGTTGAATGTATGGACTCGAGTTAGTGGAAATTTGAAAGGATTTGTAGCCAGGAAAATGATGAATCAGAGTTCATAAAGTTCAAAGCTCCTGCAACTCTTCATCAATGCAAGATATGCTGAGATGTATCTGCTAGCATGTTGAAATGACAATTTGAAGTCAGAGAATGTGTCTTCCCGTTTGCAAGTTTGTGCTTTTGAAACAAAGTAGTTGTGTTTGCTGTATAGAGCATGTAGGAATTTAGGACTACAGATTATGCAGAGTTGTTAAAAGGCAATAGATCAAGGAATTTGACTCTGAGTTGTTCCGAAGAGTTATAGATTGGAAAGAGAGCTACAACTTCCCTTTTGAAGCTTGGCAATCCAAGATCAGGTTAGAAAGTTATGAATTGTTCAGTGTAATGCTCCATGAGGCAATTTCTGTGCTCTATGAGGAAACATTTGAATTCAGCAGCATCTACATCATTAACTTGGTTTCCCATGAAAATCATCATGATTTTCCATTGCTATATCAGTGTAAACTCTATTTGATGCAATAAGGGATTGTCTACAATAGTGAAATGCTTATAACAGCTAAGTTGGCATGAAAATTTGCCATATAAAGCTTTGGTTACATGTGTATTTGGTTTGTATTTATGCGTGCCCTAAGAAAAGAAGAGCAGAGAGGATCTACAATTGATTTTGTATTGCTTGAGGCAACCACGCTTTGTGGGGCAGTTTGCTACGTGGGGTTGCCATTTTTAAAAAACAGGAGTTGTGTGAATCTAAAAGCTCGTGTTGTCAGAGTCTTAGCCATGGTTGTTTCAATATCAGATTCTCTCTAAAAATGGTAAAAACTGATCCTAAAGGTTTAAGATGCTTAAGTGTTGAGTTGAAGTCTTAGTGAGGAGTGAGTGATAAAAAATGTTTGATCATGTGTTCAGTGGTGGTGTTTCGTGGGTTTTGTTGAGAGGAGATCCTCGGTTTTTATCCATTGCTGTTGTCTTGGGGGTTGTTAGAGGCCGACTACCCAATTCACCTATGAACATGGAAAATCCTCTTCAAGAGGCCATGGTATGGGATATGTTGGTGATAATTAGCAAAACATGTTAAATCAATAGTTTGGTGAAACTCAGGTTTTAGGAGGCCGTGGAAACTTTAGAGACAGGGGAGCTTTAGAGGAAGAGGTGGATGACAGAACAAAGGTTCTAGCAATTCTGGTGTTGTTTATCATTATTGTGGCAAAATAGATCTTATTGTAGCCCACTAAGAAGGATGATATCCGCAATTGTAAATTGTAGCAAGAAAACTATGCATCATCTTCACGATAAAATGAAGACAAAAAAAGGTACCTATTTGTTATGAAGCATATAATGAATGATCTTACAAGAAAGGGACACATGATGATGTATGGTATGTTAATTCAAGTGTATTTAATCATATGCCTAGTCACGTTGAATGGTTTGGAGAGATGCAAGATTTACAAAATCCAAGTTATGTGCAGATGTGTGATGATTCATGCCAACCAATTTTACACATTGAAAAAGTTTCCTTGTCCTTGCATGATGATTGGACAAAGAGTTTATTGGATATATTATGTATATGTGTAGAAAGAAAAGCAAGAATCACGTAGCCTTAGTGGACTAGAAACATCACCTGCTACTACATCTATAGTTAGCCCTTGGTTTGGGAGACTAAGGAGCAGTCCCACATCTTCAAGTGCATCTACTAGTGTTGCAGGTAAAGAGAAAGGGAATAAGAAAGTGTCAGATGGTAATGATGTATATGTTAGTCATTTGGGGTTTGATGGAGGTTCTAGTGATTAGGGGTTTTTGGATGATAAGCTTGAAATTCCTTCAGTTGTCAAGAAACCAGGTGTATAGAGAGCACATGGTAATGTAAAGGCTCCATTGAGTGATCCGATGGTATGTAGATCTAGTAGGGTTAGATATCCTATTAAAAGATTTTCTTTTGAAGGTTATGCAACTCAATATTATGCTTATATGGTAAAGGTGGTTGAGGATATTGAGCGCACTTATTTTTGGGATGCTATTGATCATGCTCATTTGGTACAACAATGGATGAGGAGATGGTTATATTAGAGGCCAATAAGACTTGAGATCTAATACCATTTCCTAAAGATAAGAAAGCTATTGGCTGTAAGTGGATCTACAAAATTAAGTATAATGCATATTTTTCTATTAGTAGATATAAGGCTAGGTTGGTTACAAAAGGCTATGCTTAACCATATGGCATAGATTATAAAGAGACACTTAGTCCAGTTGCCAGGATGGCAACTGCTAGATGTGTGATTGCTTTGGCAGCATCTAAAGGTTGGAGTTTGCAGCAATTGGATGTCAAGAATTCTTTTTGTATTATGGTGAATTACAAGAAAAGGCATATACGGAGGAGCCAATATGTTATGAGGATTTAGAGCATCCCCCATATGTATGCAAGTCAAAGAAGGCACTCTATGGGCTAAAGCAAGCACCTAGAGCATGGTTTGACAAGATGGGAGAGTATCTTGTGAACATTGGGTTTTATATTTTTGATGTTGATCACTCACTTTATGAGAGAAAGGGAGATGCATGCTTGGTTATCATAATCATCTATATAGATGACTTGATTATTACAAGTGACAATGATAGTGGGATTGCTAAAGCCAAGGAACTTTTGAAGAAGAAGTTTGAGATGAAATATTTGGATGAGTTGAGGTATTTTCTTGGTACTGAAGTGATTAGATGAGATGATGATATATGGCTATCCCAAAGACAATATGACTTGGATATATTATCCAAGTATGGAATGACATCATGTAAGCCTCTTTTAGTGCCAATGGAGCAAAATATGAAGTTGAGTGCTGATGTTGGGGATGAGATAGAAGACCCTACTATGGTCAGGAGAATAGTAGGGAGTTTGATTTACAAGACTATCACAAGGCCTTGATTTATGCTATTGGCTTTGTTAGTCAATTTATATGGATACCTAGAAAGCCTCATTTGGATGCAGTTAGATGCATATTGAGATATGTGAAGTCCAAATTGTACTATGGACTTGTTTATGAGATAGGTAAAGATATATAGGTGTTTGGATACATAGATGTAGATTGGAATGGTAGCATATTTGATAAAAGACCTACTAGTGGATTCATGTTTTCCCTTAGTAGTAAAATAGCTATGTGGAGTAGTAAAAGTAGCCTACGGTTGCTTTATTGAGTATAAAGGTTGAGTACAAAGGTGCCACTATGGAAGCATGTGAGGTGGTATGGCCACACAAGTCATTGGGTGATTTGGATGTGTAGGGAGATGGTCCAGTTGTCATTCACTATGACAACATGAGTAGCATACAATTAGCTAGGAATCCAATGTTCCATGCTAGGAAAAAACACATTAAGATGTATTACCACTTTGTGAGAGAGAAGATACTTGCAGGAGAGATTGACTTGGTATATGTCAACATACATGATCAAATAGTTGTCATTTTCACAAAGGCATTGGGTGCAAAGAAGCTTCAAAAAATTTGAAGCTTACTTGGAGTTGCAAAGGTGTAGTTGAACTTGAGGGGGAGTGTTGAGATAGCAAGCTCAGCATGATGATAGACTATCTGGTTAGATGGGTTTTCATATCTAAGCATATCTGTGGTCATTATGATCCTCACATGCCATTGACATACCACTTAATATATTTGGTTTGTTACATCTATCTATAGCTGGCATAGTTATAGCACCAGATGATGAAGATTTGAGAGCAGAAGATCATCACAAGGAGACCATTAAGGTGTTTTTCATCTTCTGCACATTTTTTTCTTTCTTCCTCTCTTCATAATGAGAAGACATTTAAAAAAAGCACCCCTCTAAACCCTACTACAAGTGCCCCTTCAAATTAGGTATACTCTCATGATTTTGGGGCCTTTTTTGGCAAAAAACATGTCCATCTTCCATGTTTCCACGTAGTAAAATAAGGTCTTAAAGCATGAAATGGGGCCTCAAATGCACAAAAGTGATGAGCAACTAATGGTTGGACTCCTTATAGACTTGACCTAGTGCTCTGCTATACCTCTAACTTTAAAATGTTCCATGTCTTGAGCCTTGAACACTTTGTATGAATGACCAGTTTAAAGCTTTAAATATTCAAATTTCACTAAACACATCTTAGGGATCCATTAAAAATGCTATGAAATCTCACAAAGTGCACCTTTAAATTGGCCTCTCATTGGTGACCACATGATAGTGCAATCTAGACTATCGAATCCACAGGATATTGCAACCTAGTCTATTAGATCCACGAACAGGACCTGCCAAAACAACACAAAAATCGGCCTCTCATTAGTGACCATAGGACAGTGCAACCCAGCCTATCAAATCCACGAATAGGACTTGCCAAAACAACACAAAAATATGAAAGGACAACTAAGAGGTAAAGAGACAATCAAAGAATGAAGAAAAGATTACACATTGACCCCACAACCATGGATCCAAGGGCCAAAAGTAGGACTAAGAAATGAGGATCCCCCCAAGGAAATGATGCTCAATAACTATTCCTCCTATTAAATACTCGTAAGGCAACCCAAATGCTAGCCTAGCCTAGTTGGATAGACACCTAGGATACAACCCAATCTCACCTTTGGCACATAAGCACTAAGAGGTCCTGGTTGACTCTTTTTTACTTAGAACCCACTAATGACAAAGATAAAAATACTAAGCCCAATATCTCCTTTATGGATTTGTTTCCTAGTCCATTATCATGTATTTATTTGTATATTTTTCTATTTCTTTTCCTTTCTTCTTCTTAGTGGGGATGGCTTGTTGGCCATTTCTTCGACTGTAGTGCCCCAAGGAGATCAAGGCATCGGCATCGGGCCATTGACTTGAACCCAAGAACCTAGTAGAACCTCACAAGGCGACACCCAACTTTTATCTTTTTTTATTTTTTTACTTTTATCCCCACAGCAAGGTTTGATCCCAAGGAGGATAGGGCATCGACCCAGGAACCTACCAAGCCTTTCGAGAGGTGACAAGTATCTTCTAGCTCTTTATTATTAGTAGTATGATTATTATTTTTTGTTTGTGATGGGAGTGGAGATAAATTTTTGCCCATAGGCCACACTCAAATCCCAACCCCTCACATACTAGGGGTCTTTATGCAACAAGAAATCACACCAAGTACTCTTAACACAAGGCAAACTATCTCACAGAGCAGAAGCAGCCCCCTATTGACCGTCAAGAAGACCATCATGCCACTCAGGACCACCCATGGGCATCCTCAAGCCAAAAACTAGTAATCGAGGCATCTAGCTTTGCAAAGTCCCTCAAACCCTTATATAAGTCTTGGCCTTAGACCGATGGAAGATGATACACAAGTGATCCCTTCCTCTCAAAACATGAAGTAGTAATCAACAAGAAATAAGGTGATAGAGACACCTGGTGTAGTGAAGAAGGATCTGCATTGAAATTTCTAAAACCTCTGTTGAATGCAAGTGTCATAACACATCTCAATCAACAACACACAAGTTAAAAGCATTTGCACAATGAAGAAAATGAAGTGGCCCTCTTGGTCTAATGAGATATGTCAAGACAATCCCAAACTCAGCAAAACACTGTTGATCTAAACCCTTGATCCCCATAGAAACTCTCATAAAGTACAAAACCTAGATGAAGGGATGGGCCAGTCAAGCCCTACACTAGATGCATTAAGTTATTGGCTAACCCCCCTACATAAATAGCAAGGGGCACATGACAAATATGGTGTTGAATGATATGATGCATCCATGAAAGGGTCAGAAGGTGGTCAATCACTATCTAACTCATTACCCATACTAACCATTTGCAGCCAAAGTAGGACATGTAAGCAAGCAATCCCGAAAGTAGCCTTGGGCTAATTTCATCAAATAATTCTAAAAACAAGCTAGGGAATCTACAAAGTAATTCCACTGACAGGGAATCAATTGACAAGTCATGGACTAAAAAAAACTCGAGTATGTCCAAGGCTGCATGGTGGTACATCCACAAAATTGCTCACACTATAGGTCCCATTCACCTGGTTGATCACTAGATGCGAGTTTCCTTTTACCAATAAATAATGGGTAGCATCACGTCTAGCTAAATTTAGCCCCATAAGTAAGGCCTGGTATTCTGCCATATTGTTAGTAAAAGCGGTGCATAAATAAACTCATATTTTCATAACCACTCTATGATAGGGATCTTTAATGATAACCCCTACATTTGTATTGCTTGGTGGGCCCTTGGGAACTCCATCAAAATACAATGTATTGATCAGGGTCTCATTAATGTGCCATGCCATACTGATCAATGTACTTGTACTTATGATAATCAAAGTCTAGTTGAGAGAGAGGATGTGACATTGGTACTATCTCTCTTTCCATACTAAACTCAATGGAGATACTAGAAAGAACCCTATGATAGCGGTGGCAATAGACCTTAACATCCTAGGTGAAAGAGCTATCTAGCCACTCAGTATATGCGATAACCCTTACTCCACCAAATGACTGGGCCTTGGTGGTAACACCACTTTTAAGTATGGATGCTCAAGATAAGGAACGACTTTATGTATTCCATTGCCTTGGTACACTTTGCAAGTTTAAGTTGGATGATGGGAGACCTGCAAAGGCATCAAGTCCTATGTTAGCCCCTATATATAATAGGGATTTAACTTATTGAAGTTTACTTTATTTTTAAACTCTACCTCTTGCAAGTCTGCTAAAAGGGCTATAAAGTTGTTCTTTTCTATGTGAAAAATTTAGTAAGGGCCATCCCACTT
This sequence comes from Lygodium microphyllum, assembly GCF_053477565.2. Lineage (NCBI taxonomy): Eukaryota > Viridiplantae > Streptophyta > Polypodiopsida > Schizaeales > Lygodiaceae > Lygodium > Lygodium microphyllum. The sequence goes on from NC_141142.1 coordinate 65,371,783, forward strand.
GGGTTCTAACTTTCCTAGAAACAGCTCCCAACATGCATTATAATATAAGACCAACTGACTCTTAATAAATTTATATTTTTTGTCTTGAAGATTCTAAAGTGCTTTAATTTTCTACTTCCCTACCTCTTGATGCAACAAGGTCTATATTTGGATCTCATCAATATGTGTTAAGAAAGTCCAACCATTCTTGTAATGCTCCCTCTTCACCCAAAGGGTGGTTTAAAGCAAATCTCATGGTAGAAAATTCAATCTCCAAGGGTAAGATGCACTTTTCCCCATATACTAACTTGAATGGGGTATGGCCTATTGCTCTTTTGAATATCATGTTGTAAGCCCAAATAGCCATATACAGTCTCTTATCCTAATCACGGTTACCCTCTAATATAGTCTTGGATAGAATCCCCACAAGCTACTTATTGATACTCTCTACCTGCCCGTTCTCTTGGGGGTTATAAGGGGTGGTTTTGTTATGCTTAATTTTTAGAGCTTCAATTAAGGCTTCTATGACCTTATTCAGAAAGTGTGTCCCATGGTGACACCAATTCTTTAGGTGGACCAAAATAGCAAACAATTTGCTCCATGATGAAATTGGCAATTTCCTTCGCATTATCCATTCATCAGATCTTCAGACCACTGCCTGAAGTAGTCTATCACTAGAATGATATAATGATTTTGTGTTGTAGATGAAGGATGTATCGGTCCTATGAAATCAATGTTCCACTTTTCAAAGGGAAAGGTCACTAAAATGGGATTAAACAACCATTTACAATTTTCCCTCACATCATGTCTCCCACAAATATCACAATGCTTAACATAGTTGAAAACAACTTGGAAAGTTGTTAGCCACCAATATCCGACACGTAAAGCTTTTTGGGTAGCAAATCGTCAAATAAAATGACCCCACATGCTAAATCATGGCATTTCTCTAAAATGAATGACACCTCATTAGACTCACACAATGCCAATAAACCTCATCCACTCCTTTTCTATACAAGACACCCCCACTATTATTGAAAAGCAAGGTGCTTGTTGCTTAATCTTTCTCTTTTTGGATTTGAAAAGAGTTTTTATCGGTTGCCTATGGATAGAAAATGCGTAATAGATGTATAGCATGATGGAATTGAGGTTGCATCAATCTTACATAGATTATCGCAATTGCTAATGTCACCCCACTCTTCCTTAGGCTTTCCAAAATCTACTAAACATTCCATAATACATTGTAATTTTGGTGGTGACGTAGGAAATTTGGTATGGTAGTCTCTATACTATGCCAAACTCCCTTCCGCCACAAAGTGAATGAGGTAAGGGTACCACCTAGTCATGGAAGGGCGGACTAGGACACTATGCAAGAGGGAGAGGAGCTTGTGAGAGAGAGAGAGAGAGAGAGAGAGAGAGCTACAAAAGATATATGAATCAATAAAACTTAAGAGGGCACAAGAGATGGAGAACCCTCAAGACATAACCAATATACACAATATAGACACCAATAGCATGGGCTTATTACACTATAGAGCATGCATAAGCTATAGTAAGGGAATGAATTGCATAAGCTCGTGAGAGAGAATGGGGAAGGCTCAATAGGGCTGAAGAAGGCCTCTTGGCTCTCTCTTGCAAATTACAAAGGAGAAGGCCTCTTTATATAGGCCTTGAGGGTGTTTAGGGAGGAGGTTAAGATAGAATAGGAATTAACACCACCAAAGATGCATTAAGGCGGTTCCACTAATGTGGAAGCTCCATCTAGATGTTTTGTTGACCAATTTTGTACTTAATCAAGTTCCATCATAGGTGAGTTGTCTCCATTCTCCCCCCCATAGCTTGAGTCCAAGAGCACTCCTATAAAAAAATATAGAGAATCTTCATAAAATAAGATCATATCTAGCAATAATGGAGAGAGAGTAGTGAGAATTCATACATTACTACTACAATTAAGGATGATTTAGGAGGGGAATTCTAATGGTTTATTAGCTTGAGAGAGAGAAGAAGAGAGGGGAAAGGGTTGGGAGTCTAATGAATGATGTTTTATGGAAGTGTTAAGTGTGGGGAAGAAAGTGTGGGTGTGTATAAAATTAGGAGGTGGTCTCCACCGTAATTGGAAAAAGTTGGTGTCCACCATTTTGGCCATATCTCTTGACTCGTAGCTCCAAAAAATTATAAAAAAATACGAGCCAAAACTTCAACTCACGCACTAAAACTTTCATGTTGAAAAGTTTTTTTGGATCGGAGTGGAAGTATTTTTAAAAATTATTACAAAATCATGTGCCTGATTTTTCTTCCACTAATGCTTCCAAGAAGCGTCCCATTTGTTTGAATTATCATAAGGCCCCAAAGCCATGACATTATGAGCCTCACATGCCCTTTGGATGGCTCCAAATCCATTTCATGTCTTTTCTTTTCACATTACACATTTTCCCTTCATCTTCCTCCATTGATCTTTACTCTTTACCCCCCCTTGGTAAATCGGTCCATGAAATATTTCCACATTACACATTTTCTTTTCACCTTCCTCCATTGATCTTTACTCTTCACCCCCCCTTGGTAAATCGGTCCATGAAATATTTCCATCTAGTGATTTCTTGGATTTCCCAAGAGGTTGTTCCCACCCTCTTCTTTATTTCAAACCTCCAAATGTACAAAAAATCAACAAAGTGTTAGACAATTTTTTTTTGGTGATTTTCTCGGATCAGTGGCTTGCTCCAAATCTCATAGTCAAACTCTTGTAAGGATATTAACCACTTGGCTAGGCAATGAGGAAGTTGAAGCTTGTTCAAGAATAAGCGTAAACCCTTAGCCTTGCTGAAAAACACTGCCTTCTCATAAAGAATATAGTGCTTGAACTTATTGGTGGTGAACACCATAGCCAAGCAAAATTTCTCTAAATAACTATAATCAAGCTCTGAAACTCTTTTTTAGGTTGTAAATGCAATCGAATGATATAGCTACGCCTCCCAAATTTGGGAAGGATAGCAATTGATACTATGCATTGTTGGAGCCATAAATGTATAGAAAACTTATCCCCTTTGGGGAGCTTTTAGCATTAGTGTTTTGGAGAGTTCCATATTAACATTCTCAAATGCTACCTTACATGGTTCATTCCACTCGAAAATATGGTTGTGCAACAAGAGGTTCGTCAAGGGTAGTGAACGCTCAACCAATGCATTAATGAGCCTATGATAATAGCCCACGGATGAAACAAAGCTATGCACCTCCCTACACCATTCAATGTATTCAATGGCGGGAAAGATCAATCCTATCTTTCTTAGACACATCAACTCCTCAAAAAGAGGTTCTCTCAACTCAAAAGGCATTCATCTAAACTTTCTCCTTAGAGGCTTGCCTCCCTCTTTCAATGTGATCATATGCATAGCAATAATAGAGAAAATCCCCTTCAGTTCATCATAGCTCCATGCAAATACATCCCTAAACTCCTATAGGAGTTCCATGTAATCCTTATGCACATCATTAGATAGTATAGTGCCTACTTTAATTGCGCGAGGATCATTAAGAGTCCCAAGATCTAACTCTATAACATTAGCATCATTAATCCGATATTTTGCCCCTATCTGCTCATTCAAAATACTTGATAAACTTCCTATGTGGTGGGACCCTTGTTGGAGTCACTCAATCTTAAGGTCCCAATTGTGGAGGTTTTCTCAAGCACCTCCCATTCAGTAGTGGGAGGTAGTACTCTTTCATTCAATGGATGTTTTGGGTAAGCATCCATAATCGTCCTTTTCATCCCATGCCCAAATATTAACTAATTGATTGGGATGTTCACCAAACAATTAGAGTGTGTAATATCCATGGCTTTCCAAGAAAAAATTGATAGCTTAGCCTCCTACCAAATTAGATAACATGGATGTCAAGAATACACTTGATGTGAGCTACTGTCACATGCACCTAAGATACCATTCCTTCCATTTATCTTAGATTGTCATCAACCATTTTTAGAACAATTTTTAACATCCTTTTAAATAGGTAGACCTAGTCTCTCCAATAAATCCATGCTCAGAATATTTATCGATGATCCGGGTCTACCATCACACTTTTAATCAAAATTCCATCCACATAAGCATTCACCCCAGGTTAGTGTTTCTCCATATGGTCCCACCATTCGGTGTTCATATGATTGACATCAACATGCTCTACAGCATAACCCATTGGTAGGATTTTCTTAAACTGCTTATGATCATTTGGTGACAATTGAATTAATTGTGGCAAATTCACATCTGACTTGACTTCACATAGAGTATTTGTTAAATCGAACTCCTAGAAGTTTAATAGTGCTTTCTTTTCTTTCCATACCATGCTCTCTTTTGGTTTCCTAACAACCTTAGCTACCTCCTTGGTTTTTGATTTGCATTTGCTCTTAACCATAAACTCCTCTAAGGCACCATCATATTTAGGAGGATCCAATTTGCAACCTTCTTGTCAACCACACTAGGCTTAGGGTTAGCTTTGCTCATACTAGGGTCATCCTTATGACCCCCTTTCATTTTTTGATCCCTAATAACTGCTCTAACATTGTTAGATGCTGCATTCTCAGTAATTAGAAGCGTCTCTATCAAGATGACTCCACTGGGCATTTCCTCAACAATGGCTTTTACCTTTTGCAAAATCTTCTTAGGACCCTCCCCTTAGTATTCCCATCATTTGCACGATGATTCACCAACCTAGGTTGCTAACTACCTTGTTGGAGTGAACTAATTCTACTCTAGCATGTGCTGGCCATATGTCCTAACTTCCCACATATATTGCACTTCACATGATGACAATTCGGTGGGAGGTGCTGACCATTACACCACTTGCAACTAAACCTTAATGGACCCACATCATCAGGATTCTTAGTGCTTATCAAATTTTGCTATCACTTTAAGAAATTGACATCCACTATGATTTGATGGTATTTCTTTGTGATCATATTAGTACAATGTTTCATCATGTCTTTTAATTCTTCTACGACATTGGATGTAGAAGACTCAGTGCCAATAGCCTCAAGAGTTGCCCCCACACTAGGTTTCACAATTTACAAAGGGGGTGCTACCTATATTGACCCTTGGTTTATGATAGGGGCTTGCCCACTACTCATTGATGTCATAGGCCTTGGTAGGGCAACAATTTGGCCTCCTAGGAGTAGGTAATTGAGACAATCCTTGATATAGAGTCCCTTGACTCTAACTCATAACATTACTAGGTAATGTGGATAATGGATTGTAGCTTGTAAGCACCGCATTTGACACTATCCTAGTAATTGAGAGGGCTTGCCCTTTTGCTACATAGGAAGTCTAAATTCTTGACTTGACTCCCTCAATTACTATTATAGTTGCATCTAGATCGTTTAGTGTAGTGTTACTCAAGTGTAGTTGGATCATAAAATCCAACCCTCTTAAGAAGAATTGTAGTTAAGCAACATGAGGTAATAGAAGGATGTTATCCAAACAATGGAAAACTTTGTGTAGCTTCCCATTGTTTATTTTCACACTCTCATTTTGAATTTATGCCAAGTCTAATTTAGGACATGTGGCCAATATTGACAGTGCTTTTTAGGAGAGAACTCCCTACGAAACATAGTGTAAAACCCTTGCATATTGATAATTGAATTTGCTATGAGTCAGTAATACCACTGCATTGCATTTTCCTTCAAAGTCATGCTGAAGAACATCAAGTGATGTGCTTCCTCATTGACTTGGCAATATAAGTTTTTGGAAGCCTTTGATATGCAACTCTACATCTTCATTCAGATTTCCCTAACGATAAGGCAATGGATACCCTAAAGCAGGTAGAGCCACTGTACTGATGGGAATTTGAATTGCTTGATGGGGTATTAAGGGTGGTAGCTATGCCATCTATGTGGGAATAGGAACATGCTTAGCATCACCAGTAGTAGATGTGAGGATAGGATTATGAAGGACAACTACAGAACTGTTGGTGGCACCACTAGGGTGTGGAGCTAAGCCACCATTTTGGCTAGTCTTTGAAGGGGTATACCACCTAACTTTAGGTGTTAAAGATAGTCTTCCACTCGTGCACCTGTTGGGACTACTCTTACTACTAGGGGATGTATGACCCCTCACTTTAATGGATACATGACTAGTGTGATCAAGGGAGTACTTGTGAAAGACTTCTACACATTTCCTCAACTGCTCTTCATGCTCCTCTCATTGGATATGAGACATTTCTAGTCTTCTTTCTCATTCTTGCCTTGATAATTCTCTCTTCACTTTTGAGTGAAGAGGCATACACTCTAGAACCAATTTTTAGGCCCTACTAGGAATCCCAAAGGACTCTTGGAAAACACACCACCTATAGGGACCTAAAATGGACTCGACAGTGGCTCTCTCACTCAAAGCTCACTGCCAAACCTCACATAATCAACCCTCATGGCCTTGTGAAACCATGAATGAATGACTATAACTCTAAAATGTTGCATAATATAGTCCACTTATCTAATTCCCCACTTTGAACTCCAAGCAAGAGTGCCCAACATAAGGTATCTGGCACAGGACATATATGTTACACATGCTTCGTAATACACTTGATAGGACACCACAAGGCTCTAGCACTTCCTCATGATCATCCTTTGTCATATCGCTTCCATCTCTCACCCTCGTACTCCCCTTTCCCCTTCTCTCATAATAATTGATATTATGTGTGTGGAGAGGGAGGAGAGAGAAATACTAAATTTTTGCAAGGAGAGAGAAATAATATTTTTTAAATGTTTTATTCTTCAAAACAACCCACATAAATGGTATCACGGTGAAGACAAAGGAGAGTAAGATTCAAATATATGATCAAAAGTGCCAGATGATGAAGATTCGAGAGGAGGAGATCATCATAAGGAGCCACGAACCTTTTTTCATCTTTTGTACATATTTTCCCTTTCTTCTTCTCTTCATAACAAGAAGACACATTTAAAAAAAAAGCACCCCTTTGAATCCTATGACAAGTTTCCCTTCAAATTAGGCATACCCTCATGATTTTGGGGCCTTTTTTGGCCAAAAACATGTCCATCTTTCGTGTTCCCACATAAATTAAGGTCTTGAAGCATGAAATGGGGCCTCAAACATGCAAAAATGATGAGAAATTGATGGTTGGACTCTTGTATACTCTTTGTAGACTCAACTTAGTACTCTACTACATCGATGTCTTGTGCCTTCCTGAACACTTTGCATGAACGGCCACTTTGAAGCTTTAAATATTCAATTTTCATTGAAAGTGCCTTAGGAATCTACCAAAAATGCTTTGAAATCCCATAAAGTGCGTCTCTAAATCGGCCTCTCACTTGGCAAAAGGTCTCAATGTTGGTAGAGCCACTTAGAGGGGTGTTGTACATTGTGTCGAGCACCACATAGGGTGGTGCATTCAAGCTAGATAAGAAGATGTGTATTTCATGGGATAAGAAGAAACCTCAACCAGGTGTGTTAGAGGTGTTTGATATCGACAACATGGAACATGTAATTGACATCAAGTTTTTCACCTACCCAAATGCTCATCTTGTTTTCAAGGAAGATGATCATGTTATTAAGGACCGCCCCAAGCATAAGTGTAGTGGAGAAGTCACATGAGGAAAATTGAGTGGTTGAAAAAAATAAGCATGAGGGTCAACTTGACCTACACCCCTAGACATCGAACTAGCAAACAAGGAGTAAAGAAAGCACTCAAGGAGAAAAGGCTAGAGCTATGAAGGCATAAGAGAGTTTATGGGACCCACAAAATGATAAACCAAATCATTGCAAGTAAAGGAAGAAGCAATGGTGTAGGACTGTGCTGACAAGTAAAACCAATATTGTAAAACAATGCATAATTGAAGAACCATGGCAGCTTAAGGCAAGGGCAACAAAAGAAAGGAGTGAATCTATCTCTAGGAGCTCACTCTAAAACTACTTTGGATTACAATTACTTTCCAACTCTTGAAGGAGAAGATGAGAACTTTAAAGATGCAAATGAACTGCATTAACAACACAAGGAGTAGTTATTGCATGGATTGTGTGCAAGTTGGGACTGGAGCCCAAAAGAGAGGATACTATTCAATACCAAAAAAGTGTGTGGAATTTTTCTTTTGATATATTAGGATCTCTAATGTGATTTTTAAGATTAGGATTCCTCTTTAGTTGATTCGTTAAAAATGGGAAAAAACCTCAAAAAATAGCATTATCACTTGTTAGGTAATCATTGTTCTATGTATTCTAGTGAATTGACAAGTGTTTTTTAATTCTTATGTGCTTAAAAGGGGAGAAAAATAAAAAAAATTTAGGTCTCTTCTTGTTCCTGTCGCCAAAAGGGTAAATACAATTGAGACCTCTCACACTTATATAGACACAAATTAGGGTTAGGTCATTTCTCTAGGGTGGTGCACCTTTTGCATTTTAGGGTTTGTGCCCTCTTTTGCACATCCTACCCCCTTTGTGGAATCTAGGATGGTTAATCCTTGAAGCATACTTGTGCTTTAGCCTAAATAGACCTACCCTATTCTATTTTAGTCACAAATCCAAGTATGCAATCCACACAACAATTGCGTGCACGGCAAATACAATTGCGGTGATAATACAACGTGCATAGGAGTGAGCTTGTGAGCCCAACTCTCATAAAATAATACAACCATGATAATATATGCCCATGTAGTACAAAAATTAATACGTGTCACAAAAATAATTATTGAAGTGCTCCAAAAATAATAATTCACCATAAAATAAATTTGGCACTTTAGCTTTCACTTTGCTTTGCTCTTCTTTGACTTTAGCCTTCACAAAATACTACTAACATTTGTTGGACTTATGGGCAGCTAGAAACCAGGACACGTATACTTGGGATATCTAAAGGAGTTAGAGTAAGCTAAGGAAAAAGAAATGGATCAGTGCTACTCAGAATGTGAAATCATGCATATGTATTCTAACTGTCTACAACACAAGGCAAAATAGTAGTAAGGCCATTGTGTCTTTGATACCCTTATGCCTATTTGCAGTGGAGATAATTAATGACAAAGATATTATTCCTATTCTAGTGCATGCTATCACTCTTGCACAAAAAGCAAAGTAGGGGGAGTTAGCACATCAATGCCCTATGACAATGAATGGCTCACTAATTGGCAACAAGAGTACTAAGAAAAGGAGAAAGAGAGCTAAACTCAAACATAAGAGCGAAGGTTTCTTCTCAATTCCACCAACTAATCTAGTCTCTAGTGCAGAAATGCTATAATAGCTCTGTAAACCACAAAAGAGACTATTGCTAAGGACCATGTCTATCCTAACCAAGTACATCAATTACTTACTATTGACAAAGTCAAGGAATGGGTGAAAGCAACAGAATAATAGTCACACCACCTTCTTGGTAATTTCTCTTTCTCAAGTAGAGATATAAAGGCTTTAGCCATGAGTGTCTTAAATGTTTCCTAAGATTCATGAGTACATTCTCTTTCTTAATATATTGCCCCCAAGTGTGTGCAAACCCTTCAAAATGCAATGTGGCAAAGTGGATTTTCTGCTCCTCACTCCTAGGAAATATATCCAAGCATGACTCCAAATTTGTAGTCCATTCCTTTGTACTACCCAAATAGTTAACATTAATACTATTTTTAGAGCCATTAATACTTCCACCATTAATACTACCCAAATAGTTAACATTCCTTTTTGTGAAGTCTCTCCTACTTTATATTGACAGTTAGGTATACTTTGGTGTCTAATAATGCATTGGCTTTGGGAATAAGAGTTGGGTAGCTGAAGTGGAACTCTAGGCCCACAGTTTGGCTGAACTTTTTCTCTAGTATCCTTATCTCCCATCCATTCGGTAAATTGTGCCATGATTTATGTATTCAACTTTGGCTTTGGGAATTAGAGTTGGGTAGCTGAAGTGGAACTCTAGGTTCATAGTTTGACTGAACTTTTTCTCTGGTATCCTTGTCTCCCATTTGCATTGCATCCATTGGGTAAATTGTGCCGTGATTTGTGTATTCAACTCCACTAATTTGTCAATTGAAGTTTTTATTTAAGTTATTTATTCCACTAATTTGTCAATGGAAGAGTTTGTTCGACTATTGGATATAACCTTAGAGTTTTTAATGATATGCAATGGAGCTTGAAAAAATTTGGAATTGGGAACAAGAATTTACCATAGGTAGGTAGTGACTTACGACTACCACTTACCCTTTACAATGGATTATTAATTTTTAACTGAATAAAACAAGCACCCACTAATCAAGAGTGAAAGTTAGAATGAAATTTCAACTCCATTGAGCTTCTATGAGCAATGCCTAGGCTAATTGCAGAGATTGAAGACTAAAGAGCTTACTAATTTGAAATGAATGAGCATTCAAGCAGATCATAGCTTCAAATTTACAAGAAAACTTAATTTCACAATTAGATTCAAGCATAATAACATGCTTTACAAACTAAGAAAATCGAGTTACCACATGGACGTACTACTATTAAATGCAAGTGGGTTTATAAGACTAAAACAAAAGTAGATGGAACATTTGACACAAATTCAAAGCAAGCTAGTTGCCAAAGGTTTCTCACAAATTTTAGGAGTTGATTATCAAGAAACTTTCTCACCTATTGTTCGTATTACCAGTATTCGAGTCTTGTTAGTTTTTGCTATTGAGTTTGATTTGGGGGTTCACCAAATGGATGTGAGAACTGCTTTTCTTAACGGCAATTTAAAGGAAGAGATAGACATGAAGCAACTAGAGGGAGTTGTAGTCAAATATAAGGAAAATCTTGCTTGCAGACTTCATCGGGCACTTGTAGTCTCAAGCAATCAAAATCTTGCTTGCAGACTTCATCGGGCACTTGTAGTCTCAAGCAATCTTCATGAGCTTGGTGTCAAAAGATTGATCTCTTCCTTACAAAACAAGGTTTTATGTCTTATTCTTTAGATCCTAACTTATATGTCAAGCATTGCAATGATAGTTTTGTAATTATTGCTCTATATGTGGATGATACCATACTTGTTTCTAATAATCACAACTTCAACAAAGCAAAGAAGGTTTTATCTTCTGTGTTTGACATGGTCAATCTTGGGGACATACACTTATGTCTTGGTATTCAAGTTCAACACTATCGAAAGGGGTGTTTTATTATTGCATCAAACAAAGTTCATTGAAGATATTATTCAGAAGTTTGGTTTGCGTTCTGCATATCTTGCTAGTACTCCTTGTCTTGTGAACTCTACCAAAAACTCTCACTTTTTGCAAAATGATGGACAATTAGCATTACATCAATCTTATGCTAATCTTGTTGGATGTCTTCAATTTGTTGGCTTAAATTCTCACCTCGACATTCTTCTTGTTGCAAATTTTCTTGGACAACATCTTAGTTCCCCATGTCTTAAACATTGGAGTGCAGCTAAATGAGCTTTGAAGTATTTAAAAGGCACTAAATATTTTGGGTTGGCTTATTGGCGCCAACAAAATTCTGATTCTCTACACTCACTTAAACTTTTGGATTATACAAATGTAGATTGGGCAAGATCTCACTTATCTATGCATTTTACAAGTGGAATTTGTTTATTTATTAATGGTTGTCTTGTTTCTTGGACTAGCAAGAAACAACATTGTGTTGTTGTTTCCACTATAGAGGTTGAATATGTAGCTGCATCTTTTGCGGCTTAAGAGTTAGTATGGATTTGACAAGTTCTATTAGATATTGGCCATCCTTCCTCTCTCCAGCACACCACTTCGATGTGATAAGGCACCATAACTTTATATATGCACATACACCTCACACCTCTTGGTCATCTTTGTACATACATATTCAGTTTCACTTCACATGTATAGATTTGCTTTACATGCACACAATAATCCTTCTTGATCATGTTTGTACATTTGTATATAGGAGCTTAGGTTTTTCCCTTTTACTTCCCAAGGGTTTTTTTCATCCGCAATTAGAGACATTTGTTTGAGTAGGGGTGCTGAAACTATATATAGATCACCCTATGTAGACTAGGTCTCACCTATATATATGTAGATTGTGATCAATATGAAATGGTCTTTGGGAGTGTACATGGTGTGTCTCTTCTCTCCCTCTCGCATATCTACATATCTTCTCTCTCTACATCTCAACAATAAGTACCTGCTATGTAATATTCCGTTGCTGATGTAGTATTCCACTGCCGCTATGATGACTCCCCATTTTCTTTCCAAAATAAAAATGAAATTGATTTATTACATCCCCCTGTCAATGCTGCCGGTTGGCGGAGGGAGAGGGAGTTAAACTACACGTCGACGGGGGGAGATGTTACTATTAGGTGAAGAGGAGTTGCAGTAGGCGTCGACACTAGAATGGGGGATGATGTGGTAGAGGTGGAGCTGTCGGGGTATAGGGAACCGAAGGGGATGACGATTACGATGGGGGGAGGGTCACACGTGTGCCACCTCCATCCCCTCCCCACTACCCTCCCTGTTAGGCCAAGATGATGATGATCACAAATGGCTGACACCTCCTCATCACAATGCCTTCTCTTGCCGCCCCCCCCCCCCCCCCCCCCCCCCCCCCACACAATACCCTTCTTCTCCCTATAAAAATCCCCCCTCCTTAGCGAAGAGAGGATAATTCTCTTCTTTTCCCCCCTCCTTTAGCAGTAGTACACCATTCTTCTTTACCTCCTGCTGCTAACACACAGAGAGAGAGAGAGAGAGAGAGAGAGAGAGAGAGAGAGAGAGAGAGAGAGAGAGAGAGGGGGGGAAGGGGAACCTAGAGTAAGAGAGAAAGAGGGAGAGAGAGAGAGAGAGAAGAGGCCCAAGGACAATTCCTTTCTTGGGTGAAGGCTCGAGTACCGTCTCTCCCCATCACAAGTTCCGTAACCTCTCCATTGATTACTTCTAGTTGACAAGGAGGTCACGGAAGTCAAGACGAGGCATAGGGAACTCCGACACCAAGGAGTCCTTCGAGAGGAGTGAAGGATGCATTCCAAGCTCCAAAATGGCTCCAAAGCGTAAACTCTCCCAAGTAACTGGAAAAGCCGTAACTACGGAAGGAGGATCTGGCAAAGATGCCACCATCAACACGAATAGGTTATCACGCATAAACGCTAATTTGACATTCCAAAACTAGGTATTGCTACCAAGTCTAGCACTTGAAACCGAACATTTAAGCATGGACATCATCAGCAAGAAGTCATACTTTGCATCATGTAACTTGCATAAGTCAAAAGGTAGTTGAAAAGGCTTAATATCCATGAATTGCTGGTGTACATAAATATTCCGTATCGGCCAATTGCAATATATAGACCATTGGAGTGAATTAGCTCGCATTTACAATGAACTCATGTACACTCTCATTTAAATGCTTAGGTCACGCCTTATGAATTTCATAAATGCACTAGAAGGAATTTTCACGAATGGGGATCTTACATTGTATCGTCAAAGACTTGCGTCTATACTTGCATGGCATCATGGACAGCTTTTGTTGCACTACATAATAGGGATGCGTCTAAAGAGGTAGATTTAAGATGCGTATGTGAAATGCTAAGGCCAATTTGGTAAATGAAATCCTACATGATAAGTGAGACTAACATTTAATTTGACTCAACTAAGATTATAATCACAAATAGATCAAGTTGCCCTTATGACCATATTTTGACTTAGAGTCAACATGCTCTTTGGTCTCTATCCCAATAGCTAGCTGCGATGGGTCAAAAACTCTCTTGGGTATATCATTTTCAAAATATGATACATCTCATAGCTAACACAAGAAAACTCAAATGGCATATCCAAAAGAAGAACAACCATTCGCCATGTTACATTCGATGATACATCCGCATCAAAGAAGAGGATATTTCTAAGACAGCATTCAACACCAGATATGGTCACTTTGAATTCACAGTAATGTCTTTTGGATTAATGCCCCTGCCACCTTTAACATGCTAATGTAGGACATTTTTAGACCATATCTTGATGATTTTATGCTTGTCTTATTTGGTGATACCTTGGTTTATTCCAAGGAAGAGGGGGACCACGAATCCCAAGTCCACATCGTCCTTGAGACCATGAGGACTCATAAGCTCTATGCTAAGAATAAAAAGTGCCTCTTTCTCAAAAGGCAGAATGAATATCTTGGATTTATTGTGTCAAATGAAGGAATCTTTGTAGATCCTACAAAGGTTAAGGATGTCCAAGAGTGGCCTCCACCAACTACTGTTAAAGAAGTGCGTAGCTTTCTTGGATTAATAGGTTGGTACAGGATCTTCATTAAGGACTATGCCTTAATTACAACACCCCTCACAAATTTGTTGAAAAAGTAGGTTGCCATAGTGTGAACATCCATTGAACAATCAAGTTTTGATCAAATCAAGCATAGCTTGGTGACAACACCAATTCTAAAACTCCTTGACTTGAGTAAGGAATTTAAAGTTGTCACAAATGCCAGTTCACTTGCACTAGGCTGTGTACTAATGCAAGAAGGTCATCCTATAGTGTATTCTTCAAGGAAGCTAAAAACCCATGAAAGAAATTATGCTACCCATGACCTAGAGCTACTAGCAATTATCCATGCTCTCAAACTTTGGTGACACTATTTGCTTGGTAATAAGTTCTCTTTGATCAAATACCATAAGAGCCTTAAATGGATCTTCATCCAGACTGAGCTCAATATGAGGAAATGTTGATGGATTGAGGTTTTGCAAGAATATGACTTTGAGATTAACTTGGCAAAGAGAATGTAGTCTTTGATGCCTTAAGTCGCAAAGCATTCCTCAACTCTTTTATTATGGAGGATCCCTCGACGGTGGGATCATTGGCAACCATGGTGTCAATGCTTAGCAACCCTATCCTTGAATTAGCAAAGGAGGAAGCTAGCCATGACCAAGAATTTCTGAAGATATTGAAGGAGATTTTGGAAAAGGAACAAGACCCTAAACTTAAGGTCAAGTATCAAGAACTTACAATCAATGAGGGACTTTCCTATTTCAGGACAAGATTATGCATACCCTCAAGTAAGAAACTCAAACAGAGGATACTTTTGGGAAGTACATGACTCCCCCTTTTTAGGTCATCCCGGATATGTCAAGACCCTCAACATAGTCAAGAAGAGCTACCATTGGGAAAGGCTTAAGGGAGACGTGCTCAAATATGTCATAGAATGTTTGTCTTGCTAGGGCATTAAGGTAGAACATGTCAAGATGCTTGGGAAGCTGTAACCTCTTGACATTCCCCAAATGAAGTGGAAATTTATCAACATGGACTTTGTTGTTTGGTCACCTTAGTTCAAGGAGGGTACAATTCAATTATGGTTATAGTAGACATGCTCACCGAGGTTGCACACCTCATTCCAATCAAGAGAAACTATAAAGCTTTAGATATTTCCAGATTGTTCATCAAGGAGATATTTAAACTCCATGGGTTCCCTAGAAGGATCATTAGTGACCGCGATTCCCTCTTCACATCTCATTTCTGGAAAGGGATATTCGAGGCCATTGGGACTCACTCTGTTTTGGTATAGCCTATCACCCTCAAACTGATGGCGAAAGGGAGAGAGTCAACCACATCATTGAAGACATTCTTAGGGCATATTGCTGTTGCGAACCCATGAAATGGATCCAATATCTACCATTGATAGAGTTCGCCTATAATGCTTCCTACCAAGAAACCATTCAAATGACACATTTTCAAGCACTGTATGGGCATGATTACCATACTCCATTGAACTTTTTAGATCCTACCTTGAGGGTAGAAGCTTTCAAGAAAATGCTTGAGGAGATGGACGAGCATGTCAAGGTCATCAGACAAGACATTAGAGCTGCCAAGGATAGGCAGAAAGCCTATGCAGACCTAAATAGACAAGAGTGAATCTTCAAAGAAGGGGATATGGCTTATTTGGGTACGACCCAAGAAGAGTTCCTCATCGTTGGGAGAATTTAAGAAACTAAGTCCAAGGTATTGCAAACCCTACAAGATCCTCAAGTGCCTAAGGCCTAGTGCCTACAAACCCCAACTCCATGAGAATGTAAAGGTTCACAATATATTGCATGTTAGCCTACTAAAGAAATATGTATCCAATCCTAGCCATATACTCAATGATCATCAAGTTGTAATGCCAAGCCAGGGAGTCCTTGAGCTCTGGCCAGATAGAATCCTAGATAGTTGGGAAAAGAGATTGAGGAGTAGAACCCTCAAAGAGTATCTCATCTAGTGGAAGGACTATCCAGAAGAGGATGCCCATGGATTGATGAGAGTACTCTCAACCAACAATACCCCCAACTCCTTACGAGATGAGGGCATCTCGATTCCTTAAGGGGGGAAGGATGTAATATTTCGCCATCGATGTAGTATTCTGCCATCGCTATGAGGACCCACCCCCCTTTGTTTCCAAAATAAAAACGAAATTGTTTCATTATGTCCCCCTTGTCAACACCATCGGTTGGTAGAGGGAGTTAAACTACACCTCCATGGGGGGAGCTGTTACTATTAGGTGAAGAGGAGTTGCAATGGGTGTCGGCACTGGAATTGGGGGATGATGTGGCAGAGATGGAGTTGCCTAGGAATAGGGAACTGAAGAGGACAATGATTACAATGGGGGGAGGGGCACACGTGTGCCACCTCCATCCCCTCCCCACTACCCCTTCTTGTTAGATCGAGATGAGGATGATCATAATGGTCAAGGCCTCCTCATCACAATGCCTTCTCCCCCCCTCGCCACACCCCCCCCCCCCCCCCAAATAATACCCTTCTTCCCCCTATAAAAATCCCCCCCTCCTTAGCGAAGAGAGGATAATTATCTTCCTTTTTCCCCCCTCCTTGAGCAATAACACGCCATTCTTCTTTACCCCCCCTGCTGGCATTTTTAAGCTTGAGAGAGAGAGAGAGAGAGAGAGAGAGAGAGAGAGGAGGCCCAAGGACAATGCCTTTCTTGGGTGAAGGCTTGAGTATCCTCTCTCCCCATCACGAGTCCCGTAACCTCTCCATCGTTTGCTTCTAGTTGACAAGGAGATCGCGGAAGTCAAGACAAGGTGCAGGGAACTCCGGCACCAAGGAGTCCTCTGAGAGGAGTGAAGGACGCATTCCAAGCTTTGAAAAAAGGGCCCCAAAGCGTAAACTCTCCCAACTAACTAGAAAAGGCACGAGTACGAAAGGAGGATCGGGCAAAGATGCCACCATTAATATGAATGGGTTATCGAGCGCAAATGCTAAATCGACACTCCAAAACTAGGTACCACTACCAAGTCTAGTACTTGAAATTGAACATTTAAGCATGGATATCATTAGGAAGAAGTCATACTTCACATCACATAACTTGCATAACTCGAAAGGTAGTTGAAAAGGCTTAATATCCATGAATTGCCAGTGTACATAAATATTCTGTATAGGCCAATTGCATCCTGTAGACATTGGAGTGAATTAACTCGCATTTACAATGAGCTCATGTACACTCGCATTTAAATACCTAGGTCATGCCTTATGAATTGCATAAATGCACTAGAAGGAATTTTTACGAATGGGGATCCTACATTGTATCATCAAAGACTTGCATGGCATCATGGAGAGCTTTTGTTGCACCACATAATAGGGATGTGTCTAAAGAGGTAGATTTAAGATGCGCATGTGAAATACTAAACTTAATTGCAAGGGCCAGCTTGGTAAATGAAATCCTACATGATAAGTGAGGCTAATATTTAATTAGACTCAACTAAGATTCTAGTTGCAAATAGTTCAAGTTGCCCTTATGACCATATTTTGACTTAGAGTCAACATGCTCTTTGGTCTCTATCCCAATAGCTAGCTGCGATGGGTCAAAAACTTTCTTGGGTATATCATTTTCAAAATATGATACATCTCATAGCTAACACAAGAAAACTCAAATGGCGTATCCACAAGAAGAATGACCATTCGCCACGTTACATTCAATGCTCGCAACTATTTAAGGATTGTAAATGGGCTTAGTTTACATTTGCCTTGCAAGAGGAATGAACACAAGTTCTTGCTATCTTGAGGATAGAAACCCTAGGAAAAACTTAGAACCCAAAAAAATTCTAAGGTGAAATAAAAAAAGGGTTACCAATTGACCAATTAAGATCCTAGACTGGGATCTTAAGATAAGAACCAAAGGTTAGTAACTTAGGGAAGCTAGCATCTGAAACTATAGCGTAATTGCTCACCCCTATTACATAGGGGTGAGGTTAGAAAGAGGGTATTATCTACCCCTCAGAAGATAATGGAAAATGACACCAAGGAAAGAAAGACCCAAGAAGGGTAATGCTAAGCGTTCAAAGATTGGGACTCCACCTTAGTAGATGTCCTGAGCACTCACCTTCATTGTTGTTTGTGCTTGTAAATCTAGATTCAATGTCTGTGAAAGGAATCTATGACCCAAGCTCATAAAAGAAATTTGAATAATGAATTAGGTTGAATTCATGGAGGGTGTGTCAAGCTACCCCCCACTGGCTGCCAACCCTAGCCAAGGGGGTTCCAAATAACCATGACGAGGACGTGGATTGAACCCACCATGAGAGGTCTCTCCGTGGGTCAGTTTGAATGTAGGGGGAAGTTTAGATGCTAGGGGGAGATCTGGCTATAAATTCCTTGCCTCCAAGTCCTACTCAAATGATCTATGTGACTCGGGATAGATTCTCGAGCCCTTGTTACTAGTACAAGGGCGAAAACTTGGAAGAAATAAGAGGCATCCTCACGCATCTAAATGGCATCTCCAAAAGAGAGGCATCACATCATAAATCATCAAAATACATCCAAGCATCTCAATGAAGGCAATCCCTCTTAAAAGCTTAGTGGTTTTGGAAACTATCCATGAATAAAGATTCATTTACAAAAATCTTGGGAGGGTTTTGGAAAAATTGCATGCAACACATCCTCTTCACCAATACAAGATACAACAAAGGGCATGAAAGTAAAAAATATCTAATTGTTGGGAATCAATATCCACATCACATTTATACACAACTTCAGGATTGACTTCTGATCATTATGCGAATGCCAATGCATGTAGGCAAGATATTAAGCAAAGTGAGTAGTCAGTCTCATTGAAGGATTTGAAGACTGAGAATACTTTTAAGCAAAGTGCAAATAATTCTGAAAAGCTTGGCTGACAGTTATCCATTCCCCTAGAATCAATGGCCAATTTATTTGAGTTCCTATTGAAGAATCTATAGAACTCCATCCTTTTTGGACAAGAATTATATCTCATTTAAGATGCTAATATAAAGTTAGCTTCCAAGGACCATGTTTGAACTGCCTTCGTGTCAGTGCCATAAGTTACGTGAACAAATCATGTTCCCTAAAAGGCTTAATTAAGGAAGTTGATTTTAAATGTCACAGATAAATGTGATAGGACCTAATTAGATAACTAAAGATCGCGTATTGAGGGAAGTGGGTGGGTGGAACCCTCGACGGGTCCATTCTACAGAAGGGTGGTCCCAGAAGACTGGGAGGCTTCTCACAAGGTTCTACAGTCGTACGATCTTTAGGTAATAGTAAGCTAGAACCAGGTTCATGCTGTTTTAGGGGGTCAGAATGGGACTATGCCCTACGGGCAGAGTGGTTGAGCGGTGGATCCCTCTCGTTTCCTATTCTCTTTGAACCGAGTGCGGCATGGGTCTGCTTCGACTTGGGTATCTCTGCATAAAGTAGGATGTCCAGGATTCGATGCTAGAATGTTGTTAAGAGACCTTGGCCACTAGGAACCCAAATTTCAGATCGATCATAGAGGGTTCGATTGCGAACACTGCATTGCAAGAGGTGGAATCGGGAAACCCTAGGTGACAAACCTCGGAACATTCCATGGGAGTACCGAGTAGTGACGCTTAGATTCGTTTCTCGATGGACTACTAAGAAACGTGCTTGGAAAGCCATTAGGCGGGCACGTTACAGTTGGTATCAGAGCGAACCAATGAATAAAACAATTTGGATAGGAATAAATCGGGAAGAGTGAAGTGATGTTTTCACTAGGAAATATTTTTTTCTCTTTCACTCACTTGTGGATTGTTGCTGCTTCGACCTACAAGGCCTGGAGTAGGTTCCTAATATTTTATATCATGTTTAGGATGGAAATGAACTCTTCAAGTTATCATAGACGATCCGACATGATGGGGATTCTGGATCGGCTCTACAACCCTTCACCATTGTATGTGGAAAGGCATTAGACTTGGAATGTGGGATACTGCTACATAGATGCCAACTGACTCGGCTATCTTCAAAACAACTTGAAGAGGCTAAAATGGTTGGAGGACTTGAAGGCCATCAAGTTATTCATCTTCCATAAGGCTCATGTAAATTCGATCCTACAAGTTAGATGCCGGCAAATAGAACAGAAGCGCTACATCTATGATGAGGTGGTCAAAGTCTTATAGTAGACAGAATTAAAGTAATGGGGCGAAACAAACGTCATGGCTATCAAAAATGGGGACTTCTCGAACTTCCCATGACTTACCGCTTCCTGAGAATCCATTCTCCCAATTGATATTACTATTCTGTCCCTGTAGCTGAATCTAATAGGGAATTATTAACCTGGCGTTGATGTATCTACTGAAAAGAAAATCATCCCAGCCAATCTCTATCTATTCGTGAATAATTGTACTTGAGGCTTACGCTTCTTTTATGAGCAAATATGAATTTTATGTTTATTTGATTTGCCGCATAGTATTGATGGAAAAATAATCTGCGCATTGAAATAATTAGTGAAGAGTTGTGTAAATGCAATATTAATGTGAATGTTTTAACTCAAAAATAGATACAACCCCAAGCGCAAAACTAGAGTCTTGTTTCCGCACTAAGCCCAGTGGAGGCACAAGAGAAGAATTTTTTTCTCAAACAAATTAAACCACTAGAATTTAACACAAAAGGAAAGACTGTTGAAGTTTATGCCAAAGTATGGATCAAATCCATGGAAGATTACTTCAATGCAGCGAGAACAGCACCTGCAAACCAAACCATGATTGCCAAACTGAAGCTTACCGACGAAGCTAGGCTCTAGTGGAAGCAATGGTGTAAAGGCCAAGCAGTCATTGAAATCACAATAACTTGGGATAAACTAAAGGAAGTAGTGCAAGGAAGGTACATGCCACCTGCATATAGAACTAAGAAGATGAATGATTTCTTCAAGTTGAAATAGTTGGGCCTCTCTCTGGAGGTGTACTACTCGAGATTTGTCTCCTTGTTGAAATACGCTTTGACAATGAGTATTCCCCAACAAGTCTCAAAGCTCTGTGATGGGATGAACCCACCAATGAACACTCGGTTGGAATCAATGCGTCCCTTGGATTTATAAGATGCATTGATAAGAGCAAGACCTATTGCCTAAGAAGTTTAGCCGAAGCCCAAGAATAATAGACCATGGTCTCACAAGGACCAGAATCCAGGAATGTTGAGAGCTCAATTCAAAAGGGCATAAGGATAGAGTCAAGGTCAACGGACGAAGCCGAGGGCAAATTCAATTAGTGACTTTGTCCCCACTCAAAGAAGTGATCAAAGCATGTGATGTTCTCACTGTAACGAACTTGGACACTTTAAAAGGGAATGTCCCAAACTTGGCGGAGATCGTCGTTAAGGAAAATTTAGTGGCCAAGTCAAAGCTGCCCATGGCCGTGGTCGTGTAGCAATGGGAAGGGCAAAAAATTCCAATATCTCCACTAAGGAAATCAACAAAGAAGAAGACATGTCCATGGAAGCTGAGATTGAGAGGGCATCCATTCATGCCGCTCTCCATAAAAAGGGGCCAAACCGCCAATTTTTAGTGATCCAAACACCATTAGATTACCAAGGTAAGAAATTCAAAACCTTGATTGACTGTGGCAGCACTCATTCTTTCATTTCACCAGCTTGCGCAAGAAGGTTAGGGATAGCCATTGTAGATGTACCTACTTTGCTTGTCAAACTAGCAAATGGGTGATAAATCAATTGCACTAGACGAATTGCTAAGATGGAATTCCAGCTTAGAGATGAGCCCACACGTGTTAAGTTCAGGGTAATGAATTTAGGAATCCATAAGTGCTTACTTGGGATGGATTGGCTAATCCCCAATGATACTCACATTCATTGTGGGAAAGGACAAGTTTCCTTCCATAATCCTAAAAGTGAGCAGGTGATAACAAAAGGAGAAGCAGGTAAACCAAAGATCCAGCTAGCTAAAGCAACACGAATATCTCAAGGAATGAGGAAAGGATTACCCGTCTATTTGATCAAGCTGAACAAGCTAGAACATGTAGAGGAATCCATAAAGAACTATCATGGTTAAAAGAGTATTCGGATGTGTTCCTAGAAGAATTGACTGAATTACCACCATCTAGGAAGGTGGACATGAGATTAGGCTAATACCAGGAGCTGCACTAGTTGCAAAAAGGCCCTACAAGATGTCCATTCCTGAAGCTATTGGGAACAACTCAGACCAAGGGTACATATGCCCTCGCAGTTCTCCTTGGGGACCTCCAATCTTGTTCCAAAAGAAGAAGGATGGTACACTTTGCCTTTGCATCAATTATAGAGGCATGAATCAAGTAACCATCAAGAATAAATATCCTATCCCAAGGATAGACGAGTTACTTGACAAATTATAGGGAGTAAAAATATTTTCCAAGATTGATTTGAGATCAGGATACTACCATATACGTGTCAAAGAAGAGGATATTCCTAAGACGGCATTCAACACTAGATATGGTCACTTCAAATTCACAAGAATGTCTTTTGGATTGACTAATGCCCCTGCCACCTTTAACATGCTAATGCAGGACATTTTTAGACCATATCTTGATGATTTTATGCTTGTCTTCTTGGTGATACCTTGGTTTATTCCAAGGAAGAGGGGGATCACGAATCCCAAGTCTTGAGACCATGAGGACTCATAAGCTCTATGCTAAGAATAAAAAGTGCACCTTCGTCAAAAGGAAAATCGAATATCTTGGATTTATTGTGTCAAATGAAGAAATCTTTATAGATCCTACAAAGGTTAAGGATGTCCAAGAGTGGCCTCCACCAACTACTATTAAAGAAGTGCGTAGCTTTCTTGGATTAATAGGTTGGTACATGATCTTCATTAAGGACTATGCCTTATTCGCAGCACCCCTCACAAATTTGCTAAAAAAGCAGGTTGCCATAGTGTGAACGTCCATTGAACAATCAAGTTTCGATCAAATCAAGCATAGCTTGGTGACAACACCAATTCTGAAACTCCTTGACTTGAGTAAGGAATTTAAAGTTTTCACAAATGCCAGCTCACTTGCACTAGGATGTGTACTAATGCATGCAGGTAATCCTGTAGCGTATTCTTCGAGGAAGTTAAAAACCCATGAAAGAAATTATGCTACCCATGACTTGGAGCTACTAGCAATTATCCATGCTCTCAAAATTTGGTGACACTATTTGCTTGGTAATAAGTTTTATTTGGTCACATACCATAAGAGCCTTAAATGGATCTTCATCCAGACTGAGTTCAATATGAGGAAATGTTGATGGATTGAGGTTTTGCAAGAATATGACTTTGAGATTAACTTGGAAAAGAGAATGTAGTCGCTGATGCCTTAAGTTGCAAAGCATTCCTCAACTCTCTTATTATGGAGGAACCCTCGATGGCGGGATCATTGGCAACCATGGTGTCAATGCTTAGCAACCCTATCCTTGAATTAGCAAAGGAGGAAGCTAGACATGACCCATAATATATGAAGATGATGAAGGAGATTTTGGAAAAGGACCAAGACCCTAAACTTAAGGTCAAGTATCAAGAATTTACAGTCAATGAGGGACTTGTCTATTTAAAGACAAGATTATGCATACCCTCAAGCAAGAAACTCAAACAGAGGATACTCTGGGACCCACATGACTCCCCCTTTTCAAGTCATCCTGGATATGTCAAGACCCTCAACACGGTGAGGAAGAGTTACCATTGGGAAAGGCTTAAGAGAGGCATGCTCAAATATGTCACGGAATGTTTGTCTTGCCAATGCATTAAGGCAAAACGTGTCAAGATGCCTAGGAAGATGCAACTTCTTGATATCCCTTAAATGAAGTGGGAATTTATCAACATGGACTTTGTTGTTGGGTTACCTTCAATTCAACGAGGGCACAATTCCCTTATGGTTATAGTAGACCTGCTCACTAAGGTTGCACACCTCATTCCAGTCAAGAGAAACTATAAAGTTTTAGATATTGCCACATTGTTCATCAAGGAGATATTCAAACTCCATGGGTTGCCTAGAAGGATCATTAGTGACCGCAATTCCCTCTTCACATCTCATTTCTGGAAAGGGATATTCGAGGCCATTGGGACTCACTCTGTTTTGGTACAACCTATCACCCTCAAATTGATGGCCAAAGGGAGAGAGTCAACCACGTCATTGAAGACATTCTTAGGGCATATTGCTATCGTGAACCCAGGAAATGGATCCAATATCTACCATTGGTAGAGTTTTCCTATAATGCTTCCCACCAACAAAGCATTCAAATGACACCTTTTTAAGTACTGTATGGGCATGATTACCGTACTCCATTGAACTTTTCAGATCCTACCTTGAGGGTAGAATCTTCCAAAAAAATGCTTGAGGAGATGAATGAGCATGTCAAGGTCATGAGACAAGACATTAGAGCTGCCAAGGAATAGATAAGAGCGAATCTTTAAAGAAGAAGATATGGTTTTTATTCGGGTACGACCCAAGAAGAGTTCCTTATCATTGGGAGAATTTAAGAAACTAAGTCCAATGTATTGCGAACCCTACAAGATCCTCAAGTGCCTAGGGCCAAGTGCCTGGAAAGTCCAATTCCCTAAGAACGTAAAGGTTCACAATGTATTCCATGTTAGCCTACTAAAGAAATATGTATCCAATCCTAGCCATATACTCAATGATCATCAAGTTGTTATGCCAAGCCAAGGAGTCCTTGAGCTCTTGCCAGATAGAATCCTAGACAGTCGAGAAAAGAGATTGAGGAGTAGAACCCTCAAAGAGTATCTCATGTAGTGGAAGGACTATCGAGAAGAGGATGCCACATGGTTTGATGAAAGTAATCTCAACCAAGAATACCCCAAATTCCTTTTGAGATGAGGGCATCTCGATTCCTTAAGGGGGGAATGATGTAATATTCCATCGCGCCAATGTAGTATTCTGTTGCCGCTATGAGGACCCCCCCTTTTTTTCCAAAATAGAAATGAATTTTTTTAATTATGTCCCCCCTATCAACACCGTCAGTTGGTGGAGGAAGAGGGAGTTAAACTACACGTCGACGGGGGAAGCTGTTACTATTAGGTGAAGAGGAGCTCTAATGGGCGTTGGCACTAGAATTGGGGGATGATGTGGCAGAGGTGGAGCTGCCGAGGTACAAGGAACTGAAGAGGATGTCAATTATGATGGGGGGAGGGGCACACATGTGCCACCTCCATCCTCTCCCCACTACCCCTTCTTGCTAGGCTGAGATTACAATGATCATAATGGCCGAGACCTCCTCATCACAATGCCTTCTCCCCCCCCCCCCCTCAAAATACCCTTCTTGCCCCCATAAAAATCCCCCCCCTAGTGAAGAGAGGATCATTCTCTTCTTCCCCCCCCCTCCTAGAGCAATAACACGCTATTCTTCTTTATCCCCATTTGCTAAGCTTGAGAGAGAGAGAGAGAGAGAGAGAGAGAGAGAGAGAGAGAGAGAGAGAGAGAGAGAGAGAGAGAGAGAGAGAGAGAGAGAGAGAGAGAGAGAGGGCCCAAGGACAATTCCTTTCTTGGGTGAAGGCTCGAGTATCATCTCTCCCCATCGTGAGTCCCATAACCTCTCCATCGATTGCTTCTAGTTGACAAGGATATTGCGGAAGTCAAGACAAGGCATAGGGAACTTTGGCACCAAGGAGTCCTCCGAGAGGAGTGAAGGATGCATTCCAAGCTTTGAAATGGCCCCAAAGCGTAAACTCTCCCAAGTAACTGGAAAAGCTGCGACTATGGAAGGAGGATCAGGAAAAGATGCCACCATCAACATGAACAACTTATCGGGCGGAAGCATTAATTTGACACTCCAAAACCAGGTACTGCTACCGAGTCTAGTACTTGAAACCGAACATTTAAGCATGGACATAATTAGGAAGAAGTCATACTTCAGATCACGTAACTTGCATAACTCGAAAGGTAGTTGAAAAGGCTTAATATCCATGAATTGCCAGTGTACATAAATATTCCGTATAGGCCAATTGCATCATGTAGACCATTGGAGTGAATTAACTCGCATTTACAACAAACTCATGTACACTCGCATTTAAATACTTAGGTCACACCTTATGAATTGCATCTAGGCTTGCAATGCATCATGGACAGCTTATGTTGCACCACATAATAGGGATGCATCTAAAGAGGTAGATTTCAGATGTGCATGTGAAATGCTAAGATTAATTGCAAGGGCTTGTTTGGTAAATGAAATCCTACATGATAAGTGAGGCTAAGATTTAATTCAACTCAACTAAGACTCTAATCGTAAATAGGTCAAGTTGCCCTTATGACAATATTTTGACTTAGAGTCAACATGCTCTTTGGTCTCTATCCCAATAGCCAGCTACGATGGGTCCAAAACTCTCTTGAGTATATCATTTTCAAAATATGATACATCTCATAGCTAACCCTAGAAAACTCGAATGGTGTATCGACAAGAAGAACAACCATTCGCCATGTTACATTCGATGCTCGCAACTATTTAAGGATTGTAAATGGGCTTAGTTTACACTTGACTTGTGAAAGGAATGAACACAAGTTCCTGCTATGTTGAGGGAAGAAACCCTAGGGTAAACTTAGAACCCTAAAAAATTCTAAGGTGAAAAATAAAAAGGGTTACCAATTGACCAATTAAGATCCTAGACTGGGATCTTAAGATAAGAACCAAAGGTTAGTAACTTAGGGAAGCTACCATATGAAACTATAGCATAATTGCTCACCCCTATTACATAGGAGTGAGGTCGGAAACATGGTATTCTCTACCCCTTAGAAGATAATGGAAAATGACATGAAGGCAAGAAAGAACCAAGAAGAGCAGCACTAAGCGTTGAGCACTCGCCTTCATTGTTGTTTGTGGTTGTAAATCTAGATTCAATGTCTGTATGAAAGGAATGTATGATCCAACCTTATAAAAGAAATTTGAATAATGAATTAGGTTGAATTCATGGAGGGCATTCCAAGCTACCCCCAATTGACTGCATACACTAGCTAAGGGGGTTCCAAATAACCGTGACGGGAACGTGGACTGAACCCGCCACGAGAGGTCTCTCTGTGGGTTAGTTTGAATGTAGGAGGACACTTGGATGCCAGGGGGATCTAGTTGTAAATTCCATGTCTCTCGGTCCCACTCAAATGATCTATGTGACTCGAGATAGATTCTTGAGGCCCTATTACTAGTAAAAGGGCGAAAACTTGGAAGAAATAAGGCGCATCCTCACGGATTGTGGAATCTATCCTTTTTGGACAAGAATTGTATCTTAGTTAAGATGCTAATATAAAGTTTCCTTCCAAGGAACCTGTTTGAACTACTTCCATGTCAGTGCCATAAGTTACGTGAACAAATCCTATTCCTTAAAAGGCTTAATTAAGGAAGTTGATTTTAAATGTCACACATAAATGTGATAGGACCTAATTAGATAATTAAAGATCACATATTGAGGGAAACGGGTGGGCGGAACCCTCGACGGGTCCGCCGTATGGAAGGGTGGTCCCAGAAGATTGGGAATCTTCTCACAAGGTTCTACAGTAGTATGAACTTTAGGTAATAGTAAGCTAGAACCCGATTCATGCAGTTTTAGGGGACCGGAATGGGACTGTGTCCTACGGGCAGAGAGATTGAGCAGTGCATCCCTCTTGTTTTCCATTCTCTTTGAACCAAGTGCGGCATGGGTCTTCTTCGACTTGGGTATCTCTACGTAAAGTAGGATGTCCAGGATTTGACGCTAGAATGCTATTAGGAGACCTTGGCCACTAGGAACCCAAATTTCAATTTGATCCTAGTGGGTTTGATTGCGAACTTTCTGTTGCAAGGTGGACTCGGGAAACCCTAGGCGACAAACATCAAAACATTCCATGGGAGTGCCGGGTAGTGACTCTTGGATTCGTTTCTCGATGGACCACTAAGAAATGTGCTTGGACAAGGCACGTTACATGCCATGTGTCTCTTGTACTTGTAGTACTTGTTTAAGATATGTTTTTATGATGAAAAATAGAGAAAATGTGTGTAGAAAATAAGAAAATTAAATGGATGGAGAGCATAAGACTTGATACCACTTGTAAAGAAGGAGACACAAAGGTGAGAGAAAGACTACTGAGAAGAGAGAAAGACTAGTTGAGGAGAGAGAAAGATTAGAAGTAGAGAGAAAGACAGAAAAAAGAGAGAGAAAATGAAGGAAGCCATGGAATCTCAAGGAGAAGCCTAGAGATGAAGAGGATATTATATTATTGATTGAAGGAATGAAAATCCTTTTACATCTTATGCTCAAGTTAGGGTGACTAGAGTATTTTCTATCTCTAAAATAATGTATATTTCTCCATTACATAAGATAATATCGATATGAAGATCTTTTGAAAATATATTCAAGAACTTAATATAAAATCAATGATTTATGTTTGGTTTTTAGTATATTTATATTATTTTATAGATGTGTTTTTTAATTTCTTGTATAATTATATAGATTAATTTTATATCATGAAGATGATGAAATTCACAAAATTTATAGTTATATTTTTATAAAATAATGCTATAGTAATAAAATTATCAGGTTATACATTATTCATTTTGATTCCTAATAACAAAATTAAGTTATTTGCATGTTGAATTGGTGATAACATTGTATATAAAATACTATGTCTTTTAATATTAGTAGGATCAAAGTAAGTTTGTTTAATGTAAGACCTAAGATCAATGCATTGTTCTTTCTACACATGGTTTAATATAAGTAAGACCTTGTGACCGATGTATTGTTATTTATACACATAGTCTAATTGAAAATTATTTTCTAGTAAACATATGTTAGGGGATTTTATTGATTTAGATTCCTTTATGAAATTGAAAAATTGGTATCCAATTTGTATTTTATATATATATATATATATATATATAAGTTTTTATTTTTTTCTCTAATCAAATTTTCAAATTTATTATCATTAAAATTTATCCATATTATCTTTATCCTTTTATAAATAGTCTAGATTTGAAAATTCCATCTATTTCGTAACAAATCCATAATCCGTATTAATGTTTGTGAAGTATATCTTAATAAAGTTTATTTTTGAAGATTAAAAAAAAATAAAAATTCTTTTTTTGTTAGTATTTGAGAGAGTAATATTTCTAGATGTATTAGAAGATAAAATAACTTCCACTTGCAAAATGAATTCTTTTATTTTTAATGAGTCATATACTTTTTTACTATGTTGATCAGTGTAGCAGGATTAGTGTAAAATAATATAAACATGTGAATATGAAATATTTTTATTAAACTATTTGTTATTTAAGGTTTTGATATCATCTTCTATATGTGTATTTGCTCTAATTTTATACAAGGGAATAGGGAGACAGCAATGGTAGTTTGTGATGCAAAATAGTATCATCGCTATTTGAGTCGCAAATAACATCGCTAAATTTAATTAGCGATGGTAATAGCGACGCCAGTCTGAGAAAAAAAGGGGGCAAAAACCCAAGTGTGACATTTGTTGCCGCAGGCATTTTCGAGAGATAGTGAAAGAGAGAGCGAGAGAGATCGTCACCTTGAGAGTGAGAGGGAGAGGAAGAGGGAAAGAGAGACAAGGAGAGCTCCTTACTGCCACCACCAACGTCACTGTACGTAAAGAAGATGGAGAAGTGTGCAAGGAAGAAAGAAGGGACATCAAAAAGAGGAGATGGAAAATAATTCATTCTTGAGCCTTCGTGGTATAGGTACATTTTCTCTTCTTGCTTTGTTTTTGTGTTTTCTTCTTTTCTTTTTTTGTTTTTCTTTGTAATGAGATGCATTGAAAGAGAGAGAGGAAGAGAGGAAATGAGAGAGGGAGAAGAAGGAAGGAAGAGGAAGAGAGAACGAGAGAGAGAAAAAGAGAAAAGATAACAAGAAAAAGAGGAAGAGAGAAACGAGATATGAAGGAAGGGAGAGGGAGAGAGAAATGAGATTTAAAGGGAGGAAGAGAGGAGAATGAGTGAGAGAAACAATGGGGGGGAAGAGAAACAAAGAGAGAGGCAACAAAGAAAGAGATAGAGAGAAAGAAAGAGAGGGGGAAGAGAAAGAGAAATGGAGAGTGAAGGAAGAGGTGTAAGAAAAGGGTGAGGTAAAGAGAGGAAGGATAGTGAAAAGAAGAGAGAGAGAGAGAAGGGGAGAAAAAGGGATGGAAAGAGGAAGAAAAAGAGAGATAGAGAGAACAATAAATAGAGAGCGAGAGAGAGGGAGAGAGAAAAATGGAAACAATGAGAGAATTAGAGAGAATGAAATGATAGAAAAATAAAAGGAGAGGGGGAGGAGAGACACAAAGAAAAGTGGAAAGAGAGACAAAACTAGGAATCCTAAAGGACTCTTGGCAAACACACCACTTATAGGGACCTAAAGTGGACTCGCAACAGTGGCTCTCTCACTCAAAGCTGTGGAAAATTAGAGTGGAAAATGAGAGTGGAAACAAAGATTCAAGTGTGCACAAGAGGGAGAGAAGAGCTCACAAGTACAAGAACAAGTCTTGCTTATTCAGTTGCTCATGAAAGTACAACTTGGGTCACTCACTCACTAGTTGATGTAGACCCATGGGGTGTTTATAAAGCCCCAGCTGGCTAGGGTTAGGGTTTCCCCTTCCCCTCGGGAACATTCACACTCAGCTACCCTTATCCCCTCCAGTATAAGGAGAGTTCACATGCTTACATTCTTAACACCCACCCTCAATTCCAGGTGGCATTGGACAAAGCATGATAGGATGCCCCCCCTTAATCCATAATGAGATGCCTTTATAAACCAGACTACAAAAGATGGTTATAGGTAGAGAGTTTATAAGACTCAAAAGAGTCGATATTTAGTGGATTGGGAGGCAAACTTAGCCTCCAATTCCTTAGGTGGTTCTGGAACACTAGGACACTTTTACTGGTGATATGCCCAATCTTTTTGCATTTATTGCACTTTAGTTTTTATGGTACTTCCAACAATTACTTACAATATGACCTTTTTTATAATAGAAGGAGCACTTTGTAGAAGTTGTATGGACTAACACTTACTCACGTGAAGTAAATGCTAAAGTGCCTTCGTTATGGTTCCTCTTCTCTTCATCGAGGCATGATTGGATGGTACTTGCCAAAGTTGGGTTCATGATATTAGTAAGGGTAGTAACAAGGGTTGGAAAGACCTTCTTTATAGACTTTAGAAGGATAGCAATGGCATCTTCATCATAAATCGGTGCTTGAACGAAGGCTAGATGTGCTATGACCCCTTCATATGTGAAATAAACTTACTTAGATTTTCTCCTTGTTTATACTCCAAGCGCAAAAATTCAATCTTTAGAAATATCTTGGAGTTCTTCCCTGTAGCACCATAGAGCCTTTTAAGCTCATCCTACTTCTCCTTGGCAGTGGAGAGTTGGTCAATATGATGAATTAAGGAATCATCCAAATGAAGCATGTGATGGCATGAGCTCTTTCATTGTCTTTCACATCAAGGGAATTTGATGGATCAATAACTTTGGTCCCTTTTATGAAGGGCCAATAGCTCCATTCCATCATTTTGTGTTTTACCAGGACTTGCTAGGGATGGAAATCTTTTCCATTAAACTTGCGGATTTGAGGCCTTACATCTACATAGGCCATGGCCATTATAGGAAGGTCTTACCTATTGCCTAAGGCAATGGTAGTGTCTAGTCCTTTACATGTGGCCAAGTACGAACCAAATAATAGAATTGATAGCCCTACAAATGATAACCAACTTTAAAGCTGTAGAGATGAAAAAGGTTGGAAATCATACATATGTAAGATCTCAAGGTAAGATTTTGGCGGTCCTGTCCTTCGAACAACCCTTGATTTAAATTTTACTATCTTGGACTTCTCACTCCTCCCCGCCTTGTGGTTTAGTGTACAAACATTTAGTTGAGCAAGGTTGATTAATGGCTTCAACACTTGGTGAAGAGTCCAAGGATATCTCAATCATATCAATATTCATGTGAAGTTTCTTGGCTATTGCTGCCAGAAAACCCACAGTTAGGGTTTTGGTCACAATAGCCAGTAGAGGAGGAATTAGTTCAAACCCTCTTAGAGGGAGATGGCCTACTAGGGGGCTAACAAAGCCCCATGGTAGCTGCCAACATTGCGCCTTCATCAACACGCATAGTAGCTCGACATGTGTTGCTTGCAAATCTGTGCCAGTTTCAGGAAAAAATGCAATGCTGCCCTCCTTGTCGCCCAATGTCAGTGAGTGAAGCATTGTGCTGGAGTGCCCTAAGCTAAGGATGAAGTTTCTAATAGAAAACAAGAGCTAATACTGCCTCCTTTGCACACACCAGCTCCTCCAAGGTCAGGGGGTCAAGCTAGCTATGGTGGAAAATAAGGTAAATGAGAGGGCAAAAGTTCTTCTTGTGCACTTAGGTTTGTAAAGAGGCTAAGGGAAGCTGAAGGATCAAAGATGGCTTTGATATTATGTGGAAAATCAGAGTGGAAGCAAAGATTAAAGTGTGCACAAGAGGGAGAGAAGAGCTCAAAAGTACAAGAACAAGTCTTGCTTATTCAGTTGCTCATGAAAGTGCAACTTGGGTCACTCTCACTCACTAGTTGACCCATGGGCTATTTATATAGCCCTAGTTGGCTAGGGTTAGGGTTTCCCCTTCCCCTTAGGACCATTCACACTCAGCTATCCTTATCCCCTCTAGTATAAGGAGAGTTCACATGCTTACATTCACAACAAAATCTCACTTCCAAACCTCACATCATCAACCCCCATGGCCTTGTGCAACCATGAACGAATGGCTATAACTCTAAAATGTTGCATTATGTAGTCCGCTTATCTAATTCCCCACCTTGAACTCCAAGCAGGAGTGCCCAACATAAGGTATCTAGCACATCACATATATGTAACACAAGCTCCTCCTCGGTTGAGTGCCGTAGCCTCTAGAACGAGCGTACTGATCCTATTAGGAATTGACCCATCAGTCCTCCTCTTTTTACATAAATATAACACAAGCTCCACTCTTCCGTCAGTTATAACCCTCTTAAGCCCACATAACTAAATAGCTAGGACTGCCTCACACACTCAGTCATGGAAAAATTAGGAGCTATGCATTGGTGTGTGCAGCAGTACACGCTTGAATGCAAAGTGTGGATGAACATACACAACTATATTTAATGAGAAAATAAGATATGTGTAGAAAACATCCATCCCTTTATATCTTTCATGAATTTTCTACTTGTTGAGTTTATTTGAAATGTAATTGTATTTTTTGTTTTTTTTTTCATCTACAACATTCCACTAGAAAACAACAAATGTAAAGTACTACTAAAAAGTAAGTATTTATATATCTTTTCCTCCCTCTAAAATAAAATTTCAATCCCATTCCATTTTCTATGAAAATTAATGAACTTCCTTGAAAATTGCTATATGCTATGATGTGCTTGTTGTGCACGGTTTGCACACCAATGTCACTGATGTTGAGATACTTGCAATCACACCTACTCTAGTCCCTTTGTATAGGATAGCTAGGCTAGGAAGATGCAGTCCATTCTATGAAGAGAGACAAAATCCCATATGCACAGTGGATGTTAAGTGCTACCAAAGAACTCTATATAATGATGTACTTGAACTATCACTTTCACATGATGATAATGCAATAGTACTTGTCTCTTATGTCAAGTGTCTGTGTCATTGTTGTCCATACATAAGATTGTGTTTATGAGTTCAAGTCTCAATC
This sequence comes from Lygodium microphyllum, assembly GCF_053477565.2. Lineage (NCBI taxonomy): Eukaryota > Viridiplantae > Streptophyta > Polypodiopsida > Schizaeales > Lygodiaceae > Lygodium > Lygodium microphyllum. The sequence continues at coordinate 65,405,563 of NC_141142.1, forward strand.
TTGAAACCTAATTCACTTGTGTAATAGGTGTCTACATTATCATGTCAACATGAGTTGTGTCTTTATCTTCCATCCTCCATAGCTACCGCCTGTGTTATGCTCTAGATCTCGCATCTTTAACATGGTATCAGAGCTCAGCTGAGCATGGCTTAGCTCTCCTCTACTCTCTCTCAGCTCATCTTAACCTTAGGATGTGGACCTTGTAGCTACTTGGCAAAAGAATGATGATAAAGCCCATGCCATTATCAAACTGGAGCTAGACGACAGCTATATCCACCATGTGGATAACTGTGAGACCTCACAGGATACATGGAAGAGACTTGACACCTTGTTCGATGCACAGTATAAATCATCAAAGTATGGTCTCCTAATTGAGTTTTTCAGGCTTGAAATGAAGTCCAGCACATCACTTGCCACACATCTAAATTACATGGAAGGACTTGTAACCCAACTTGCAGGAATCAGCATTAAAATGGAAGAATATGTTTGCATCGGTGTTATACTTAAGAGTTTGCCTCGTGAATATAATAATGTATCAACAACTTTAATCAACATGCCAAATCCTAAACTTGTTGATATCCAGGCATCACTCTTAGAAGAGGAAAATAAGCTAAAAACTAAGGAAGAACCAAGTACCTCAAGAGATGACCATGCATTATATGTTGGCAACAGGTACAAAGGCAAGAAGGATAAACTCTTTTGTGACTTTTGCAAAAGGACCGGACACACCGAGAAGTTCTACCATGCAAGAAAAAGGTCCCAAAAGGCATATCTAGTTGCAGTCCAAGAAGGAGAAGAAAATGGAGCAAAGGAAGAAGAAGAAGAAGACCACCAGGAGAAGGACAAACCTCATCAGTCCTTCTATTCGGATAGACTTTTTTAGTTTTGTGTTTCCTAGTCCTAATGTCTCAAACATAAACTTATAAAACTTCTCAATTATCATTGTACTACAGCCTCTGTACACTTTGTAAGACCCCTGCTATAGCCTTTGGATGTCCATCATGTTTGTGGTACCCACACTTAGACTTTTCTGCAACAGCCTCTAGTGTTTTGCCATGTTTATGGTGTGCCCACACTTTACAGGTGTTGCTTTCACTAAAGCCTCTACACACTTTGTATTTTTGGTTGTGATTGAGGAGGGGTGTTGAGATATTTGCAATCACACCTACTTTAGTCCCTTTGTATGGAATAGCTAGGCTAGGAAGATGCAGTCCATTCTAGGAAGAGAGACAAATCCCATAGGCACAGTGGATGTTAAGTACTACCAAAGAACTCTATACTTGAACTATCACTTTTACATGATGATAATGCAATAGTACTTGTCTTTTATGTCAAGTGTTTGTGTCATTGTTGTCCATACACAAGACTGTGTTTATGAGTTCAAGTCTCAATCTTGAAACCTAATTCACTTGTGTAACAGTTGTCTACATTGTCATGTCAACATGAGTTGTGTCTTTATCTTCCATCCTCCATAGCTACCGCCTGTGTCATGCTCTAGATCCCACATCTTTAACAACTGACGCCTCTAATGGGAATGATAATACACTTGATAGGACTCCCCAATGCTCTAGCACTTCCTCATGATCATCTTTTGTCACATCGCTTCCATCTCTCACCCTCATACTCCCCTTTCCCCTTCTCTCATAAGAATTGATATTATGTGTGTGGAGAGGGAGGAGAGAGAAGTACTAAATTTTTGCAAGGAGAGAGAAAGACTAAATTTTTTGATTTTTTATTTCTTCAAAACAACCCATACAAATGATATCATGGTGAAGACAAAGGAGAGTAGGCTTCGAATATATGATCAAAAGTGCCATATGATGAAGATTCAAGAGGAGGAGATCATCACAAGAAGCCATGAAGCCATTTTTCTTCTTTTGTACATTTTTTCCCTTTCTTCCTCTCTTCATAACAAGAAGACACATTTAAAAGAAATCACCCCTTTGAATCCTACGACAAGTGTCCCTTCAAATTGGGCATGCCCTCATGATTTTGGGGCCTTTTTTGGCCAAAAACATGTCCATCTTTCATGTTCCCACATAAATTAAGGTCTTGAAGCATGAAATGGGGCTGCAAAGGTGTGGAAATGATGAGCAATTGATGGTTGGGACTCTTGTATACTCTTTGTAGACTTGACTTAGTACTCTACTATGCCTTCTTGAACACTTTGCATGAATGACCACTTTGAAGCTTTAAATCTTCCATTTTCATTGAAAGTGCCTTAGGAATCTGCCAAAAATGCTTTGAAATTCCATAGAGTGCGTCTCTAAGTCGGTCTCTCACTTTGCAAAAGGTCTCAATGCTGGTAGAGGCACTTGGAAGAGTGTTGCACACTGTCTCGAGCACCACATAGGTTGGTGCATTCAAGGTAGATAAGAAGATGTGTATTTCATGAGATAAGAAGAAACCTCAATCAGGTGTGTTAGAGGTGTTTGATACCAACAACATGGAACATGTAATCGACATCAAGTTTTTCACCTACCCAAATGCTCATCTTATTTTCAAGGAAAATGGTCATGTTATTAAGGACCGCCCCAAGCATGAGAGTGTAGTGGAGAATTTGCATAAGGCAAATTGAGTGGTTAACAAAAACAAGCATGAGGGTCAACTTGACCTACACCCTTAGACATTGAACTAGCAAACAAGGAGTAAAGAAAGCACTCAAGGGGAAAAGGCTAGAACTAAGAAGGCATAAGAGAGTTTATGGGACCCACAAATGATAAAACAAATCATTGCAATTAAAGGAAGAAGCAATGGTTAGGACTGTGTTGACTTTCCAACACTTGGCCCATAAACTATGTTGACAAGGAATGTCTCATAATTATTATCATTTCCATGAGTTGTTTATTCTATGGTGTAGGACTGTGTTGTTTGATAATTTAATTATAATTGAAAAGTGAGATAAAAAGAATCATGGGAGTTCTAGTTATGCTTTGAGAATTTTGATTTTTCATGGTCTTATCGAATGCATACATGAGGGACAATACTTGTAACCATTGGAAAGCATTGCCTTGCAATCACTATAAGAAGCTTGATCAAAATTGGATGGGTTGAGGATTGTATGAAATAATCCAAAAATTTTGAATATTTTTGGAAATATTTCTTTTTTTTGTGGAAATTTTCATGGCATAGAATAAACAACTCATGGAAATATGTACACTATGACTAGCTATTCATCAATAGCGCATTGATAGGCTGCATAAGAGATTTGTTTGTGTGAATGAAAAAAGACTAATTGCTGTAATTTCCTAACTTTTTTTCTATGTATTCTCTAAAATTTTCCTAAATTGCCCAATTACGAGGATTGATGAGCTTCTTATTAGACTTCAAGGGGCAAATATCTTATCAAAATTTGATTTAAGGCTAAGTCACTACTACCAAATTAGAATTAAGGAATAATATATTCCAAAGACCACATTCAATACAAGGTATGGATATTATGAATTTACTGTAATGTCATTTGGAACTACCTGCGCTATGTCATGGTTACAGATGTAAGAGAGCCTCTCACCTATGATGAGGATATGTGCAAGGGTGATAGTCACTCCTGGAGAGGGCTATGGAGTCTAAGACAAACTCCTTGCGTAATAATATGACTTGGATTTGGTTTCCTTGCTTGCTGGCAAGAAGGCTCTGCCAAAAAAGGAAATCCTCCTAGGAAGGCCCTTCAAAAAGGTGACCAAGTGTGAGGCTGACTATGTAGCACGGAGGATACACCTGATGCTACTGAGTGTGAGGATAGTCACGACCTTTAGCAAGGCTGACCTCATCGAACCTCGAGAGAAAGGCAAGGAAGGTGCTGACATAACAGTCAAGCCTGCTAATGAGAGCAAGGACTTGTTTGAAGAGTTGACACAAGCACAGGTCGAACAACGAGAACCAGTGAGTGAGGCCTTGCCTAAAACAAGAAGATCAAGAGGCAATGCCAAGGACAGGCTTTGGACTTATAAATATCGTAGAAGACCCCAAAAGAAGCCCAAATCTTATAGACGAAGGCATCGATAGAGAGTCAATACAACGCCGTGATGGATATCTAAAGCTTTGTTACGTGCTTAAGGGTATTATGCAGGTAACTGATGGATTTGGGTACCAAAAACCCTTGTTAAACCACCTCTATCAACTGAAGTCCAGATTGCATTAAAAGTAATGAGGCATAGGAGGAAATCTAAGAGAAACTCTAGGTCTCGAGGCAAGAAACCAAACATGAGTGTTCAAAAGAAAGAGCCTCAGCCTAGCATGCTTAATAAGCAGATGTCATATGTAACCATTGAGCGTGCACAAAAGCCACTAGTGCCCAAGGAGCCTTTGATTCCCCAAGAGGATAATGAGCACCAGAGGCACAACGCTGCTTGTGAGAAGGCTAATTGCTCAGCAAGGCAAATGGCACATCGTCTAATAGCCTCGAGCAAATTATTCAACCAGCACTAAGTTCACCTGAGAGTCCTAAATATCCTACACCCTCTTTTCCCAAACGGACACAGGAAGCACAACAACAGTCGTCAAGGGCAGCTGCTCAATTCCAATCTCTATCTCCATCTAAGCTTCCAAATGTCCAAGACATGGGATATGATACCACCCGTAGCTCTCGGCCCAAGGATGTGCCTGCGCAACCTAATGTGACTAGATCAACTCATGATCGATCTACACATGTGAATGCTCAAAGGGCAACAAAAGACACGACCACTTTCGATCGCCCTAGGGACTCAACACTGCAATCCACCAAGAGTAGCCAGCCCGTTGGACTAGCCGCTACTACTTCCAATCAGGGATCATAGCAGTCACAGCCCTTGGCCGTGACTATGCCCCTTGCGGAACGCGTCCTTAGCAATTCACCTGCGGAGGAGGTGCCGCAACCAATATCCTTGACAACTCTAGCCCTTCCAAAGCACCTAAAGCCTAGGCTTGAGGAGAAACCTGTCAAAGATGTGGCCAAGGAGATGGCGCATCGAACCACTCAACCTAGCAAGGCTATTCAACAGGCCATGGCTATGTCCCATGAGGACACGCTAGAGAAAGGAAATGCTAAGGCCCAACCAAGCACAACAATGGTTGACCTAGTCCAGGGTCCTAAGTCATTGAGAGATGCACCTTCACTGACCAAGAAAAAGAGAAGAAAACAGTGAAAACAACAACAGTTGCAGGTGGTTGTGGACCCCAAGAACATTGCGACGAAGAGTGCTGGAGAGTTGATGAATAAAGCATCGAGTCCATCCACCAATGAACCCATTGATGCCTCCCCTAATAGCGGTGAAACCTCAGACACCTCCGTGTGCTCTGAAAGATCACAATAGTCGTTACCATCAATGGCTGCTTGCAATGCTCAATCCACCGACAATGGAACTTGCATTGACCAATCAAGAGTGGACATAACGCTGTCACAACAGGGTGACAAGCCTATACCAGTCACATCCAAGGAGAAACATGACACAATAACAAAGCCTCAGGAGACACATGGAGACCCCAAGAGCATAAGAAATCCTAGCATTGGCCAAACTTGCGCATCTAGGCCGGAGCCCCCAGCTACACTAAAACCCAGGCAAACTCCTAGAACCTTGCATGAGATAGCAACCGAGCAAGCCCTCGTTGAACATAGAAGTGTCACCGAATGCTTAACTGAGTTGGATGCTAAGCTCAAAGTGTTCGCACGTGTCTATGTCCTGGCAGACATGCGTGCATTCCCTAAAGAGTAGCTCGGAGAGTACTTGCCATTTTCCTTGTCTTGGGAAGAGCAAGAACATCTTGAGGGGCACTATAACAGGCTCCTGTATGAACGCATGCGACTCATCTCTGGCGAGGAAGTTGACGTACTGCGCTTAATTGTCACATTCAATGGTGCGCTCTGCCAACCAAATCTCTTAGAGATAGAGCAATGAAAGCGACTATCAGAGGGCCGAAGTCAATTTGAATAGCGTTGGTGTGAGAACCGCGTTGCAATGGCCGAATTAGGAGCCCAAATCATGATAGTCTCAAAGGAGTGATTGGCCAAATGGCAGTCTCAAAGAGACCCAACCTATGTGGCACCAACTTCCCTTCGAGTGTTGACTGCCATTTGAGGTACGGACTTAGCTGAACCTAGCCAAAAGGACTCGCTGTTCAATAAGGTTCTCAGTGAATAGGAGTTACATGTCGCCAGTAGACTCGGACAAGGTTCCATGCTACTCGATGTTGCAAAATATCTATCGGTATTGAGTAAGCTGCCACGAGTATTGGATGGGTGTGCCGCGCTCCAGTACAATCCAGAGTTCTATAGCTAGTTTTTATCCTCATAAAGCGACATGGATCCATGGATATGTATATGAATAAACAATAACTTTTATCACTCTGTATAGACACTATCAACACACACAAGCAATAATAGTCAAGCGCAGACAGGAAAGTTGGGGCCAACATGCTAGGCTCGTCTGGTCCCCCTCTCACATGACCATTTCCACCTCCGGGCGAAGGGCATGCACCCCACATTGCCACCTGGAAAGCCCTGACCAATATCTCTGATGATGTAAGAAGGATGCATTCCCTTTCTATACACCTTTCCCTTTCTAGTCTATCCTTCCGAGGATGAGCCCCGCCCAAATCTATGACCACTAGCCGATGTAACTCGGCATGAGCCAAGATCTGCTAATGGTGGGAGGCTAAGTCAACATCATCATGGGGGCCATCCCTCTACAACAAGCACAACACGTCCCACCCCTCCTCTTCTAGTCATATGTGTTTGATAACCCACACTATAATCCCTCCCATGCAAACGGTCTTATTACGTATCAAGGCCTAACCCTTGGTTTGCATGCAGCACGGACGCTCTCCACGGACGATGGGAACATGCAGTACACGCCCCTCTGCCAGTGCGCTACGTGCCCACTCTCAAAGGTATGCAAAGAAACGAGGTCCTAAGCGACACCGCCCCAAACGAAGGCAGAATCCCCGGGCCAAGAAAGTCGAAGCTCAAAGAAGCATGCAAGATGTGGCAACACTAATGGCACAAACCCCCAATGTACTCTCAAGCACCAGATGCTCAAGGGTAGAAAGGGCAGCTCGGGACAGGGAGGAACTTAATGAATTGTTCAAAGGCATTTTGGAAATGGTGGCGGCCTGAGACTACACCATTCATGTCCCGACCGACATGTCCCTGTCCAACCTCACGGGAGCCCCGCACCAGTAGAGCCCCATTCGCATAACCACCCAGACTCACCCCACCTTGTGCAAATTGACTAAACCCCTACGATGTACAAGTATCCTGACAAGTCATCATGCCATAACTTTTTGTCTTTTGATGAGTAAAGGGGCAAGCTCCCCACTTGTACACACTTCCTTTACCTATCATTAATGTATGTGACCTTAACAAGCAATGGAATAGGCATCGCAATAAACATCATAGCATTCCGAAAAATTATCTCTTAGCATGATTGCATTTGTTCAATATACTTAATGCAAGCAAGCATATACTCTCACGAAGTGACAAGTGGATGCAGCATAACACAGGTCTTCGTGCAAACGTGTTCAACGACCAGGCCACCACAAGGACACCAACTGTATAAGGAACCGCAACAAAGCTACACTGCTGAACGTGAAAATCACCCTTGCGAGTGCCCACATCCACGAACCAAAGCATAGTCATGAACTACACTCTCTTCTTGGGCCAAGCTCTACAGTGAGCTCACAACGGGTATCACTGCAATCGCACCGATATCGTGACAACGGCTCCCCTAACAATGAGGCTAGGGCACAATCATCACTATCATATCCATTTCCTGAGCCTTCGAGGCTTGACATTTCCCAACCCATTGAAAGGCTCATAGCCTCAGCATATTGCAATGGTTGTACCTAGGCAAAAAAGAAGAAGAAGCACCCACGATCACAGCACCGCACCTAGGGGCCCTCAAACTAGGTGCGTCCAGTGCCCTTGGTCGGCTGGCTTCGTCCCTAGTCTCCTAGCCCCCTAGCACCCCCCACAATAGTTCAAGGCACATCAAGGGCAGGACAGACCTACGGAGTTTGTCTCACCTATGGTTAGACCTGTCACCCTAACCCATTCACACAATTCCCTCTTACACTCTGCCTTAATACCATGCCAATCAATTGGGGCACACACCGCACGAATGGCCATGAATAGTACATTGTCCTCATTGCACAGGCCCAATGTCTACGACCTACGGATAGTACACTATCCCTGTGTTCTATCCTGCTACGTCGCGCAATCACAATGCACAGGATGTCGCACTCGCTTTCATGTGTACTTCTTCCCACCATGGACCACTTTTCTTCATCCACACGACGTTATGAGAAACCAGCCCGCAGTCTTCTACCTATGTAATATCTAAGTATGCATGAGCACTCACATAATGCACTGAAGTCTATATACAATTTGGATCCTCAAGTGCAGGACAATACTCCAGGCTTACTTAGAGTTCAACATGTCTCCCAAACTAATCAAAATATGTCTTGTGCACGATAGCAAGACTAGCACTACCCCTTAGGGAGAGACCACCTGAGAGGTTTCTAATTGCAGGTAGTAAAGACTCCAACGAAAGTGCCGTCAGCTCTACATCAACACGAACTCTTGTCCTTTACTTCATCATGCAAGACCACCAGACAATCATCACGAGCAGAATCCACCATGAGCATCCCAAGAACACTAACACCTGTGCCGGCTATGAGTGGCCATTCCCAACAAAGAGTAGCCCTATCGCCACCTACAACAATCATATCACCAGCCAATCAGAACAGCAAAGTGCCACCAACGACCTTCATCTGCACCAACATCAGAACTCCTCCAAGGCAAACCACAACAGTCCCTTCCACCCACATCTTTGGTGCAAGCTCCGCATGCTACCTTCAACGAAGAGTGCCATGGGAGTGGTACTCATCTAGGAGGGGGGTAATGTTAACCCCAACACAAAGAAAGCAAAAGGAAATAAAAAAGACGCAGGGCAAAGGCAGAAAAAAAGGTAGCCCGATAGAAGAAAGAAGAGGATAAAAGGCCAAAAGAGTAGGGGCAACCTTAAAAAGCCCAAGGCAAATGCAAAAGGGGAAAGGTGCATTTTAAAATACAAAGGCGCACCCTGAAATCTTGTAAAAGAGTGCCACGAGGTGGAAAATCCAGAAAGCTAAAATAGAAGACAAAGACAAAGGCCAAGGCAAAGAGAAACGGAAGACAAAGGCGCACAAAGAAAAGCGCAAGTCAAAACTTTTGTACAAGAGCGCAAGTGCATCATGGTTTAATTCAAGGAGCGTCGGGCTCTCACCCATACAATTTGTAAATGTAGACGGGCGGTGGAAAGGAAGCTAGGAAGATAGAGGGACAATGGGAAAAGGGCCTAGGCCACGGCCGGCCATGTAAAAAAGGTTTAAGCGTGCCTAAATAAATATTGATGCTATGCCTTAAGTGATAAGACGCGTACCCATCAAAATAATAATTCTTCTAGGTAATCTGAATACACGCCATCGTTCAGTGCTTCTCAACGCCACCATTGCTTGCTCTACACATCAACTGAAGCATTTATATTTGTTAGAAAATAATAAGATAAAACCCAAAAAAGTGAATACCTATCAGTCTTCAGCTACAAAATAATTAAAATAGGTTGGAACTCTGTCCTAACCTTAATTTAATACGAGTGTACTCTAAACTTGTAAAAGTCCATTAATTTAAATATGTATTTTGCGGAATCACCCGCTATGGAATCACCCACGTGCATATTAAATTAACATGACACCCAAAAAGGACAGGTGTCCTCGTCAACTTCTCGCACAAGGAATCCACCTTGATTACAGCCTTAGTAAATACATATAGTTTTACAGAATCCACCGTAAAACCTCACAAAATTCACCAAAAAACCTCATGGAATCCACAATGGTATATGCCTCTTGGCATCAAGTAATGAGAGCAAGGACTTGTTAAAAGAGTTGGTACAAGTGCATGTTGAACAGAAAGAACCAGTGAGCGAGGCCATGGTTGAAACAAGAAGGTTAGGAGACAATGCCAAGGATAGGCTTTGGACTTACAACTATCATAGAAAACCATAAAAGAAGCCCAAGACTTATAGACCAAGGTATCGATGGAGAGCCAGCACAACGCCACAATGGATATCCAAAGTGTTGTTACATGCTGAAGGATATTACGCAGGTAACTAATGGATTTGGATACCAAAACCCCCTGCTAAACCACCTTTGTCAACACCATATCAAAAGCGAAGAAGCACAGGAGGAAATCTAAATGAAAAACCAAGTCTCGAGGCAAGAAACCAAACATGACTTTCCGAAAGGAGGATCCTTAGCCTAACATGCTTAACAAGCGGATGTTAGATATGAATGTCGAGTGCACACAAAGACCACTAGCACCCAAGGAGCCTTTGACTTCCCAAGAGGATAATGAGAACCACAGGCAGAATGTTGCTTATGATAAGACTGATTGCTCAATAAAGAAAATGGAAGAATCATCTAACAAGAACGAGTGAATCTTCCAGCTAGTACCAAGTCCACCTAGGAGTTCCAAATCTCTTACACCTTCTTTCCCTAAATGGACACAGGAAGCACAACAACAATTGTCAAGTACAACTGCTCAATCCCGATCTCTATCTCCATCTGAGCTTCGAAAAGCCCAAGATGCGAGACATGACACCACTCTTAGCTCTCAGCCTAAGGATTAGCAAGATTTTCCTCATAGTGAATAACTGCACAAGTGAATGTGCAAAGGGCAAGACACAACCACTTTTGATCTACTTAAGGACTTGACACCGCAATCTACCAACAATAGCCAGTCCACTGAACTAGCCGCTACTACTTCTAATCAGGAATCAAAGTAGTCATAGCCTTTGGCCGTGATTGCCCTTGCAGAACATGTCCTTAGCAATTTACCTGTGGAAGAGGTGTCGGGACCAACATCCTTGACACCTCTATCACTTTTGAAGCACCTAAAGCCTAGACTTGAGGAGAAATCTCTCAAATATTTGGCCAAATGAGCCAAATATGAAGTGCGTGATGAAGCTTGATCACAAGCTGACATTCATCACACATGCGTACATCCATGTGGACATTGGAAGGCCAATACCAGAGCACACAAAACTCATAGTTAGCTGAACCCTTGACTTGGCACGAGCAACAACATGTTTGCTCCTGCTATGAAGCTATTGTTTGCTGAAGAAGTCATAAAGGATATCCCAAAAGTCACAGCTAGATAATTGCGATTGATACCCTCACTCTATACTGCTAAATGGAGACAAACAAGGAAAAGATCAAAGCAATCAAACAAAAAGGGGAAGGACAAGGTAACTTTGTGCAAAAATGATACTCCAACCAAATTTTGACATCCAAAATTTGTCACTGACTAATGACACTCGTTGAGCAAAGGAAAGCCCTTTGGACATCAATACATGATCCCACGTACGTTGCCCCAACATCATTAAGAGTGTTGGCAACAGTCCATCAGGTCCAGCTTTCTACCACTGTCCAAAAACATCCCTTGTATGATAAACTGCTTCTAGAAGAACATCTACACGTGGCTAGCAGGCTAGGAGTAGGGAGCATGGTACTTGATGTTAGCGCATATGTCTTTTGCCTCTCTCAAGACCCTGCAATCCTAGATCTCTATGCTTCCCATCAATACAACCCTGACTTCTTCACTTGGTTTCATCCAAGCCTACATGACAAGAACCCTAAACCATATCTTGGTTCTACACTAGAGTCACCCGAACCTCCTGAGTAAGAGAAAAATAGCTCTAAACACAACACTTACTCTGATAAGGAGCAATTGAGGCATGTTCCAATGGGTAAGGACAAGAGTCTAGAGCAAACACCCACGACCAATGCAATTGGATGAGGGGCTAGATGAATGGGAATTAGCTAAAAAGCTAGACTCTCCAAAAAGAGAGGAAGTTGTACCCTCACAACCTAGTGAAGTGTTGAACAAGCCACAACTATGTTCCATGAGGATACATTAGAGAAATAGAATGCTGAGGCCCAACAAAGCACATCAATGACTGACCTAGTTTAGGGTCTTGAGTCTTTAAAGGATATACCTCAATTGTCCAAGAAAAACAGGAGAAAACAACGGCAGTGGCAAGTGGTTGTAGACACCAAGAAGATTGAGACCAAGAGTGCTGAAGAGCTGAGGAATAAAGCATCAAGTCCATCCACGAATCAACCCATTGCCATCTCTCCTAACAATGGTGAAACCTCAGACATATCTTTGTGTTATGCTAAGTCAAAGCAATCATTACCATCAACAGTCACTTGCAATGCTCAATCCACCAATAATAGAACTTACATTGACCAATCAAGAGTGGATACAACACGGTCACAACAAGTTGACAAAACTATACCAGTCACATCCAACAAGGAAAACCACGACGCAATAGCAGCAAAGCCTCGGGAGAAACATAAAAACCTCGAGGACATAAGAAATCCTAACATTGACCAATCTTCCTCATTTAAGCTTGAGTATCCAGCTATGCTAAAGCCTAGGGAAACTCCCAGAACCTTGCATGAGGTAGAAACTGGGCAAGCCTTCATAGAACATAGAAGTGTCGCAAAGTTCTTGACCGAGTTGGAGGCTAAACTCAAATTATTCGTACATGCTTACGTCCTTGCAGACATGGGCACATTCCCTAGGGAGCAGCTTGAAGAATATTTGTCATATCTGCTATCTTGGGAAGAGCATTGCAGTCTCAACTATGGTGGCCCACGCTTTTTCGTGACGCCACGCGATTCGTCAAGCATTGTGACGAGTGCCAACGGACAAAAGTCCCGATTCGTAAAGATCAAATGGAGTTGACCCCAATCATTGCTCGACAACCCTTCGAAAAATGGGGAATTGACTTCATAGGACCCATCAGTCTTGCGGTGTACTTCCAAAAACACATTTATCGAGATTTAACGATATACCTGCTTCACCACTATATATACGAATGCATGCAACTCATCTCCGATGAGGAGGCCGACAAACTACAATTAATTATGACATTCAACGAAGTGCTTTGCCAACCAAATCTCTTAGAGATAGAGTAGCTAAAGCAACAATGAAAGGGTCAAAGTAAATTTGAAAAACATTGGTTTGAAAACCGTGCTACAATGATCAGACTTGGAGCCCATATTATGACAATCTCAGAGGAGCGATTGGCCAAATGGCGGTTTCAAAGAGACCTAACCTTTTCGAGTACTAATTGCTGTTCAGGGTATGGAATTAGCCGACAGAGCTAGCCAAGAGAACTCTCTTATTGATAAAATTCTCACAGAGGAGGAGCTACATGTTTCCAGTAAACTCGGACAAGGTACCATGCTAGTCGATGTTGCAAAATATCTGTTGTTATTGAGTAGGCTGCCACAAGTACTAGATGCATGTGCCATATTCCAGTACAATCCCAAGTTCTACAATTGGTTATTATCCTCGCGAAGTGACATGGATTCATAAACGTGTACATGAATAAACAATGAGTTTTGTGATATGCATAGATAATACAAAAAAAAAAAGCAAAGCCAACACAGACACAAGCAATGATAATCAAGCACAGGTGATATGCACCAAAGTCATGCCTCTTTGAGTTACACGTGTTCATTATGGTTGAAGCATATGACTTGCATGTACTCTCACAAGTTTTCGAGTGAATGCAGGACAACATAGGTCTCTATGCAAAAGTGTTCAATACCAAAGTCATCACAAGACCACACCAACCTCACAAAGAACCATTATGGAAAAAGTGACATAAATACCAAGAACAAAGAGCCGTGACGGAATCCCCACGTGAAGAGAAAATTACCCATACAGAAAGCACACATTGCACTTGATGCTGGCCCAAAGCATAGTCATCAACTACTCTCTATTTCTTGGCCAAACTCTACATTTGGGTAGGAGCCATGCTCTCAGCAATGACAAATGTTTCTTCATTAACCATGATTCAATTCGCCAGATGCTCTGTTCCTTGTCCATGGCACAGCTCACTCCAATTGCTATCGCAATTATACCGATGTCTCACATATTACAAAGAGGTTTGCAAAATCTCAAGTGTATCTCTCCATCTCGAGGCTAGTAACACAATCATCTCATATCCATTTTTCATAGCCTTTGGATCTCAACGTTTCTCAATACAAATGAAAGGCTGATAGCCTCTATATTTTGCATTGGTTGTATTCATTTTATCCCAAAAAAAAGTGAAAAAAAAGAGAGAAAAAAGAGAGGAAACAAACAGAAAAAAAGAGAAAAGAAAAGAAAAGAAAAACCACTCACGATCATAGCACAGCACCTAGGGGTCTTTAAATTAGGTACATCCAGTGACCTTGGTTGGCTAGCTCCATCCCTGGTCCCCTAGCCCTTTACACATCCCCCACAATTGTTCAGGTCACATCAAGGGCATGACATACCTAGGGAGATTTTCTTGCCCGTATGGTTAGACTTGTCATGATTCTTTTTCACACTCCATCTCAGTACCATTGTAATCAATACTGGTGAGCAAGGCACGAAAGACCATGGAAAATACACCATACTCTTCAAACAATACACATAGCCACCAGCTACCAAAATCTCAGGTGTCAATGAGCTCAATTATGCTACATCGTGTTGTCCAATTCACAAATAAGGTCTCGAGAAGCCTTCGTATGTACTTCTCCTCAACATCGACAAATTTTTCCACCCCATTAAACCCTTGCTTCATCCACACATTGCTATGAGGAACTAGACCAGTAGTCTTCTAACTACGTAATATCTAAGTATGCACGTGCACTAACATAATATCTGCACCACAATCTATACACAGTTTAAATCCTCAAGTGCAAGACATTACTCTCAACTCGCTTAGAGTTCAACATGTCTCCCAAACTAATCAAACTATGTTTTCTGCATGATAATAAGACTAGCACTATCCCTAAGGAGAGACCACATGTGAGAGGTTTTTCAATTGTAGGTATTGAAGACTCCAACAAAAGTATCGTCAACTCTTCATCAACACTCAATGCTGAATTCTTATCCTTTACCATCTTGCAAGCCCACCAAAGAATTGTTGCAAGGAGAATCCCCAGAATATCAACACCTGTGCCAACCCATGAAATCAACTCCCAACAAAAATCAACCCTATTACCAACCAATCAAGCCAACAAAGTGTCCCCAATGATCTTCATTTGCACCACCACCAAAATAGCAAAACACAATAGTCCTTTCCACTTACGTCTTTGGTGCATGCCAAAGCTTGCTACCTATGACAGTGAGTGCAATGGGACTGGCACTCATCTAGGAGGGGGTAATGTTAACCCTCAGATGAACAAGGTGGAAAAATTGAAAAGTCTAAAGTAGAAGACCAGGCTAAGGCAAAAGTGAAACGAAAGACGAAGGTGCGGTAAGAAAAATATGGAAACATAAGAAGTGTAGAAAAGTCCTAAATCAAGGAGAAAGGCTCATAAGAAAAAGCGCAAGTTAATATTTTTGTAAAAGAGCGCAAGGCACACCATGATTTATTTTAAGAGCGCCAGGCTCTCACCTATGCAAATTGTAAAGGTAGATGGTGGTAGGAAGGAAGCTAGGAGGATAGAAGGACAATGGGAAAAAGGGCCTATTAACTAGGCCATGGCCAACCATGTAAAAAAGGGAATAAGAGGATGACCGCCCAGAAGAGATAAGGAAGCTAGAAGGATAGAAGGACAATGGGAAAAAGGGCCTAGGCCATGGCTAGCCATGTAAAAAAGGGGATAAGGGGATGACTGCCCAGAAGGGATTTAGGGTTTTTCATATAAAGTTGAAAAGTGAATGAGAAGCTCATTCTTGTGAGTGGCCAAAAGTAGCTCTCCTTTTCTGCTTCTTCTTCTTCTTTTTGTTCTTGCTTGCTTGAGCTTGTGCTTGAGAGAGGGAGTGTGAGACTATGAGGGAGTGAGTGTATGAGAGTGAGGGACCGTGGTGGAGAAGCTCTCCATCTTCTCTTCTCTTCTCTTCTCTTCTCTTGCTCACGGGACAATGGAGTTTGGAAGCGTGGAGCTTGAGGATCGAGCTTACTTGAAGCTTGCACTTGGATCGTGGAGATATTGGAGTGCTCAAGAGAGGAGGCAACTTGATCGGGCAAGGAGGTAAGCTCACTACACTCATAGAGAGAGATATTGGATCGGCTATGTGAGAGGTAGCCATTAGTGCTCGACTTGAAACACTTGAAACAATAAGCGGTCCGTGGGTATTGATAGTTGAGGCCTCTACAACACCTGATTCTTAGCTTACTCATTCTTAGACGCTACAAAGTCAATAAGCGGTCCATGAGTATTGGTAGTTGAGGCCTCTACAACACCTGATTCTTAGCTTGCTCATTCTTAGACGCTACAAAGTTAATAACATGGATATCTACCTCCATCCATTAGTTGATGAGCTCAAGATTTTGTGGAAGAGGAGGAGGTAACTGTGGAGAACATGAGCAAGCACGATGGTTGACGGTTCACTAATATACGAGCCATTCTCATATGGACCATGTGTGACTTTCTAGGATTCGGAGAGTGCTCAGGAGGCAAGTGGTTCATGTGGTGATATCTAACATAGCTCATTCAAGTTTGTGTTGACTAGATAAGGGTGTTGTGATATGTTTGGTTACCTCAGGTTATCATGCATGTCCATTGTGTTGGCTACAATTAGACTCTTGATAAAGGTCATGGGCCATGAAGAAGATGGTATATCAAGGACATGCCGCTTTCTTATCGGAGGGTCATGAACTAAGAGATGGTTTTCCTAGATGACCTTCAGCATGAATGAATGCCCAAAGCTGGTATGAGTTGAAAATTGTCCACAAGGAGTCATATCCAAGCAGAATGCGATGGTTCTCGATTTTCTACAAGTTGCCGTATTGGACCCATGACCATTTGTTGGATCCCATGTAAATTTTTAAGAATGTGGATATCTTATTATGGGACCACGTCATAGGAAAGAGAGACACTATAGAAGCACAAATGGATTTGAAGGAGGTAGGCAAGATGGAGGTGCTTTGGCCATAGTTGAGGACTAATGGTCGCTTGCAACTACCTCACACTCCTTGGACCCTGTCCACTAAAGAAGAGCACATCATGAAGCAAATTATCAGGTCTATGTGCACCCCAATAGGTATGATGCATTCCCTTAGATGGTTTTTTTTCTCTAAAGACAACAAACTATTAGGGCTAAAATCCTATGATTGGCATAAGATATGTCAAGTTTGTCTTGACCTTGGTTGCAAGTAGCCTCAATATATTGCTATTTAGTGTCTACTCAATGTTTATAATACCTCTCCATTTGCGACAGTTTGTACTACCAATTGCGATTGTGGGGTGCCTCACTTTAGAAATACGTGAAGCGATTTACAATTTGTATAATTAGTGCAATGGATCTCACAAAAGGAGATCAAGGCATTCTTTATTGAATCTACAAGGTAGGGAGCAGTGGAGATGGTTTGTCTCTTTGAGAAGTACCTGCCCACACGAGCATGCTCACGATGGATGTTCTTTTTGGAGTGCTTCATGAAAACCCTAAAGGGCTTTTTGCGACAATGAGTTTGGTTGGAAGGTAGCATGGTTGAAGGTTTGCTAGTGTCACAGGTATTAATGTATATTTTAGAGTGGCTACCAACATTGGATTTAGAAAATAGTATGCTATGGTCACTAAAGGATGATGATAAACTGATCGAAGATATGGTGGTTGAAAATAGAGTAGGAAAAAGGATGGACACTTCCATGGAGGAGAAAGTGAATCATTTTTGTATGTTTCATCATGCATCCATGGAGATGTGGCTCGCTAGAACGAGTAGTCTAGAAAAGATTGGGAAGAAGCATGATCGGAATTTCAACGTAGTACAAGCCATCGACCAATTCAATAGTATGCTATGGTCATTGAAGGATGATGATGAACTGATTGAAGATGTGGTGGTTGAAAATGGAGTAGGAAAAAGGATGGACATTTCCATGGAGGAGAAAGTGAATCATTTTTGTATGTTGCATCATGCATCCATGGAGATGTGGCTCGCTAGAACGAGTAGGCCAGAAAAGATCAGGAAGAAGCACGATCAAAATTTCAACATAGTACAAGCCATTGACCAATTCAATATCTCGAGGGCATGAAGGAGATGTCGTGGTTTATGTCTATGCGGTGGTTACATAGAGCTTTGATCACAACTTCGCACGAAGGGGTAGAGGACTCTACAGAGGAGTGGGAATTCTCAAGGGGATGTAGTTCGAAGGTAACCGCATGCTTTATTTGCTACCGTATCTAGATTTTATATGCAACAACTAATCTAATCGTTTCAGTGTACAATACAAAATCTACATTAAAACGTGGTTGTGCAGGCGACATTTCTGTGTTGAGCTTATCAACAAAATATGCTCCACAATGGATTGTGGTGACATGGTAAAGTTTGAGAAAGAGATCAAGAGAGCTAATGGCGGGCCACGGATACAAATATCATTGTAGATGAGATGGACTATGTTGAAAACTTGCAAAGTATTATCTTAGTGGATTATCTTAGCCTCTCCATGATCATATTTGATGTACAATGGTTAAAAGTGGTATTGGAAGAAGGTGGAACAACCATTTGACGTGGTCCATCTAGATTTCTGGAAATAGATTCTGAGAAAAGATGGACGGATATATGCAACATGTTTGTCTTGTCGGGCCATTGTGAATAGTTGCATGACCTATTTTTCAAAAATTTCCATGACACGAAATAGTCACAAATGTTGATTCACTCTTATATGTGATATTGAACATGTAATCTTCTATCCAAATCCTCGACAACCTTGATGGTTGTATGTGGTGCTGTTAGCTCCTCAGAGTGCCTGAGTGTATGATGAAATCAATGTTACCAAGGTAGATGAGGAGAGTATGCATGTGCAGGGACTGATATTGCCAAGGGTGGAGGGCAAAGAGGGCTTGAAGCGTGTAGAGGAGACATACATGGGTAATGTAGACAAAGAGACAGGAGGCCAGGAATTTTTTGAGAATAAAGTGGAATCCTCTTTTTGTGGTGACCTATCTATAGATCTTTCAGTGTACGTTGAGTTGTGCTAGGAGATTAACATGGGGCCATAGGCCAGGCCATATTTGCGTTTGCCTACTCAATTCATTGATGATTCGTTTCTAAGGGTACTTTAGAATATGCATTTTAATTAGTATCATTTTTCTCAAAGTTGTATTGTTGTAATTTACCTAAATCCTTATATTGATTATGCTAATATCATTTTCTGTTTGCGTAGGTTACCTTTGATGATACCTAGAGAGCAGGATGAGTCGAGGGATGAGTGATGAGGAGTTGCATGAGATATTTACACATATGTCTCCAGACCATATGGCCTAATTTAGAGATATAGTGGACTGGGAGCTATTACAGACATCATCAGGCCGTTCTATGAGATCTACTTTGGCATGCCCTAATGCTTCAATTTCCAGTAGATGAGGTCGATGCTCTAGACTAGCCCCGGATGGAGGGAGTAGTTTTGGGGTGCTGTAGAGATGTGGATGCTATGAGCTAGCAGCTGGTTCTAGAGAGGGTGGTATTCCTCACTCTCTTGTACCAATTTCAGAGAGGGTGGATTAGGTGGGTGTTGTGGAGGCACCAATGCAGTGTCTTCATCTCATCGATCTGGTGGATACTTGTCACCTCCAAGATTTGTTACACCTGTAGGGACATCTACTCTCGTGAATCCAAGTTTCACTCAGCCGTTTGCAGGTAGCATCCTTACGGGTGCTACTCCGAGAGATACTATCCCCATAGGTATGCTAGACATACGGGGGTCTCTTCATTATGCCTAAGAGCATGGTTGTAGGTGTGGGAGAGGACACACCTTAGACATATCCCAATAGGGTATGGATACCTCATAGATGACAAGACAGTTGCTATAATCATAAATGATGAGGGGAGGAGGGTGATGTCTCGCATGAGAGAGTTATGCCTTAGGCACAACGTTTTGGACCATTGGAAGAATATACCCAAGGGGAGCAAGGACTATGTAGTGGTGTCTTTGCATGAGGAGTTTCCGGTACCTACGACATCATAGAGATTTTCCACTGGGTTGGATGATGGAGTGTATGTGTGCCTACATGTCACATAGATGATCGGATACATGCAAGGCAATCAAGAATGGCGTCTTAAAGTTCGAGTGGCTAGATGCAGAGGATTGGTGGAAACTCAAGGAAGAGGCCATAGATTCTCCAGGATGATGGCGGTGGTAGCGGGACGCATCAAAAGGGCACAATTGGAGGTAGGGATTGTGCATCATCTGGGGAGTGGTGGCCATAGGTTTTATTTAGAGGACTTTGCAAGTTTTGTTTTGGTTCTTCTAGCTTTCTTCTTTGGAATATCACTTGTACTAACAATCATGTTTCTAACAATGCTATTCTATTTTCTTTGCAGCACTCCATTACAAACCATGATCCCACAGGTTTGGAGACTCGATATGCAGAGAGAGATGGTCTCACTGCGCTTATCGATAAATTGTACGTATATGGTGGCCTAGTAAGTCAATCCACTTTCTTGTTTGTAGTCACTAGTTTTTTTTTTTTGATGCATTATGTATGGTGGACTAATGTCTGGTTATTCATTTTGCAATGTCCATTTGATGCTCCTTTGCGTGGGGATGAGCTTTCAGATGGTAAGGATCTGTAGCATGTGCTTAGATTTGTGGAGCGCACATCATATTCTTTTTTGGTCATGTGATCTATGCAGGCCTTTTTCATGTAGCATTCCTCGGATTTATTTATCATCCATTGTATAAAATTGCACTTTGCAATATTTATAGATAGATTTTCATGTTTGTTTTAGCTCTCCTCTCCATGGTTCCATGTAAATTCATGAGTTGTCATCACTAGTCTTGTACTTATTTTATGAGTTATTAGTCTTGTGGTTTTAAGTAGTTTTTGCACCTGTATTGATGACGATTGCGTATCCAATATGTAATTGCTTTGTAGAATATTATACAACACATGGTGTTGTGGGTGGTAGGGCAGCTTACCACAAATTTTTTTCTCTGTAACCATCGCTATTTGCATTACTAATTTACTGAACGTGTTGCTATCTGTCACACAATGTCGTTATTTGTATTGCTATAAGTGTCATTTTTTGCAACGCTAATAGCGATGCTATCTACAACGGATTTGTAGAGACGCTTATACTAACGCTTTTAGCGATGACGGGGGCAAATTTTTTATGAACATTTGCATCGCTTTGAATGTTGGTATGTGGCCTGTATCTTATACTGTTTTAATTCAAATATCAATAGATGATATATCTTTTTGAGATATAATCTCAGTCAAAATGTAATACTTCATTTCATCTATCTGAAAATTGGCATTAGATAGATTATTATCATTTTGCTGAAATATCCATTTGTCTTCGATATGTTCTATATTTTGAAAAGTCTTTGTTTTGTTTAATTAAACAATGGATTAGAGGTTTTTATATGAAAAACTAATAACAAACATTGGTTGTTTCAAGTGTCTAATCATAGAAAGACATTTTCTAAAAATGATATTTTATAGTCTAGTGATGTTTGTTTTTGTCCAAAATCCTTAAAATGTAATATTATATTTTAATAATTTTTTGATATGTATATTATTTTCAATATCTTTAGTTGTGAGCTGTTTAACATTAATAGTACCTTGAAGCATTCTTACCCATATAAAATCAATTTTTTATTTTGTTAATATCTTTAATGCTTTGAAAAAAAGCTATGGTACATGTTATCCAAATTGTCATTCATAATGTGAGATTTTCCATTTAGGACCAATTGTTGATTTAAATAGGAGTCCTAATAAATTCTATTATTATCCTTTTTTCATTAAATAATCATACATAAATTCATTATAAAGCATATATTAAGAAAAAATTATATACTATCACTATCCTTACATATTGATAATTAATATAATTACTCAAGTATATTTATCCTAAATTTATATATTTAATTATAAGTTATTAATATTATTCTATTACGTAACAAACTATAAACAAATAAAACATGCATGTATCTAATGATGAAATTATATTATGTTAGCTATATATAGTCTAGTAGCTATATATAGTCTATCTATATATAGTGCCCTAGGTCCCCTCTATATATTCCTATCATGTGCGCTCAGTAGACACACTTCTGGGGTTCCACTTTCGGTGTCTCATATCTCTCTCCTCTCTTCCTTTCATCTCCCTCGTCTTCCTCGTAGTTTCCAACATGGTATCAGAGTTTTTATTAACTTTTCTTTAAAAAAAAAAGCTTGTTGATGAACTTTTCCAGTGAATGACCAAGGTGTATGTCTGTCTTTCTGCGAGCAGAGGGTTTCTCTGGTTTTTTATCCCTTTCCGCTGGAACATAGGAGAGACAGATAGACATGGAAATCAAAGGCTCATCGCTAGACCCATCGCCTCTGTTGCTTTCTCTGATTTTTTATCCCTTTCTGTTGGAATAGGGGAGAGACGGATAGACATGGCGATCAAAGGCTCATCGCCAAACCCATCGCCTCTGTTTGTAGACAAGGGTTATGCCAGAAGGTCACCCTCATCATTACCATCATCATCAATCAGCTGTCATCTGTGGGCAAGTCCTTTGGCAACATCGTGATATCCATCGTGGGCGCAGGCGTCCTAGGCCTCCCCTACACTTTCAAGCACACCGGATGACTCTCGTCCTGCGTCTCATGGTGGCGGTCACCTTCGCTTGCCACGTCTGCATGATGCTCCTCGTCTGGTCCAGAGCCAGGCTTGAGAAAGATGGAGACCACCCCATCAGCACTTTCTCTGACCTCGGCTTCGTCGCGTGCGGCCGATGGGGCCGCTTCTCAGTCGATCTCACGATCGTCCTCATCCAAGGTGCCTTCTGCATCGCGTACCTCATCTTCATCGAAGAGAATCTGGGCCAAATATAAATTTCAGCATGGGTCCTGCTTTTATGGGGACGTGCCGGTAAACTCCCGGTTGCTTGCCGGTGTCTCAACCTTTTTGTTTTTTAAAAGTCAAGTCAAAACGAGAAACAAATCTTTCACCAATGTGATTCGCGGGCGCGTGGATTAAGGCTTCAATGTGTGGGAGTAGAGGTACAGGGTTCGATAGTCGGGATGATCCTCTGGGCGAGACCAATGCATCTTTTAGGGGGCTTTAATTTGTGGGCCCCACACTCACCCAACGACCGGGTAAACCCATGAAAGAGGGTGAGAGGGTGGGGCCCTTGCTGATATATATCCACAGCCGAGAATCTGGCCTCTATCTGCATCCCAGCCTTGTCGCTCCCCGAGAGAATCTGGCCTCTGTCTTCAGCAATCAGGATGATCCCTCTGCATCACAACCTCGTCGCTCCCCTCGTCAGCTTGTCTCGGCCATTAAGGAGCTCTTTGAGCAAGCAACCTCTCATTGCAGCCGATGTCATCAGCGGCTTTTCCATGGTTGTCGTGATGCAGCAAGATGTAAGTACCATCGTAGCTGAGGGTGTTGCTTCACCGGTAGCATATCAGGGTTTGAATACAATTCCCTTTGCTGTGGGGGTTGCTATCTATGCTTTTGAGGGTTTTGGCCTGGTTTTGCCATTGGAATATGCTATGAAAGATAGAAAGAAGTTTGGGAGCGTACTTGGGCTCGCCATGCTATGCATTGCCATGCTGTACACGCTGTTCGGGCTTCTAGGGTACATGGCATTCGGGGAAGGCACATTGGACATCATCACTTTGAACCTTGGGTCCAATTGGAGGACAACAATTGTGAAGTTTTCCAGGGTGGCATTGATGCATTCCATCTAGTTTTGAGAATTGAATCCATGGTTTTCGCTCAAAATATGAGTGGGAGATGATACAGAGAGGTTGTTTAGAAACCTAGTAGCTTACGAGAGCCACTTAGCAGATAAGCTTCCTCTCGATAAGCTCTCTCTCTCTCTCTCTCTCTCTCTCTCTCTCTCTCTACATTTTAACATCAACATTACTTTTAGATGTTGATATTGCCATGCTTCATGATGATCGTCCTCATTCGTTATTCCATTGATGAGCCTCTATATTCTAGCTAATGATACATTGCTTCGTTTATATTCTTTCCAGCTGATGAGCGTCTATATTTCAGCTGATGACAAATTGTTTTATTTATATTCTATTCATGGGGCCCCACATGTGTTATGTTGTCTATAGAGCGGCGTCGGGAACCGTCTCTATAGACCTTGTGTTGTTCTAATGTCACTGTAACGTTTTTCTTTAAGTTTTGATATGACAGATATACTGCTTACATCCCAAGTTCAGTTGAAGGAATTTCTTCGAGATTTTATCTTTTGCAGTGATGTCGCTTATAGAAGGAATTTCTTGGAGATGTTCAGTTGAAGGAATTTCTTGGAGATTTTATCTTTTGCAGTGATGTCGCTTATAGAAGGAATTTCTTGGAGATGTTCAGTTGAAGGAATTTCTTGGAGATTTTATCTTTTGTAGTGATGTCACTTATCTTATTTTAAATGTATATTTAGGAGTGATAAAGCTCTTTTGATGCCTCTGAGTAGGCCGTTGTAATTCAGGAGTGATGTAGCTCCTTTGATGCCTATGAACACGCTCTTGTAAGTTCAACTTTGTAATTTTATATTTTGAATATTAATATAACGATAGACCTATATAGAGCTGTGGGCTTTTCCCTTGAGCCCCCAAGGGTTTTTTCATCCATAGTAAGGGACCTTTATTTGAGCGGTGGTGTTAGCTATATATAGTCTGTCTATATATAGCGCCCCAAGTCCCCTCTATATATTTCTATCATGTGTGCTCAGTATACACACTTTTAGGGTTTCACTTCCGGTGTCTCATATCTCTCTCCTATTTTCCTTTCGTCTCTCTCGTCTTCCTCGCAGTTTCCAATATATTACACATCTCTACACACACACACACACACACACACACACACACACACACACACACACACACACACACACACACAAAAGTAACCATTGTAATTAAAATACAAATATAATCTAGATTTTTAAAAATATCAATTATTTTTAAGTACTTTAAACTATATTTTAATTAATTTTTCTCATAATGATTAGTTATATAATCTACAAACAAACATAAACTTGACTCAATAAAATACATAAAATAATAGTCAATTATAATATTAATCTCAATAAAATCTATTATTATCTTTAGTATTTATTAACTATATTATTCTTTCAAATTAAATGTAGAAAATTTATACTTTTTCAAGTTTTTAGTATTAAACTTTTTGCTTACTTATGTTTGATTCTTATTCAATAAAAAATATAAAGTGATACATATAAGCAATACTTAATATAAAAAGTTGATAAACAACTATCAGTCACAATACTAAAAGCATATATCAAACATACATGACAATACATAATACCAAAATAAAAGGGAGGAGTCACTTGTTCAATGATTCAATGCCAAAAATGTAATTTCGAATATAGAAAGATATAGCTTAGTTATAATTTATTTGCATAAACATGTTAAAAAATAGGTGTAACAATTTTTTGAAATAATCTACTTTTAAAAATCAATAACAAACAAGATGACGATTGCGTATCCAATATCTAATTGCTTTGTAGAATATTATACAACACATGGTGCTGTGGGTGGTAGGGCAGTTTACCACAAATTTTTTTCTCTGTAACCATCGCTATTTGCGTTACTAATTTACTGCACGTGTTGCTATCTGTCACACAATGTCGTTATTTGTATTGCTATAAGTGTCATTTTTTGCAATGCTAATAGCGATGCTATTTACAATGGATTTGTAGAGACGCTTATACTAATGCTTTTAGTGACGATAGGGGCAATTTTTTGATGAACATTTGCATCGCTTTGAATGTTGGTATGTGGCATGTATCTTATAGTTATTTAATTCAAATATCAATGGATGATATATCTTTTTGAGATATAAAATCAGTCAAAATGTAATATTTTATTTCATCTTTATGAAAATTGGCATTAGATAGATTATTATCATTTTGCTGAAATATCCATTTGTCTTCGATATGTTCTATATTTTGAAAAGTCTTTGTTTTGTTTAATTAAACAATGGATTAGAGGTTTCTATATGAAAAACTAATAACGAACATTGGTTGTTTCAAGTATCTAATCATAGAAAAATATTTCCTAAAAATGATATTTTATAGTCTAGTGATGTTTGCTTTTGTACCAAAATCCTTAAATGTAATATTATATTTTAATAAATTTTTTGATATGTATATTATTTTCAATATCTTTAGTTGTGAGCTGTTTACCATTAATGGTACCTTGAAGCATTCTTACCCATATAAAATCAATTGTTTATTTTGTTAATATCTTTAATGCTTTGAAAAAAAGTTATGGTACATGTTATCCAAATTGTCATTCATAATGTGAGATTTCCCATTTAGGACCAATTGTTGATTTAAATAGGAGTCCTAATAAAGTCTATTATTATCCCTTTTTTCATTAAATAATGATACATAAAGACATTATAAATCATATATTAAGAAAAACTTTATATACTATCACTATCCTTACATATTGATAATTAATATAATTACTCAAGTATATTTATCCTAAATCTATATATTTAATTATAAGTTATTAATATTATTCTATTACGTAACAAACTATAAACAAATAAAACATGCATGTATCTAATGATGAAATTATATTACACATATGTCCACACACACACACACACACACACACACACACACACACACACACACACACACACACACACACACACACACACACACACACACACACACACACACACACACACACACACACACACACACACACACACACACACACACACACACAAACAAACAAACAAAAGTAACCATTGTAATTAAAATAAAAATATAATCTAGATGTTTAAAAATATCAATAATTTCAAGTACTTTAAACTATATTTTAATTAATTTTTCTCATAATGATTAGTTATATAATCTACAAACAAACATAAACTTGACTCAATAAAACACATAAAATAATAGTCAATTTAAATATTAATCTCAATAAAATCTATTATTACCTTTAGTATTTATTAACTATATTATTCTTTCAAATTAAATGTAGAAAATTTATATTTTTTCAAGTTTTTAGTATTAAACTTTTTACTTACTTATGTTTGATGCTTATTCAATAAAAAATATAAAGTGATACATATAAGCAATACTTAACATAAAAAGTTGATAAACAACTATCAGCCACAATACTAAAAGCATATATCAAACATAAATGACAACACATAATACCAAAATAAAAGGGAGGAGTCACTTGTCCAATGATTGAATGCCAAAAATGTAATTTCGAATATAGAAAGATATAGCTTAATTATAATTTATTTGCATAAACATGTTAAAAAATAGGTGTAATAATTTTTTGAAATAATCTACTTTTAAAAATCAATAACAAACAAGATGACGATTGCGTATCCAATATGTAATTGCTTTGTAGAATATTATACAACACATGGTGCTGTGGGTGGTAGGGCAGCTTACCACAAATTTTTTTCTTTGTAACCATCGCTATTTGCGTTACTAATTTACTGCACGTGTTGCTATGTGTCACACAATGTCGTTATTTGTATTGCTACAAGTGTCATTTTTTGCAACGCTAGTAGAGATGCTATCTACAACGGATTTGTAGAGACACTTATACTAATGCTTTTAGTGACGACATGGGCAATTTTTTAAAGAACATTTGCATCACTTTGAATATTGGTATGTGGCCTGTATCTTATAGTGTTTTAATTCAAATATCAATAGATGATATATCTTTTTGACATATGATCTCAGTCAAAATGTAATACTTCATTTCATCTATCTAAAAATTGGCATTAGATAGATTATTATCGTTTTGCTGGAATATCCATTGGTCTTCGATATGTTCTATATTTTGAAAAGTTTTTGTTTTGTATAATTAAACAATGGATTAGAGGTTTCTATATGAAAAACTAATAACAAACATTGGTTGTTTCAAGTGTCTAATCATAGAAAAATATTTTCTAAAAATGATATTTTATAGTCTAGTGATGTTTGTTTTTGTCCAAAATCCTTAAATGTAATATTATATTTTAATAATTTTTTGATATGTATATTATTTTCAATATCTTTAGTTGTGAGCTGTTTACCATTAATGGTACCTTGAAGCATTCTTACCCATATAAAATCAATTATTTATTTTGTTAATATCTTTAATGCTTTGAAAAAAAGTTATGGTACATGTTATCCAAATTGTCATTCATAATGTGAGATTTCCCATTTAGGACCAATTGTTGATTTAAATAGGAGTCCTAATAAAGTCTATTATTATCATTTTTTTAATTAAATAATCATACATAAATTCATTATAAATCATATATTAAGAGAAACTTTATATACTATCACTATCCTTACATATTGATAATTAATATAATTACTCAAGTATATTTATCCTAAATCTATATATTTAATTATAAGTTATCAATATTATTCTATTACGTAACAAAATACAAAAAAATAAAACATGCATGTATCTAATGATGAAATTATATTACACATCTCTCCACACACACACACACACACACACACACACACACACACACACACACAAACAAAAGTAACCATTGTAATTAAAATACAAATATAATCTAGATTTTTAAAAATATCAATGATTTTAAGTACTTTAAACTATATTTTAATTAAATTTTCTCATAATGATTAATTATATAATCTACAAACAAACATAAACTTGACTCAATAAAACACATAAAATAATAGTCAATTTAAATATTAATCTCAATAAAATCTATTATTACCTTTAGTATTTATTAACTATATTATTCTTTCAAATTAAATGTAGAAAATCTATACTTTTTCAAGTTTTTATTATTAAAATTTTTACTTACTTATGTTTGATGCCTATTCAATAAAAAATATAAAGTGATACATATAAGCAATACTTAACATAAAAAGTTGATAAACAACTATCAGTCACAATACTAAACGCATATATCAAACATACATGACAACACATAATACTAAGATAAAAATGAGGAGTCACTTGTCCAATGATTCAATGCCAAAAATGTATTTTGGAATATAGAAAGATATAGCTTAGTTATAATTTATTTACATAAACATGTTAAAAATAGGTGTAACAATTTTTTGAAATAATCTACTTTTAAAAATCAATAATAGACAAAAAATATCATAATTATTATATACACATTTAAAATTTTAATGATCAATTTTAGACACAAACTACAAGTAACTAATATTAGAAATACTCTAAATATTAAGAAAATATTTGTACTTATTAGCCCACAAAAAATAATGGTAATGAAAGAAAAAAACAATAATAACATTTGAAAACGAGCAATTTTATTGTTTCAAAATTTTAAGATTTAAGAAAACACTCTATAAAGAAGATCTAATACTTATATCATTTTGTCTTTCTCTCTCTTTCCTTATCTCTTTCACCTAATATAAAGAAAATCATATAATATATTACTTTAATAATATTTTATATATTAAACTCGACATCAAGTTTTAAAAAGCTATTCATTAGAAAAGATCAATTATCTTTCAAGTATTAATAAGCTCTCTCTCTCTCTCTCTCTCTCTCTCTCTCTCTCTCTCTCTCTCTCTCTCTCTCTCTCTCTCTCTCTCTCGCCATTATCATCATCTAGCATAAGCAAAAACATAACATATAATAATATATCACTATTAATAAAAAAGATATATAAAATAATAGATCAATAAAATTTAGTTAAATAAATCTATATAAACACATATTTAAAAAAAAATATACATTCATACATACCTATATACATATTGATCTAAAGTAACATATATATGTATATATATATATATATATATATATATATATATATATATATATATATATATATATATATATATATATATAAACTTGAATTTCAACAATAGATTTTACATTTATTTCATAAAGTATTGAGTGCAGAAAACATATATCAACAACACTAATTTTTAAAAACACCCACTGTCTAAAATTTTAATGATAATAAATCAACATCCAATTAACATAACATCAAAGATAAAAATTGTATTTATTAACATATAATTTTTTGTTTGTCCAAAAATTAAATAATACTAACACCTAAAATCAGGAAAAAAAGAAAATATATACTTTTTAAAACTAGAATACATAAAAACTAAATTCTAAAACATATCATGTTTAATCAACATAATAGTTAATATCAAACAATTATTTTGAAAAACATCTATATTCTTTTTAAAAAGCATCTAACATAACAAATATATAACATTTAATTAATGAAATTCCTAATAAAGACATTCAAAACTTAAATATTAAAAAAAATCTTCAATACAAAAATGTTAAACTATGATATGAAACAATATTTAAATTTAATTAGAAATAAAATATTTTATGTTTAAATTTAGTATGATAAATAAAAATCAATATAATATTAAAAAAAGGAACTTTATTTGAAAAATGACATTTAATTGACATAACATTTATATAAAAAAGAAAAAAAAATATTGAAACAAAATGATAGTGCATGTCAAATAAAAATAAAATAATTAGAAACATTACTAAGAAAGTAACCTTATATAGGTATTATCTCAAGAATCGAGATACTACAAGACCAATAAAAAATTAACATTTCTTTGTATAATATTTTTATATCTCCCCTCCTCTCTCTCTCTCTCTCTCTCTCTCTATAACACACCCCCTAATAAAAAATATTAACATTTCTTTGTATAAAATTTTTATTTCTCCCCCCCTTCTCTCTCTCTCCCTCTCCCTTGTGGAAATGTGGCAGCGTAGTCAAATTTTTTGTTGGGGGTTACATGGCAACACAATCAATTGGGGGGAGGGGGACTTGATAGCATAATCAAAGGAGGGAGGATCCTTGTTGAAACGAACGAAAGAGAGAGAGAGAGAGAGAGAGAGAGAGAGAGAGAGAGAGAGAGAGGGAGGGAGGGAGGTTGCCCCCTCCCCCATCTTCAACCTTGCCTTGATTGATTGAAAGAGAGAGAGAGATCCATTTTTAATCTCTCTCTCTCTCTCTCTCTCTCTCGTCTCCTCCATCGGATCTCTCTTTGGTGCTCTCTCTCTCTCTCTTTTACACAAAAAACACTTCACATACCTCTTATTGTTTCCCTCTTGACAATGTAATAAAAGAAAAGAAAATTTATTCTTATATTACAAATCCATCCAAAGTTAGTATCCTTATCTAGCCACTTCTTCCCAACCCTCTAGATTTTCAACCCAAGACGTTTGTTTCAAATTCTTGGATAACAAATCTGAACACTATGGTCCTTCACTTAGTAGCAGGACCAACAATGTATCTTAAAGTGAAGGTAGCTAGTATTGCTGTTGACCTGAGAGGACGTACGAATTTACAAGTCAAAGTGTGCTTTTGGATGGATCCGCGCGGGACCCGCGGCCTCACCCGTCGTGGGATTTTCATAGTAGGTAGGAAATGCGCCAAAAACCGGACGACGAACAGCCAAATGCACCTGATCCAAGCTTTACCTCCACATACACACATACGAGATCGTCAGAGCCGAAGCCCTCCTCATCTTCATCTTCATTCTCATTCCTTCAGCTAATTATTGCATTGACTTCATCCTCCACGTTAGATCAGCGTCTGCGCCATCCTTTGGAATACAACAATTAATATTAGCGCCATCCTCGACGTTAGATCATCAGCTGTACATGGATCGTCTCACCGTCATGCTTCTTCACGGCGTGCTCATGTGGGTTGGCATAGGCTTCTGCATGCCCCTGGCCATGCTCCTCATCCGCTTCCTCAAACCCACCTTGGAGCTCCAAGGATCTGGAATGTCAGCAGGCCCGGCGTGCGCCCATTGGATCGTCCGAGGCCACATGCTTCTTCAGTGCTCGGGCCTCCTCCTGGCGTTGGCCGGCGGAGCCCTGGTTCTCGCCCAGTTTGGCCGCCTCGCCTTCACCCACACGCACGCCCGCCTCGGCCTTGCCCTGCTGCTGGCTCCCTGCCTGGCCGCTTTGCTGGGTGTGCTGAGGCCCCAGAGAGGCCAGCCATGGCGTCGCCTCTGGTACGCCGCCCATTGGCTGCTGGGGACCTCCATCGTGATCCTTGGATTCCTCAACATCTACATCGGACTCACCATCTTCGAGCGCATACTTTCCAAGAGTCTCCTCCCCTTCAATGTCGCCCTCTCTGTTCAGCTCTCCTTGATGGCACTCGTCTATCTCGCCCAAGATCGCTGGGCCTACCTCATTTCCCAACAACGCCTACCAGTGCAAGTCCATGATGGCACGAAGGATCTGCATGACGTGATTTCTACAATGCCGGCACCTACCAACCTAACATCATCGTCCAAGCCCCCAATACTATCTGCCAACGGTAATATCCCTCCTCCTCTTGTCGAGGGCACAGCGCCTGTAACCACGTCCATGACCATGATCACAGTTTCCAACAACTAAACCGCATGCAACTATAATATTATTGCCGGTCGCTGTGGCCACAGTTGGACGTTAAACTGCATCTGATCGCATCCGCATCCTCACTGCAATACATTGACGCTCCTAGTCTGTATTCTGTCCTCAAGTTTCCACACGATTGAAGTTCTGTATTGGAGTTAGCCATTGTTCTCCCCAGATGTTCATTCCAATTTGCTTTCGTACTATGATACTCATTTCAGTTTAATCGAGAATAACAGTTGCACTCATCGTCTATAGTATCGTATTCATTGATTTCCTTGCTGTAGACGCTGTGTATATGGTCTATGTCCTGCTTTCATGGCACATACATTGCTTTTCTTGCTGTTTGACATTGAGCGTAGCTGACTGTATGTGTTTCTCTCTGCGGAAAAATTATTGTGACTATATACATGTATCGCACCATTCATGATCATTGGAAGGATTGTTAACGTTGTTATAGGCTATTTGTACTAAATTCGTGCGGCATGTTAGTACTTGATCACATACACATCTACATAGGGTGGTAGATTGCTTGGGGAGGTTCACTAGGGTTTATGGTATGGTACCACGTGAGTGTAAGGGAAGGGGGTTATTTAAGGGAAAGAATGTACATTTTATAAGGTAAGGTCCGATAAATAGGGAGTAGATAAAATGTATTTTCATATATTTCTTTCACGCAGGTGACATCTCTTTATTACTACTAGTGAATCCCCGCGGTAGATTGTTTCTATGTCCTCAAGTCGCAATTGGCTTTGTTGCATTCATCCACACATATTAATAGATTGATCCTATTCACGCTTGCTTGCAGGGCACCGTTGTAGTACTGTCCACAGCCACTCAGGGACTGCATACTCGGAGGATTTAGATAAGCATATTGTTTCATATGCTTTTAAGGTTTTTAATCCATAGTTGGTTGATTTATTTCACTCCTATTGATTTTGTTTATTGAGCATAATGTGCCTGATATTGGACCGATATTGCGCGCCTACCATCGCTTATACGCGCACACTCACAACCCCTCTAAGACGAGGTATTACTAGCAATTATGCTGGTATAAGTGGAAGGGGCAGAGGGAAGCGTCAAGCTGACGCTGCATGTGCACATTTTTCTCAACCACCACTCGATGCATGGCACATGACACAAGCAAAACACGAGCTTCCGATAGTACTGCATCCACTGATATTGCACCTCGTCCTCTCGAGGAGCCAACGGAATTGGTAAAGCAAAAATCCAAACAATAAGGGAGCGGGAGTTGGTGAAGCATGGGTTCTATATTGCGAGCGCATAAGAAAGAAACTCTTGCAATTGGTGACTCTTGGAATCAAACTAAAGGTGAAAGTACATATATAGGTGTGCCAGGGAGATAGTCGGCTGGCTTTACTGTTAGGCTCAGAATGTGAGAACTTAGAACATCAGCACTGTCCTGACACGGCAAGTGCAGGAAAAAGCTTTCAGGAATCAGCAGCCTTCCACAAAATACACGACATATATGACATGAAGTACCCTCGATGAATTCTCCAGGCAATTATACGACAAGATAGTGGTATTGTTTAGCAAATCCGGATTCTTTTTCTGCACGGTTGACTCGGGCTAGTGCACTGAATATGGTATAAAATTGCTCTATTTTAAATGTTTGCAATGCTATGATCAAAGCCATAAACTTGTGGCAACTCGTACGCTTTGACATCTTTTTATCTTATATGTTGGAGGTGCATGTGATGAAGACGGCTGTGGATAGATGTAGGCACAGGGCCCATGCGCACTCTTTCGCTCACTTTTCCATTATTATTCCTCTGATCGGCCAGGAAAAAGAGATGCAGGTAGCCGTCGGTTGTTTTTCCTTGCAGTAAGTACTAAGAAGAGATTTGAATGTCCTAGACTCGTGGTGGTAACACCCCTACTCAATTAGTAAGCCTGAGGTTCAACCCTTGGCTTTGACAACATAGTCCACACAATAGCATAGCTTGATACAACAAAATATTGAAGTACAATATATACATGAGTTTACATTAAGACCGCTAATTCCACATGCTATAAAAAAATTACACACAATAACATAGCTTGATACAACAATGTGTTAAAGCATAATATGTACACTCTATAAAATGAGAATGGGGAAATAATATTGTTCTTTATATTACAATATGGACATGAGTTTAGATAATGCTTTGAAAGCTAAAGTTTTCTTACATGCAATATATGAGACACTACAATAGATCAAGGCTATTCTGATGCTCGTTTTGATGGCTTAGGTGTTTCTTGGTGTGCCATCGATATACACACATTGGTACAATTGTCACCATTTAGACCCAAGGGTGCGCCTTATAGGACATGTAAGATACCACTTGATTTCAAAAGACAGAGTATTTTATTTAGTAAAATTTACAGGATTATATTTACAAAAGAAAATTTTAATTATAATTTGAAAAAACATGTAAGTTTAGTAAAGTAAAAGGGCTCATTTAATGGCATTATAGTATGTTAACAAAAGGTATTTCTTAATACCCTTTGAACATGCTCATATAGATGATTTCTTATACGTGCACCCCTTGAGTATTTAGACCGGTACGTGCTAGTATATGCATTGATATTTTTGCAATGGTATATGTGATGGTATCTGCATCGATATATGTGTCATTATATACTATTGCATATATTGGCATGTATACCAATGCATATATAGGTGCACACATTGACACATATATGATGCAAATACTGTCACAAAATCCAACATCATTTGACAAAATAGCTAAAGCAAAGCTTATGTTTCCTCTACTCATTTTTGCATCATGTGCATCTTATGGTACTGAAACATGCAATACATCAAGAAAAGTACTTTTATTTGCTATACTTTTATGTATCTTTAGTTTTTTTTCTTACATATCTTTTCCAACATGTAGACAAAAAAAGAAAAAACATGGCTACAAGGTCTTTATGTATTTTTCTTGATCTTTTTGCTCTTATGTGAAAGAGATTATGCAAAAGAGATAGAGAGTGAAAAAAATGAGTTAAGAAAGTGAAAGTAAGAGAATGAGGTAATGTAGGTTATGTAGATGTATTTTTAACTCATTTTATTTCACGTTATTGTAAAAATGATATGCCAATGAAAAAGAAAGGGGGAGAGGAAAGAGTGAGGAGAAGAGAAGAGAAATTATTTGCCATTATAAATTGTGTAATTTATTGCGTGTTCTTTTCTTCTCTTCTTAATTCTTTTGGTTATAAAAGAAAGAAGAATGAGAGAGAGTGTGAGAAAGTAAGGAACATTGAAGTGAGTTGTTAGATTAGTAGAATCTCTTACTATAAGGGATTGGTAGTATAGTAATAGAAACTAGTGACCTTTTTTTTGCCGCAAACTATTCAAGCTTGAGAGAGAGAGAGAGAGAGAGAGAGAGAGAGAGAGAGAGAGAGAGAGAGAGAGAGAGGATGAAGGGGAAAAAGAAGGGTAATGCAAAGGAGAAGAAGAAGATTGGCACGGATAAGAGCTTTAATAGAGCACTTGCGTGCCTTGAGGTGAGCCCTTTCTTCCTTGTCTTTTTCATTTTTCTTTGTACATTGTGCTTATATGAGAGAGAGAGAGAGAGAGAGAGAGAGAGAGAGAGAGAGAGAGAGAGAGAGAGAGAGAGAGAGAGAGAGAGAGAGAGAGAGAGAGAGAGAGAGAGAGAGAGAGAGAGAGAGAGAGAGAGAGAGAGAGAGAGTTTTATGGAGATTGTGAAATAGGAAGAGGGAGGGGGAAAGGGAGAGGAGAGAGGAAGAGAGAGAGGGGAGAAGAGGGAGATGGAGAGGAAGAGAAAGAGAAAGAGGAAGAGAGAAAATTAATAAATTTTTATTATTAGAGAGAGGGAGAGGAAAAGAGAAGGAAAGATGGAGAGGGAGGGTGGATGGAGAGAGGGGAGAGAAAGAGAGAGGGAAAAAGAGACAGAGAGTGGATATGAAAATCATAGGGTAAGAGGGAGAGGGAAAGAGAGAGAGAGGAGTAGAGAGGTGGAGAACAAAATAAAAAATGATGGAAAAAGAGAGAGGGAGAGGCAAAATAGAGAGGGGGAAGAGAGAGAGAAATATGGAGATAGGGAAATAGGGAAAAAAAGAGGGAGAGGGAGAGGGGGAGAGAGAGAGGCATAGAGAGGGAAAGAGAGAGAGAGGAGGAGAGGGAGATAGAAAGGAAGAAGAACATGGAGAGAGAAAATTAATAATTTTAGAAAATAGAAAGAAGGAGAGGAAAAGGAAAAAGGGAGATGGGGAGATGGAGAGAGAAAGAGAGAGAGAGAGAGTGAAAGAAATAGAGATGGATTGGAAAATCATAGGAAAGGAGAGAGCGGGGCAAAGATGGAGAGAAAAAATAAAGGATATTCAAAAATAGAGAGAGGAAAAGGGAAAAGGAAGGATAGGGGACAGAGAGAGAGAGGGAAGATGGAGAGGGAAAGGGGGAAGAGAGGGATAGGGAGTTGAAGAGAGAGAGACGGAGATAGATATGAAGAGGGAGAGAGAAACATAAGAAAATAAGAAGAGTGAGAGAGAGAGAGAAAGAGTTGTTTGAATAAAAAGATAGGCACTTGATTGAATTAAAATAGTTATTTGCTTTAAAAATAATGAAAGATTTATTTTTAATATAAAAGATAATATATTAATTTTTTTTCAATATGAAAAAGAAAGAGAAAGGGAAGGGGAGAAATATATATATATATATATATATAGAGTTAGAGAGAGAGTGTGTGTGTGTATCTGTGAGAGAGTTATGGAGAGAGAGAGTAAAGGGAAGAGAGAGAGGGGAGAAAAATAGAGAAAGTTAGAGAGAGAGAAAGAGGAAGTTAGAGAGAGAGTGTGAGTTTAATGAGAGAGAGAAAGAGGCACTACAAGATACATGCCTCATACCGACGTTCAAAGCGATGAAAATGTTCACTAAAAGAATTTTCCATGTTGTCGCTAAACATGTCGGTATTAGCAACGCCATAGAACCGTCGCTATTTGCGTCACGATGCAAATAGCGACACAAACTATGATGCCAATAGCGACATGTACATGTAAATTTACGAAGCTAATAGCGACGGTTACATAGAAATTTTTTTTTAGTAGTAGGGGTAGCACAATGTGCTGTATTTGGGCCATACAAAAGAGTTACAGTAACGTGTACAATGGTCGTCAAAATGAAGGCAAAGTGTTCTTGATTGCACAAGACTAATACATAAAATAAATACAAGATCGCTTAATGAAAGTACTCATGGAATCATGGCAAGATACAAAGGATGATAAAGATATAGTGCATAGAAAATGCATGCATAAATCACATGACCAAAAAAGAAGAGGATGTGCACTCCATAGATTCAAGCACGAGCTATAGATCCTCGCCATCCGAAATCTCGTCCCACCGTAAATAAAGGAGCATTGAACAAACTCTGCAAAAAAAGAAATAACTACATATCAGTCTACCATACAATAATGCATTTTAATTAAAATTAGTAACTACGGATAAGAAAGATGAGTGACTTGCTGGGCCACCGCATGCATACAATCTATCGATCAATGTAGTGAAACTGTGTCTCTCTACATATCGAGTCCCTAGGTTGGTGGGATCACGGTTTGTAATAGAGTGCTGCAAAGAAAACAAAATACAACTGTTAGAAACATGATTGTCAGTACAAGCGATATTGTAAAAAAATAAGCAAGAATAACAAAATAAAAACTTACAAATTCCTCCAGATAAGTCCTGTGGCCGCCACTCCCAAGATG
The DNA here is from genome assembly GCF_053477565.2 of Lygodium microphyllum. Lineage (NCBI taxonomy): Eukaryota > Viridiplantae > Streptophyta > Polypodiopsida > Schizaeales > Lygodiaceae > Lygodium > Lygodium microphyllum. Next base: position 65,443,640 of record NC_141142.1, read on the forward strand.
ATGGACCACTCCTACCTCCAGTCTGCCTCCAGTCATGCCCTTACTGCCTTACGCTGATGTCTTCAACGTCTTGGAGAATCTGTAGCCTTCTCCTTGAGTCAGCGCAAGTCATTTGCATCTAGCCACTCCGACTTTGAGGCCCCACTCTTAAGTGCCTTGTATACATCCGATCATCTGTGTGACATGTACACACGCATCCACTCCATTATCTAGCATGTGGAAAACCCATCTGCTGTGGTGGGTACCGAAAACTCCTCATGCAAGGATGCTACTATGTAGTCCTTGCTCCCCTTTGGTATGTTCTTCCAATGATCCAAGACGTTATGCTGAAAAACTTGTTGGTACAACTCTCTCATATAAGCCATCACCCTTCTCCCCTTATCATTCATGATGACAGCTCCTGTCCTATCATCTACAAGGTATCCATAGCCCTCTAGGGTATGTCTGAGATGTGTCCTCTCCCACCAGTGACTGCACTCCTAGGTATATCCAGGAGACCTTTGTACATTTGGTATACCTACGAGGGTGGTATCTCTCCGAGTAGTACCAATAGGGATGCCACTTGCGAACGACTGAGCAAAAGCGAAAGTGATTGGAGTAGACGTCCCCACAGGTGTGACAAATCCCATAGGTGACACAACTCTAGTAGAACGACGAGAGGAAGACATTGCGTTGATACCTCCACAATAACCACCTGAGCCACCCTCTCTTGAACCTACATGAGAGCGAGGAGTAGCACCTATATCTCAAGCCAATTATAGGCTCACGTCATCCACATCTCCACAGCATCCCCCATATCCACTCCCTCCATCCCCGGCCCAAGTCTGGAGCGTTGACGTCGTCTTCTACTGGAAATCAAAGCATTAGAGTGTGCCGAAGTAGATCTAATGGAACGGCTTGATGGTGCTCGATTCAGTCCTGGTCAGCCATATCTCTGAATCTAGCCATATGATCTGGAGATATACGTGTGAAGATCTCTTGTAGCTCCTCGTCACTCATCCCTTGACTCATTGTGCTGTCCAAATATCCACCAAGGTTACCCGCACAGACAAAAATTGATGTTAGCATAATCAATATAAAGATTTAGGCAAAGCACAATAATATAACTCTAAAAAAATGATCTTACTTAAAATGCATATTCTAGAGTACCCTTATAAGTGATTCATCAACGAATTGAGTAGGTGGATACGCCAAGTATGATGTAGCCTATGATACCATGTCAATCTCCTGACAACAACTCTGCATACAATGGAAGGTGGATAGAAATATTGTCACCACAAAAGGATGAGTCCAACTCGTTCTCAAAGAAATCTTGGCCTTCTGTCTTTCCATCATTGTTACCCGATTCTGCCTCCTCTATATGCTCCAAACTTTGGGCGGCCTCCACCCCTTGCAATATCAACCCTTCTATTTGCATAGTGTCCTTATCTATGCTGAAAGCATTGCTTTCATCACATACTCTTGCACTTTAGGAAGCTGAAGGTACAACATACCACCATTGAGGTTGTTGGGAGTTTGGATAGAAAATTATCTATTCAAAATCACATACAAGAGAGATTTAACATTTGTGACATATACCATGTCATAATAAAATTTTAAAAAAATGAGTTCATGCACCTGTTTACAATGGACTGGCAATACAAACGTGTTATGAAAATTTGTCTATTTTTTTAAAAAATCTATTTTGAGAAATCTAGATGGACCTCGTCAAACAGTTGCCTCGGCTCCTTCCAGTACCACTTTGAACCACGGCACATTGAATAGGATCATGGAGAAGCTATGGTAATCCATCGTAATAATACTTTACAAGTTTCCAAAATACTCCATCTATTCTATAACGGTGTTTGGATTTGTGGCTCGCCGTCGGCTCTCTTGCTCGAACTTTGCCATGATACCACAATCCATTGTGAATCACATTTTGTAGATACGCTCCACACTAAAGTATCATCTGTGCGACTACGCCACACTATATATTTTATACTATATATTGAAATGTTTAATTAGTTGTCACATATAAAATCATGACACGATAGCTTATAAAAAATGTGGTCACCTTTGGACTACATCTCCTCGAAAATTTTCACTCCTTAGTTGAGACCTCTGCCCCTTCGCGAGAGGCTGCGATTAAAGCTCCATGCAACCATCGCATTGACATAAACTGCGGTATCTCCTTCATGTCCTCGGGATATCAAATCGGTCAATGGCGTGCAGTATGTTGAAATTTAGATCACGCTTCTTCCCGATCTTTCCTGGCTTGCTCGTATCTAGCAAGCCACATCTCCATGGAGGCATGGTGCAACATACAAAAATGATTCACTTTCTCCTCCATTGCAGCATCCATCCTTTTCTCTACTCCATTTTCAACCACCACATCTTCGGTTAGTCTATCATCGTCCTTTAGCAACCGTAGCATACTATTGTTTGAATCCACCATTGGTAGCCACTATGAGATATGCACTAACGCCTCGGACACCAACCAACCTTCAACCATGCTACCTTTTGGCTGAGCTCATTGTCGCACAAAGCCTTTCAAGGTTTTCATGAAGCACTCCAAGAAGAACATCCATCACGTACGGATAGGCCCCGTAATCTCCACTTCATCTACAAGATGCACCAAGAGGTGGGTTTGTATCGTGAGCATGCTGGTGGGTAGGTACTTCTCAAAGAGACAGACTGTCTCCACTGCTTACCGCCTTGTAGATTCAATAGAGGATGTCTTGATCTCCTTCTGTGAGATCCATTGCACTAAATTTGACAACCTATAAATCGCCACATATAATTCTAGAGTAAGGCATTCCGCAATCGCGATTAGTAGTACAAACTGCCACAAATGAAGAAGCATTACAAACTATGCCCACACAATGGATATGCATGATAACTTGAGGTAACCAGACTTGTCCCAACACCTCTATCCTGTGAATATAAACTTGAACGAGCTATGATAGATATTACCAACGAGAATGGAAGCCTACTTACCTGAGCACTCTCAGAATCCTGAAAAGTAATGCATGGTCCATGTGAGAATGGCTCGTACATTGGCGGACTGTCAACCATCGTGCTTGCGTATATCTTCCACGGAAACCCCCTCCTCCCACAAAATCTTAATAAGCTCATCAACTAATGGACGGAGTTAGATGTCCATATTCTTGACTTTGTAGTGGCCAAAAATGAGCAAGCTAAGGATTGAGTGTTCTTTCTTCGTAGAAAGCAATGGTGGGATGTTGTAGTTAACAAGGACTACATGCCACACATTGTAAGAAGTTGAGCAAAGACCAAATGGGTTCATGCCATCCATAGCAAGACTAAGCTGAAGATTCCTTGGCTCTTGTGCAAATCTTGGAAAGGTAGAGTCAATGTGGCTCCATGTACATGAATCCGCTGATATTCGTTGGACTCCATATGTGGATCTATTTTGCGCATGCCACGTTGTCAAGCTCGCCATGCTTGATGTACGAAACATGTGATGTATACGAGGGATAAGTGGAAAGTGTCAATGAAATTTTTGAGGAATGGTTTGCTCTTGTAAGTCCTGTCAATACCTGTGAGCACCACACTTTGGACATGTCTCCATAGTCTCATACTCTCCTTGAAACATCACACAATCGTCGACACATGCATGCATGCTATTGTAGTCCATGCCAAGCTTTTGTAAAATATGTCATGTATCATCACAAGACTTAGGCATGGTATTTGCAAGTGGTAATATATGATACTTTAGCAACCTAAAAAGAAATCATAAAACACCTTGAAAAAGCACACTTTTTTTAAATAATGGTGCTGAAAAGAAATCAACGAAGCGTACGTAGAAGATACATGAACAACCCGGTTACACTTGCTGCGCTCCGCCCATATTTTGCTTGCACATTTAGGAGTGCAAGCAACGTCTTCAGGCGAGATACTCAACACCCATCATATAGCGGTATGGATGCTTCGTCTCTAAGTGGATCAAATGTATCGACATCCATGAGCATCAATGTATCGATCATTGCCTCCATCTCAGGCTCCAAGATTGTAGGAAAGTTTAAAAGGCTACTTGTCTCCTCTGGTATTGACGGTATAGACTGGATAGTGCCTTCCAAGTGGTGGATTGGCTTAGGCACTCCATCCATCACACACCCACGAACTCTTCTAACTAGCCGTAATAGGTGCACTCCTACTTGGGATGAGATGTGACCCTCCTTATAATAAATTTTACAGCCACATCCAATGTTTTTGTATATGATATTCAATTAGTTTGTGAATACAATGCATGATTAATATACACTTTTCTTACCATTTGCTCAAAGTCTAAGATCGCCTGATCAATGATCTCCAATTGAAACTCGCCAAAGCATCGTATGTGTTCTATAGACAATCGACATCTTCATCTAATTTCCAGCTTGCATTGAGAGCAAGGACATGGGACATGGTGATTAAGATATGCCTCATGATCTTGAACATCACGGACTTCATCGTTTTCCATTTGGTCTACGTTACGACAAAAAAATTGTTTTTGTTATCATTTTCTTTTTCTTTTTTAAATTGTTTGAGAAGGAATTTATTCTCTTGTTTATGTTCTCTCCCCTTTCTCTTTCATGTTTTTTCTCTCTTTCTCGTTCTCTCTTCCTCTTTCTTACTTCTTCTCCCTCTCTTATATTCTCTCTCTCTCTCTCTCTCTCTCTCTCTCTCTCTCTCTGTCTCTCTGTCTCTCTCTCTCTCTCTTTCTTTGTTTCCCCTCTCTTTGTTTCTCTCCATCCCCTATAAGCAGGTCTATATTATGTAAAGTCTAATATGCTATGCATGGGGGCAAGAGACTTAGCTACCTTACGCCGCAGTGTTTCCCATCCCGTGGTATTGCACCGGACCTCGCCACATTTTTTTCTTTGTGTGTGACTCAATATATGCATAGCATAGGAGGACTAGTGCAAAGTATGTCAAGAAAACCATCCATTCATCTCCAAGTCCAATTTCTCTTTCGCTTTACCGGGTCTAGAGACACAAGCCTTCTACACCTTCCCGAAGCATCGAACACACCCAAGGTGCACCTTTAATAAAACCTCTCTCTCTTCTTCTTCTTCTTCTTCTTCTACTACTACCACTACCACTTCCACTTCCACTTCCACTTCCACTTCCACTTCCACTTCCACTACCACTACCACTACCGCTACCACTACTACTACTACTACTAGTGCTAGTGTACTACTACTACAAACAAGAAAAGAATAAATTAAAGAACAAGAACAAACCCTCTCTTTGTTTTTCTCTACCCCTTGTGTTTTCTCATTCATTCTCCTCTCTCCCTTCCTCTCTCTCTCTATTTCTTAATTTTTAAATTATGTTTCATGTTTATTCTCTCTCTCATTCTTTCTTCATTTTTCTTTCTTCTTCTTCATCTCTCATTTCCTCTCTTTCTCCCTCAATGCATCTTATTCTTAACAAAAACAAACAAAAGAAAATGAGAAATAACAAGAACAAACCAACAGGGAGCAATGCACTCACCGCAAAGGCCCAAGGATGGATTCTCTGTCTCCTCTTTGTGACGACGACTCCTCTTCGTGATGGTGGCTCCTCTTCACCCTTCGTGCACTTCCTCCTCTTCTTCGCAAATGGTGGTGATTGTAGTGCGAAGCTCTTCTTCTCTCTCTTTCTATCTTTCTATCTTTCTATCTTTCTCTCTCCCAAACACATGATGTAGTTCACTTTTTCTTTCGCTTGCTCGATGCAAAATAATACCACGCTCAGGTTTCAGTCTGTTTTTTTTGTTTGAGTACCCTCGCTATTTGTGATGTAAATAGCGACACAAATTTGCGATACTAATAGCGACTCTGCTAATTTTTGTTGGAACTGCCTGTCCTATTCCCCTATATCCTTGTAATGAGGGTGAGAAAGAGAAACTTCAAGTAAGAGAGTAGAGAGAAAAAAAGAAAGAGAGGATGAATAAGAATGCACTACAACAGAAACGAGGCATAAACGCACATGCTAGACGTGCAAAGTCGGGCGCATCTATCATTGCATCTATATGTGCGTGTAAAAGAGTGTGTAAATAGACGTAAATTTTGCATCTATATATCCGCGTAAATAGATGTGAATATAGATGCATCTTCAGACACTAATTATTTAACCACTTGAAATTGGACTTAATATAATAAAAAAACCAGAGTTAATAATTATTTTTGCATTGCTCTCTAATGAATGGCAGTTCCTCCAGTTGACAAGCCTGATATAAGTAATTAGCGACAAGTGACAGAAACCTTATTATACAATTAGTAGCAAGCATTGCATGTATCTCGTAATTTCTCTACTTGAAGATGATAAATAATACTTCATTTTTATTATGGAAAATTCAATTTAGCTTTAAACTTGACTATTGATTCTTGAGTATGCACGTGTGTGAATGATAAAAACCATAGAATTAAGAATACACATTGAATCATTAAGCAAATTGATTATGTTATAGTGAATGATCCATCTCATCTTCAATGAGATCAGCCCTTGCTAAACTATCTACTTCTAGGTCTATGTTACCAAGAGGTAACGAAACAAATAAGTCTATCCCACTATCAAATGTGTTGCTATATTGCTCAATAACTTCATCAATATCATCAACAATCACATTATTGTCCTTTTCTGCATTTCCTTGAACATCCTTGCGAGGTTCATCTTGTACTATATCATGCATATCATCCATTATGGTGTCATCATGTACATCAACATTAATTGTTGGATTGTCATCTGCTATCTCTATGTCGGTAATATTACCATATATTGGTTTTGAACGATTAGATATAGGGATGACATACCACCATCGGTTATTTTTTACCATTGAATAATACACAACTTGTTTTTGAAAAACAAGAGCAAGAGACTTAAATACTTATTATATTGTGTATATGTATCACATGTATACATAAAAAAATTAGCTTTTACATATATACCTGCTCGCATTGTTGAGGTAGTACTAATGTGTCATTCTTGTTTTGGTGAAATTTTGTAGAGTCAATGATTACAAAACCACTTGGATGATGTCTGATTGTGTAATGCTCACCATTTGTTACCACTTCTTTAAACCACTTCACATCCAGTATATATATAAAGAATCGTCTGAAGTCAAGCTTCAGAATATATTGGATCAAGCCACAATAACCTTCCATGGTACCATTGGCATCCTCGAAGTGAGCAAGGACACCACAATCTTGGGTATTTCTCTTTTCATCTATACGTTGAGTTCGAATATGTTTACCCTCACACCAAATAGCATTGAATACTGTGCACTAGTAGTAAAAGATTAAGATCAAACATGTCAATTATTTATATAAAATATAACTTATAGAAATAAATTAATTGATAGTATGTCTCACCTTTGATAAGCAACCTCGTGCGTATTCCCACTCTTCTTGAGATATATTAATTTCCTCCTCTTTTTCCATTCTCTCTATTTCCTCATGTAACGAATCTATATCAATATGACGTGGGAGCGCATTTAGATGATCTGGAAATGAGACATTACGTCCATATCTAGTGCGAAATGCTTGTCTTTTGCTTTTTCTTCTTGCCCTTGCTTCATTATATAGTGTCACCCATTTGCTCATTACATCACTATTGAGCACACAAAAACTATTTAACTTACGAAGTTCTTCTTTTGTTAGCATTTTACTCATTCCTTTTCCTTGAGGTATTATAGAGGTTATCCTCAAGTCTTCATCATCTTTCCATAGTCGTGGTTGAGAGGGGTCTACTTCAGCAAGATATTCAGAGATATAAACAAGGGATGATTGCACTAACCAACCCTCAGCCATGCTTCCCTCAGGCCGTGCTTTTTGCCTTGCAAAATCTTTCAAGGCTTTTATGAAGTGCTCAAGAAAAAACATTCACCTTGCATGAGCTGCCCCACAAAGTGCGATCTCATCAATCAAATGTACGAGTAAATGTATGAGTAGTAAAAATGGATCGATGAAAAATTTCCTCCACCAAACAAACCACCTCAATAGATAATACTCGAGCATCTTGCAAAGTGTTTGGATCAATTTCCTTCGAGCTCACGTATCTGTCTGGATGTATTTGAGAATTGTTTATTTTTGTGTAGAAATTCAAAGATATATAATGAAAAAATACAATGTATACACACCTCACAAGCTCTCCCATCTTGTAAATGATATCACATATATCTTTGGATACACAAGGGGATATGCTAGTAGGAAGTACAAACTGAATGTAAACAATATTCATAGATCAAATGATTAGTTGAGGAAAAAGTCATCATACCCCAAAGTTTACACATAGTTACTCCACTAATTACTATATTCATGGTTAGAGATACCCTTACTTGAATCATTTTGTGCCAATTGTGGGACTTCAAACCAGATAGTTGCTCCACACCTCTTTTCTTTTTCTTTATGAAGGCTCCCTTGAGACATCTCATGCATCCAATGGGTGTTCGAAAGCTACATATTTGTTCCTTCACTATTTTTTCCTCGTTATTTGACAACATCCAAGATGCATGGGGTAGCTCAATCTTTCCTCTAGGTCCAATGCGTAGCCAGGCTCGTCTCATGCGACCAATGTTACATAAATCCTCCCTTACATTGGACTGAATCACAAGCCCCTATCAAGTGATCCCATAATGTAGATACAAAATTTTTGAATATGTGCATGGGGTCCAACAGGTGATTGATCTTGAGTTCAGTCCAATACGAAAGACGAAAAAATATAGAGAACCTCACAAACAAACAATATATTATGTAAACAATTCATCATGCTAAATACTTTAAAGTCAATCGAGAGAAATGCACTTCTTACCGCCGAGTGGAGGGTGGCTGTCGGCATTAATCAATCTCTCCTTCCAATCTCAAATGGTTAGAGATTGTGGAGTCATTCCATTAGTAGGGAGAACATATTTGGGATGGTCAATAGGAAGAAATCGATGATGATTGTCGTAGATAACCTTCTTTAAACGTGCCGGCCTAGAGGAAACTAGAGAGGGACTGCAAATAGGACATGCATGATATCCTGATGTGGTTAAACTTGAACAAATAAGTAAATTAATAAAATGCAATTGATTTAAGTCTTGAATTTCAAATATAGAGTTATATATATGTACCTAAACATTCTTCGTATCCTGGAAAGTCATGCATGGTCCACAACAATATGGCCTTCAACGTGAAATCTCTAGAGGATGCAGATACACTTGTATCTCGCACTTCAATACCTTCCTATAACATTTCTAACTCTTCAATCAAAGGCTCTAAGTAAATGTCCATGTTTTTTACATTGTTCTTTCCAGGAATCAGAAGGGACAACATTACATGTCCCTTTTTAATTGCCATGGATGGAGGAATATTATAGTTCACCAATACCACTGGCCATACACTATATGATGTGCTTTTGATGCCAAATGGATTGATTCCATCTATACCTAAACCAAATCTCAAATTTCTTAGCTCTTCTTTGAAAATGGGCCACAAATTATCTATATGTTGCCATGCCGGTATGTCTGCAGGGATCCTTCATTTTCCATCACTTGAACGATGACTAGCATGCCATGACATGAGCTTTCCAATAGACTTACACTTGAACATAAGTTGAATACGTGGAATAATCAAAAAATGTCGCAAAACCTTACGAGGCACATCCATTGACTTCATCTCCACTTCGTATCTTGATTCGCCACAAACAGGACACTCTTGTGCGAACTCATGAATCCCATGAAATAGGACACAATCATTGATACATGCATGGATCTTGACATAATCAAGGCCTCCCAAAGATGTCAAGTAATGTCTTGCTTGCTCTCTCTTAGTTGGCAATTTGTTTCCTTTTGGAAGCATTTGTGATAATAACCTACATATATTTTTAAAAGTGAGTTAAAAAACCACCAACATATATTTGTGTCTAATTTCAAAATAGAACAATTAATATTATGATTCATAAGCCAAACTGAATTGATACCTACTTCAATAACGCATTCAAACTGACATTACTCTATCCATAAATTGTTTGCAAGTTAAGTATCTTGAGGGACGCATGAACAGAGTACGTACAACCTTCATACAACGGAGTAGATGACGCTACGTATAGTGGATCATCTGGCTTCGTAGAGTGACCTTCTCCCTGAACCGGTTACGAAAATAGATGGTGTACCATGTTGTCCAAAATCTCATCCTCTACAGCTTGATGGGGCATTTTATGAGGGCTACTATTATGGTCGTCAGTCTCCACTCTTCTTGAAGACTCTGCCTCCTCGCATCGATGTTTTGCAGCCTCTTGACACTCGGGAGGGAGCATCTGAGGATGTGGCACCGCATCCTGCTCAACCACAAAAGGGAGTTTCATGTACGTTGATATATATTGAGTAACATAGACTAGCAATCTTAGTTTTTTAAAAAAACAATGAATATTGGTGATTTTTCTCGATCCCATTCTCCATACATGCTGAGGTACTGTGACATTGCAACTCGACGTGCTCGAAAAATACACCCTCGACAACGATCACACAGGCATTTAATTTTTCGTCGTAGCCATGCATCTCGATTATGAAGATGTAATGTTTCATCCTCACTTGAGGATGTGCTCGTTGACTCATCAGCGTGCACCACACTAGGTGATGACGACGACATGATTAAACCTAATTCATGACAACATCAAAATATTTGTCATTCATATGTTTACATAAAAACTTCAAGTTGGCGTATTAATTATTCTAAGATCTCAATTTTAAATACACAAAACTTATCATAAATACATAAAAACTTATGATAAGAACTTACTATCAAAACTTATCTTAAAAACAAAATTTATGATAAAAGCTAAATGCGCGTCTATATTTGCATTTACCTAAGCGTCTAAATTTGCGTCTATTTACGCGTCTAACTTCGCGTCTATATGCGTGTTTACGTAAACTTAGACGCGCATATAGACACGAAAATAGATGCAAACTTCAAAATTCAAAAGATACTTAAATCATTTCTTTTCAAACCGTGCCTTTCCTTTCCTACATTTTTTGTGGTTCTGAAGCTCGAGTTTAGCCGACATGCAGTCTCTTCATGCCTCACCTCCTCATGACTCACCTCTTCTTTCATTTCAAACAGATAAGAGGGGAAAAAGGAAAGTCAAGGAGAGGAAGAAAGAGAGAACAAGAGAGAGGAGAACAAGAGGAAGAAGAAGCAAAGGGAGGAGACAACAAGCAGCAAGCAAGCATCAAGGGAGAGTAACTCACCAAGGAGAGGAAGAAGGAGAAGGAAGAAGTGTCACCACCCACCACACCAAACACCCAAGGTGAGTCCTCTCTCTCTCTCTCTCTCTCTCTCTCTCTCTCTCTCTCTCTCTCTCTCTCTCTCTCTCTCTCTCTCTCTCTCTCTCTCTGTGTATTAGAATCTATGATTGCATTTTGTATAGCACAAATAAATCATGAATGGCGATCGTCGGCGGACTGAAATCAGCCGACTGAGTGCGTTTGCCAACGTGTCTACATTTCAGTACAGACGCAGGGATAGACGTGACGCTAAACGCAAGGATACATGCGCGCCAGAATCATTGACCTAGAAATCGCATCTGATAGCGCGTCTATACTGTATCTTAGATGCGGATATACATGCGCTCTGACCAGAGGGTTGACTTTAGGGACGTGTTTGAGAGCGTGTCTATCCTGCATTTTAGACGCGGTTATACACGCGCCAGCTAGCTCTAATAAAAAAAAATTTCATTGCCTAAACGTTATTGTGCTTATTATGTTTCTTTATATTGATAACTAAAGCAAACTAAGAACAAAAACACAATGGGCATGGGGTGTAGATCTAGTTTTTTAATCAACAATATATTTTTGCAATGATAAATGTAACCAATCCCATGTTTGTGTTTATAAATTTTCTTGATTCATGATAAAAATTTTAGAAGCTTTAGCCTTCCAACGTAGTGAATTAGGTAACATTATACTTTCGATACCATATTAGAGAATTTGGGAATCTTCCAAGCTCCACTTTCAAATAAGGAGTAAAGATTCGACCAAGTGGCTAAATCTTAACACCATATTTGAGAGTGGGACTTGGGGGGATTTCTTATATAGTATCTAGGAAAATTTTCACCTCCAAGTGGCTTAATTTATGAGAAGCATTAGCACTTAAGTTTTATGCTCAATGTCTAAAGAAAGCTAGACTATTAGCACTTTCAAGTGCCATGAGCATCCATGTATTTTTTCTATGGGATTTCCACACTTTTATTTTACTTAAATGCACCTTAGTAAGTGCGTACAAAATACACTTGAAGAAAATGAAAATGTGTGAGCATCAAAAGCCTTCTCTTACATAATGATTCTAGGCTCATTGAATGATTTTTCATAATTAATGTTGGATTGGATCAAGGATTATGGCTCTTTGAAAATGTTTGTGTGGATGAAGGTAATATATGATTTTTTGTATGCAAACAAATGTGATATAATGGAAAATGAGAAGTCAAGGAATTATTGGACTACAAAACACAATAGAAAATAAACCATATTGGAATTCTTTATTTCTGGAATTGTACGAATTTGTCTTTTTTCTGTGTTTTTTTTTGCAGATGTCGCATCCTAGTTCATCTAGCAATGACCCGGATTTGGATCGCATGAATGATACATTGGGCTTGTTCGATAGAGGGATCAATGCATTTTTTGGAGGTTTTCCTAGTAGGGAAGACTTCATGGGAGAGATGACCAGACACCTTGGCCGCTCTCCCACAACAGACGAGGTGTTCAGCATCATGCCTAGAATGCCTTTGACGTCTTTGCCTGACACTACTTCTCAAACTCCAATTGCAGGTACTCCACGTGCAGCACCTGTACATGCATCGGTTGAAGCACAAGTGTCAGCCGACACACGTGCATATGCAGAAGCACGTGCATCCAGCGAGGTAGAGGATAGTCGATAGAGAAGGAAGAGGGAGAGCTGAGGGGGAGGACGAGGCTTGTGTGGGGGTTGCCTAGGAGGTGGCGAGCGATCACCCTCACCAGTAGATCACGCAGAGGAGCTTGTATGCAAGTACTATGGAGTTACAGATACTGGTGGCATCTTCCATGATGAGAAAGGAAGGGATGTAATGGCGTACATGAGGAGCGTCGTGTATGCGACGTATAAAGATTGTTTTCGTCTACTTCAAAAATCAGAAAAGCGGCTTGTGGCAGGAGGTGTTGAGGGCACTCCATAGGAGGTACCCAAATCCTGAGGGTCAGCGATTCTCGGATGATTGGGGATGCACAAAAGTGAGGGATTTGCTTCACAACAAAAGATCCCACCTCATGACACGCGCCAGGGACTCACTGCGGAGACATGAGGAGGGGCGTGGAGCTTATAGCCAACCACCTATGTGCCACCGCATAGAGTGGAAGAAAGCCAAGAAGAAAGCAGCAGAGAAAGTGAAGAGTCGCTAGCACGCAAAGGCGTGACGCATCCAAATGGAAATTATGGGATCGTCGCATTACGGATCGGGCAGCAGAGAGTCGTGGGAGGCAGAGTTTGTAAGTATATTTTGATTTCTAGTTTTTTAAAATTTATATTTCTTTCAATTCTTTATATAATTTATTCTAATACATTATGTCTCATAATTGTTTGTATATATCATAATTGTTTTGCAGACTACTATCATTGGTAGGATACCTACTCCTAGAGAGGTAGGTTATCATCGAGGCTATAACCGCGTAGCCACATGGCTTCACTTCTATGAGGAGGGTGATCTCATCACTAAGGACCAATACAACCGGGCTATGAGGATTCGACAGCCAGAGGAGGTATGTTTTTCTTACTTTTCTATTAAAAGTATAGCTAATTATAACTTTTTCTCCACCATGTGTATGTAAGCAACCTTGATCTTTTGTGTGTGTAGGCGAACCTCGATATGGAGCATAATGAGGAGGGGGATAGTGACTCTAGTAGCCATGCTGGTGCTAGCGAAGATGTTTCTTCTTTAGATTCGTAGAGGAGCACCATACCTCCTCTATGGCCTTTTTTTCTTGTATATCTATTATCCATCTTTGAGCTTACTGCTTGCGGCCACGCTTTAGGTCACAAGCACTTAAACTCCCCATGTAAATGCTTTTTATCTATAATGAATACATGGAATTTTGTTTTCAATTCTCATGCTTTTAGATCCATTGTCTTTTTCCCAAATGCACAATTTGATGTATGGGAGGGGGAAAAAAAACCATAGAGCATGTGGTGCTCTCTGGTTTTTTTTTTCCAGTTCTGTTTTGCGCATCTATCCGCGTGTCTAAATTGCAAAAAACACGTGTTTATAAGGGCGTCTAAAATGCAGAGTACACGCTCTCATACACACGCTACATAATTCAAATTTAAAAAAAGAAATTAAATATCTTTAAAAAAAGGAGATTTTTTGTTTTGCGTTCGCGTCTATGGGCACTTGTAAAAGCGCGTCTATGGGCGTGTCTATATGCTCGTCTAATTTGCTATATAGATGTGCTGGTAGATGCAAAAAATAAATTAAATAAATAAAAATTTTGGTTTTTTTATACGCTTGTATTCACACGTGTATATGTGTGTCTCTTACGTGTCTATTTCTGCGTGTAAATTTCTTTATACATGCGATTATAGACGCGAGTTTGTAGATGCGCAAATAGACGGGCGAGTAGACGTGCCCATAAGATTTTCTCTATATTCAAAAATCGCGTCTAAAAGTGAGTCTAAGAGGCCTTTTTGTTGTAGTGAAGTGAGACAAAGAAGTGAACAAGGGGAGGGAGAGAGAGAGATAAATTAAGAGAGTGAGAGCGAGAGCGTAACATAGTATTGTGATGATGTGTTGGATGTATTGTAGCAAAAAAGACCAAGAATGAGATGACCACGATGCTAGAGATCAAGAGGCATATCTCAATCAATGTATCCCATGTCCCTACACCCTATGTAAATTGACCATGTATAAAGATATGGCAAGTTTCAACTAGAAAACACTGATAAAGAAATCTTGAACTATGAGGTAGCTATGAGTAAAGTGCGCACCAATTATGGTGCATAGGCAAGATATAATTGTAATATTCTTCAATATATTGTTTGTCTGTGAAAATCTTCATAGGGAGATACCAATATATCACAAATAATGGATGTCTTACACTTGATAATAAGAGTTCGTAGGCATATTATGCAAGGAGAGAAGAAATTGGGGACCAAGTAGATCATTCTTACATATTGGAGCTTGAGATGGAAGCAATGATTGAGGCATTACTATGGATGGATATTGAGTCCCATGACCCATTGAAAAAGGATCCTTTCATACCATTGTATGATGAGTGCTAGGTATCTTGTTGAAAGATGCTTCTTGAGCTCTTGAGTATTGTTAATCCCAAAGTCAAGATGGCGGAAAAAGGAAGGAAAAAGCAGAAAAAACATGAAAAAATAGCAAAGACATGCGGGCGACCTTCAAAGCTAAGCTGGGCAAAAAAGCACAATTTTAAATGAAAGGCACCTCAAAAAACTCAGAAAACTCTTGTAAAAGAGCGCTAGGCTCTCTCATGTGCCAGTTGTAAAATACTAGACGGGTGTAGGCTAGAGGCATAAGGCTAGAAGAGGGAAATGGAAAAAAGACATTGCCACAAGGACCGGCCATGTAAAAAAGGGATGGGTGCCCATGGGATTTTAGGGTTTGTATATATAAAGTTCAAAAAGTGAATAAGAGCTCATTCTTTGGTGTGTGGCTAACAAGAGTCTTTTTCTTCTTCTCTTCTTCTCATCTTCTTGCTTGTGTGTACTCTTGAGAGAGGGAGTGTGAGGGAGTGAGTGTGTGAGAGTGAGGGATCAAGAGGGTGAAGCTCTTCACCATCTCCTCTTCTCTTCTTCTCTTCTCTTCTCTTTTCTTGTGCGCGCGGCTATGGAGGATGGAGCTTGGAGATGGAGGAGGCTTGAGGATGCTTGAGCTTGCATCTAGGATCGTGGAGCTATCGGGGTGTGTGAGAGAGGAGGCAACGCGTATCGGCATCAAGGTAAGCTCACTACACTCATAGGATCGACGACGCGACGGCTAGGTGAGAGATAGCCATTAGAGCTTGCTTGGACCACTTGAAGCAATAAGCAGTCCGTGGGTCTTGGCGGTTGAGCAAAGGCTCCCGCATTTTGGTTCTATTGCTGGGACCACGGATTCAAGCTTGAGCACTTGTGCGCCTCATATCGAGCATCGAAGTAAGGGATTCATCCCCGAAACGAAGCTTGAGATAGGTAGGAAGTTTTGGTTTTTTAAATCTTCAAAACAAGTAAGTATTTTGGTATATTTTGTTTGTTTGATGATTGGGAACCATGGAGAAATTATTTCGGTTTTTTGCTTTCGATTCTTGTTGCATTTAGAGTAGGTTAGGATTAGGAAATCGCACCGAAGAAGAGTAGGGTTTACTGTTGCAAAGCAGGGCAAAACAGGGCAAAAATCGTGCACAACTTGGCAAAAAGCTTGCTTGTGATGCCTAAGATCGGCAAGTGAGTGATTGGGGGCATCAACACCATACTCGGAAAGGGGCATAAGAGCTAAGAGGCCAAGGTAGAGCTCATTTGTGACTATTTCAGAGAGAGAGAGAGAGAGAGAGAGAGAGCCAGCACGATTCGATCCGATCGCACCATTGACAAGTCTACCGCTCTATTTAGGCATATGAATCCCTTCCCCTATCCCCCTAGATAGGATATGGATGTTTGTGCTTGCTACGATTGAGTAAATCGCAAGAAATGAGTGAAATCATACTCTCGCTGTTGACGTTGCGCCGCGTTCGGCCCGTCCGAGCAGTCGCTTCAGGGCCGAGTCCCAGAATCGGCCCTCGACCCTGTTGTATTCGATCCACTCAATCTAGACCTACTTGGCTCGTCCGAGTCGACCATTCGGACCATTCGGCCTTCGACCATCCAAGCCAAACTGTCCGAGCCATAAGATTTGGCCCTCGGCCATGTGTCATATTCGGGCCTCGGCCCCGTCCAAGTGACCCCGTCTAAGTGACCTCGTCTGAGCGACTTCGTTCGAGTCTGCGCCTCGGCCCGTTCGAATCTACCCTACCCGAGTCCCGAATTCGGCCCTCGGCCCGTTCAAGTGACCCACTCAGACCCTGCAATTTGGACCAACTAGGCCAAGTGAAAATTTTTATCGAATTCTCAGAAATTTGACCTGACCCGCGGCTGGAGCTCAGCAATGCAAAAATTGTCGAAAGTCCTTCTGACGCTCAGAACTTGATTCTGGCACTTGGAATAAATGGAATCATAGGGAGCAGCCACTTGGTAGCTTGAAGTAGATAGTAGCGAGACCCAGAGACCTAGACGCAAAGCGTTGAGCAGTTAAAACCTGATTGGCCAAGAACAAACAAGGCAACATACTAGAAAGACCCTGAACCTTGTCAAGGTGGCCAAAAAATTGACCAACAAGCCTATCAGGCCCGAAACAAAGCGGGAGTGCATAAGATGCTTCGAGATTGTTTGCTGCACTCACCTTGAATTTTTGCACTTGAGTCTACTTAAAGAAATTGAATGCCTAGTTGAGCACAAGTGCACGAGGAGCGACACACACACACTGAGTGACCATAAATTCAGGATTGTACTCAATAATTGAAGGAACTCACTCAGATAAACCACTCAAGGAACCCACCAGTAGGAGAGGAGCCAAGACGTAGATAAACCATCAACACACGAAGTAGGACCAAGCAGGTGATATCAACGACGTGGATTTGACAAATCTACTCAACCTGATTGACAGCTTAGCGGAGCACGACAACGTGACTATGGCAGAAGAAGGCTCAGACCATAGGTGAGGAACTCGACTTAAACGTCTTCCCGGAGGCTATTCAACAGAGCTGGTCAGCGGCTACAATGCACTCGCCCGGTATGAGCACCGCAGCAGGATGACATACGCTATCATTGCAGACCTAGAAGAAGAGAGGAAACTAGCCCGCAAGGCTTTGCAAAGCATAGTTGAATACAATAGGGGCCAGCAGGCTAGGAGCCAAAGGCAAAGCACGGAGTTGCATGAGGTACACCAAGTGCTAAACTTAGCAGGAAGAAACTGAACAGATCACAAGAGAGCCCTAGAAGGAGACTTGATGTTGAGTGAGCTTCTCATGAAGTGGTTACTACATAACACGGCAGCAGAGCAAAGTGCTGCGGCACTAGCGACATCTCTCCTCGTAGGAAGGAGCGAACCAAGGCTCAAAGAGCCAGTCTAAAATCCCTATCGTTGCCAAGAAACTCGACAAATACCAAACCCACGATGATCCATACAGCTTTGTAGAGCAGTTTGAGCAAGTCTGCGAAGCCAACGGCCTCAATGACCTGACTCAATACTCTCAAGCATTCAGGCTCTGCTTAGGTGACAAAGAAAGAACTTGGTATACAAGCCTAGATGCCGCAGAACAAGCCAACTTCAGTGGCCTCAAGGATCTCTTCATTAAGAGATTTGCCGAGCCTGGATACTCCGACAATCTATTGGTACGCTTGATGAATGTCAAACAGAAAGAGAAGGAGGACGTTCGCGACTACGTAACCCACGTGAGGAGTCTCTTCAAGAGAATCCCTATGGGCGAGCGATCGACTGAAAGAGTAGTTTCGACTGTATTCATCAGCGGAATTCGAGACAAGGAGTTATATAAGGCTTTGGCAGGCAATTCGAGGTTGCAGTGAGATGCGCTAGCTAGAATGTTTGAGAAAGCCACCAGAGTCGATGATCAACTGAAGGAGTGGAGCTCCAATAGCTCAAACCTAGAAGAGACCAACTCGCGAAGCTCAGAGAGAGCGTTAGCCTCTAGTGAGCGATCGGTCCCATCATCCCAAGATAAGGGGAAGGCCACTGAGACAAACCAAGACTTGGCTGATGTAAAGATGGAGTTAGCCAGGTTGCAAGACATGTTGAGACGACCAACGCATCCACACATCCAATGCGTGTACTGTGGCGGAAACCACTTGCCAGCCGAGTGTCAAGACCCTAGGTCAAGACCTTGTGCTAATTGCGGTAGGTTCAGTCATGACGTCACGCATTGTAGATTACCAAGAAGACTTCTGTACTCGCAACCCTATGGCCAACCCTACCTAGCGAACAGGCCACAGCCATTCTTCAGAAGGGGAGCCCCATTAGCCCTTCCTACGCCCAATGACATTAAGCCAGTTGTTCCTAGGATGGACATAAACCCTACTGGCATACCCAGACCATGTAAAATATTACACGGCGCAGCGAACAGAATCTAAGAAAGAGATAGAGAGTACACAACAGATAAGAGGAGAATCAATAAATTCTTTAACTCCAAACAACTGATACAAAGATGGCTCTGTCCACCCGTGCACTTCCACTGTGTGAAGCTTAGATGGCGATCTAGACAGAAGATAGGTGAAGAGCTTAAGGCTAGCTGGAACAACAACTCTGACTGGGTGAAAGATGAGTGATAGATGGCTGCGAAGGGTTTTAGCTTTTATAGCCCGCGAAGGTCGTTAGGTCGGTCGACCTACCATATGAGCCTCCACTAGTCGGCCAGGGAATATTCCCTTTACTATCGGGCCGGGGGCGCTGCCCCCGGACCCCACAATAGGGGCCCCTTTTAACTCCCTTACACTACAAGTCAATGCAATGCACCTCGAGTTGCTACCAGCTTAACCACTCCATCTAACCCAAAGATTAGACCCACAATGGTCACCTTTTTGCCATCCGGTTACATAGACCTCATCTGATATACAAGTCAGGACTCAACCAATGTCCGGGCTCACATTTGGCTTCTCCTCATAATGGGGGCCTTACAACTTTGAGCACCATGGATCATTGGTAGCACCTAATGAGGGTGGGGCATTGATCATATCTAACACCCCCCCTCAATGTCCACCCATAGGTGAACTATCTCCTCGGCCCAATGCCAAATCTCTGAAGATGAACTTGAAGCAGATCCTTCGTAAGTACTTTGGTGAAGATATCTGCTCCATTGTCCTCTGTTGGATAGTAGACCAGTTTCACTATCCCATCCTCCATCAAATCATGCACATAGTGATATTGGATCTCTATATGTTTGGTGCGTGCATGAAACACTGGATTTTTGGCAATGGCGATGCAACTCTGATTGTCACATCTCAACACAGTTGGTTCTTCATCCTGCACTCCCATATGCCATAGAATCCTTCTCAACCATACGACTTCACATGCAGCAAAACAAGCTACCTTGTACTCTGCTTCGGTAGAAGACAATGCCACTGTTGGTTGCTTCTTACTAATCCAAGAGAAAATTCCTGAACCCAAAGAGAAACAATAACTAGAAACTGACTTCCTGGAATCAATGTCTCCTGCCCAATTTGAGTCACAGTTCCCCACGAGAGAAGTTCCGAAACTGTATGTGATACCATAGTCAAGAGTTTTCTTCAAGTATCTGAGCACCCACATCCCAGCCTTCCAATGACTCTCATGAGGTTTGTTTGAGAACCTACTCAAAACACCAATAGCAAAACTGATATTTGGTCTAGTGTTGCACAAGTAGATCAGACTGCCGACCAACCTCCTATACCTCCCAATGTCTACTAGTGCTGATGTATCCTCAATAGATAACTTTGCATTCACCTCCATAGGTGTAGCTATCTCCTTGCACTCGGTCATGCCAAATGCCTTCAAGATCTTCCATGCATACTTCTTCTAAGAGATGAAGATCTTTCCTGGCTCTTGCCAGACCTCAATCCCCAAACAATAGTGCAGCAAGCCCAAGTCTGTCATTTCAAACTCAGAATTCAAAGCCTTTCGAGTTTGGTTGATCATATCTTCATAGTCACCTATAATAAGAAGGTTGTCCACATATAGGACAATCACTACAGACTTTTTACCATCCCTATAAACATACAAGTTAGCATCTAAGGCACATCTTTTGAAGTTTAGGTTTAAAAAGAACTTATCTATCCGCTGGTACCATGGTCTGGGGGCTTGTTTCAGCCCATATAATGCCTTCTTCAGCTTACACACTTTGTTCTTAGAATGGGGGGCCTCAAGCCCTGGTGGCTGAGCCATGTACACCTCCTCCTTGAGGTCACCATTTAAGAACGCTGACTTAACATCCATTTGGTACACTGGCCACTTCTTGTGGGCAGCCACTGAAAGTACCATGCGAATAGTGGTCATTCTAGCAGTTGGGGCAAATGACTCTTGAAAATCAAACCCTTTAACTTGTGAAAATCCTCGGGCAACCAGTCTAGCTTTGTACTTTTCTAAGGTATCATCAGCCTTGTACTTTACCTTCCAGATCCACTTGGTGCCAATAACCTTCCGCTTTGCTGGTCGATCTACTAGCTCCCAAGTGTCGTTCTTCATTATGCTGTCATACTCCGCCTGCAGAGCAACCTTCCATGATGGATTTGCAAGTGCTTCTTCTAAGTCAGTTGGCTCCTTTACTTCTCTCATAATCTCAACCATCAAGGCCATATTGACTATGTGAGCAAAAGCCCTCCGTTGCTCCTCTATTCTCTGAGACCTCCTTGGTCCGTTTGCCTTCTCCTTAAGAGATGCAAGCATAGGATTATTGTGGTCATATAGCTGCTTCACCCAGCGCGGCAATGGCTTTTCCGGTGGGGTGATGTCAGGTTGGTTAACTTTTTCTCATCATCTGAAGATGATGCTTCCTCCTTCTTAAGGATAGGGATAGCTCTCGGGACAGGTTCATAGTGGACTACTTCTTCGCTTGATGATAAAGTGGAAGAACTTGCCTTCTCCTCCTCCACTGTATGCGGCTCCTCCTTGAACACCACATCACGACTCGCGATGATCTTCTTTGCCTCTTGGTCATATAACTTGTAAGCCTTCTGCTCATCACTATAACCCAAGAAGATACATTTTCTGCTTTTTGGTTGTAACTTGTTTCTCTTCTCATCTGGAACATGTGCATAACATTCACATCCAAAAATTCTGAAATGTGAGAGAGATGGTTTCTTACCAGTGTAAGCCTCATGAGGTGTTTTTCCCTTGAGAGCCTTTGTGTAGCTCCGATTTAGAATGTAGACTGTAGTATTAACAACTTCAGCCCAAAAATGGTTAGGCAATCCCTTGCCCTTTAGCATGCATCTTGCCATCTCCACAATGGTGCGATTCCTGCATTCCACAACACCGTTCTGCGGTGTGTGAGGCGTCGTCGATTGACGCTTGATCCCTTTGCTCTTGCAAAAGCCTTCAAACTCCTTTGAGTTGAACTCACCACCACCATCTGTTCTAAATTTCTTCACACTTTTCCCTATTTCATTCTCAACAAGTATTAGCCATTCTTTAAACTTACCAAAAGCTTGAGCCTTATCACGAAGGAAGTACACCCACATCTTCCTACTGTAGTCGTCGACAATCAACATAATAAGAAGATCCCCCCAAGGCCTGTGTAGGCATCTTACCACACAAGTCAGCATGCACCAACTCTAGAGGAGCTTGTGCTCTATTATTGCTTTCTTGTGGAAATGCCTTTCTCTGTTGCTTGCCCATCATAAAGCTTCATATGGTTCCTTCAATTTAGTTATTGTAGGTAGGTGAGCAACCATACCTTGCTTTTGCATCTCCTTCAACACTGCAAATCCGATGTGTCCAAACCTTTCATGCCAAAGCTTACTTGTGCCCACTCCAGCGGTGGCTGTAAGAGCACTTAGCTCATACAGGTTGTTCCTTCTTTCTCCTTTGCCAACAATTGTGCCAGCACTATCAAGAATTTCTGCACCTGTCTTCTTGAACCTCACTTCATGACAAGATCAGTTATGGCAGCAACTGATAAGAGATTTCTCCTGATTTCGGGAACATACAATACATTTGAAATCTTTTTGACTTCACCATTTGCAGCAACAAAAGAAATAGTACATGTGCCCGCAGCAGGGCATTTAGCATCATTTCCAACCATCATAGTGATGGATTCTTGTAGAGGCTGCATAGAACTGTATAGACCTTTCTTGTTGGTCATATGACGGGAGGCCCCACTATCCAACACCCATGAGTCAGTGGTAGATTCTTCTTGCGCTGAGGAGCACACTTTCTCAATGGTCGCCATGAATAATTCCAGCTCTGCTTCACCCGTATTGGTTGTCTCTTTCCCTTTACTTTTAAAGATACCATTCTTTTCATCTGCTTTCTTGACACGACAATCTGCAATTGCATGTCCTTTCTTCTTGTAGTAGAAGCACTCTCCTTGAAACTTCTTCTTGCCGCCCTTCTTCTTTTTGTCACCATCATTTTTGGTGGAGGAAACACCTTTGCCTTTTGCATTGGCAGAGAATGCAGCATCTCCATTGTTGCTTCCTTCTCGGGCTTTCAGCCTCAACTCCTCCTTCATTAATAATGCACAAAACTCCTCAAAAGTCAAAGCTTGAGGTCTCACCTGAGTATTAAGGGCAGTTACTAGTCCATCAAAATTTTGTGGACAAATCCGAAGACACCTCCGAGCTAGCTCTTTGCTAGTCTTACTTCAATCGTCTCTCCTTCAACAAACTTCTCCGCTGCTAGTTGATTCTCCAAGTTTTGAATCCTTGTTTGGTTTCATATTTCATACTGACTCCTTAGTACATTCCAAGTCTCTGACGCTTTGGTTGTATGCTGAATCAAAGTCAAAACACTGTCAGAATAGCTTGTAACTAAGGCACACAATGCATCTGCATTCCTTCGTTTCCAAGCTTGTAGAAGATCTGCATTCGGAGGAATCATCACACTAGGATTTGATGGGTCGGGGTAGGCTGTGGTTCTGCGTCAGTCCCCAGCACAGTCTCCAGAAGCTCATAAGAATCAAGGATAGTTGTAATTTTGAACTTCCACAAGGTGTAGTTTGTACCATCTAACTTGCCTTCGCTGAAGGTTGGTGGACGAACCCTCAACGTTTGAATAGCCGGTAGAGCAACACCACCTCATGCACCGCTTCCTGATGCGCCAAAACCACTTCGAAAAGTCGACATAGTTTCTCTTTGCTGTTGAAGCCTTTGCCTCTTGCACACTCTTCGATCTCTAGAGCCCCCTGGGCTCTGATACCATGTAAAATATTACACGGCACAGCAAACATAATCTGAGAAAGAGATAGAGAGTACACAACAGATAAGAGGAGAATCAGTAAATTCTTTAACTCCAAACAACTGATACAAAGATGGCTCTATCCACCCGTGCGCTTCCACTGTGTGAAGCTTTGATGGCGATCTAGACAGAAGATAGGTGAAGAGCTTAAGGCTAGTTGGAACAACAACTCTGACTGGGTGAAAGATGAGTGATAGATAGCTACGAAGGGGTTTAGCTTTTATAGCCCGCGAAGGTTGTTAGGTTGGCCTGCTGACCGACCTACCATATGAGCCTGTTAGGTCGGCCTGTTAGGTCCGGCCTGTTGACCGACCTACCATATGAGCCTCCACTAGTCAGCCAGGGAATATTCCAGTGAATATTCCCTTTACCATCGGGCCAGGGGCGCTGCCCCGGACCCCCGCCAAGGGGGCTGTTGGCCCCCTTGGGACCCCCAGCCAGGGGCCGCTTCTGCGGCCCCTGGACCCCACAATAGGGGCCCCTTTTTAACTCCCTTACACCGCAACTCGATGCAATGCGCCTCGGGTTGCTACCAGCTTAACCACTCCGTCTAACCCAAAGATTAGACCCACAATGGTCACCTTTTTGCCATCTGGTCACATAGACCTCATCTGATATACAAGTCAGGACTCAACCAATGTCCGGGCTCACATTTGGCTTCTCCTCATAATGGGGGCCTTACAACTTTGAGCACCATGGATCATTGGTAGCACCTAATAAGGGTGGGGCATTGATCATATCTAACAGACCACCTAGTCCTTACGTGATTCATCCACTCTAGTCCACTACATGGAAGAACCAAATGAGGAAGAAACTTACATATGCCCTTACGTCTCGCATGACGATGAGGGCAACACTGTCCTCATGGATTATCGCCTAGTGTAGGTGATGGTGTTAGGGAGAGGACGAGGTAGAGGTCTAGGAGGGCAGATGCAAGAGCCAATCACCTGCTGGACTTGTGGTTACCCAGGTCATGTCTCATCACGCTGCCTGAAAGGGAGCAGCAAAATAGAGACAAGGCCAACCAAAGGTGTGCTGAGTGCGGAATCACTCATCTCTTCGTCGATTGCCCAAAACGAAGGCCGTCTTCTAGCTCAGCCAACATACCATCTATCCCATTGGGGCTCTTTGGAGTCAAGAACCTCAATGGGGAGGTGACACCTATTCCATTACGGGTCATGACCCGTGCCCAGACAAAGCAGACCAACATATCACTGCCAGGACCTAGCAACCTTGACACAGCTTCAATAGGGAAGAAAAGTTTCATGCAGAAGAAGAAGAGATCGGAAGCTAAAATCGCACTAAAAATGGAGAGTCTACAACTCTGCTTGCTGGAAGGAAGGTCTCTGACACAGAGATAGAGACTCCAGCCCTTAAGACGGTCGAAAAGGGAAGTGCTAAGGTAGGGGAATATCCGCATCCTAAGGACAGTTAGAGGCCATAGAAAAAGTGAAGGAATGGGTGAAGGAGAGTCAAGAGCATCTAAAAGACGCTAAGCCCATCATAGAAGACGAGATTGATGATCTCTCCAGCATAAGCACGTCAATCTCACCTCCTCAACCAAAGTCAGGAGAAGCAACCGCATCACAAGCAGTGCTGCTAAGGCCAAGCCTTGGTGCTATAGGGCCGCAACGCCGGTCAAGCAGTGATCGTACCCTATGAATCCAAAACACACTCATGATATCAAAGAGGAGATTGATAAGCTGATGAGAGCGGGATTCATTTACGAAATTGAACACACAGACTGGGTGTCACCCATAGTCATCGTGATGAAGAAGAATGGAAAAATCTGAGTGTGCATCAATTACAAGAAGGTGAAAGCTGCTACTAAGAGGGACAACTATCCCTTGCCGTACACTGAGCACATGCTTGAGAGAGTGGCACGCAAGGAATCCTACAGTTTTCTAGATGGATTCTCAGGGTACAACCAGGTGCAAGTGCATCCCGCGGACAGGCACAAGACTGCCTTCGCTATTGAGTGGGGTATCTTTGCTTACATAGTTATGCCCTTCGGGTTGACGAATGCCCCTGCCACCTTCCAACGCCTCATGTGCACCATCTTTAAAGACATGCTTCGCAAGGAGTTGGAAGTCTTTGTTGATGACCTCTGTGTTCACTCAACCTGGATCGAATACTTAGACAAACTCCGTGCAGTCTTTGAGCGGTGTCACTTATATCGTCTCTCCTTGAACCCCTTAAAGTGCCAGTTTTGGGTAAAGCATGGATGCATCTTAGGGCACGTGGTGTCGAAGAACGGCATTGCCACTGACTTTTCGAAAGTGAGGGTTATTGTCGACCTTCCACCCCCAATCAAATACAAGGGAGTTCAATGCTTCCTAGGCCATACGGGGTACTATCGGCAGTTTGTACTGAACTATGCATTGATCACCATACCCTTGTACAAGCTGCTGATCGTTGAATGGACCGAGGCATGCCAATGAGCATATGAAGAGTTGAAAAAGGCTCTAACCACAGCACCAATTCTACGAGCCCTAGATTGGACCATTACTTTCCACATGCATATCGATGCTTCTAAGTTTGTCATGGGGGCAATGTTGTGCCAACTTGGCGAACACAACTTAGACTATCCAGTGAGCTTTGCTAGCAGACAACTCACTGATATGGAAAAGAACTACTCAACAATAGAAAGAGAAGGGTTAGCCATGGTGTTTGCTCTGAAGAAATTCCGGCACTATCTATTGGCCACACCTTTTACCTTTTTTATGGACCATCAAGCTCTGCTCTATCTAGTAAACAAACCTTGCGCTACAAGACGCATAGCTCGGTGGCTCCTTCTGCTCTTGGAATTAGACTTCTCCGTG
The DNA here is from genome assembly GCF_053477565.2 of Lygodium microphyllum. Taxonomy (NCBI): domain Eukaryota; kingdom Viridiplantae; phylum Streptophyta; class Polypodiopsida; order Schizaeales; family Lygodiaceae; genus Lygodium; species Lygodium microphyllum. Next base: position 65,470,411 of record NC_141142.1, read on the forward strand.
GTTGTATGAAAAGGAAAACAACACTACATGGCTGACCATATGTCGCATATTCCCACGGGAGAAGCCACTGGACAAGGCATGTTGACGAATTACCCGATGCCTATCTCTTTCACCTGTCCAGCAAGAGAGATTTATTCAAGGCTGATCTAATGCCATACAGGGCGGATGATATAGTCCAAGTGCTTGAACACAGACTACCTAATCGACCAATAGAAAAATCTTGACTTACGCGATTAATCCTTAAGATCCAGCCCTATCAGCTGATCGTAGGCCAACTCTATAGGCTGGGGCAAGACGGATTGCTGCGCAAATGCATATGTGAACTGTTGGGGGTAAAGGCGCCTCCGCCGTGCCGCCCCGTGTATTACTACACTGACAGTACCCGCCACTGCACACTGCAGGTGGCGGGCGCCCGTCACATCACTTTATTCTTTATTCTTTTAGTGACAGTTTGAATAAAGGAAGGCCCGGTCACACATTGTGACTGTTGGAGTTCCCATTTCTTGTCTCTCTCTTTCTTGCTCTTGCTCTCCCACCATAGCTCGCGTGCAAGCTTCGATCCTTCTCACCTTTCAACTGGTATCAGAGCTTGGCATTCTCTTGCTCGAGCTCGACTCGGTGCTTCCCGACCTTCGCATCGACTCGCTTCACGCATTGGGTCTCCATCCCGGCAGCCATAGCCGACCTCTTGAGCTCCCGACTCTCCCCAGCTTCCCGAGCTCCATCCTGGCCTTCTTGAGCTTCATCAGGGCCTTGCCCTTGAGGTATTGCTTCAGCATTTGCAGGCATTTGAGTGTATTCTCAAATTGAAACAGGGCAGGAACAAAGGGCAGCCACTCTTCTTGAGCTCCATAGCTCATATCTTCCCTCCCCTTTGCATTGGGCCTTCATGGCTTGGTATGTGCCTACCTTGGGCCATCATTGAGCCCCCCATTACCCCCTTTTCAGCCCATGTGGAGCAGCAGCAAGTTCAGCACCAACAGGGCAGATTGCATCATTTTTTCCAGGCTGTGAGCACTCATCTACTTCAGCTCCACACTTGGCCATTGCTTCTTGCTCTCTACCTTGATCAAGAGGGCTATAGACTTCATGTTTGATGTCATTAAAGCTTTGGGCATTGGTCTTGATCTTTCGGGGCTGATTTCTTCAGATTTGGGACTGTCATAAACTGTCATAACAGGCTGAAAACAGGGCAGCACCATTGGCATTAGCATTTGTTGCTTATACTCCATTCCGGTTGTGCTATTTGATGCCCGTATGCGGTCTACATGATGCCTAGTGCCTTGGGAATGTATGCACATGATTATGCCATGATTTTGGCTTGAAATATTGGCTGATTTGGGACTGTTATTTACTGTTATACAGTGCTGGAAATAGGGCAGCCACACTTGGCATTGGCATTTAATGCTTATACTCTACTCCGGTTACCTTGTTTGATGCCCGTATGCGGTCTACTTCCTACCCGGATGTATTGGGGATGTATGCATTTGGTTTGACCATGATTTTGGCTTGAATTTGGGGCTGAAATCTACTGTTTAGAACAGTAAATACATGCTGGAATAACAGTGGGCTGAAGGTACTTTACATGCTTTGGCACTTACCTACCGATACCGGATGTATGCTTTGAGCTTTGGCATGATATCTCTGACATTTGGGGACGACTTGGAGCATATGTATGAGATTATGGGATGCTTTTGAGCTTCGCATTAGCTCCGTCTTCACTGGCATTTGGACCGACTCGGCATGCTCGTGGACCGCCTATGCCTCATGTCTCTGCTTGACAGTTAGGCTTTTGCATTACATGCTTTGGTTCGTGACATATGCTATTTGGTTCGTGTATGCGATACCGACATTTGGAGCTTGGATTTGGATGTATTTGAGCATTCCCGGCTTACTTGATCACTGATCTTGGTTGCTATTTGGATGTCATTGAGTTGACCGAGAGCTTATTTGGGCTTATGTATTGCTTCATGGTTAATACGACCGGTGCTTCATGTATGTCATGCTCTCTCGGATGCGCTTGATGCATTGACATGGTCACTTATCACTGGTGCTTTCTCTTGGGTTGTTTGAGCTTCTGAGCTCGCTTTGTACGCCTTTTGTGCCAGTGGGAGCATTTTACATGCTTTCTTGACCTTTGACAGTTGCATGCTATTGGAGCACTTACATGTATTTGGAGCAGTTTATGTCTTGAGCAGCTACATACACATTGAGACTTTGGGATCATACTCCGATCTTTATGGATATGCATTGATGCACTCTTGGTTCACAGGATGCTTATGAGCTGAGTCTCATATTTGGATCTTTCTCTTTGAGCACATACCTATTTGTGTCAGGTTTTGGCAGTTACAGGAACACTTTGCCTAGAGTGTCTGGTGGTGTGCCTTTCACTGGCAGATGTTATTTTGACATGCTTGGTGTTGAGCTCATGTTCTTTTCACTGTCATTGGCCTTACTTATGTCCATTTCATGCCGGCTTTGGACCTAGCATTGTTTGCTTGACATTGGATCCTATTTTGGGACAGTTTGCTCTCTAGACTGCATACCTGCAATTTATTACAGCAAGCAGTTATTGGTGGACTGAGGTGTACTTTTCATGCTGAAATATCCTGATTTGGTGTACCGCACCTAGTACTAAGTGGGCAGCCACTTTTGGCACACTTTGCTCGCCCTTTGGACCCCGTTTTGGTCATTTTTGGGCAGTTTCTGCAGTAAAACAGCAAGCAGTTTTGGACTGTTTGGGCATTTCCAGCCTGCATAATGGCGTCATCTTTGCATGATAGTGCCATCTTTAACATTACAAAGTTGGATGGTACCAACTACTCTTACTGGAAGAGTCAAATATGGCAGGTTTTGGTGCAGAAATCTCAGATTAAGCCACTTCGGTTGAGTGGGGAGCAGCCTGAAACTATGGACATTGACGACTGGCTTGAACTTGATGAGCTATGCAAGTCCACGATTGTATTGTCTCTCACTGAACAGGTACATTATAATGTATTTGAGGAAGCACAGAGTGCATGGGATCTATGGAATAAGATCAAGAATCTTTATGATAAGAAAAGTCCGGCGAGTCAGATGTACTGGTTGAAGCAGCTTATGGATCTGCGCATGAAGGATAATGCGACTATGTCTGCTCACTTGAGCCAGTTCCATGCTATACTGAAGAACCTGACTTCGCAGGATATCACCTTTGGAGAGGAAGTAACTCCTCTTTTCTTGCTTGGAACTCTGAATGAGTCATGGGATGTATTCCGCACTGCCCTTTGTGCCTCTAGTGCTACTCTAAAATTGGCAGATGTTGAGAGTGCTCTTCTTCAGGAAGAGGTGAATCGCAAAAACTTGGATGCCTCTCGTGGTAGTCATGCTTTGACAGTTAGAGGCAGGAATGACAGGTATGACCGTGGTAATGGCCGAGGCCGTGACTCGCAGAAGGGTCGGTCTAAATCTCGTGGTGGCAAGTCGCGTAGTAAGTCGCGTGGACGCAATGCAAATGTCACTTGTCATCATTGTGGGAAAAAGGGCCATATTAGACCACAGTGTCATGAGTTGCGCAATGAGAAGCGCAAGGATAAGGGGAAAGATAAAGTGCAGGAGAAGTCCTCTGATCGCAGCATAGTACCTGCGAAGTCCAACGTCAAGATTGAGGAAATTAATGTCACGCAGACTGAAGAGTCCGATGGTGGTGATGAGTTTATACTTGCAGCTAGTTCTTCTGATGCTTCACACTTGACTGAGACACCTAGTATGTATGCACAGTGCTGGTTATTGGATTCAGGTGCGTCCTTCCATGTGACGCCTTACCGTGAGTGGTTTCACTCTTACCGTACTGTGTCTGGATCAGTCAGACTTGGAGATGACAGGTCTCTTGATATTGTGGGCTGTGGAGATATTCAGTTGCAGTTTTCCACTGGCAGTTCCTTTTTGCTCAGGGATGTACGTCATGTACCTGCGCTTACGCGTAGTCTTATGTCTGCAGGACAGTTGGATGATGCAGGATTTCATGTCTGTTTTGGGGATTCTACCTGGAAGATTACCAAAGGCAGACTTGTGCTTGCTAGAGGCGCCAAGGCTGGCAGCCTCTATCCTCTTGTTGTATCTGGGTCTTCTGTAGACCATGTTTTGGCAGTGGGCTCTATCCCACATGTATCACTTTGGCATGCCCGTTTGGGGCATATGTCTTTGAAAGGAATGAAAATGTTATCTGGTTTGCAGTATCTTCCGCCTTTGGATTATGCATGTTTTGACTCGTGTGATCATTGTCTTTATGGTAAGCAGAATAGGTCTACGCATAAGAAATCGGGTAGGCCACGCATGAGTGAGCCCTTGGCATTGGTGCATTCCGATGTTTGTGGGCCTATGCCTTGCATGTCTATGGGTGGCGCGAAGTACTTCGTTACCTTCATTGATGATTTTTCTAGGAAAGTGTGGGCTTATCCCATAAAGCAGAAGTCCGATGTCTTGGCAGTTTTTCAGAGATGGCTTGCTCTTGTTGAGAACCAGACTGGGTATAGGCTGAAATGCCTTAGGACAGATAATGGGGGAGAATATGTCTCGCATGCTTTTGAGCAGTTTTGTGATGACAGGGGTATTAAGCGTCAGTTGACCGCCCCTTACAACCCACCCCAGAATGGTTTGGCTGAGCGCATGAACAGGACTATTCAGGAGCGTGTGCGCTCTATGCTTAGCCATGCAGGCCTACCCCTGAGTTTTTGGGCTGAGGCAGTTAGTACGTCAGTGCATGTCATAAACCGATCGCCTTCCAGTGGATTGGATTTCCATGTTGCAGAGGAAGTTTGGGCTGGTAAGCCACCCTCTTATGCGCATCTCCGTGTCTTTGGATGTGAGGCATTCTGCCATGTGCCCAAGGACAAGAGGAGTAAATTGGATCCAAAGAGCATTAAATGCATATTCCTTGGCTATGGTGAGTCAGGAGAGATGGGCTATCGCCTATGGGATCCGCAGGCGCGGAAAATAGTACGCAGCCATGATGTCGTCTTCCATGAAGACAAGATGCACAGGCAGCCTGAGAAGGTGGTTGAGATCCGCAGAGTGATCTTTCAGGAGGAGCCTAAAGCTCCAGCACAGCCAGTAGTACAGCCTGCAGCAGTTCCTCCACAGGGCCAGGATGTTGGACAGGTAGTTAGACAGGCAGCAGAGCCTGCGGTGAGACGGTCTGCTAGAGATAGACGTCCACCTGACAGATTTCAGCCCTCTATGCATTATGTTTTGGTTACAGATGCAGGAGAGCCTTTCACTTATGATGAGGCTATGCGCAGGGGTGACAGTCACTCCTGGGAGAGGGCTATGCAGTCTGAGATAGACTCCCTACATAAGAATGAGACTTGGGATTTGGTTGCCTTGCCTAAGGGCAAGAAGGCTTTGCCATGCAAGTGGGTGTACAAGCTGAAAAGTACCCCTGGACACCCCAAGCCGGCATACAAGGCTAGATTGGTAGCAAAGGGTTTTAAGCAGGAACATGGTGTGGAATTTGATGAGGTCTTCTCTCCTGTGGTTAAGATGACCACCCTGCGCTTAGTCTTGGCTTTGGTTGCACAGCTTGACTTAGATCTATATCAGATGGATGTCAAGACGGCTTTTCTACATGGGGACTTGCATGATGAGATCTATATGGATCAGCCTAAGGGCTTTGCAGAACCTGGCAGGGAGCACCTAGTGTGCAAGTTGAAGAAGAGCTTGTATGGCTTGAAGCAGGCACCTAGGGAATGGTATCATAAGTTTGATGCCTTTATGCAGTCACAGGGCTACAGCAGGAGTGCTATGGATCCGTGTCTTTACAGAAGAAAGCCCGTGATGGCAGTTTGCTTATCTTGGTACTCTATGTTGATGATATGCTGATAGTAGGGAAAGCTCATGATGAGCTAGATGCTCTTAAATCTCAGCTAAAGAAGAGCTTTGAGATGAAGGATTTGGGACAGGCCTCACATATACTTGGGATGCGCATTAAGCGCGATAGGCATCAGGGACTTTTGTATCTCTCACAGCGGGAGTACATTCATAAAGTCCTTGAGCGCTTCCGCATGCAGGACGTAAAGCCTATTGGCTGTCCATTACCTTCTTATGTGAAGGTATCACAGGCCGATTGTCCGCAGACAGATGAGCAGAGGGCCGAGATGGCCAAGATCCCTTATGCATCAGCCGTGGGCAGTTTGATGTATGCCATGATAGCCACTCGTCCAGATATTGCACATGCAGTTGGTGTTGTGGCACGCTATATGGCTACACCTGGCAGCAGACATTGGGATGCCGTGAAGGGTATCATGAGGTACCTGAAGGGCACAGCAGATATGTGTATTTGCTATGGCAGCCAGGATACAGGGGTCGTGGGGTACACTGACTCCGATTATGCAGGACATGCAGATAGTAGGAAGTCCACTTCTGGCTATGTATTCACCTATGCTGGAGGGGCTATCTCTTGGATGTCCAGGGTTCAGAAGTGTACGGCTTTGTCTACCACTGAGGCCGAGTATGTTGCAGCCACTGAGGCTTGCAAGGAGGCCATATGGTTAGGCCGTCTAGTTGCTGACCTTGGGATTGATGCTACACCTACACTGCATTCGGATTCTATGAGTGCCATTCAGTTGGCTAAGAATCCGGTCTTCCATGCGAAGACGAAACACATTGAGGTGAGGTATCACTTCATACGTGGTGTCGTGGAGGACAGGTCTGTTGACCTTGTCAAGATCTCCACTGACGAGAATCCTGCAGATTTGCTCACGAAGAGCCTCACTACTGAGCGCTTTGCCTTCCTCAGGAGGTTGATGGGCATTGGATGAGATGTCACCTTTCCTCACCTATGTACATTTGTACTGTCTTTTATTTTTCTTTTCTCTCTCACTAGGGCAGATTTGCCTTTAAGTGGGAGGTTGTTGGGGGTAAAGGCGCCTCCGCCGTGCCGCCCCGTGTATTACTACACTGACAGTACCCGCCACTGCACACTGCAGGTGGCGGGTGCCCGTCACGTCACTTTATTCTTTATTCTTTTAGTGACAGTTTGAATAAAGGAAGGCCCGGTCACACATTGTGACTGTTGGAGTTCCCATTTCTTGTCTCTCTCTTTCTTGCTCTTGCTCTCCCACCATAGCTCGCGTGCAAGCTTCGATCCTTCTCACCTTTCATGAACATGAGATGCACGATGTGCTCTCGGAGGCGCACAACGGCATTGCTGGAGGGCACTTTAGCGAAGACACGACAGCACAAAAAGTGTTGCAATCTCAACTATGGTGGCCCATGCTTTTTTGCAATGTAGCCCGATTCGTCAAGCATTGTGACGAGTGCCAATGGACAAAAGTCCTGATTCGCAAGGATCAGATGGAATTGACCCCTGTTATCACACGACAACCCTTCGAAAAATGGAAAATTGCATTCATAGGACCCATTAGTCCTGCGGCCCAGTATTCACAGGCCAAGTACATCATTGTGGCCATGGACTACCTCATGAAATGGACAGAGGCAAGAGCGACATGAAAAAATGACGCTAGGACGACTGCCAAGTTCTTATGGGAGCAGGTGATCTCACGATTCGGCTGCCCCATCGAACTAGTTAGTGATCAAGGCACGCACTTCATCAACGAAGTGATAGCGCATCTCCTGTCATCCATCACAAATCCTTGCCATACTACCCTCAGGCAAACGGTCAGGTAGAGTCCACGAATAAGATTCTTATCAATGTCCTGACCAAGGTGGTCTCGGCCTCACGCATCGACTGGGACAACAAGTTGATGGCAGCTCTGTGGGCTTTTTGCACAGCTTATAAAACGGCTGTCAGTCAAACCCCCTTCACGCTGACCTATGGAACTGAAGCGGTTCTACCATTAGAATTCTTTATTCCTAGCCTGAGAATAGCACTTCAAGAATGATGGGAAAGGAAGGATCCATAGACGCAATGCCTAGTCGAACTCGAGCGCCTCTCAGAGACTTGTCTTCTAGCCACCCATGCGCTTATATGTGAGAAGGTCGTGGCGGAAGACTTGGTTTAACAAGCATGCCAAGTAGCATGACTTTGAACATGGTGACTTATTGCTCCTCTACTCAATTAAGAGGCATAAGTAGAAAATGACATTTAGAGGTCTTGGACCTTTCAAGGTTCATGTGATTAGCCACATAGGCAATGTCGAGCTTGAGACCTTAGACGGTGAGGGCATATGCTTCTTCAATGGCAGTCATGTCAAGAAATACTACCCTCCCACCCATCCTTTGTACGAGCCTCCGATGTTAGAACCGCATGTCAAGATACGAGTGGCCACAATCACAGAGATTGATGATGAGGATGAGGAAGCCGTAGAGCCCGCATACCTCCATATCACGGTCACTGCAAAACAAACATGCGCTTTCAATGCCTTGATCGACGAGGGAGGAGACTTCAATGTCTTAGCCCACGATCATTGGACTCAACTTGGTAGACCACCACTTTAACCTACCAATGCAAAATTAAGCCCATATGGGGCCCATTCCTACGCACTTCTCGGTAAGTACAGAGTCGCCATTTCTATCAAGTCTGAGACTGTTCCAATGGTTTTTTACGTGCTAGCAAATGCTAAACACACAGGCACGGAGTTGCTGCTAGGGCGAACTTTCAAAAAGCAGACTCACTACAATGTTGATTATGAGTTGCAGCGCATCTATCTCGCAATAGGCAACGTTCGCATTGTCATAGCCTTCACCAAGGGCTGCGCGATCTCATCACTGTCCACAATGCCACTGGTAGAAATATCCGTAACCAACTCCAAGGAGGGGGGTAGTGCACGATTGCCACCTCCCAGATTTCATGAATCATAGTCCACAACAGCAAAACCTAAGGCCCAACAGCCTAGATTTCAATGACAGCCTAAGCAGCTGCAACCGCTGCCTAGGAATCGACGCTCCTATCCTCATAGAACCAAAAACGCTCAATCTAGGAGGCCAAGATGCAGTCACAACAAGTGCCGCATGATCAAGCAAAGATGGGTCCCTAAAACCTTCTTACATGTGCAAGGCTACTACATGGGCAACACCTGGCTGTGGATCCCTAAGGCCTACATGGCCAAAGGCACTACTCATATACCGCCCTTAAGCTTGATCAACCCATGTCCCATAAACCCTCCAAACCATTCACCGCAGTGCCCTCCAAAACCATAGTCATTCGACTCATCCACGCCTAAACCCAAGAAAGTCACACAATCCTATCGACCCAAACAACAGACTCTGTCACATGAGTCATCACCCGACCAAGTCACCCCGACTCCCCAAATCCACCTTGAATGCAGCAGTCCGTTCGTCGTGACTGCTCCTAATCTACCCATAATCCAAGCAGCCCAACCACAGACTCAAGCATATACCCAACTGCAACTCTTCGTTGTCACCGGCTCTAGTTCTGGCAAACCTCGACCACCCGTCGGCCTTACACCCTCCTATGAATGCAAATCCTTTTTAGCGCTAGCCGCCGACCTCACTGAGGACATCGCGGATGACATGGTGGAATGCATTAAACAACTAGACACCACCTTCATGTTGTTAGCACTAAGCTACGACCGCTTGGACTTAGGATTATTGGAGGAACCCCTTGCAACTGAAGTTCAAACCATGCCCTGCTCCTGGGAGACCTTTGAATTTGCATTCGCAAATGCTTCTCACTTCGCTGCTGAATTGCTCAACAGAGAGATCTCTAGGGAGCAAGCCATCAAGCAACGCCTCATCACGTCATACAATCAATGAAACACTTCTGCTATCACTAATCAAGAAATCATAGTGTTATCAAAGCTTGCTGAATCTGACTCCCCATTCTTGAGGCATTGGCATACTCTTAGGCTACAATGGGAAGTCGAAGGGTGCCTCATAATGACCAACGTTGAGGAGTGTCGTGCTATCAAAACAACGAAATACGACCCCGCATATGTTGCGCCAACCTTGTATCGAGTGTTAACCACTCTTCGGGACCACCCCATGGAAGAACACATCAAAGGACACCCCTACCTTGACTGCTTGTTGACTGAGGAAGAGTTACACATTACTAGCCGTGTCAACTCTAGTGACTTTCTAACAGATGTTCTCACATAAATCACGCAAGTGGGGATTCAACCCTTTGATCTGGATTGCGAAGCTCACTTAGAGTACAACCCCCAGTTCTATGATTGGCTCCTTCATAAGTAACTCCTACGTCACCATGCCAAATGCCATTACCCTTCTGACCCTAAATCCTAGGAAGGATTCTTCTCAAGCTGGAAGGGGAGGGGGTGAGGTGAATCAAATCAGGCCAACCAAATCAAAATTAGTGAAACACATAAACATATATTATGAAAAACGGGCAAAAAGTCAAAGATTGAAAAGGAAAATCTACAGTGGTTCTTAATGAATTCATTCAAAAAGCAGAGTTTCTCTTTTTCAGCAATTAGCAAATTACTATGTGGAAAGCACTAATGAAAATTTCGGTTTATGACACGAACGAAAAATGTCGTAACAAGACCGTGCCCACCGAGTTCCATTCACAGAAGAGGGGAGAACGCAGTACAACATCACCCTGGAGAGCCGCACCTACAACCAATTAAAATTTTGAACTATTCATAATATAGAAGGATTAGTGGCCAAGGAAGAGGTGGCCAGGAGAGTCATTGAAAGCTGCAACTTCAACAAGTACTTGGAAAGATTCGCACAAGAACCCAACCACACAATCTGTGTGGAATTTCTCAGGTCTTACGACCCTGGACAACGAATGCGGCACCATCACAATAGGAAGGGGAAGGATTAGTGGCCAAGGAAGAGGCAACTAGGAGAGTCATTGAAAGCTGCAACTTCAACAAGTACTTGGAAAGATTCGCACAAGAACTTGACCACACAAGCTGTGTGGAATTTCTCAGGTCTTACGACCCTGACAACAAATGCGACACCATCACAATAGGAAGGGGATAGAATGCCAAGCAAGTGTTGGTTTGCTTAACTCCCCGCCTTGGTGGAAAAGGTGCTGGGACTAGAACCAAAAATGGAAAAGAAGCAGAAGAGAGATGTGTACGCCATGTTGGGGATGAGAAAGGAGGACGTGCTGACAAATGACATCATCATCATCCAAGATATCCCCGATGCAGAAACCAGACTGCAGGAAAAACTAATAGATGTGCTCTTTTCCAGCCAGCGCTATAACGCATTGATGCACCAAATCAGTGTGTCGGTACTGGAGAATGTGGCGGCTCATAGCCTACATGAAGTCGATTAGAATGGCTATGTGCGCAAAACCATCGACCAAGCAGCTAACGCGCTGGCTTTAGGGAGCATGCTCGCAGGAGGAGAATCCTCAGCATCTAAGGCCACAGAAAGAAAGAAGGCCTTCTCCAAAGCCTCGCTCATCACCTATGGAAGCATCTTAATAGTGCTCATCCAAGAGGCCGTAAAAGAGACACAGGATGTAGAAGAGGGGGAAGGGGAAACTCCTGACAGGTCACCCCCTCATCAACACCAGGAGAGGTCCAGTGACAGGACAGCAACCGAGGAAGAAGGGGAAGAACAGAAAAGCAAAAAGCAGGTCAAGGAAACCAAGAAGAAGGCAGCGCAGAAGAAAAAGAAACCAAATGAAGGCCGTAGGAAGGAGAAGGAAGATTTGGAAAAAGCAAAAAGATAATCCCTCAAGGAGGCCGAGGAGAGAGAAAGGAAGAGGAAGCAGGAAGAAGAAGAAACAACAGAGCAAGTCAAGAGGGCTAAAAAGTGTCAAAGCAAGAGGTTGAAAGGAGAAGAAGAGAAGAGTAGGAAGAAAAAGAGAAACTAGAGGAAGAATACAAAAAGGCCGAAAAGGAAAGAAAAAGAAGAGTTGTGGAGGAGGAAGAGAAATTAAGTAGAAAGGAAGAGGAGGACTTGGCCGAGGCCACACGCCGGTCCATTGAGCAGTCCATTGAGCATCAATGCATGGCAGATGATCTAGAAACCTAGAACCAGCTAAGGGAAGAAGGGCCTAGCTCCAGCATGCAAGCACCAGAAGCCGCACCACCCGTAGTCTTGGAAGGAAAAGGTAAAGCACCCCTCCATCCTATCCCCACCCTCGTGGCACCCTCCACTGAACCCACTATGCTCACCCCTAGCATCCCCACCAGCTTGGAAGTTTCCAACCTGGTAGCCTGGATGCAATACTTCATCAGTAAAGAAATGGCCCAAGGGAAGAGCACGGAAACCATAACCACGGTGCCAAAAAGGCCAGCTGCATATGCAGAATCGAGGCAGGACCAGAAGCGTCCACATGTAGAGGCCTCAACCACCCCACCCATGCAACAATGATGCCACCAGCTAGTTACAATGAATACGTCACCAAGCTGCTCTCCCAATTGGAGAGGGCAAAGGAGGAAAAGAGAATGGCGGTGGCTGAGTTGGTGGCAAAGAAAGAGTCAATGGCCGCTTTCCAACTAGAGAAAACTCGCTTCATAGCCATGCAACAACGTCAAATATTTGAACTCAAGCAAGAATTGAAAGCAAAAGAGGACATGGAAGAAAGCTACAAACAATGGCTTGAGGACAAAAATCATGAACTTGTGCAAATGCAGTGGGAATACATGCTCCTCTTGATGCAACATGGGGAACTAGAGGCAAAAATTGCCACCATTGAGCAAATGATGGAGGAACTAAGCACCAAAGAAGAGGAGAGAAGACAAGAGAGGGAGCAACAGCAAAAAGAGATTGAGTCCATGACCGATCAACTACACCTCGGAAGGAAAGAACACGAGAATATAAGCAAAGAACTCAGAGCCTAGGAGCAGAAGCTCGTAACCCTAGCACAAAAGCAGGGGAAGAGCATGGAAGGAATGAGAAAAAGGGCCGAGGAATGGGCCACGCAGAACGATAAACGGGTGAAGGCATTGGCGTGACGCCTCGCCTTGGTGGAGAAAGAAAAAATCTTGGCAGAAATCAAAGTGGACGCCGCCCAGATAGCCTTCACTACCCAACAACAGGCCTTCCTCAACACATTATTGGACACAACCCGGCCAGAGGGAAAGGAGTCGTTGGAGGTAGTGCAGAAGAAACTTAGCATCGCACATGCAGAGCCCTAGATGCGGGGCTACACATGCCACCCCAACTTGCGGAGGTTAGATTGGGCTTAGAAGAACAACGAAAGTACCTGCTATTGGCCGGCCTAACCCCCCAGGAGGCGGATGCACTCAACTTTGAGGAAGGGGCATAGCTAGAAGACTGGCAGGGGGAGAACACTGACATTGAATTCGTCATAAGAAGAACCAACGAAGAAATAATCCCACAACCCCCCTCACCGCATGATCAGGAACAACAACAACTCGACCCTGCCTTGGATAGACAAACCAGCTCAAGGAGTGACGAAGAAAATTAGTGGAAGAAGCTAGAAGCCAGTTGCAAGCCAAACCAATCGTGTGGCCATCCGCATACCTCTTACCCGGCCCCGATGACCTCCCAACACAATTCCATGAGGAGTTGGTGATCTGGGAACGGCAGGAAATCGAAAAGGACCCTTTTTCTTTCAGTTTCCTCATATCTAACAGCCGGAGAAGGGTCGTGCCAAGTAAGGTAATGGAGGAGGTGATCGCGGTTTTGGCAGCCAACTGAGCCAAAAATGACTTGAAGACAGGGCAAAGACCCCCACTCTATAGGGCATGGAGGAATCAGAGTTTTGGCAAGACAAAGTGTTCGAGGTGCCACACACTGTAAGGGGTTAAAATTGCCAACCTCTCTGGAGAAGGCGAATATGCAATATTAACATGCTAGCATGGATGGCGTTTTGCAGCACCCTACCCTATGAGAGGAACGACCCCACATTCATGGGGTATTCTCATAGGGTAGGCGTGGATTTTGTTGCCACCCTCCATGGGTGGCATGACTTCCCCATCATCTACAACTCCAATGCCACCTCCTTTGAGAACGTCCTTATTTTTTATTTAGGAAGCCTAAGTGACTCCATGACACGCTTTCTCACAGACTTCTCCTCTTGTCCAGATCCCCCTTTATAACTACAGGTAATAACCTTAGGCTTCTTAAGCTATTACTCAAGAAGATCCAACACCACAAGAAAATGGCTTGCCCCCCCTCTTTTTTGATCCCAATGCTATTGATAGCTGCACTATGGCATGCCTAATGATAAGAGCTAGCCTACTCCCCTCCTTTTGCCTAGCCCTCCTAGAGGACATGAATGACAACCAATTTACTAGGTGTAATCACCCCTTCCTCTCCACCACCTCTCTCCACATCCACATGAACTTGAAAGGGTACATGCAAAGCCACCAATTTTTGCGCAAATCCCTCTGACCTCCTTCCCTCCCTCATTCAGATAAAGAGAATTACGCTTGGCTGTCATTCCACTACTGTAACTAAAAAAAAGAGAACAACACGAAAAACACTTTCCACTGACTGGACAACATTGTCCACTTGCAGAAGCACTTACCACCACATAAAGCACGATCACAGCACCTAGGGGTTCTTAAGTTAGGCGTGTCCGGTGGCTTCAGTCGGCTGGCTGGCTCCACTCCCAACCCCCTAGCCCTTTTTTCTCCTCCACTTCATGCTTAGGACACATCAAGGGCAGGACATACCTAGGGAGGTAACACTCGCCTATGGTTAGATCTGTCACCCTAAGCCACTTGCACCGCACCTCCCTTGGCACAAATGGGGTCCTCAAGTGTGGGACATCACCCAAGCTCGCCTGCAGTTAGACCCACCTCCCCATTTCACTAGCACGAGCACAATGCACTAACACGATGAGGTAAGCACTCCCCTTAGGAACAACACCGCACCTTCTCCTTTCAAACATCAGAGAAAGCAACAAATCACCGACTTCGGAGGCCCCGTCAACCATGCAATACCCATTTGGCTCCTCCGACAAAAATTTCACAGCTCCTACAAGCACCTAAATCTCCAAGTGGCCCTCACCATTGCATCACTTAGCCAATTGCCTGCCAACCTACAACGACATCGACGTGCCATGGGACTGGCACCCATCTAGGAGGGGGGTAATGTTAACCCCAAAGTCAAGATGGCAGAAAAAGGAAGGAAAAAGCAGAAAAAACACGAAAAAAGAGCAAAGACACGCAGGCGACCTCCAAAGCTAAGCC
This sequence comes from Lygodium microphyllum, assembly GCF_053477565.2. Taxonomy (NCBI): domain Eukaryota; kingdom Viridiplantae; phylum Streptophyta; class Polypodiopsida; order Schizaeales; family Lygodiaceae; genus Lygodium; species Lygodium microphyllum. The sequence continues at coordinate 65,485,455 of NC_141142.1, forward strand.
GGGGCAAAAAGCGCAATTTTAAATGAAGGGCACCTCAAAAAACTTGGAAAACTCTTGTAAAAGAGCGCCAGGCTCCCCCCTGTGCCAATTGTAAAATACTAAACGAGTGTAGGCTAGAGGCATAAGGCTAGAAGAGGGAAATGGAAAAAAGATCTTGCCACAAGGGCCAGTCATGTAAAAAACGGATGGGTGCCCATGGGATTTTAGGGTTTGTATATATAAAGTTCAAAAAGTGAATAAGAGCTCATTCTTTGGTGTATGGCTAACAAGAGTCTTCTTCTTCTTCTCTTCTCCTCATCTTCTTGCTTGTGTGTGCTCTTGAGAGAGGGAGTGTGAGAGTGTGAGGGAGTGAGTGTGCGAGAGTGAGGGATCAAGAGGGTGAAGCTCTTCACCATCTCCTCTTCTCTTCTACTCTTCTCTTTTCTTTTCTTGTGCATGCGGCTATGGAGGATAGAGCTTGGAGATGGAGGAGGCTTGAGGATGCTTGAGCTCACATCTAGGATCGTGGAGCTACCGGGGTGTGTGAGAGAGAAGGCAACTTGTATCGGCATCAAGGTAAGCTCACTACACTCATAGGATCGACCGTGCAATAGCTAGGTGAGAGATAGCCATTAGAGCTCGCTTGGAACACTTGAAGCAATAAGCAATCCGTGGGTCTTGGCGGTTGAGCGAAGGCTCCCACAAGTATATAAGCAAAGTATAGATGGAGTGACGTAAGTGTGATCACATAATACATTGAATTTTTAATTGTAAAAAATATGTACTAAAAATTTCAATATTTTTTGGATTTTTATAAATATTTAAGTGTCACATGTTTCCATATGAAAGCATGATGTTAAAGTCTCATGAAGGATGAAATGCAAGTGTTGCAGAAGCTAGGCATAGATTATAATAGTATACATGTCTCTATCGATGATTATATCCTCCTATCTGAAGTGTGATGTAGATAGCTATCGATAAGATATGCAAGATCAAACAATCACTTAGAAGATTCTTAAACAATTTTTGCTCATACTACATATTCATCACATGTTTCAACATCAACCATGGAAAGGTTGATAGCATGGCATGTGCCAAATAGATCCATAGATGGTATCTCGTGTATACCAGCAGATCGCATGGTATCATATCAATTCAATGTTTTTAGACTTTGTAAGAGGAAAGGAATCTTTGGTTTGGTCTTGCTATGGCATGAGTCCATTCGGATTGTGCTCAATCTCTTATGTGTGACCAACAATCCTTGTTAATCACAACAATCTACCATGGCTTTCTACCAAGAAAGGACATGTGATCTTGAGCTTACTCTACCTAGATGTTATAAAGTCAAGAAAATGAATGTCTATCTCTGTCCGTTGGTTTACAAGCTCAAGATGTTGTGGGAGGAGGGAATTATAGTGAAAGACATGAGCAACCATTCTAGGAGGCAGTCTAATGATGTAAGAACCATTCTTATGTAGACCATGCATGAATTTTTAGGTTTAGGAGAGTGTTTACATAAATGCACCTCCATGATTTTGTTTATCTAGTACCATACTTTTATGGTCATGTTGACTAGATATAGTGGTTATTGTAGGGCTAGTCACCTTGGGTTATCATGCATGTCCCATATGTGGACCAAAATTAGACTCTCGAAGGTCTCAAGAAATGAAGAAGATAGTTTATCAAAGACATGCAACATTCTTAATAGAGCATCATAATCTGAGAGAAGTATTCCTTAGGTGACCTCTTGTAAGGATGAATGCCCAAACTTGGTATGAGTGGAAGATGGTTCATGAAAAGTTACTTCCAAGTGGAATGTGACACTTCTCAATTTTCTATGAGTTACCATATTGGACTCATTTGTCATTCAATCGTCTTTTGGATCCCATATATATTTTCAAGACTGTTAGTAGCTTGTTGTGGGACCATATCATAAGAAAGATAGATACTCTAGGAGTAAGGATGGACTTGAAAGAGGTAGGTAAGACGTAGCTGCATTACCCACAAACAACCTTAGATAATCATGTATGTCTAGCTCATACTCCTTCGGTCATTTTCACCAAAGAGGAGTATATGGTGAAGAAAATCATGAGGTCTATTTGTATGCCGTTGGGTATGATGTGCTCTCTTAAGACCATGTTTTCTAAAGATGACTAGTTACAAGACTCAAATCCCATGACTTCCATAAGATATGCCAGGTTTATATAAGCCAAGATATTCATTAACTTGATTAAGTACCCCTTGTATTTTCTATTTTTCATTGATTTGTAATACATTATGTATTAGAATTGTGATAGTTTATACTACCGATCGTGATCACAAGTTATCTCACTCCAAAGATACATTTGGCCATTTATAAGTTTTCAAACTTAATGCAATGGATCTCATAAAAGAAGATATGGATATCCCCAATTAAGTTGACATCGCAAGGAGTAGTGGAGATAGTTTGCCTTTTTTAAGAAGTACTTATCCACAAGCATGCTCATGATATAGTTCAACCACCTAATACATCTTGTGGGATGAAGTGGAGATTACGAGACTAGTGCTACATAGACGGCGATGGATACAAATAATAGATTTCTATGGAACCTCAAGGACAATGAAGACTAATAGAAGAGGTGGTGGTTCAAAATGGAATAGAGAATAGGATGCATGAAACCATGGAGAAGGAGATAAATCATTTTTGTATGTTGCACCATGTATCCATAGAGAAATGGCTTCATAGGTACAAGGTTATAAAAATTCAACAAGATGCAACATGGTCAAAATTTTGGTATAGTACATGTCAGCAATCTGTTCAATATCCTGAGGACTTGGAGGAGTTGAATGGTTCATGCTTGTGAGGTGATTGCATAACGTATTAATAAGAGAATCACATGAAGATAAGGTAGTCACATGAGAGAAGTGGGAGTTCTCCAAGGAATGTAGTCCAAAGATAAATGCATGCTTTCATCATTGTTATATCCAATAAGCATAAGTGAAAACTAGCCCGAAAGCTTCAATGCATTGTATAAATTCTATAGCATGTCATGGTCACATGGGTGGCATTTTTGAGTAGAGTGTATTGATAAAATATGCTTGATAATGGATCATGATGTCATGGCAAAGTTTGAGTAGAAAAGTCAATGGCGAGCCACAAATTTGAATATTGTAGTGGATGAGATTGTATATTTTTGCAACTTACAAAGTGTGATTTTAGTAGATTATCATAGCTTTTCCATGATCATATTTGATGTATAGTGGTTTAAAGTAGTGTTGGAAGAAGTGGGGGCCATCATATTTTATGTGTAGTGGTTTAAAGTTGTGTTGGAAGAAGTGGGGGCTATCATTTGACAAAGGTCTTTTGGATTCCTAGAGGTAGATTTCAAGAAGGCATGGAATGATTTTTGAGATACATTTGTCTTGTCAAATCAATTTGAGTAAGTTTATGTTCTTTTTTTTAATAGCAAATTGAAGGCCATAGATACCTTTATTGGTAATTAGTTCTTGATGGTTCCTTATAGGTGATCTTCTACTCTAACCCACAATAACCTTATTGGTTGTATATTGTCCTTGTAACACCTCGAACGACTTGAGTGCATGATGAAAGCAATGTCCCTAGGGTCGATGAGGAGAGCATACAAGTAGAGGAGAAAGACTTGTAGGATGTAGAGGATGAGGAGGGCTTGTAGCATGTGGAGGAGGCAAACTCATGAAAACTAGCACAACCAATAGAGAAGAGAGCGTACAAGAATTCTTTGAGAGCGAATTCAATTCTCTTTTTTTCAAGACCTTTGAATAGACCTTTTGGTGTATGTGAAGTTATTCCAAGATGAAGTCATGGAGCCCTAGAACCAATTGTGCTTATGATCTTGACCTCTTGCTTAAGTTGTCACTTTATTACATGCTTTTTAAATTTGATACAAGTCTATATATATATGTTGTTATTATACTTTACTTTCACCTTTACATTGAATTAACTGACAACTCTTTTTGGTTGTGTAAGTCACCAAAGTTGGTTTAGAGAGCAATATGAGGAGTTGGAGTAGATTTTCACATGTATGTCTCTGAACCAAATGGTGCGCTTCAAAGATAGAGTAGATATTGTGTTGTCTTGGCCAATATACTCACATTATTTCTTGATATGCTCTGATGCCTCAATCTCTAGTAGGTGTAGTTGATGCTCTAGGTTGGTGCCCATCGCTCCACTAGTGGAGAAAGTGACTTTGGTGGATACTATGCAAACTTGGAGACTTCCTCTCCTCATCGTACTAGAACTGGTTCCTAGGGATGCTATGGAGATAACGTATGATATGACCTTATGGATGGTTGGTAATGCTTCCTCCTATCAAGGTTGTGTAGAGAGTAGTTACCTGGTGGTTGCTATAGAGATACATATGCAATGTCCCCCTCTCGATTGAGTGGATGCTCTTGTCTATATTGGCTATAGCTATAGATACTACTACTCATTTGACTCTTAGATTTTCTTAGCCATCTATGGGTGGTAGTCCTTTAGTGCCACATCTACTCCACATCTACAAGTACACAGATCTATATGGATCTCCTAGTTATGCTTAGTAGCGTGCTCCTAGGTGGGAGACGATGCAAATTAGGCCTACCCCACTAGGCTATAGATACTTGGTGAAGATGTTCACTTTCGCACTAGTATATATAAATGATGAGAGGAAAAAACTTATACCATGTATGTGTAAGTACTATTTGTAGGTCTTTTAGCATAATATATTAAATAAATGGAAGAATGTGCCAGAGCCTAGCAAGAACTATGTGATAGCATCCTTGCATGAGGAGTTTCTAGTACCTTTTATGGTTTATATTGTCTCTATAGGGTAGATGATAGAGCAAATACACGTCAACATGTTAGGATGGCACTAAAAAATGACACATGGAAGCTCAAGTAGCTAAATCAAAAGGATTACAGGAAGCTCATAGAGGAGGTTGTTTCCTTTCCATCGTGATGGCAAGAATAGAGTGGGAGGCGATGAGAGTACTACTAGAGGTGGGAGTCATGTATGACCTTGAGAGTGGCAGCCACCATAGGACCTACTTGGAAGAATTTGTAAGTTCTCTAGTTGTTATGATGGCTTTCTTATTTTTTATATCACTCATAGTACTAATCTAATTATAATAATACTAATGTATCTTCTTTGTTGCAATACTCCATCACAAATTGCAGTCCTATTGGCCTTGAAACATGATATACAAAAATACATGGTCTAATTGCACTCATCGACAAGCTACATACATGCACTGGTTTGATATGTCATGTCTCTTTTGATAGTATAATAAATTATAGTTCTTATTATGCATTGTCTAATCTGGATTGATATTTACACCCTTCTCTTTTTTAGCCTTGTGCTCTATACATATTTTTTTCCTTCCTTATATATAGCTTCCTTTTATATTTAGTTTTTTTCTTCATTGTATGTGGTTCACATTAAGCGATATTTATACATAATTTTTCCTATTGTTTACCATCATATCACTTAATGCAAATTTATGTTATTCACATTATTATTGTACTTTTATAGGACATTCAATCAATGGAATATTTCTTTTTGGTAATATGTTTACAATCTATTGAATCATGGTATATAGTCTTTTAAAATGAAGCAGGGCTGCATGCATCTACTATCCAAAATTTTTAAAAACCTAACTTTCACTATTAGTATCATAAATTTTACTACAACTGTCACTATTAATGTTGCTACATAATGATGCAAATAATGACAATTCTATGGTGACATTGATAATGACATTTTTAGTAACAATGATGAAAATTTATACATAGACTAAAAAGGTTGCTAGAAACATCAATATAAGCCCTATATGTTATCATGTCTCATTTTCTATGTAAAATTGGGAAATGAGAGAGAGAGAGAGAGAGAGAGAGAGAGAGAGAGAGAGAGAGAGAGAGAGAGAGAGAGAGAGAGAGAGAGAGAGAGAGAGAGAGAGAGAGAGAGAGAGAGAGAGAGGGATGATGATGATGAAATATTCTTTTTTATTAAAAAATTTATTAATGTAGATTGACTATAGGATTTATTGATTAGTGAAATTCATGTTTAATTTCTTATTTGAACCCCTTGTTAAATATAGATAATGAAATACAATGGAGAAGGGCTTTCCTATATTAACAAAGATATATTGCTTGTTTATATGTCAAAGTATTTCATATTTGAGGTCTTCTCCATTGTATAAACAAGCAAGTATCCAATATGTCTTTTATTACACATTTCTTTCTTATTAAAGTATATAGAAGCATATATTTGTTTAAGGTTTGATTTAAAAGTTATATTAAATTCTTTTATGCACATTTGTTAGATTAAAGGTAAGAATTAGATATCTATTTATGTGAAAGTAATACTTGAGAAGCAAATAATATATGAAGAAGATAGAACTATAAAAGTATTTACGTAAAGAATATAAATAATGAAAAGATAAAAGGTAAAAGGAAAGTAGTAAGCAAGACTCAGTGCATAGGCTTCTCAAAATGGATAAGGTTAGGTGTGAAGAAGCTTCTCAATGATAGGAAATCCTAAGTGGGTGAGACTTCTAAGTGGTAGGCAAGACTAAGTGGGATAAGCTTGATTGGTAGTAGGAAAACTTAAGGGTAGGTAAGCTTGAATGGTAAGCTTGGAGAGATATAGAATATGAATTTTACCTTTTTTTAAATAGTTTTCATTCATCAATCAAAACCAACCAACAAAACCTCGAGAGAGGGAGCTTAGAGAATACTTAGCTAGAAAATGTGGATGGCTTCCCCCTTCATGCTCCCACACCTTGTGCTCTTATCTTTCTTTGTATTGTGGTGGTTGAAGATCTTATAGTATCTAGATATCTTTTTCAAGTGTTATCATGTAGTTAGCCTAGCTTGTACATTTGTATTCATGATGGTTATTTTTTGTATTTTAAAATATCCATGTAGCGGTAAAGATCCTCTCAAGTCTATAATCCATCCTTCTTAGATTAATGTAGTAGATTAAGTCCATGATCAACTCTACTTTGCTTAGGTAGAGGCATCAATCCTACAAGCTCATGTTGTGAGTCAGAGGATGAAAATGACTCCATTGTAGTCAACCTAGACTAGCTTGAGAAGCTTTGGGGGTGTATCCTTAAAGAGCTCTAGGAAAAATGGAAGGAGGCTACCCAATAGTTCTGTGCTACTTTGCAAAATTTGTGCTCTCAACTTTGAGTTGTACCTATAATGAGGATCTAGATTTAGATATCTAGTCTTAGTATTAGCCTTATATGCCTATGGATTTACATACTTCATCTCATCTATTGCATATCAACAACTTAGTTTCTACTCCAATCATGGCCATTAGAGAGTTTGGCAGCTCCTACTTAGGTGCTCTCACTCAGGCATGGCATGCTACCATCATACCTCCATCTTCTTTCCCACCTCATGCCACCTATAAAGGCCTTTTTCCTTTGGATGCTAGAATAGTAAAATATGAATGTAAAGGAGTGGGTCAAAGTGTTGTAGTAGGATACACCTTGTTACCATGCTAACTTGAAAGTTGAGATCAAGTTCAATGTGTGAGTAGATTGCTATCTCTATGAAAACTACTATATTAGCTCTTTCCCCTCCAGTTTCATTTATCCAACTCTAGCTTTGATAGGTTCTTAGCAAGTGTCTACCACAACTACCCTTGAATTCCAAATAGGTTTTAGAAAAGAGAGTTCAAGGCCAAGGTCTATTTAGTCCATGCTCAAAGAAGGTCACGACCTCTTTATCCAAGGCCATGATTCTTGACTAAAGTGTAGGGGAGTCTATTCAACAACTTCTTTGGATCTATTGGAAGTAGCTAAATACTCACTAGGCTAATCTTCTTTAGTAGATTAATGCCCTACGTACTCTATGGGAAATTAGTTGTGGTGATAAGAGGGGTGATGCATCCGAGTCTCAAACTCCCATTCTTGCTGTAGAACTTCAACCACCTTAGATATTGCTAAAGCAACCATAACTGCATCATCCTTCATTTCTAAAAGATTGGTATTATGTGGATGGGTAGCTTCCAAAGAGAGTATCAAATCTTGATTCTTCTTGAGGTATTGGTGACCAATTTGAATAACATTCATTAAGAAAAGTGGTATCAAATCTCCATTAGTAGTCAAAAATGTCTCTTTATCTCATCATCCTCCAAACCCTCAAACACACATTCAACTTGACCATCTTTTCTACACAAAGGTCTATAATATTGTGATAGTTTTCTCCTTTTACTTCAAAATAGGCCATCTAATGTAGAAGATATTTTTGTTTATGTAGTCCTTAGCAACTAGAGGTGCATTTTGGATACAAATTATAGGTATGGAATATAAGGCATTTACATGAGTAGTTCTAGCAATCTTTTATTGTTTATATTTGGTTTAAAATGAGTTGACATCTAGGTAAGTAACTATACTTGACTGAGTTTGTATACAATAATTCTACCCATGCCGGTATTGGAGTTTCTCCCTTTGAAGCCTTGCATGGTTATAAATTGACCCTTCCTACATATCTCTTTAGAGAGAAGATGTTCGTGGAAAATAAGAGTTAAAATGGATGCAAACCCTTCTTTAGCACTATAAAGTGGATCAAAGGAAAGATCAAGAGTAGATGAAGATGTATGCTGATGAGAAGAGGTGTCGTATGGAATTCCAGGAAAGGAGAGTTAATATTGTTGAAAATGCACAAGTCTTGCCACTCTACTTTGAAGGATGGGTTAAGCAATAAGCTTGCTCATAGGTTTTATGCGCCATATAGGATTCTTAGGAGGGCATTGGAGACTTCACCTACGGATTGGAACTTTCCTCTTCTACTATGATTCACAATATATTTCATGGTAGCTAGCTCATTTGGTACAAAGGTTGACACAATGGATGAGTTACCTCCCATTGATGAAGTCTTATATATAGTATGTCCTTGAGGAGATCATAAGACATCATGAAAACAAGCTTTGATCCATGTCCATTACAGAGTATTTGATTAAGTGGAGAGGATTATCACTTGAAGAAGATTCTTAGAGGTATGCATTTATCATGGATGAGTTTCCATAACTTCGAGATGCTTTATTGACTGAAGCATAGTCATAGTTGGGCCACATTTGTTGCAGATAATCTATTTTGGATGAAATTTTATTTTGTCTAGTTTTTGGTAAAATACCACTTATATAGAATTAAAATACTCTTTAAGAGCTTTTCGTTAGTATGTGGTATGCCTAGTTTGGACGAGTCCTTAGAAAGTTATGGCATATTTTGTCCAACAGGCTTTTATATTACAATAAGTTGTCTACTAATTGCAGATACCTTTCCATGAAGATTTTATGGCTCAAAATCTTTCTTAAAGACATCTACATTGTTTACATTATAGAGACTTCTACCCTAGTCTTTATCTCAACCAAAGACTTCATTTTTCTCACATATTTTGTATAATTTATATGTCTCTAAAACATAGTAGTACTCTACCTTTGTAATAACTTTTCAATTTTGCTTTTGTGGGCAAAAACCTTAGGGCAAGGATGGAATGCAAGAAACTAGGAAAAATATATATTTTAACGTGTTTAAGAAATAATGTCATGTCACACTGACACTCGGGTAAGTTACTTATGAATATATGTGTGCATCACATGGGTTCAAAATAATGTATTTTTAAAATAACATTTTTATACATTTTTTGCATACATGTAATGTGCCTGCCTATCGATTGTCTAGGCATGTTTTTAACGGTTCATCGAGAGACAAATCTAAGCGGCGCTGTTCGACACTCCCATGGAATGTTACGGGGTTTGTCACTTAGGGTTTCTCGAGTCCGCCGCACAACGAAACGTTTGTGGCTGAACCCACTCGGATCGACCTAAAATTTGGGTTCTTATAGTGGACATGGACTCTTGACACTATTCTAGCATTGGGTCTTGGATATCCTACTTTATGTAGAGATACCTAAGATGAAGCAGATCCATACCATACTTGGTTCAAAGAGAATGGGAAACGAGAGGGATGGACCGCTCAACCTTTCTACCCATAGGGCATAGTTCCATTCGAGTCCCCTAAAATGACTTGAATTGCAGTTCTAACCTTACAATTTCTGAGGGTCGGACGTTGGTAAAACCTTGTGAGAAGTCTTTGAGTTCTCTAGGACCACCCTACCATAGGATAGATCCTTTGGGGTTCTACCCACCCTCTTCCCTCAATAGGCATTCTTTAGTTATTTAATTAGGTCCTAGCCCAATTATGTGTGATATTTGAAATTAGCTTCCTTAATCAAGCCTTTTAGGGAACAAGGTTTGTTCACATAATTTATGGCATTGACACGAATATAGAGCAAGAAGTCCTTTGACAAACAAGTTCAAACAAGTTCCTTAATTTATCTCCAAGTTAATCTTTGTCTCTTGCCCATACATGAGAAATTATATGTCCCTTCTGCCCTGCAGAAGTAACTAGTCAAAATCACATGGCAGCACAATTTCCATCCTTGATCTAGAATAGGATCTTCCAACACCATAGACGTTGGGGCCACGAAGGTCCTCAACTTCATTCTGGACTTGGCAAGGGGTGTCCAAAGCTCCACTTGACCCACAAGCTGCCTAGCAGTGAAATATCATTCCTGTAGTTGGCCTTTTCACCACTCGACCTTCGGCCCATGAATCAAGTAGTGGCCTTTTTGGGTTGATCCAAGGTGCGATCATGGAGGTGATCCACCCTTGCAAAGAAACTTTCCTTAATTAATTTATTTAAGAATAAGGCACATTCAAGGCAATCAACCCTAATATCACTTTTTGAGAAAACATTCCTTTATACCCATGGCAAATCGTCATCCCAAACCTCTGCCATGAATTTAGCATCAATCATAAGCACTTGGAATAACAATCAGTCGAGTGTAAAGCATTTAGGATGTTGTTTTTTCAACCAAAAAAACCAATTTTATTTTTCGAACGATGCAAGAATAGATGCGATAACTTTTCCATCTGCATATTCGCTCTCCCCCTTGGGATCTAGGAGCGATACTATGAAAAATTTTACTTAAAACTCCCTTCCTTTGGCTAGGGAATATGTTAAGGGTTCAAGGATTGTACAAGAGACAAGTTCTATATATCACTTACATTGATCGATAACCCAACCTTCTTCCCAACAAGTATAAAAAGTCTTTACTTTGTCTCAAGGTTTCCTAATCTTTGAACTCTCCACTTTCCTTTGAGGCATGGAGTTGTTGTTTGTATCTAGCCTCACTCCGAGTAGGATTGATGGAACTAGTAATTAATAGACGAATCTCAAGGTATCTTAGTTTTAATCCTTATAGTCATTATTTGTGCTACGCACATCATCAAGATCCCAATGAACTAACAGTTTGTGATTTTAGCAAGATCTTGAGCAAAGATTTGAGACTTTTGAGAATGAATTTCTTTTAGACTAGGTTACTTGCCATGCAATCCATTAGACATGCAAGCTCAACATATCCCTTGAATGTGGCGAAAACATAGCTACTAATTTGCAAGAAGAGGGAGTTGATAATACCTTGGGACCTTACATGCTTTTCGTGCTACATATGAATTTGTCGTAAAGCATCTAGATGCAATTTATGTGCACTTTGAAAACTCCATCTTTCAAATATTTGAGATAAAATTTATTCTTTTCAATGACCTATTCTCATGCGGCATGGTATGGGCCAGATGTGTCTCATGCAGAAATCAAAGCAAGCATTTAACAACTTAGAAATGTACTATTTATATTTGGTACCGTAGTTGTATTAGCAGTGATAACCTTGCCCGAGGCTTCATTGCGGATTGTGGGATTGCTACCTGCACTCGACATTATTCACTTTTGGGGACCATTCTCAATCTTCCTCACTTCAAGTGCAACCCCCGTAGGGAATTCGTCAGCCTCTTGTTCAAGAAGGGGGGGGAGGGGGGCAATTAGGGGAAATTGGCTCGCGGGGTAGGGAATAAGCTCGGGGAAGAAGGAGAAGGAAAAATGTGTGTGGATGCCCGCTAAAGAGGGGAAAAGAAGGAGAAACCTTCTAGAAGGTTCTCTCCTCTCTCTCTCTCTCTATCTCTCTCTCTCTCTCTGCCGTGCAACGTGTCCAGGCCTTTTCCTTTCCTTTGATAGGGGGGGTTTATAGCGGGAGAGGTGGGGAGGAAGTGGAGTGGTGGTGGTGGTGTCTCCACCACCCAATTAATTTTACATGGCGGCGGGGAGCCCATTTGGACTACAAGGATTGGTCGTTATGAACAAAAGGGGGGGGGGGGGGGGGGGGGGGTGGTAAGCCACGTGGCCTCCCCCTCCATCAACATCATCGTCATCTCCTTATTCACTTCTTCTTCATCGTCATCCACTTCTTTTTCCCCTTCTTTGTCAGCGTCATCTCCTTCTTCCTCCCTCGGTCACCTATTCGGCGACAATAGGGAGGGAAGGTAATTTAAAAAAATCAATTAACTTTAATTATTTTTAAGGGGGGTTCCTATGCGAGGGGGGAGAGGAATATTACAATACAGAAGGGTGTAATATAAAGGGGTTATTTGTAGATTGAATAGAAAAGGGTTATGTTTTATTCAGGAAAAATTCATAGATAAGGATATTTATAAATAGGCTGTGAACGCATGTGATGTAGAGGATATACATATAGTAACTTCCCCAAGCACTGAAATAGGTATTAAGATGTAAGAAACTTGTAACTTATTTATTATTAAGCAATAATCAAAACAATCTCTTTATCCCTCCAATTTCTCCAAGCTTTCATGCTTCTCTTACCTCTTTTCTCTCATTCTAGTCTTTCTCTCTATTGGGGGTAGAGGCGCATGTGCCTAGCTAACCATGTATTAGTTACACTAACAATATCCACATACCCACATACCTATACACTAAAAGTGGTGGGCACCCATCAGTATCACTTCATTCTTTATTCTTTTAGTGACATTTGAATAAAGGGAAGACCGGTCACACATTGTGATTGTTGGAGTTTCCACATTGTGTGTGTGTTTCTCTCTCTGTCTTGCTCTTGCTTCATCCACCATAGCTCTTGCTTTTGCTCCGTGCTTCCACTTCATGGCTCACTCTCTTCAATTGGTATCAAAGCCATCTTTCCCAAGAGCTTGAGCCCGCCAACCCACCAGCATTGCTTCAACTTGTGGAGAAAATCTTCAACTCACAATTTCAATGGCGACCACGGATTTTTCACCCCAAGGTATGCATTGAGCTGCAAAGCTTATTTCCCCTTCTTGAGGCCTAATCTAGGACCTTGCTAGAGGTAATTCATCATTGTTCTAAGCCCTACTGTGGGTATCAAAGGCAGTAATAATAGTAGCAATATCAGCATGATTTGTGCCTGTTTGGGCTATCTACATCCTTGCTCGGCCCGCCGATCACTCCTCCAACCTTTGATCGGCTCTTGGCACTCTTGCATCTTTGATGATCATTGGCAACACCTCCCGACACTAGTATTTGGCATTGGGCATTAGTTGGAGCTCTTGGGTTAAGTCATTAGCTCATAGTTTATGACATTTTTCTATCATGCAGTTCATGCTAGCACTTTATTCATTGTATAGAGGTCACTTATGCTTCTTGGGGTGCCTATTTGTAATGCTGGATCATTTGGGCATGTTATGCCAATGTATTGGAATGTTATGGGACTAATTTGAGCACTCTTTTTCTTAGTTTTATAGACTTTTTTTTACTACTATAATAAGTAGGGATAAATGCTATTTTATTAGTGAAAGTATATGCCTATTGCTCTTGGGTTCTTACTGACGGTGCCTATTTGTAATGCTGGATCATTTGGGCATGTTATGCCAATGTATTGGAATGTTATGGGACTAATTTGAGCACTCTTTTTCTTAGCTTTATAGACTTTTTTTTACTACTATAATAAGTAGGGCTAAATGCTATTTTATTAGTGAAAGTATATGCCTATTGCTCTTGGGTTCTTACTGACTACTTGGGTTGATATAACAATGCTTATGGGGTTCATGTAACATGCTTGGTTATGCTTTTTGATTGTTTTCAAGTTGAGATTGAAGCTCTGAATCTTGAAATTGACTGACATTCATTGTTATATATGGCTATTTGATGCTCCAGTAATAAGGGCTTTGCAAGTTACTTGGGTCAGATGCTCCCAGATATATGCTACTTGGATCTTGGATGTATAGATGCCTTCCAAATGATTTTTTGAGCTTTGTTTGCTCATTTGGCATTCAACTTTTATTCCAGTGGAGCCACTACTTGACATTTGGATATTACATTGAGTATTTGGTTATGTAGTTGAGCTTGAGGGTCTTACAATGAGATTGTGGGACTTGGTGACATGTACGTGCTCTTATCATGATCTACGTATGCATGTAGTTGATGTTTAGTGGGCTGATCTGACATTCCTCTTGGACCGGTATCTATCTCTATCATGATGTTGTCATTGAAGTATGCATTTTGGTTGGTTCTGTATTGAGCTTTTGTTACATTGGTCAGTCCGTTGTTGTGCCTTCAATTGGTCTCTTTTGTTACTTGGGAGACCCACTCTATGCATGATGGTTATGCCTATGGAATGTATCTTAGTCTGACACACTGATTCTTTAATAGTTCTCAGTGCCAGTCGCATATTCACTCACTCCTAGTTGGAGCTGTTCCTTGGTAGTTGTAGTTTGTCTTATATCAGGTAATTGCCCCTCTTTGGCATTGACTATTGATGTACTTTATTTTCAGCATGTTGTAATTGTAGTTTACTACATTGTTTATACGAGAAATCACCTTCATTTGGTAGTTCTTTACATTGAGTTTGTGGATGGTTTATTATTTGGTTAGTACCCCTTGTTTTTAGCTTGATCTGGCAGTGGTTTTAGGGATATTTGTAGCAATTACAATAGTCTGTTTTGATAGTTTGTGCACTTGTTTGCCTTCATTATGGCTGGTGGCTAGAGTAATAGTGCTATCTTTATTGGCAAGTTGCATGTTATCAACTACAACTACTGGAAGGCCCAAATTTTACAAGTTTTAGTGGAAAATATAGGTTAGGCCATTGAAACATAAGAGTGTCAATCCCAAACTTATTGATGTCGAGGATTGGGCCGAATTAGATGAGCTATGTAAGTCCATCATCATATTATCCCTCTCTAATCAAGTGTTCTATAATGTTGTCTTTGATGGGTAGTTCACATGGAAACTATGGAAAAAGATTCACAATGTCTATGACAAACATAGAGCTCCACTTCTTAGATGTATTGGCTCAAGCAACTCATGGACCTTCACATGAAGAAGGGCACTTCTATGTCAGCCCACTTAAATGAGTTTCATTCCATTCTAAGTCATTTGTCTTTGTAGGGGATTGAATTTAAGGGCACTCTTCTTCCCTTGTTCCTCTTGGTTACACTGCTTGAATCATGGGATACCTTTCGTACTACTACGTGTGCCAACATACCTAATGATGGGTTACAATTGCAAGATGTAACACCTAAGGTTAGATCATGAGGGTGAGTATGCCTCTAAACCCTTTTAGTATTTTTGTGATGAGAGGGGCATTAAATATCAATTGACTGTCCTATAGACCCACCATAGAATGGTATGGCTGAGTCCTTGAATAGGATAATTCAAGAGTGAGTTTGTAGTATGCTTAGCTAGAAAGGCTTATCACAACATTTTTGGACTGAGGTAGTTACATCTGCTGTACACTTGATAAATCGATCCCCATATACTGCTCTTGACTATCAAGTTGTAGAGGAGGTATGGTCTGAAAAACCTCCCTTATATGCTCATTTGCGTGTCTTTGGTTGTGAGGTTTTTTGCCATGTCCCCAAGGATAGGCACAATAAGTTGGATCTTAAGTCTAGAAAATGCATCTTTCTTGGTTGTGGGGATGCATATGAGATGGGCTATCACCTATGGAATTTGTAGGCACTTGAAAGGTTATCTGTAGCCATGATGTTGTTTTCCATAAGAAGAAAATGCATAAGAAAATTGAGCTTGTTATTGAGGTATACAATGTGATATTCTAGGAGGAGTCTCCTGCTATTGTATAGCTAGGTAGAAAACCTACAATAGTAGCAGTTGATGCCCCTGCAGCCTAGGTCCCTGATGCTCCATAGGATATATAAGCCCATAGCTGGCGGTCTACTAGAGATAGATGATAGCCTATGCGGTTTGAGCCCTCTATGGATTATGTTATGGTGATAGATGCTAGTGAGTCTCTTACTTATGATGAGGCCATGCCGAGAGGTGATAGTCACTCTTGGGAGAGGGCCATCTAGTCAGAGTATGACTCATTGCAAAAAAAATCATACATGGAATTTGGTTCCTTTGCCTGTGAAAAGTGTGCTTTTCCATGCAAGTGGGTATACAAGTTGAAAAGTACCCCTGACGCCCCAAGCCAACATACACGACTTGATTGGTTGCTAAGGGTTTCAAGTAGAAGCATGGTGTGGACTTTGATGAAGTTTTTTCTTTTGTTGTGAAGATGACTACCCTACATTTGGTACTAGCTTTGGTTGCTTAGCTTGACTTAGATCTTTATTAGATGAATGTGAAGACAGCTCTTCTTCATAGGGACTTGTATGATGAGATTTACATGGAGTAGTCTAAGGGCTTTACAGAATCTGGCAAGGACCACTTAGTGTGCCAATTGAGAAAAACCTTTATGGCCTTAAGCAAGCATCTAGGGAATGGTATCACAAGTTTGATGCATTTATGCATTCACATGGATATTCTTGTAGTGATATGGATCCATGTTTATACACAAAGAAGGCTCATGATGGCAGTCTTATGATTTTGATCCTCTATGTGGATGATATGCTAATCTGAGAGTGCTCATGATGAGATGGATGCCTTGAAGTTCAGCTCAAGAAGAGATTTGAGATGAAGGACATGGGACATGTCTCACATATTCTTGGGATGTGCATTACACATGATCACTCTAAGGGACTCCTTTACTTGTCACAAAAGGAGTATATTCAGAAGGTCCTTGAGTGGTTTTATATGTAGAATGTTAAGCCTATTGGTTGTCCTCTACCTTTGCATGTGAAGGTTAGTTAGGCTTATTGTGTGTAGAGTATAATGAGCAAAAGGCCGAGATGGCCAAGATCCCTTATCCATCTGTGGTGGGCAGTTTGATGTATGCCATGATAGCCACTCGTCTTGACATAGCATCTGCAATGGGAGTTGTGGCACACTATATGACTACACCTAGTAGACGACATTGGGATACCATCAAGGGTATCATGAGATACTTAAAGGGCACAATAGCTATGTGTATCTATTAAGGTAGCCAAGATATAGGAGTCATGGGATACATTGACTCTAATTATGTAGGACATTCAAACAATAGTGACTCCACCTCTGGCTATGTCTTCACCTTTGTTGGAGGTGTTGTTTCTTGGATGTCTAGGGTGGGTGCAGAAATACACAGCCCTATCTTCTACAGAGGTAGATTATATTACAACCACTAAGGCTTGCAAGGAGGCTCTCTGGTTAGGTCATATGGTGGCAGACCTTGGCATTACTAATGTGGTGCTTACACTGCATTCGGATTCTATGAGTGCTATTTAGTCCGATCTTCCATGTGAAGATGAAAGACATTGAGATGTGTTACCACTTCATCAAAGAGATCATTGAGGACCTATTGGTTGACCTTGTCAAGATCTCAACTAACCAAAATCTTGTAGATCTTCTCACTGAAAGTCTCTCGATGGAGCACTTTGCCTTTCTTTGGAAGTTGATGGACGTTGGATGAGATGATATCTTTTCTCATCTTATTGTACTTATATATATTTGTACTTTGTCAAATTTTTCTTATTCTCTCCTCACTAGGGGTACATTTTCCTTTAAGTGGGAGGTTGTTGGGGTAAAAGGTGCCTTATGCCTAGCCACCCATATATTAGTTACATTGATAGTACCCACATACCTGTGCATTTATACACTACAGGTGGTGGGCATCCATCACTATAACTTTATTCTTTATTAACTCAATGACATTTGAATAAAGGGAAGGATGGTCACACATTGTGACTATTGGAGTTCTCACATTGTGTATGTCTCTCTCTCTTGCTCTTGCTCTTGCTCTTGCTCTTGCTCTTGCTCTTGCTCTTGCTCTTGCTCTTGCTCTTGCTCTTGCTCTTGCTCTTGCTCTTGCTCCTTCCACCATAGCTCTTGCTTTCTCTCCGTGCTTCCACTTCAAGGCTCACTCTCTTCACTCTCTCCTCTTTTCTCTCTCATCTACACTCTTCCCTCTCCTCCCTAGTATTCTCCTTGATATGATTCATGGATAGACACCTTTAGTCACTTCTGTAACATGTCCTTGAAGATAGTGCATATGAGCATTTGGAAGATTTCTAATGCATTAGTCAGCCCAAAAGGAATGATAATGTAAGTGAATAACCTCATTTAGTAGTAAAGGAAGTTTTTAGTCTATCATTTGGGTATTATATTCTAAAAACCTGTCTAAAAAGGTATAAGATTTTTTTCTTACTATCCATTTGATCATATGATTTGTGCATGGTAGTGGATAGTGATCTCTCTTGGTTGCAACATTCAATTTATCGTAGTTGATACACATAAATTTTTTTCAGATTTCATTGATGAATCCCGCTTTTAGTAACTTGTTGATCTTCTCCTTGACATGATGGGAATATTGAGGATTCATTGGATATGGTCACTACTTGACTGGCTTTGCATTATCCTTAAGGGGAATTATGTGGGTGAAGACTTACAGTGGCATAGAATCATGGATTTTATTACTAATATTTCTATAACTAAAAAGGGATGGAATAGTATCTATGTGGTGATGGATAGTCTCACCAAGGTAGCCCATTTCATTTTCATGAAGATACAAGTTATTGCGTCACAAATGGCTAGTCAATTTATGCATCACATTTTCAAGTTGCATAGATTACTATAGATATTGTACATGATAAGAACTCTAAGTTCATGAGTAACTTCTGGTAGGTAGTATTGAACTCCATGGATACTAAGTTGGATCCCTCTATAACATATCATCTCTATAGATTGATGGCTAGACAGAAAGGGCCAACAAGTGGTTGGAGACCTACCTTAGACACTTTTGTTGCAACATGCGTAGGACTCTTGGATGTACTTAGCTGAGTTTCTATACAATAATTCTACCTATGCGGATATTGGAGATTCTCCCTTTGAAGCCTTGTATGGTTATAAACTAACCCTTTCTACAGTTCTCTTTAGTGAGAATATTAACCCTCATGGAAAATAAGATTTAGAATGGATGCAAACCCTTCTTTAGCATTGTAAAGTAGATCAAAGAAAATCTCAAGAGGAGTTGAAGATGTATGCTAATGAGAAGAGGTGTTCTATGGAATTCCACGAAGGTGAGTTGGTATTGTTGAAAATGCACAAGTATCGCTACTCTACTTTGAATGATGGCTCAAGAAATAAGCTGCTTATAGGTTTTATGGGCCATATAGGATTCTTAAGTGCATTTGAGACTTATGGATTGGAACTTTTCTCTTCTGTTGTTGAGGGCTGAATTGACTTGTTTTTTGAGCTGCTTTTTGTTGCTTTTGTGAGTTGAATGGTTGATTTTGTGATGAATTGATTGATTTTTTTCTAGTTTGAAAGTGTTTTTGAGTGTGTTGGGATGGTTTGAATAGATTCGAGAGGCTCATGATGGTTTTTTTTTTAGGTACGATGTTCTATTAGGTTCTATGATGTGTTTGTTTGGTTCTGATAGGGTCTATTTTGCCTCTATTTTGGTCTATTTTCTTTCTATTTGTGAGATTGAGGTTGTGGATGAGTATTTTGAGGAATTATTGAGAGTGTGTTAGAGGGTTTTTTATGGTTTGAAGTGGTTTTGATTTGAGTTGTATGATTTTTATGCCTTCTATAGACCTTCTGTAATGTTTCATGGAGCTTTTGTATTTGGTATCTAAGCTTCTATTCGCTTATGTATGTGTTTTGATGGATGGATGTTTAGCTTGAGAATTTTTTGTAATATTGGAAGAGGAAGAATACAATCTTGAAATAGCTTGAAGAAGTAAAAGAAGTAGTTGAATAAGATTGGAAGTGAAGACTGAAGTGATAGTGATACTAATGAGCTCCCAAGGGACATTATAGTGGCTCTGGTGACTCTTCATATCAAATATATCTCTTGGGAGGGGTATCTATGACCAAGAGAGGATTATTGAGAGTTATTCTTTGTTATTTCAATGTACTATTGAGAGAGAGCATATGTGAGAGAGATAGAGTATGAGAGATAGACAATTTTCCATGAGAAATTTTGTATATATGACTGAGAGAGATTGAGAGAAAGACTATGAAGATGATGAAATATGAATACTATGTGATGAATTCCATTCAAAGCTGATCATTTCTCTACGCTATTTTGATTCTTGGATGGTTTCTATGAAGAATATATTGAATATTTGTTGTGATAAATCTTTGGGAGATTCATTGTATGATGTTGTGTGAAGATTTGTGGTTCTTGGTATTCATTTTGTTATTGTGGTTGATTAAAGTATGAAGAACATGCTTGTTGGTATGATAAGATAGATTTTTTTGCAGTATTTTCCTATTTACTTGGTGTTTCTCTTGAGCCTCCATGTTTTTGGTATGTAGTTGGGGAAAATCTACCATCAATAAGTACCAGCAAATGCTAAAAATGCAAGAAGTGGCATTGTCGTTGACAAGGAAGAAAAGCAATGGAAGATTGTAGAATTCTTGACACTATGGAAGAATTGGAGATCTTCATTGCTAAAATTTCCACTTTCTACAAGAAGTGCATATCTTAATGGTGGAAACTGTTGGGCGTAAATGTGTATTCACCTAGCCACTCGTGTATTACTACACTGACAGTACCCGTCATTGCACATTGCAACCGGAGAGTGCTCATCACCGTCACTTTATTCTTTATTCTTTTAGTGATAATTAGAATAAAGGAAGGCCTGGTCACACATTGTGACTGTTGGAGTTCCCATTTGCTCTCTCTCTCTTTCTTGCTCTTGCTCTCCCGCCATAGCTCTTCCAAGCAAGCTTCGATCCTTCTCACCTTTCAACTGGTATTAGAGCATGGTTGCTTGAGCATTTGAGCTTGGTCCTTCAGCATTCATTAAAATCCCTACACCATTGGGTCTCCTTCTCGGCAGCCATAGATGACTCTCTCAAGCTCCCATCATTCCCGGCTTCCCAAGCACCTACTCGGCCCATTTGGACACCCTCATGGCATTCCTTCAGAGGTATTGGAGCTCTCTTTTGTTATTTTACTTTAGTCCACAGGTTTTGTGAAGCAAGGCAACCATGTCCTCTTGCTTCTTGTGATACCTACTCTCTACTGGTGACTTTGCCCTTCAAGAGGGAGCTCTTGGAGGTCCTTGACTACTTCCCCAACCTTACCTTGACCTTGCCCAGCCCTTCCACAGGCCCTAGATTAGTTTGTGTCAACCTGAAGACTTGCAAAAACTTTGTTTTTTACTTCAGCCCCCCTTCCTTGGCACTCATTGGCAACTTGAAAACACTTCATTTGGCACTTGGGAACAGCCCCTCGATGCTCGACATTGGTGGTTATCATTGGCATTGAGGACTATTTTCCATAGTCCATAGGTAGCCACAAAAAGTGTTACATTAGCACTTTATTTTTATGTTTGGTTGGCATTGACATCAGTTGCTCGATTGGTCCCGAATGCTCCCCGAATGCTAGGGGAATGTATGCCTATGATATGAGATGCTTTTGGGGCTGAATTTGCTCAGCCATTGACTATTTTACAAAGTCCACAGGTAGCCCGAAACAGGCAGCCCAAAATAGGTAGCCCCCTATCATTACACTTTATGCTCATGCTACATAGTCATTTGATGGCTGATTATGCCTAGTTGGTGCCTATACATATGGGAAAGTACGCCTATGGTTTGTCTATGGTTTTGAGCTTGGATTGAGCCACTGTTTACTCAATTTTGGAGGTTTATTTGCTAATGGAATATTCAGGGATGAAGCTTATTTGCTTATGTTTGGATATGCCTGTTGGATTCGGGCTATGTCTTGGATGTATACATTGATGTAGTGACTCTCAGGGATCAACATAGAGAGTGTATTTGCTCTCGAATCATTGGTTGAGCTTGCTTCGCATAGCATTGGGATCTTCATCTCTGATGTACTTATGCCATGTACTTTGCTTATGTTTGACCGGTCTTGACATGCTTGGCCTATCCCACTACTACATGCTTGTTACATTGTTTAGAGTTGGATGCTATGTATGGATGCTACACGGCCTATTTGCTCATGAGGTCTTATTGATGCTTGATCTTGGATCCTATAGCACTAGTGCTATCATATGCCCTTCTTGAGCTTCTTTGCTTGATATTCACAGCTTTTGTGCCAGTGGGAGCGTCTTGATATGCTTGATAGACATTGAGCAGGCGGTTTATGCTATTTGAGCATTCGGATACTTGAGACTAGGATCTCTTCACTTGGATGTTTCATGGTTGATATGATGTGGTCCTCGTAGATGCACTTGGGATGATTTGGGATTTGCACTCCCTGGTGAGCATACACCTCTTTGTGTCAGGTCTTGCCAGTGTTGTGTACACTTTGCCCTATTACACAGGGGGTATGCTGGCTTACTGACAAATTCATTTGACATGCTTCAGTGTTTGCTTGATGTCCATATGACTGTCACTTGCCTATTTATGCCCGCTTGATGCCGGTTATACTTTGACAGTCACTGGTTGACTTGGTGCATTCATTTTGCCTACTGTTTTCTCTGATTGTACCTAACTATAATTTATTACAACTAGCAGTTATGCATGGAATGACATGGAATTTTCATGTTGAATCATCCTAATTTTATGTACTTTTGATGGTACTTGGTAGACAACATCATTAGCTATCAGTTCGTGGTCATTTTGCCTTGGTTTTGGTGGTATTTTGGCTATTTACAACAGAAAACAACAAGCTATTTTGAACTATCTGCACCGTTTTGGACTGCAGTATGGCATCTGCTTCCATGGATAGTGCTATCTTCAACATCATTAAGCTTGATGGTATGAATTATGCCTATTGGAAGAGCCAATCTTAGCAGGTATTGGTGCAGAAATCATAGATAAAACCACCAAGGATGCATGGCAAGCAGCCTGAAACTATGACTGATGACGAATGGGATGAGGTTGATGAGTTATGCAAGTTCACCCTCATATTATCTCTCACTGAACATGTGCATTACAATGTGGTTGAGAAAGCACAAAGTGCTTGGTAGCTTTGGGATAAAATCAAGAATCTCTATGACAAGAAAAGTCCAGCAAGTCACATATATTGGTTGAAGCAACTTATGGACCTACGCATGAAGGAGAATATGATGATGTCTACTCATTTGAGCTAGTTCCATGCTATCCTCAAGGACTTGACTTTGCAGAACATTACCTTCAATGATGAGGTTACTCCATTGTTTTTGCTTGGGACTTTGAGTGAGTCATGGGATGTATTCCGCACTACCTTATATGCTCCTGCCACTATTCTGAACTTGCATGATGTAGAGAGTGCTCTTTTACAGGAAGAGATCAACCGTAAGAACTTGGATGCCTCTTGTGTGTCACATGCTTTGATTGTTAGAGGCAAATATGGTACTGGAAAGAATGACCGTGGGTATGGACATGGCAGAGACTCGTAGATGTCTAGGTCTAAGTTGCATGGTAAGTTTTGTAGCAAGTCTTGAGGGAGAAATGCTAATGTGACATGTAATATCAAGAAATTCATAAGGGGAGAGAGAATGTGTGTTGGGGGGGTGGAGGGTCGAGGGTTGAGGGAAAGGAAAAGAGGAGATCCGAGAGAGAGAGAGAGAGAGAGAGAGAGAGAGAGAGAGAGAGAGAGAGAGAGAGAGAGAGAGAGAGAGAGAGAGAGAGAGAGAGAGAGAGAGAGAGGGGGGGGGGGGGAGGCGGGGGCAAGATGAGGGAGGATCCTCACATCCAAAACTCAAATACATTAGAAAGGAAGAAACGAGGGAAATGAAAATGCCGATGGTGCTTCACAACAGCATGAAGTTACAAAGCATTCCCACATTCCTTATGTGCAAGGAATATTGCAAGATTCCAAAAAGTTCTATAAAAGGAGTGCTATAAGACATGATAATTGCAAGGATAGGAAATGTAAAAGACCAAGTATATAGAGGCCATAAGATCATGCATAAATGTCTGTCCATTCTTGTACCTTCCAATCAACAATGCCAAAAAGACCCATTATATTTATAATGCAATGGGTTGTTTTAGTATTATTTTGAAGCATGCTACTACCAAAGTTTATTTTATAAGTGGTGAAACTACAACACTACTAAAGGTTAAATCATCTCTATGTAGATTGTGCTACTACAATACCAAAATTGAAAAGACGTCCATTATCAAAGTAGGTGAATACCCAAACCAAAAACCTTGGCTAAAGCTAAGTGACAAGGTAAAAGACTAGGCCAAGGCACAACCTACCTTTCAAACTCAAGAGGTAGTGAACAACATGAGTGCACTTAGCTCGTTGAGCATTGCACCCTTTTCGACCCCATAGGCCCTCATACCTTTGGAAAACCTCCCTCTAGTCAACATAATCAAGAGGAACCACAAGCAATGTCATTAGAAGGGCATATCCATTAAATACAAAGGACTATCAACTTCTAATTCAAGGAGATAGATCCAAGAATCACTTCAACCTTGGCTTCTATCATTATAACAATACCATTAAATGTTGCTAAAAGAATATGTAATTCTCTAAAGAACTTTCGAGGCTTGTGGAGAAGGACGTAAAGTAAAAGTAGTACATGCCACAGTGTCAAAGTCTTGAATCAAAACAACCCACAGTCTAGCTCAAACCCATATTTTAGGAGCCCTGAGAGTAATTAACTTGTAGAAGGAAATTTAACATCATGCTTTCCTATCAATGGAAGCCATAGGTGACTCAATAAGAAGAGAACTTATTGATACAAGTGGTGAGGTTAGCATAGTTGATTACACTATCATTTGAGCTTAGGGAGCCCACCAATTGAAAGTGCAAACTTTAATGTTATAGTGACTTATGGTTTTGAGTTTCTTCCACTAGGAGACTTGAAAGACAAACCACTTAAGATTGTAGGTGTATCATTAGGCTCTATGAGAGCTCAATATGGAACATCAACAAATAGTCCTTCTTTCAAGAGCTCAACTCACCTATAGCTCAACTTTCCCTCATCTAGTTGGCTTTTACTCTAGCTCCGTCTAAGTTTCCTTCCTCATTCCCCATGAATGCAAGAAAGCAAAGATATCACAAGTATATAGTAGATTCACCTACTAACATTCTATATATTGTGGTCCAAAATGCATGAGTGGCTCATTGGTGGTCTCACAATCCAAGTGTTGCACCTAAAGCTACCACCTCTCCTTCATCAAATCCACTCCACCCCCCCTCCAATGTCAAGAGAAGAAGGCAAAGAAAAAGAAACAGAATAAGCACATGTAGTAGAGTTTTTTCCAATCAGTCTCTCACTCTCTCACACACTCACTTTAACTCAGCCTCTTACTCTCTCAAGCTTTTTCCAATCAGTCTCTCACTCTCTCACACACTCACTTTAACTCAGCCTCTTACTCTCTCAAGCTATGGAAACAAGAGGGAAGGAAGAGATGCAAGTAAGGAGTGAAGATTGAGCCTCATCCTCACTTAGTCCCTCACTCGACCCCACACTTTCACTCTCTCTCCCTCACTCTCAAGCAATGAAAGCAACAAGAAAGTAGACAAGAAGATGAAAGAGCGAGCGAAAGATTCAAAAGTTGCATTGACAAGAATGAATGCTCTATTCATTTTATACATTATATACATTAGGTTTAGTGTTTCTACTTTAGGTTGGGCATCCTCTACCCTTTTCCACTTGTGACAGGGCCTAAGAAGGAAAAGTATAGAAGTGCACCTTATAGATTACTCATGCATGGATGTGCATGGAACTTAATGAATGGAAGGGGAGAGTGTAGTATAGGCTATTGACAAGAAAACTAGTGTTAGTGAAGTTGATGGCTATTTTTCTTTGTTTTCACACTTTCCTGCACAAGCAATGTGCTCTCCACGGGGGTGGGCCTACCTAACCATGCAATGGAGGTGGTGAATGTATAAGTACACTTGGGAGATGGGTCTGACACCAAGAGATCAAAGCTACTTGTGTATGTCCATTACGAGAACCTAGTTGGTGAAAGGATGGATGGCACAACATAATCCAAGGTTATAAGTTTCTTAAGTAGGATGGTGATGTCCTAACCTCCTTGACGTGCCTTGAATTGTGGTCTAGAGAAAAAAGGCTTAGTGTGCTAGAGATCGAGCCAACTGATTAAGCCAAAGGCATCTCTAGCATTTGCTCTCTTTTATCTTTTTTGTCTTTTCTTTTCCTTTTCTTCTCACTTTTTTTCATGAAATGAAGTGAATATTATTTCTCAAAAAGCAATTGCAAAGTTTGTGACAAGAAGCTTACATTCAAGGGGTAATCTTTGAGCAAACCATGCAAACCTATTTTCCACCATATATATTCCGAAAGTGACATGTAGTATATGATGAGCATCAATGCTTGGAAATGGAGCCATGCCATTGCAACTTGGTCAATCCTAGCATTGACATCAAAGAACACGGGTGGTAGCCAATCCTCATATAGTGGTGTTTTCTACTTGAATAGTTTGATTAGAAGCATGAGGTAGTTACATGTGATGATAAAGGATAAATCATGATAATTGTTGAATTTCTTGATGAAGTTTAAAACTAACTCCTTAAGATTTCTTAGTTGGAATAGGTGTACCTTTTTAGGTTCAATTGCATGCACAAAGGACACCTTGGGAAATTTGTATCTCTCATCCTCCTTCAAGTCATAATTGAGACCATGCCATGTGGGATATGGACCAAAAATTGCATTGGTCCTCCTCTATGATGGAATTATATAGTAGCACAAGGCAAACCAAGCAAATTTCTCTATCTCTAGGATAGTGTAGCTTTATTCTAGTTACATTTTCCATACATCCCTAGGCTTCATGCTAAGAGTGGCCATGTGACCTCTTCTATTCTTACAAGCTTCAACAAGATGCCACTACATTCTATTCCTCCAACCACTTTCTTCCAATATTGCCAAATAATTTTGCTAAGGGTATCTATGGTGTGCAAATAGATTGGATCCTCCTAAGCCTTTGTACTTGTAGGATACTAAAGTCAACTACATAGCAACATTTGGCTTGTGTCAAGTTTGAAGCTACTAGATTGCCTCTTCGTCTCCTAGTTTATGGATAGTGGAACATCCAAAACCTTTTGTGCTTGGGCCCTAATAATTTTCAACATCCTATCATACTATTCTTTAGAGTATGAGAATATTTCTAATCTTGTATATGTCTTTTTGTCATGTTGTTCATGTGATTATTCATTGCTCCCCTCAACAAATGAATCAACTCCCCATGAATCTTCATCTTTAGGTGGCATGAAACTACTCTTAGTGGTTCTAAGACTTCTACATCAACCTTTATCCATGGATTGGGTTGGATGCTTGGTGTTGAAGGTATTGATGTACTAATGTAAAATCTCATTTCCTTTTGTTCCTAATCACCATAACATGTGAACTATAGTTGCTCTACTAACTTTTTTTTAGCGTGCTCACATGTGGATACTTTAATTTCTTGGCCAATGTAATGTAAAAGAGAGGATATGTCTAGTGATAATTTTGCATTTAGCTCCTCCACATCATTTGTATATGGTGTAGTGGTAATAAGGATGGCCTTTCGATAAAGCTCTTCTTGAATGTGATAATATTCGTACATAATGCAACTCTTTTCTTCCAATGGCTTTTTTAGACAATGAACTTTTCAGATACCATTTTTCTAATGAATCCACTCTTAGACACTTTCCCTTTTTGTAACGTGTCCACTTGTATCTTCAAGACACGTCTTAGCAGTCCATCGGAAAGGATGTCTAGAAAGCTCCACCTGGCACTCCCATGGGATGTTACGAGGTTTGTGGTCTAGGGCTTTCCGTGTCTGCCACATAGCGGAAGTATTCCAGCCATTCCCACCTAGGATAGACCTGAATTAGGGTTTTCCTTATTGGTCATTTCCTAATGGCAACTAGCATCGGATCCAAGTGAACTACTTTACGAAGAAACGCCAGGTCCGAAGCGGATTCACGCTGCACTTGGTTCAAGGAGAATGGGAAACAAGAGGAATGCAAAGCTCAACCTCTCTGCCATAAGGCATAGTCCCATACCGTTCCCCTAAAACAGCGTAATCGAGATCAATCATAACTCTAGGTCAACGCTTTTGTTGTTCATGTTCTTTGACAATCTTCCTACTGTCCATCGTGATTTGAGAAAAGTTCTCGGCCAACCGAGACCACCCATCCGTAGGACGGACCTATGGCACATCCTCCGCACTTTCCTCGGGTTGTTTTAGTTATTTAATTACCTAACACATTAGTTGGACATGTAACAATTAGCTTCTTTAATTAGCACGTTAGGCACTGGTTCTTTCACGTAATCATATCACTTGACATAGAAAGACAATGTCAAACAAGTTCCTTATTAACAAGTTATCATATTTATCTTTGAAATACAAAAGTCCAGCCTATAGGCCTATACACAATCTGCCCGAAGGCCATCCAGCAATCCACAAGGATCACTAATCCAAGATTCCGCCCGTAGACTAGTATGCGGGCCTCGATATCCAATCCCGAGTCATGTTAGCCTCTTGTGCAGGGCCCGGAAGGCTAGGGATTTACGGCCAGAGCCCCCCCTAGCACCCAAGTGTCCTCCTGCTCCAAGTAGCGCTCCACGGAGAGACCTCTCGCAACGGGTTCGGTCCACTTTCCCGGCGCGGTTAACAACCCCCTTGGTTAGGGTTAGGCAAGAAGTCGGGGGTAATTGAAGCTGCCTCACCCTTCAGACCTTCAACCTGAAGTATTAGATATTCATTTATCTTTTAATTCATTGATCATACAAAGCCAAACAGTGCTCTAAAATCTGTAGCAAGCACAAACATTTCCATTGGTTGTTTTTGTTGGCAAACTGCTAAGGAATGAATCCTTCCTTTCGAATGCATCTAGCACTCGATCCGGGATGACTTGCAATTTGGCAAGATCCCTTATATCCTGGGTTAGGGCGTACCCTATTAACCCCACTTGGTCAAACCCTAAGTTCATAGGTTATTCAGTTTATCGGCTTGTCTTTAGCTTCCAATCAATCTTCTTTACTCAAGAAATATACTAAATTAGGATGATTATTCATCCTCTTGCAATATAACTTGCGTAAGGACTTGCCAACCTCATTGCGAGAATTTGGCCATTGCCTTGTGATCCAATCACAAGATCATATGATGCGACACTTGCTGTGCAAGTGTCGCATCGAACTATGAGACTATTCTACTCATCGAGTGGAGTTACGAAACAATCTCTTCCGGGTTACATTGGGCTAACGTCGTCAGTCCTAGGGTTCCAAGTTCCATCTTGTAAGATTCTTAAGGACAAACGCTAGATCATTTCCCAAATATGTTTCACTGTCCCTACATTCGGTGAATGTGGGCAAGTATTTAGGGTATAGGAGTTTCAGTTTTAGCAATACATACGATTAGGTCACGTATTAATTTTCTAGTGAATTTCTTGGAATTTAACTCATTCTAAACGAGTACTCCACGGTTTAGGTGTTTTAGGTTTATGCCAATTTGTTTAACTCTAGAAGATAATTACCTTATCATTTCCACATGACTCATTGTCTACGCGTAAATTGATTTTTCAACCCTAACTTATCGATTTAAGGTTAGGCATAGGTTAGGTTAATTCCAACTAATCTTCCTATAACTTTGCGAACAGAATTCATGCTAAACAAGCAACCTTTTACTTGATAATTTATACAGTTGACAAATGATAATTTCCTAGAGTTATGCATCATAAGAATCATTTCATGCCTTGCACTTTCCTAAGGATTCCTATCACTTTCCATGATGATTCATTGCGAAGAGGATATGGGTTAATAATGTGATATGCAGTTTATACTTCCATGTACGAGGTATACTATTTTATCTCCATTTTATAACAATGGACATTAATCTAATTTTAATTCATTGCACTGCATAAAGCTATTTACTAGAAATGCATTTATGCTCCTTTTATTTTTCTTATTTTATTGAAAATATTAATGACTAAATTCCTCTGTCATGAGCTAATTTTTCTAAAGCATTTAAGACGAAAAATGCATCCTATTTCCAACAAATATCCTTTGCATGATTGAGTTATACCAACCAAATAAAAATGAGAAAGGAAAACCTAGACTTGGGGTGAGATGTCCACGTGGATGCTAGGAGACGACCCTCCTACGGTTGCCCCTTGGACTTTCTTAGGAGGCATCGCAATTGTAGTCTTTCCATCGTGGAAGCAGCTTTACAACTTCTTTTTGAAATTCCATCGTGGCTTCCTTTGCGATAACTTGCACCGTCCGTCGGAAATGGTTTTAGAAGGCTTCCTCCTTGAAGTAGGGACTTCAAAAAAAAAAAGGGGGTGTTTCAAAGTCTTACACGAATAAGGCCCATTAAAGCCATAGGAGAGGCTTAATGGCCTTTTTAAGACTCACAAGAACGGGAAATAAAAGGTGTAGAATCCCCTTACGAGGGCTTTTGAATGGGAAAGGAAGGTGTCAAAAGACCCTCAACACTCTCTTTTTCTTTTACGTGTGGGGCAGAAAAACAAGGTATTGAAAGAGCTCCAAGGGATATTTTTTTACAAGGGGGGGAGAGGGGGGGCGGGGGGGGGGAACCTTTATAAGCCCTAGGGGAGGAAATTCCAAGGGGGGGAAAAAGGTAGCCTTAGAGGCTATAGGACAGGGGCTCAAGGGGTCCTTAGGGGGGTTTTAAAAAACACGGGAATAACAAGGACCTTGGGGGGTGAAAAGGGGCTTATGAAGCCCTTTAGAAGCTTCCAGAAGCTTCTACACGTGGGCAGGGAGGGAAAAAACGGCTGATTCGATGGCGTGCTGACGAGGTGGGGTGTGGACTACGATGGCAAAGGTCGATGATGGCATGGCATACGGTGACACTCAAAGCCTCCACTCCTTCTTAGCCTCTCCCCTCTTGCAACAGCAGGCGGCAACACTCCCCGTATGCGATAATGGCAGCGCCTCTCCCTTCTGTTTTTCTTTTTTTTTTTACATTCCCCCCCCCCCATTTATATAGGTAAGGGGAGGGGAATCCTCCCTCCCCTGCGTGGCCGTGCCATGGCGACTTGTCGCTAGCGAGCTCCACCGAGGAGCTTCTACATGCATTCATTCCCCTCCCCCTCCAGTACGACAGTCAGCTGGGGGAGGGGGGGGGGATATTGCCATATCCTACTAAATTATAAAAATTGCAATATTTTTATCCCCACTACTTATAAAAGGGGGGGTTCACGCGTGATTGGTAGTGTTCGGTATTTTACATTCTCTCCCCCTTGGAGGAATCGAGATGTCCTCATCTCGAGATAAGCTGGGGATATTTTTGGTTGAGAGTGCCTTCATCTATCCAAGTGGCATCCTCTTCGGGATAATCTTTCCACTAGATGAGGCATTCTCTCAAGGTTCTGGATCTCAATTGTCTCTCCCTAACCCCTAAGATCCTGTCAGGCCTTAGTTCAAGGACTCCTTGAGTAGGCATTACAATTTGTTGGTCATCAAGTACATGGTTAGGATTAGGTACATACTTTTTCAATAGGCTGATATGGAATACATTATGAACCTTTAGGTTCTCAAGGAGTTGCAGTTTATAAGCATTAGGTCCTAGGCACTTGAGGATCTTGTACGGTCCACAATACCTTGGACTTAGCTTCTTGCAATCTCCTAAGGATAGGGAACTCTTCTTAGGGCGTACGCGAATGAAGACCATGTCTCCTTCTTTGAAGACTCTATCTTGACGTTTCAAATCCGTGTATGCCTTCTGTCTATCCTTGGCAGCTTGGATGTCCTGTCTTATTGACTTTATTTGGTCATCCATCTCTTCCAACATCTGCCTTGAAGCTTCAACCCTTAAGGTTGGATCTGAGAAGTTTAGGGGACTTCAGCAGAGTCATGACCATACAATGCTTGGAAAGGGGTCATCTGAATGCTTTGTTGGTAAGAAGCATTGTAGGCAAATTCAACTATAAGCAAGTATTGAATCCACCTCTTCGGCTCACGATAGCAGTATGCCCTAAGCATATCCTCGATGACTTGATTTACTCGCTCTGTTTGGCCATCCGTTTGGGGATGGTAAGTGGTGCTAAAGCAGATTTGAGTTCCAATGGCTTCAAAGATAGCTCTCCAACAGTGTGATGTGAAGAGAGAATCACAATCACTAATGATTCTTCAGGGTAGCCCATGTATCTTGAATATCTCCTTGATAAACAATCTTGCAATGTCTGAGGCCTTATAGTTTGTCTTTACTGGTGTAAGGTGTGCAACCTTAGTAAGCATGTCAACCACAACCATGATGGAGTTGTATCCTCCCTGGACTTGGGGTAGGCCTACAACAAAATCCATACTGATGAATTCCCATTTCATTTGGGGAATGTCAAGCGGTTTTGCAGCTTCCCTGGCATCTTGACATGTTCGGCTTTGATACATTGGCAAGACAAACACTCGGCGACATACTTGAGAACATCACCTTTGAGCCTCTCCCAATGGTAGCTCTTCCTAACTGTATTGAGAGTCTTGGCATAGCCAGGATGTCCTGAGAAAGGGGAATCATGAGCTTCCCACAATATCTTCTGCTTAAGTGCCTGACTTGCCAGTATACACAGCCTCGCTCTATAGTAGACAAGTCCGCTATGGACAGAGAATTCATGATACTTAGCATGCAGCTTTTGGTTCTAATCCTTGATAGAGATTTCCCTTAGCATCTTTTGATAGGCTGGATCATGGCATGCATCCTCTCTAGCTAACTCAAGTATCGGATTGTTTGGCATAGATACTTTTGTAGCTGTAGATCTAGCTGTTGATGGATTCCGCAAGATTAGTTAATTAAGGAATGCCTTGCGACTGAGTACATCGGCAACTACATTCTCTTTTCCTGGTTGGTACTTGATTTCAAAGTCATATTCCTCTAGTACTTCAATCCACTGACGTTGCTTCATGTTGAGCTCATTCTAGATAAAGATCCATTTGAGACTCTTATCGTCAGTTACTAGAGTAAACTTGTTACCCAACAAGTAGTGTCTCCAAAGCTTTAGAGCGTGGATGACAGCTAGCAATTCCATATCATGTGTAGCATAATTATTCTCATGACTCTTCAATTTCCTTGAAGAGTATGCTGCAGGATGACCTTCCTGCATGAGTACACACCCCAAGGCAAGTATGCTAGCATCAGCTACTACCTTGAACTCCTTATTGAGGTCTGGAAGTTTTAGGATAGGTGCTAATATTAAACTTTGCTTCAATCTGTCAAAGCTATTTTGTTCGGGAGTTGACCATGCAATGGTTGTTTGCTTCTTCATTAAGTCCGTCAGAGGTGCTGCAATCAAAGCATAGTTTTTTATGAAGACCCTATACCATCCTCTCAATCCAAGAAAGCTGTGTATTTCTTTGACAAATGTTGGTATTGGCCATTCCAGCACATCTCTGACCTTGACTAGGTCCATTGAGATTCCTTCTGCTGATACTATGAAACCCAGATATTCAATCTGATGTTTGAAGAATGCACACTTCTTCATCTTAGCATACAGTTTATGTGCCCTCATTGTCTCAAGGACAATCCGAAGTTGGGGTTCATGATCTTCTTCCTATTTAGAATATACTAAAGTGTCGTCGAAGAAGACAAGCACGAAATCATCAAGATATGGCCTAAAGATATCCTGCATTAACCTGTTGAAGGTGGCAAGTGCATTCGTAAGTCTGAATGACATAACTAGGAACTCAAAGTGCCCATATCTTGTATTGAAGGCCGTCTTGGGGATATCTTCTTCCTTGATCCTTATCTGATAGTAACCCGACCTGAGATCAATCTTGGAGAAGATCTTTGCACCCTGAAGGCGATCAAGAAGCTCATCTATTCTAGGAATAGGGTACTTGTTCTTGACCATTGATTGATTCAATCCTCGGTAATCAATACATAGTCGAAGTGTTCCATCTTTCTTTTTCTGGAACAGTACTGGAGCTCCCCATGGTGAACTGCTAGGCAGGATGTAGCCATGATCTAGTAGTTGCTTGAGTTGTTCCTTCAGCTCAATTGCTTCTGGTATGGACATTCTATAAGGTCTCTTTGCAATTGGCGCAGCTCGTGGTACTAACTTAATCTCATGATCTACTTATCTTTGAGGCAGGAGTTCTATTAACTCTTCAGGGAATACGTCCGTGTATTCCTTTAGCCAAGAAGGTCCTTCACTAGACTCTTGCTTCTGATCTAGCTTGTTGAGCTTAATTAAGTAGACATGTAATCCTTTTCTGACTCCTTTTATGATTCGAGATACTTTGGCCAATTGGATTTTTGGCACTCCAACCTCACCTTGAGTTGTGACTAATTCCATTTCAGAGTTTCGAAAGGAAACTTGGCCCTTTCCACAATGAATGCGGGCGTCATTAGGCTTAAGCCAATCCATTCCGAGTAGACACTCATGGATACCTAAATTCATGATTCTGAATTTGACTAAAGTCTTCTTTCCTCCCAAAAAGAATTCCACCTTGGCAGTTTGCCCGGTACAAGTAATCTCACGACCATTTGCCAATTCCACAAGCAAGATAGGTACTTCTACTGTGGCTATTCCTAGTCTTTTTGCACAAGCTGGTGAGATAAAGGAATGTGTACTGCCACAATCAATCAAGGTCTTGAAACTTTTACCTTGATAGTCCGACAGTGTCTAAATCGCCGAGAACTGGCGATTCGGCCCTTTCTTGTGTAGAGCAGCATGGACTGTCGCCCTTTCAAAAGCTGCTTCCATGGTCGGATCTTCTTCTTCTTCTTCGCACATTTGCCTATTGGCAACGCAGGCGGTTCTTCCTCTGCCTCGGGTAGTGGCTCCTTGACCATGGCCCCGTTCCTTAGAAAGGTGCTTGGCAATGTCCTCCTCCAAGTTTGGGACATTGCCTCTTGAAATGACCGGGCTCGTTGCAATGGAAACAATGGAGGTTTCAGCCATTGCTTTGAGTAGGAACAAAGTTGTTGACGTTATTAGTCCTTGTTTTCTTTCTTTGTCCCTGATTATGACCTTGAACTCTCTTCATTTGAGGTCTGAATGTGCCTCTGTTCGGGTCATTATAAGACCAAGTTTTGTTACCCCTTGGTCTAGCCTGCACCTCCTGAATTATAGGCACAACTCGAATGAGTGTGTCCTGAAGATCTGAGGGACGCATAGATTCAAGACGGGTATTTACTGGTGGGTTTAAACCAGCACAAAATTTGGACACCTGTTGTGTCATGTCCATGTGTGGCGCATACTTAAGAAGTGAGACGAATTTAGAATAGTAGGCGTCAAGAGTGAGTCCTGACTGTTTTAGCTCGTAGAACTCATTCATTTTCTGCGTGCGATATGCAGGTGGTAAGTATCTTCCCTGCACGACTTTCTTCGTCTTCTCCCAAGTAATGGATCCTTCCACGATCCCTTGATCCCTGCAACATTGCTTCAACCAAATCTTGGCTTCACCGATGAGCTTTAGCTTGGCGAGCATAGCCTGATTGGCAGGTGCAGTACCGGCTGCTTCAAAGTAATCCTCCAGGGATTCAATCCAAATTTCACCATCTGTTTGGACAGACCTGCCCCTCTTGTCAAACTCGGGCGGCTTAATCTGCTTGAGAAGAAACTTCTTCTCCTAGATTACAGCAGTACTTGATGTAGGAGGCGAACTAGGAACATGTACCTGGGGTTGTGCCTGGATAAAGGTTTCTTAATGTTATTACACGATAATCGTTATTGATTTATATTACATCTCCATTTCTGCTATCATGCAAGCAATGTAACTACTTAACTTTTTATCAATTCTCATGCACAATCAGACATTGATAAAAAGAAGTTTTATTTGTATTTATATGGGCATAGCCCTTTCGGAATACAACATTTCTTGCGATGATAAGCCAACTGTTACATTTAATTTGGGGAGAACAACGTTGTATTACATTTATCTACAGGAACTGTATAATAGTATGGTTTCGGGTCATGGATCTTCAAGAATCGGTAAGTCATTGGAAGTTCAGCGTATCCTTTCCTTTGGAACCCATTCTTCTCATGGCGCCCCAACACTTTAATCCTGTCGGTGGGGATCACACGGGTTACTTCCTCATATACATATGAGTTCATCTCAACCCTCCGACCTCGAATATGTAAAGTTGAGTTTATGTGAGCTTCCACAAAAATGAATAGTTTCACGACTTTCAGGTCTTCCAACCACTTGATCCTCTTTAGGTTGGCTTATAGATAATCAAACTGGTGGGCGGCTATATAGTAGATTACTGAGGCACCCGTCCATCTTCGTTCCATGTACAAAGGTGATGGATTATAGATTTGCTCTAGGATGTTCATCATCTCAACCCTTTGTCGATAATGCGGAGAATGCATTGCAGTCATAAACATGACTCGAAATACTAGGAACTTGTTCCACGCTTCGTAATTCTGCAAGATAGCATTGGAAGTAAGAAAATGTTTGGACAGCAACATTTGCTTTACTTTATCTTATTAAGATTTCATAATAACATTTCCGTTGTTGGTTGGCTCTGATACCAACTGTAACGTGTCCACTTGTATCTTCAAGACACGTCTTAGCAGTCCATCAGAAAGGATGTCTAGAAAGCTCCGCCCAGCACTCCCATGGAATGTTACGAGGTTTGCGGTCTAGGGCTTTCCACGTCTGCCACGTACCGGAAGTATTCCGGCCGTTCCCACCTAGGATCGACCTGAATTAGGGTTTTCCTTATTGGTCATTTCCTAACGGCAACTAGCATCGGATCCAAGTGAACTACTTTACGAAGAAACGCCAGGTCTGAAGCGGATTCACGATGCACTTGGTTCAAGGAGAATGGGAAACGAGAGGGATGCAAAGCTCAACCTCTCTGCCATAAGGCATAGTCCCATACCGTTCCCCTAAAACAGCGTAGCCGGGATCAATCATAACTCTAGGTCAACGATTTTGTTATTCATGTTCTTTGACGATCTTCCTGCTGTCCATCGTGATTTGAGAAAAGTTCTCGGCCAACCGAGACCACCCATCCGTAGGACGGACCTATGGCACATCCTTCGCACTTTCCTCGGGTTGTTTTAGTTATTTAATTACCTAACACATTAGTTGGACATGTAACAATGGACATGTAACAATCAGCTTCTTTAATTAGCCCGTTAGGCACTGGTTCTTTCACGTAATCATATCACTTGACATAGAAAGACAATGTCAAACAAGTTCCTTATTAACAGGTTATCATATTTATCTTTGAAATACAAAAGTCCAACCTATAGGCCTATACACAATCTGCCCGAAGGCCATCCAGTAATCCACAAGGATCACTAATCCAAGATTCCGCCCATAGACTAGTATGCGGGCCTCGATATCCAATCCCGAGTCATGTTAGCCTCTTGTGCAGGGCCCGGAAGGTGAGGGATTTACGGCCAGAGCCCCCCCTAGCACCCAAGCATCCTCCTGCTCCAAGTAACGCTCCACCGAGAGACCTCTCACGACGGGTTCGGTCCACTTTCCCGGCGCGGTTAACAACCCCCTTGGTTAGGGTTAGGCAAGATGTCGGGGTAACAGAAGCTGCCTCACCCTTCAGGCCTTCAACCTGAAGTATTAGATATCCATTTATCTTTTAATTCATTGATCATACAAAGCCAAACAGTGCTCTAAAATCTGTAGCAAGCACAAACATTTCCATTGGTTGTTTTTGTTGGCAAACTGCTAAGGAATGAATCCTTTCTTTCGAATAGCACTCGATCCGGGATGACTTGCAACTTGGCAAGATCCCCTATATCCTGGGTTAGGGAGTACCCTATTAACCCCACTTGGTCAAACCCTA
The DNA here is from genome assembly GCF_053477565.2 of Lygodium microphyllum. NCBI lineage: Eukaryota > Viridiplantae > Streptophyta > Polypodiopsida > Schizaeales > Lygodiaceae > Lygodium > Lygodium microphyllum. The sequence continues at coordinate 65,523,285 of NC_141142.1, forward strand.
AGTTCATAGGTTATTTCAGTTTATTGGCTTGTCTTTAACTTCCAATCAATCTTCTTTACTCAAGAAAGATACTAAATTAGGATGATTATTCATCCTCTTGCAATATAACTTGCGTAAGGACCTGCCAACCTCATTGCGAGAATTTGGCCATTCCCTTGTGATCCAATCACAAGATCATATGATGTGACACTTGCTGCGCAAGTGTTGCATCGAACTATGAGACTATTCTACTCATCGAGTGGAGTTACGAAACAATCTCTTCCGGATTACATTGGGCTGACGTCGTCAGTCCTAGGGTTCCAAGTTCCATCTTGTAAGATTCTTAAGGGCAAACGCTAGATCATTTCCCAAATATGTTTCACTGCCCCTACATTCGGTGAATGTGGGCAAGTATTTAGGGTATAGGAGTTTCAGTTTTAGCAATACGTACGATTAGGTCACGTATTAATTTTCTAGTGAATTTCTTGGAATTTAACTCATTCTAAACGAGTACTCCACGGTTTAGGTGTTTTAGGTTTATGCCAATTTGTTTAACTCTAGAAGATAATTACCTTATCATTTCCACATGACTCGTTGTCTACGCGTAAATTGATTTTTCAACCCTAACTTATCGATTTAAGGTTAGGCATAGGTTAGGTTAATTCCAACTAATCTTTCTATAACTTTGCGAACAAAATTCATGCTAAACAAGCAACCTTTTACTTGATAATTTATGCAATTGACAAATGATAATTTCCTAGAGTTATGCATCGTAAGAATCATTTCATGCCTTGCACTTTCCTAAGGATTCCTAGCACTTTCCATGATGATTCATTGCGAAGAGGATATGGGTTAATAATGCGATATGCAGTTTATACTTCCATGTTTAAACGAGGTATACTATTTTAACTCCATTTTATAACAATGGACATTAATCTAATTTTAATTCATTGCACTGCATAAAGCTATTTACTAGAAATGCATTTATGCTCCCTTTTTTTTTCTTATTTTATTGAAAATATTAATGACTAAATTCCTCCATCATGAGCTAATTTTTCTAAAGCAGTTACGACGAAAAATGCATCCTATTTCCAACAAATATCCTTTGCATGATTGAGTTATACCAACCAAATAAAAATGAGAAAGGAAAACCTAGACTTGGGGTGAGATGTCCACATGGATGCTAGGAGGCGACCCTCCTGCGGTTGCGCCTTGGACTTTTTTAGGAGGCATCGTAATTGTAGTATTTCGATCGTGGAAGCAACTTTACAACTTCTTTTTGAAATTCCACCGTGGCTTCCTTTGCGATAACTTCCAACGTCCGTCGGAAACAGTTTTAGAAGGCTTCCTCCTTGAAGTAGGGACTTCGAAAAAAAAAGGGGTGTTTCAAAGTCTTACGCGAATAAGGCCCATTAAAGCCATGGGAGAGGCTTAATAGCCTTTTTAAGACTCACAAGAACGGGAAATAAAAGGTGTAGAATCCCCTTACAAGGGCTTTTAAATGGGAAAGGAAGGTGTCAAAAGACCCTCAACACTCTCTTTTTCTTTTACGTGTGGGGCAGAAAAACAAGGTATTGAAAGAGCTCAAGGTTCTAAAAAACATAGGAATAACAAGGACCTTCGGGGGTGAAAGGGGGCTTATGAAGCCCTTTAGAAGCTTCTACACGTGGGCAGGGAGGGAAAAAACGGCTGATTCGACGGTGTGCTGACGAGGTGGGGCACGGACTGCGATGGCAGAGGTCGACGATGGCCTGGCATACGGTGACACTTAGTGCCTCCACTCCTTCTTAGCTTCTCCCCTCTTGCAACAACAGGCGGCAACACTCCCCGTATGCGAGAATGGCAACGCCTCTCCCTTTTGTTTTTCTTTTTTTTTTTTGCATCCCCCCCCCCCCCCCCCCATTTATATAGGTAAGGGGAGGGGGATCCTCCCTCCCTTGCATGGCCGTGCCATGGCGACTTGTCACCAACGAGCTCCACCGAGGAGCTTCTACATGCATTCTATTCCCCTCCCCCTCCAGCACGACAGTCAGCTAAGGGGGGGGGGATAAGAAAAAAAATTTGCCATATCCTACTAAATTATAAAAATTGCAATATTGTTATCCCCACTACTTATAAAAGGGGGGGTTCACACGTGATTGGTAGTGTTCGGTATTTTACACTTTTCAAGACTCCTTCCAAATTTATTATTGCTTCTACTAAGGTAGTGTTCATAATGCTTTGTAACCCTATGAAGGATACCTTTATTTGTTGTTGTAACTAGAGGGTATCTTGTAGCTCTCTACTCAAGGTGGTTTTTCTAGCCTTCCCTTGCTCTAACAACATTGTGAGCTCTGCCATTATTCTCTTGTTCTTCTACATTCAATGTTTGCAACTCTTTCATATTATGTATGGCGGTTTTCATTTACTTTAGTATAGTTATCATTGCCTTTAACTTTCCTTATATTTTGATTGCTTTGGACCTCTCACACTTGAGTTCTTTGCAAAAGCTTTCAAGGATAGGCACACTCCCAAGGGTATGACTTACTTTGTTGGAACAATCCAAAGAGTCAAGAGCTGACTCTACAAACTACTTGATTAAGGATGTAGTAGTTGTCTCTTCAATTATTTTCTTTCTCGTCTGTGTCATTTCAACCTTTAGTTGAAGAGCACTGAGTGCAACTATTGGAGGTGCTACTTTCACAACATTTCCCTTCCCTTTACTAGAACTTTTAGCTTGACTTGCCTTAGCTAACTATTCCAATGACTCCTTTTGTTTTCTCATGTCTTCAATGAAAGGCATCCTTAGGGATAATAAGGTGTGTTCATTATTGTTGACATGAATTGGATCTCTAGCTTCAAATTTTTGGTTTGATTATTCCAGCATGTCTATAAACTCTACTTCCCCTCAAGAATCACTTCTAGTGGGGGTATAGATTGACCACTTATCATTAATTTTCTTCTTTTATTAAGTCATGCTTTGGTAGAAGTAAATGTTGATCACATAAAATTAAAAACAATTAAGCTCAACTACCTTTTCCTTATACTTATCTCCCCCGCATAAAAAGAATTACAATGATTGCTAGCATTAGAGTGGTATAGCTGGGTGGCACCTTATGGTGTGCATTGTATTTTTTAAGTTTATTTATGTACAATTACGTAATCCCATTTATTTCTATATCCAAGAATGCGGCCTAGGCCTTAGGCGTCGAAAAATCATAGTAGTGTGGATTTTATTGAAGGTTTGCTAAGGCATCTCAATTGACTGGTTTGCACACTAATACACAAAGATATATTCCAGCATCTGAGTGTAGGTTAGGTGCACTGAAACAACTGCAATGCGGAGTTCTTCTTAAGCAAAGTCTTATCCAATAAAGGATGATGTTGAAGTTCTACTTGAAAATCTAGATTGTGAATGAGAATTATTTATCTTAAAGAAGTGCATGCACCAAACATAGGGTCATATTGTTGTGTTTTAATGGACCATCGGTACTTGTCATTGGTCATAAGACAACTACCTGCACAAGCAATTTCTATATTGGGTCCACAAGGGGTTTTTATACAAATTGTTCATTGGCATGGGTGCTTTGGTTTCTTTGATGGATCAACACATGTAGCATATGAGATTACTATTGTTGTGGATCTCGAGTGGTGGCTTTAGAAATCTTTTTGGTTTATTCATTTGGCTTCACTTGGGTAGTTTGAGCAACAAATAAGGGTTGTTATTACTCTAGACGCATAATTGGCAAGTCCTTGTGCTTGTACATCATTGGCTGCTTCATGGGAATGGTCTCCTATGAGGCTACAATGAGCTCCTTGCTCCGATTCTTTGTTGCTAGCTTTTTAGGTTGTTCTTTATGAGCTAGTCTGGGCTTAGTCTCCTATAGTACTAGTAGTTTGGCTTTCTAGGTGCGTTTAGGACTCCATAAGAGATAAGCACTTGGGTAGTTTCCTTATGCTTTAAGTAGGGCCTTAGGTGTACCCATTGTGACAAGGTGCCCCACTATCATGGTTCCTTTTTTGATTGACATATGTTTTGCACTTGGATTTAATGACCATGGGAGGAGGCTAGGTATTGTTTTTTCGTGCCGCCTTGGGATCTAATTTGGGTTGCTATTAAGATGACTCCAACAATCAAATGAGAGGGTAAAATGATGCAGTTGAGAGTGAAACTCGAGAAGCAACCCTTGCAATAAATCAATATTTGTTGTGGCATTACAAGCCCTCTATTGATGATGCTTAGCATGGTAGCATTCCACATCATAGCCTCTAGACCAACTACTAGGTCCTAAAGGCCATAGGATTCAAGTACTTGTTGCATAAGATTCGACCAAGTTGTGAAGTTTGACCCATTAAAATGAGTGTTGACTCTTAAAGATGTTCTTGACCATATCAACCAAAATTCGAGCATTGAGTGATGAATAGGAAGGGTAGGGCTGGTGAATGAAGTGCACTTTGGGGATTCAACCTAAAATTTCCTCCATGTATCAATATAGTATGCAAGTAGATGATGTGAGTGGAGTTTAATCCTAAGCTATTGAAATCATAATGAAGAGGACAAAAATGATCATTTAAAATCTAAGGTAGACGATGCACAAGTGGAGTTTAATCCTAAGCTTCTAATAGCATAAGGAAGAGAATATAAGGGATCATTTGAAGAGGAGGGACATGAGGGAATTGAGAAAGAGTAGCACCAATAACATGCTCATATGAAAAAGAAGGTAAACTAATAAGTATATCTAATGATGTTCTTTTTCTTTAAGATCCTTCTCTATTAACATTAACATACGAGTAACTGATATTAGTCTACATCTCCATGGTAACTTATATCGGCTCCTACACAACAAAAGCAACAAAGATGGGTTTCTACTCATATAATCAAATAGATTATATGAACTTCAAACTAAGTAACCTATATGATCAAATAGATTATAAAAACTTCAAACTAAGCCTAGCTATGAAGGCAATGGATCACCAATCATCCCAAAAGTGGCATGTCCTCCCTAAGTCAAGAGCTCACTATCCTCACCAACAGAATGCTCTAGCTAATGTGCAACTACTATTAGAGTGTAGAGGGAAGATTCGGTATAATTGGACCACCTGTATGCAAATCTTCTGTGGACTCTTCATCCACTCATCATCTTGTAATTTGGCAGAAGATGAGGGAAGATGCATTATCCTCCCCATTAAAACCATAATTTCGCATGAGATCCATCAATGAAAAAGTAGCTTGATTAAATATCATATGATCCTAAGATGGTATCTAAGACATTATGAATTTAATATGTAAAGTTTTTGCAAACTCATCTTAATTAAGCTTTTCATGATAGCCATGTAGTTTACTCTTTGAAGAGTATTATATTTGATATCATGTGAAGACATGCTTGGGCTTAAACACAATATAGACACCACAAAAACACAATGAACTTAACACACAATCACAAAATGCACAAAAAGATGAACAAATGAATAAATGGATACTGAATGAAATGAATATGTGGGTGGTTAAGTAGCAAAGGTCAACAACAGCTAACTCTCATGGGAGCATGATGAGAGAAAGTGTCATCCTTTGTATATGAATCACAAATACCACTACAAATGAAGTAGATGCAACAACTACAGCTCGAGGTGATGTAACATAGCAATCGAGGGCCAATAATGATAAAAGATGCTAAAATTTGATGTCATGGAGCAACTAGCAAGTAGCAAAAATTCAAGTCTTTTGTGGGTGTCTAATAGGACACATTGCTAAAGGAAGTGTAAGCAATGTTGGACAACCACATAGACCTAAAAATGCAAACCTCCAAGGTTGGAGGAGGGCGGTGACAAGAGCAAGAATTGATATAAATAGGTTGTAGATTGGAATGCAAGAGTCCAAGACCTCCAAGAAGAAAGGCAAATGCAGATAAGAACCTCCAACCAACTGGGAGTCACTTTGGCAAACTAGATAACAATCTAGCAATAAGGTTGCACCTCCTAATGGTTGGGCAATAGCTTATGGGACGAAGGATAAAGCTATTGATCAAGGTCATAATTACCAAAGTGCATAAAATATGGAAAGAGGGATGAGAGTGGTGTGCATAGTAAGTTGCTTTTATAGAACATGTTAGAACGAACCAAAACAAAAAAAAAAAAAAAGACCAAAAAACAACTCTACATAGTACAAAGAAAAAATGCATTTTTGGGACTTTAATGAACCAAAAAGAAAATTATAATAATGAAAAGTTTTGGTAGCCCCAAAATTTGCATCTTTTTCTTTCTTATATACTTTCAAATTTCAAGGGTCTATTAAATGCCAAAAAAAAAATTGTACTTGAACACATTTATAGGTTGGTTCAATGTAGTACTTTCCAATTGACATACAAAACAAAAAATGAAGCCCCATATTTCCATTCTACTAGAAACAAATATTGCAAAAAGGAGAACAGCTCAATCAATTAAACTAGTGCATCAACCTTATGCAAGAACATGGTTGAGATTATAGAGCTTTAAGAATTTTGGGTAAACCAATACTAGTATCTTGCTCGTGATCTAGAACTATGCCCAATATGAACATGAAATTCAAGCCACTAAAATTAAAAGCAATCGATCGTTTAAAGCAATGTTACAAAACCAATTATCACAATGATGCAAGATCTAAAGCAACAATCCAATCCAAACACGAATATTGACGTTGCTAAATAAAAAGCAATTCAATCATCCAAAGCAATCCACTCCATAGTCGATGATAAGGGCTAAAAATATCAACAATCCTACAAACCCATGGCTTTCAACATGAGGTGCACCCAAGAGATGGCACTTGGTGGTACAATTCAAAAGGGATTTCTCATTTTCTAGTGGAAAACTTCAATCCTATTCCTTGTATGAACTCATCAAGTGGAATTATCCTCTACCTAGCATGCTAAATGTCCTAACATCCAAACCGCAGCTCTTGTGAAAAGGATTGGAAGGCACAAAGAAAGCCGGATGCACACTTATATAGTCAAGCTCAGAATGAAAATTGCTACCAAGCTAAACCAAGTAACTAAGCCGTATGAAAATTGCTACAAAGCTAAAGCAAGTAATTGAGCCATATGAAGCGCACTTTCTAGATTTGAAATTGGCTATACTTGTTTTGTCCAACAATGGTACTAGTGCAGCACCTATCATGTTCACAAAAAATGACTCAAAAGAGCTACTACGGATTCCTAGTACAAACAAGATGTAGAAATCCCCATTCACACAAAATGGGGCATTGATTATTGGCTTGCCCATGTGTTTAAAATATCTATCTAGTAGAAACTAGTGCTAAAGAGGGATTTGAACCCATAAGCCTAGCAAAAGAAGTTTATTCTAGCATTGTGAACCCTTATACTCTCTCAAATGTTCTGGTTTTGGTGCCCCCTATCATTACAAAAGTGTTGGGCATTACAAAAGCGGTGGGCCTCATCACACTAATGGCACCTTTATCCTGCAGCTTCTACTTTATATCCATTCCACCCTCATGTTTCCAAAACATCACTCCTCCAAGCTCTAACAGCCACTTCAATCTTCTTTATTCAGTAAATAACCCCTAGCATACAGCATTGACCTGCCATTCTGCATTTCCATCTTATTGTCAATATCTATTCACTGTTCATGCTAGGACCAAAATAGTGTGGTCTGCCGATTGTAGGACATCAGGGCTCACTTTGAAGGAATCCTGAACTCCTTCCTCCAGACCCCCAAGCTACAGATGGCCAATTCAAAGTGAACTCTTCTGAAAAACATTGCTTCCATTTCAAAGTTTAAAGCTTTGTTCAAGCTATAAAAAAGATTCAGTTTCCTTTCAGAATATAAGAAACAGATAATCACTCAAGCCCAGAACTAAGAGGCTAAACACTCTGAGAAGTCCTGCTATCTGTCAGACCATGTAACTATGTTTTCACATAGGGCAAGGCCTACCCACAATCGTTAACAGGGAACAGCAATCTGCAAACCCCTGGGATGCACAGACGTCATCTTGGACAGATCTGCCAAAGAGGACACCAAAATGGGATGGGTGATGATGTTCCCTATGCTGTCCCTGAGAAGCATCCCCCCATCCCAACCGTCCACTACACCACCACCAATGGCTGATAGGGGACACTTTTGACAAGGGACTCTTTTTTAGAGTTTTCAGCCTTCCTCCAGGGAGTTCAATATGTTAATTTCTTCGTTTCTTCCCCTCTAGTCATACATACACATACAAAATCAGTATAATCTTATACAGAGTCATACCAAATCAACCACATAACACAGTTTCTATAAACTGCAAAGCCACATATGCATGCATGCACATGCACATGTTCTGTGATAGTACCCAGACCTCCACTCACCATGTAGCATGCATACATAAAAAGTGGCCACTATGTTTTATCTGTCTTTCCCCATGCCATCCCTATCTTTTGAAAACCACTGAAGCTAGAAAAAAAAACTTTATTCAAATTTGGCAACTAAAGACTTTGTGTATGCCTTCCAATCCCTGATCTCTATTCCCAGCTTTTGGCCTTCCCCAGTCTTAGACTTTGTCCCTGTACCAGAGATGCAGCATCTTAGTCTGACTCCTAGACTAGTACAGTTCCAAGGGTTTGCCTGGCTGACCATATCCAACTGCACTAGAAATAAGGCAAATAAGTACAGAGGACTACCATGCAGGAGACAGGTTTCTATAACATTGTAAACATTCTGGTTTTAATGGTTTACTTAATATTGGCCATCCCATCACATAATTACTCTACTGCCTACAGATTTGTGCATGCCTAGTCTAGATGCTGTCAAAGCACCTGTAGTCTTCCTTCCAGCTCTCTGCCCATGTGGCTAGAATGAATGATCGGCACACTGGCTGATCAATTCTCATAGAAGAATATTGTTTCTACTACTCAACTCAAGACAACCCGTAGTATACTTAGTAAATAGAAACCTGTACAGAAAGGCACTAGTCATCTAAATATAATCAGTCTAATGTGCATAAATACCTGATCAAATTAAGGTCATGCCCATCGTCAGTTGCAAATCATCAACAAATAAGCAGACAAATGCCCAAGCATTTTTCATACATTAATCATTTATTCAAAACAGAGCACCAGCACAAGCTAAGCTATAACACAAAGACAAGGCACTGACATTTTTCTGTGTCAATGCAAGGAGTCAGGAAATCACAAAAGTAAGACTCTGAAAGCATAGTGACAACATGCGGCAAAACAAGGATTTCAATCTATTATAAACTACATACATCCTTGCTAGAGTAGAATCTGCACCAAGAGAGGTCGAGAAAATCGATATTGCCCTCATACATAGTTTCAGACTATATTTTACATAATTTCAGTACAGAAATAGTATACATAGTAAGATGGTACAACTAGATTACAAACTGAGTACTAAGCCCAGTATCGAGGAAATGATGTGTCAACAAGATGTACAAGGTCAATACAGACAACCCCAATCATCCACCCATGCCTTTCAAAATGCTAAGCCAACCTCCAGCCATTGCTTGTTCAAAGCTTCGTAGCCTTCACCAATCCCTGAAATCTCAAGAACCCTTGTACTCCACAGCAAACTACTGAAAAAGTTAGCATACTTCCGACTTCTAGTTGAACCTCCATGCAGTATCATGACATTCAGCACTCATCAACATTAATTTTAAAAAACTCCGAGGCAAGAAGGCATACTTGGAACTGCCTACAGACTTTCTGCAATTCGTGTCCTAAAATGTTGTCCTTCAAAGTCTGTGCTGCTCATCAGGGGTTGACTTGGAGAAAACTGACCCAAATGCTCAGAGATACGGGCAAGTGAGTTCAAATTGGACTTCACAATGGTATCTGCAAAGACCCTGGTTTCTTCCTTAGTGTTTCCATCTGGAATGTCAACTACATACGATTCAATCACCAGAGTTGCAGGCTGTCCTCCCATCTCTAAATCATGAAGAGTGGTAATAGAGTGGTAATTTTTCAGACGGTGCTGACCACCTACAATTTTGAAGCTTAATACATGCTTCTCTTCATCCAGAATCTCAAGCCTTTCAGTGCTACTAGCAGCAGGTAAGCCAGAAACAACTCTTACCTCCCTTGTACTTCCCACTTGACCATCTCCCCTCATGGAACAGCTGCTAATGAAATGCTTGTATGCTTGTGGATTATCAAACCTGCGAACAACTGACCAAACTGTGTGCACAGGGGCTCGGACACGCTGCACAACCATTGAGCAACAGTGCTCCTGATCCATATCATGAGTGTGGTAGCGCCATATTAGCTGACGGAAACGCACAAACTCTTCTCTGCTAAGCTGCTCCAACCCTGGTGTGAAAACGCCTTCCCTGCCATTTCTGAGAGCGAGGAGATCTTGTTCTCCACGAGGGAATCTCCAAACCTGATGGACTGCCATGGCTGACGGGGTCGGCACCACAGAATAAGAGAACCCTAGATGGGGATGTGACGCTGGCCTGACCAATGGCCTTGTCTGAAGTGCTCTGTAACACTGCTCTACTCTTTACTGCAGGAGAACCCTTTATGGCGTGTAATGCTGGCCTGGTTAATAACCTAATCTGAACTGCTCTGATCTGATGTGCTCAGCTCTCCTCTACTGTAAGAAAACCCTGAATGGAAGACTGAAAGCTGACCTTATCAGTAAGATCGTGTCACCGATTGCAGCAGGTGTACCCAGTTTGCCCCGAAGCAACCCAACAGAGAGAGAGAGAGTTCGGAAAGCTCAGCAAGCGCTGGGACCCAAGTGGAAGAGAAGCAGATGGACCCAAGTGATAAGGAAGCAGGGGAGGCGAACCCACAATGGACCGAAGTGATAATAAAGCCGGGAAGCGGAACCCACAATCGTCAGAACCTGTTACAAGACAGGCCCGCCGACCTAAGTTGAGACCATGTTCGAGAGATGTGTAACAAACCCACAACAATGGTTCACAGAATTGAGCGATGGCAAGGGGGGCGGGTACATACCCGGAAGACACGGAAGACGCAGAGGAGAGACTCTTCCAGGGAGACGAGGGAAAGGGCGGGCTTCTTCTCAGAGCAGGATGAGCCAGAGCACATCGAGAGCATCTGCACACGAACACCCCTTTACAGAACAGGCCTTTCATAACGGAGGACCATTGGGCTCAGACGTTTGCTTTAAGCTTATCAGCTTCACACACTGCACGCCTTCCCAATTCCCTCGATACAATAGCAAATCGTGGATGCCTATCACACCTTACCTTTTCACAATGTTTGAAAGCAAACCAGAGAGAGAGAGCGAGAGAGAGACAGGGAGGGGGGGCATATGGATTGATGTCTTTGAGAATGGTATGTAGTTGGGCATCATACCTCCCTCTCTCTCATCCTATTAAAGGAAGTAGGATTGTGAAAGGAGAAAGGTGCCCCCCCCTTACCACCACCGCGTTCCTCACCGTCAACATGAGCTTGTGACTTATGATGATATCACTAAGTCTAATCACGCGTCCACTTTACAAAATGGTCGCTCCTTAAGAATGCACAAAATGTGTTTGCAAGTTGCCCTAATTCTCTCTAGCCATTAATCAAATGCAGCAATTTTCAAAACGTTGTGCATATGTCTTCAAGTGTATCGATCCAAATAACACAACCCGGAAATATATATTGATTTGAATAAATTTGTCTATCGTATCAATGGAAAAATGGTTGTGTTTTGAAGGGTCTAATATGTTGTATACAGTTCAATCCTTGACATTCCCGCATCTCAACACCTCAACTTGTTCAATAGATGGTCATGTTACAAAGTCTACAAATGCACATCCAATTTAGATATATCCATTACATCTTTGAGATAGGTGTCTATGTTACTAAGGGTATACATCTTTGAGATAGGTGTCTATGTTACTAAGGGTATACAAGTACTTGGTACGTTATACAACTAGATCTTTCCATCTCAACACCTTTATTTGTGCAATGTATTCACATCTACATCTCTATGTACCTTTGGGGATTCTTATCAATGTTACCTATTTATCACTCGTGTCATTTAGTTATGGACCTCTCAATGTCATTGCTCTATGGACCTCTCTTTTGGGTCATAGTTTCTTGTTTTACCATATGAGAAAGAATATTGCAAAAGGGATCTAAAACACTCATAGGGAGGTTGACCTTTACGTGATAAAATTTGATAAGAAAATGGATGTCCCCTTCAAAAGTACTATCATGAGCTAGATGTGGTATTTTGTCAAGAGAGGGCAATTATTAGCTTGTATACCTTGACCTCACATTCATCTTTATAATATCTCTTCCAAATTTGGAAAAATATGTTTTTCTCTTCCAACACAGACTAGCTTGCAGGATATTTGTGCTTCACTCCAATTCTAGGATTGTGAATTTTGCAAGTGCAAGCTTGCTTCAAATGGAAGCTATCACACTACCTTAAGCTTATTGCACAAATTGTTCCCTTTTTGCTCACAAAAAACGGAAGGATTGAGCTATCACATAGACACACCTTGCAAGACAACATTGTCTCATTAATTGTCAGTTTGTATTCTAATTTGCAAGCCAACATATGTTTGACATATGCTACTTGATAGAATGGGTAGAGATGCATGATACACATAATAAATTTGAAATAGATAGTGGTAAAAGTTCTTCATTTTACTTCATTACATTTGGGAAAATGTAGTATCAATCAGGCATAAAGAAAGATGAGGTAGAGATCAATATGAGGGGATAATGGTTGAACAACTTGAGGTGGCATGCTAAAAAATAGGCTATATGTGAAGGGCCTCACAATGTCAACATTGTAGACGATAAATTCTTTTAACATTGTGCAATTGAGGTATTGTAGATGTTGTTGTATCGTCAAGGTACAATCACCCAAAGCCTTGCTACCATAGTGCTCTAACTTTTCCAAAATGCCATGACACCAAGGTATTATCCTAGGCCCAAAGATGTGGCTTGACAACAAGTGCTACTTCTAAATCAAGGACATTGGGGATAATGGGATTGTACAAGAGCAAAATGACTAAAATTTCTTGTATGTTCCATTGCAATTGGCTATTGTTACTTTGTTACCTAACCTTAGGAGTACTCATGGTGTCATATCTCATCATGTGATAGATATCTCAAGTTTATTAAAATATGAAAATAGTTTAATCCAATATGTAGACTTAATCAATTTCTCTCACCCATCACAACACCCACTAATAGCTTGGCCATCAGCATTTAGTAAACTATATCCACTTCTATCACATTGCCACCCAACTTTTCCCAACACCTTCATCATCGACTTTGGTCAACAACAACTCATTATTAAACTCAATCAAATAAAGGAATCAAACCTCTACCTCGTCTTGAAATGCCATAATAACTAGTGGTGTGCCTTGACTCCATATTTGTCTCTTAGTTAAGTTTTTATCATCATATGCAAACCAAGATGCTACCTCTAGACAACTCAGTATAACCATATTTGTCTCTTAGCCACGTTTTATCTTCCAAGCCTAACCATAATGGCTTCATGCCACACCACACTCTAGACAACATTTGGAGCAACATATAAAGGAGCACCCATTTGAAGATGCAAAAAGAGAGGGCATGTGTTATTAGGACGTAAATGTCTTATGCTATGGGATGAAGCTCCCATTATGCATTGTTTCTCTTTTGAAGCATGTGATATGAGTTTAAGGGATATTATGTATTTGGATAAATCATCTAGGGGGAAGGTTGTCCTCTTTGATGATGACTTTAGGCATATATTATCAATGGTGTAAATGCTACAAGTGAGGACATTGTGAATGCGGCTTTGTGCTTATCCAACTTATGTGAAAGTATTTTTGTTTTAAGATTGACACAAAATATGCATGGCATGTTAGCTAGGGCAAGGGCCATTGAGAACGACTTTGTGAAGTGGATCCAAGGTATTGATGATGGTATACTATTTGATTTTGTAAATGTGACAAGGCAAAGCTCTTGTTTTGTGATGGTTGTGTAAGGAGGGTAGTCCATTCATGACCTCATTGCATTTGTGTGCAATGATGTGTTTATCATGCATGACTTTTCCAAGCTCTTCAGTGAGAGCAGTTCTTACCCCTCCAAATATGGAAGTGGATATACTAAATTGAAAATCTTTGGACATGATGGATGGTGATGTAAGACAATATGCAAATAGCATTGCTAAAGGCAATGGGAATTCATTCATTTATACTTTAGAGTACTTGAATTCCCTCCTCACTTGTTGTGTTCAAAGCTCAATGCCCCTATCATCTTGCTTTGAAATCTAGACCCGTTTAAAGGATTGTGCAATAGTACAAGACTTATCTACAAGGGATTCATATAGTAAGACTATAGAGCGAGAGATAATGCTAGGAAATAATATTGGTGCAAGGGTATTTATTCCAAGGATTACCTTCATTCCAAGTACATTGCATCTACCTTTCACCATGAAATGAAGACAATTTCATGTGAGGTTTTCATTTTCCATGACCATCAAATAGGCACAAGGTCAAACATTGATATTTATTGGATTATACCTCAAAAGTCATGTCTTTACTCATGGGATTATACATTGCATTCTCTTGTGTAAATTCACCATTAGATTTGAAATTATTGCTAGAAGATAGTGAACGTCATTCAAACTTTACTACGAATATTATATATAAAGAGGTTTGGTAAAAGATATTATAAATATAGTTTTGTTGAAGCATGTTCATGTTATGAGTTTCTTCAACTTTGTCAACATAGTTGATCGTGTTTATATGCAACTTTTTCCAATCAAAGCATTTGCCCCTTTAATTGTAACATGTTTGATAGATGGCTACTCCTACTTATGGATATTATTGTGCTTCTAAAATTCAATTGGCCTTGCAAGAGAAGTTTTGATCAATTGCTCCAAAACCTAAGATTCATTGGTAGCTTGCATATGCTATTGAGTGACTCGAGTCTTGGCCTTTCCTCATGTCTTCTAAAGGGTTGTTTCTTGACATTAGATATCATGATTATGTTACATGTTTATTTGTTCCTCCTCCACTCAATGCCCATATTGCGTTATGTTCACATGCAAAGTGGATACCTTCTCATTGGAAGTAATGGGAGTGCCAAGGACTTTGTTACATAGTTGCATTGCAGCAACTCAACATGGGTGAAACATGAGACCTTCAAGCTCATTCCCCTTAACTAGGTATGTTTTATTTTCCTTCACATTGATATTTGGACATGCATGCTACATTTTTTAGTTTCTTCATGCCTATCTTTGTAAGTTATCGAATAAGTGTGAACTATGCTATAGAACAAGTGGAATGCTAGAGAACACACGGAATGCATACTACATTTTTGTGTTTCTTCATACCTATCTTTGTAAGTGATCGAGCAATTGTGAACTATGCTATAGAACACATGGAATGCAACAGGTCAACACCTTTTGTGCAATTTGTGGAAACATCAGGGTCACCAATGCATGTAGTCATGCTAACACTTGTTCCTCTTTCTAACAATTCACAAAAGAAGAGATTGTTTTAAAATGCTCCTCTTTTGGGTGTGAGCATGATTACACTTGCTAATAAAGTTCGGCCTTAATGAGAGAGAGAGAGAGAGAGAGAGAGATTCTAATAATAAGAAAAAGAAAGGAGGGGTCCTTATTTGTTTAATGAAAGAGACAAAGCTAGTCCCACAATAAAAGAAGAACGCAAGGAATTCTATTTTCTTTTAGGATGAATTTCTTATATTTTATGGTTAAGCAAAAACATATTGTCCCCTAACACTAAGGTCTCATGGGGTAGACCAAAAAGTCTGTTCTCCTAGACTTTCATATGCAAAAAGTCTTAAGTCCACTCCCCCCCCCCCCCAAATCTCTTCTCCATGTCAGCTCTCAAAACTTATTATTGAAAATAGATCTCAATAAACAAGCAAACTCACTTTAGTATTTTTTGAAGTCTCACTTTACATTCCTCATTGTCAATGACGAGTTTCCAAATATGTTTCCTTAGTTTCCTTCAAATGTATAGCATCATGTGGACCTTCTACACCATTCTTAATGTATTTGTTACAAAACAATACAATTAGGGTCTATAACTTTGTTTGTATAGAATGTGTGTAAATAATAATTGAAAATTTTGAAGACATGAAGCTTTATGAGAGACTCCAGAACTCGTATTTTAATGGGATTTAGCTTGAAAAATACAAACCCTTATGGACCTTCCTTTCCTTATGCAATATTATGTGAAAATAAATTGGTTGTCTAAATATGTTTTTTTTGTATGGGTGCTTGTGCTTGCACAGCTGTGTGTATTTAAATAGGAGAGATATGGAGATGATGATGAAGATTGCAGCAATCAATTAAATAAAGCTTTAAGTTATTTTCTTGCCACCATTAAATTCAAAATTCAATTTAAAGAAGAATGTTATGTCCAAAAACTAATATAAAAGCCAATCATATTTGTGATTCCCCCATAAAGTTTTTGTAAATGGGAATAAATCCTATACTTAAGATGCTTCAAAAGGGAATCATAGATCATTCTTGCATTTGCATGGTTTAACTTCAATCAAATTGTTTTTTCTATCAAAATCAATTAGGAAATTATCTTCAAGGCAAGTTGACTTAATAGGCATGCATATAATTTTCATTGTTAATTACATTTTCCATAACAATCTACAACACCAAAATGGGATTAACTCATGAATCTTCTATCCACCACATTATGCTTAAATAGATGCGGGAAGATATAATAGCTAGCTCAAAGGGGACTTATGAAGCCCAACAGATCCATTAATGCATGTAATGATCACACATAGACAACATGCACAAAGTATATTTTGGTAACACTTGTTTATAGCTCTCTATGGGAAAACCCAAGTCTAATGAAAGCCATCTTGAAGTGAAAGATAAAAATGAAAGGATTTCAATGTCTACAATTTAGAGGCTAAAAGGCTAATACAAAAAGTGGAAAACTATAAAACTTACTTCATTCAAAAGAGTAGGCATGTAAACACTTTCCCATTTGATATTTCACTAGCATTAATACCAAGCTTGACAGTTAACTTCATGCAAATCCCAAAGGTAACACATAACTTTCTCAAATTTGGTGATACAATAGAGTAAGACTAGTCACTTTATCCTTTAAATAGTTTCCAAAAAATATGTATGCAACACCCACATACAAATTTCTTTGCAAAATCATTATATATGTGTTATTAATGTCACAAGAGAAGCCCTCAAGGTAATGAAATTTCTTTATGGGATTTTAAGAAAAGGGGAAAAAAGGGACATATAGATGCTATTACTCAAGTTATTTAACTCAACTTTGTCAATCAAGGATTGCCTCAATAACAAATGAAAATCTCATAATTGTCAATGTAATGAGAGTGAGAGGTAAGTTGATTTCTTATACATGGGTCCAATAGCCTAGAAACATATCCAAATAAAGAAGCATCCATTTTGATCCAATGTAAGGTTATATATATAAATATCCTTAAAAAGCTCATGTAAAAAGACATAAAAGTGAGCGGCCATTCCTTATGCCAAGTGATATAGAAGTCCTTAGTATTTGGATGTTATGTAGCGCTTGATGAATAGTGTTTCGATGAGAGACACATATTGGACAAGTAGTAGTTGCTAATGAAGCTGTTTAGAATGGCATGCATAATTTGTTTATGAATGATGATTATGATTAGTAAGAAACCCCTCTTACACTAAGAAATATATGGCATTGATACAATAGGTTGAAGTATGTATTTCTCAATGATAATAGTTTTTGCCCTCATTATCCATCAAATGCTTGGAGGAGGAAAAAGACAACACATGTCTGGTTCACCTTGAATTCAAATAATAATCTTTGGCAGCATAAATTTTCCCTAATGTGGAAGGGACCTTAAAAGCTAAAACTTAATCACGATTTTATTCTAGTGAATACTTTCACCTAGCAAATAGTTTCTTTTGTGGAGATTTAACATACTAATGTTGGATAAGGCATCATGAAACCTTTCATTTTACATGAGCAAACAAATAACTAGAAGTCAAGTTCCAATATCAAAATGTAGCTATTTTGTTTGTGGAACATCTAGCAACCATTGTCATGTCCAAGATTGCTTTTAATCTAGGAAATGTGAGTAATGTAGCTTTTCTAGCCAAGGCATAAAAGATAATGTTTTGCAAATTCAATCCACCATGCATTTAGAGAGAGTGGATACACTCATCTTACAAAAGATGAAGGGCCCTACTATGATGCCTTATCTTTCTAAGGATCTTTATGATATGTCAAAGGAAAGAAGTGATTTCCTTATTAGTTTACACCAACAATAGTGAGTAAAGCTCTACATAGGTAAGACCAATTTATTAAAGTATGTGGATGCACTTATATACAATACTAGATTAATGTGGATTCATACTTGCTAGCAAAAATCACACAAAGATGGCATTACATGCACATTCTAACACATTGGCGCACAAACTTCTCACACATTTGCCTACTTTTTTCCTAGCTCATGCACTTGCTTACCCATGTTTGTTCACCAAATTAAATGTTTTCCCACTTTTGCAACTCATCCATGTCTATGTTAATGTAGAGAGATGGGTCAAATATTTATTGTTGGGAAATTACAAACTTAACTGAAGTTGACTTGGTAAGATATCTCATTTCAAGTTGGTAACTCTTTGTAATTATAACAACATACACTTGAGAGGAGAAAAAAATCTAGTGCCAAGTGATATAAATGGGATTGTGATAAAAGGGCCATTTTAGAAGTAATGTTCTTCATTTCCATATGTCTCTTTCACAAGAATCACAATACTTAGACATGAAATGACTTTCTCTTAATTGAATATCAAGGCTTACATGTATTCATGTAATCGAGGGCCACCCAAACAATGCTTATGTCATAGAGGCAACATGAGCTTGATGTCAACCACCATCATGGCGATGCCCATTTTCAAGCTTTTATTCCTACTGACAAAAGGTAACAAATTGAGATTCCATAAGCACCTAGTGTGAGTCAAAGGTTAGGAATCACACTACACTATGAGGTTTTCATGAAAGCTTCACTAAGAAAGTGGTGATTAGACATGACTAAGACATGCATTTGTTGAAAGTACATTTGTGTAGGAAAGTTATCGAACTTTATCTCGCTAGTTTGAGAACAATTAATTTGTCAATGCCAACCATGATTGAGAGGAGCATACACAACTTGTTTGAGCCGTTAGGTATAAAGACAACTTTGATAATAAGTGGAATGTTGTGATTATCAACAAAAGGTATAAAGTAAAACCACAATGTGGCTTTACAAAAGTAGTGAAAGCACTACCTTCATGCATTCAAAATACTTTTACATTTGAATATAACCAAATCCATGCACATGTGAAATGCTAAGAAATAAAAAAGTGAGTGAGAATGTAAATGACTGTAGATGCATGTATTGATTTTTCAAACATAAGGATTATCCTATTGATAGTTTACATATACAAAAAACAAAAGAAAAATTGACTATGATCCATGCTTGAGATTTTGAAAGCAACATCAGCCAAGAAAACTCTAGATACAATGTAACTGACCCCCCATTCAGACATGGGGTGGACTTTTTATGATAGAATTGATTATCTTTAAAAATGCTACTCATACATCAACTATGACATCATGATTTTCTAATTTAGTAACTAACTTGTCATACTATGACATTTACCCTCACATGTCTTGTTATTACTAACATTATTTCCTTGTGTTGATAGACATAATTTACTTGAAACTTGGAGGTTAATATCTTTGCCCTCGAACAAGTATATGGGCAATATGATGTACATTCTCACATGCATCATCTTGCCCTTTATAGCATACATGGATTATGTCATATCCTCATGTTGCACTATTATTAAAACATGGATTATGTCATATCCTCATGTTGCACTATTAATACTGCACCCACATTACTAGAATATTTAGTTAAATAGAAAATTTCACCCTTGAAGCTTTAATTATAATCATTTTCTTTCCAATCTAATAAATGGGTTTTCTAATGAAAACTTCTATCCTACTTATGCTTATGAGCTTTTCTCTTGTGTGGATGATGTGCATGACGATGATCTTATAATCATATCCCCTCCTGTCTAGTTTATGCATAATGAAAACCTATTATGGTTTATAAACATATCCCCCTGCTATCTAATAAATATGTAAGGAAAACATGTTATGGATTTTATTTATCAGTATCCTACTTAAGCTTATGAATTCTTTCATGTGTGCGCAATGTGCATACGTAATGATGGTGACTTTATTTTTGGAACAGGAAGGGGGATTACTTTTAACATTGTATTTACTTTTGCTCTTGTTGGTAGACCATTGCTTAATGTGAATTCCATTATTGTGGCTAGCTCACTACCCATGCTCATGGATACGTTATGTACAAACTATAGATTGTATTTGCAAAAAGGTGAAAAAAGTAGATTATTCTTGACAAGGAAAAGCAAATTTTCTATCAAATTGGTCTAAAAACTTTTTCTTGAAATATGTGATGAAAGCACACCTTTAGACTTCCTTCTTTACATCAAAATACTAAGATACATCTTAAGGAAAACAATGGGCTAGATACGTAAGGAAAGATAAAGGAAAAACATTCAAAGTATATAGTAGTGAAAGATTTGTTTAGCAACAAAACTTTAGTAAGACTCTCAGAACATTTTTTAACAATGTTTTAAAACACATGAGCATTGGGATGAAATTTACCAAAAGCAACGTATAGAATCACACATCATCATGAAAACTTGGGCCCTCATGTTAGAAATGTGAGGTTAGATTATGAGTTTTCATTGAAATCCAAATGGGTAAATTGTTATAGGATCAACAATGATGAGAAATTATATTAATCATAGGGTTACCACAACACATGGCAAAAATGGCAATTGCATTTGCAAATGGGGGTGCAATTTTTTTTAAAACAAAGCATCAGATAGGATGGAGTAGAATGTTATGTTTATGGTAGTTTTCTAGCACAAAGCATTACATATGATGCAAATGGAGTAGAATGTTGAGTGATTAAGCCCATTCAGAGGCTAATCACCTTTTATAACTACTTGACTCATACTTTTGAGAGGGCTCTAAGGAGGAGAACCGATGCACTTTAAGCAAAGTTGGAGAGCTTTAGATATTGGATCCTTCTCAAAAGTTGGTTATTAAGAGCAAAAATAAACATTTAACCCCCCTATAATGCCTCTTTTTCTACTTACATTAGCAAATCATAGTCATGTAGTTAAGAGAGCTACTCCCTCTACTTCCAATCAAGGACTACCATGATTTTCTATTAGTAAAGAGGAAAGAGATCAAGGAAAAAATTGTGGGTGTCACTTATGATATATAGGTCTTTACATGCAATGGGGAAAAAGACGTGGGATGCAATACATTGTCACATCAACATATTATAGTAAATGTACATAAGAATGGAAAATTCCAATCTATTGTTATAATTATTGATTCAATTAATTTAAATAATTGATTTTATTATTACATTACACATATGTGCATGTGCACAAGCATATATACATGTATGTGTGTGTGCATGCGTGTCTGTATACATATATTTATATTTATATTTATATTTATAGTCATTTACCACACAATCGTGACTTATTATATGTATGAACGTGTAGCACCGATCGCATTGTGTGAGGTAGATGATCATAGAATTTATGTGTTTCATCTTTTTGGTGGGTAGATGATAGTGTTGGAGAATAGAAGAAATTTATGATAACAAAGTTCTATAGGGAGCACAAATAATTAAGGTGGGTACAATTACTATTTGAGCCCAAAGATAGTGTTTATAATTTTTTATATTACTTAGAGATTAGGAAGAGAAGAAGCCAATTCATGAAAAGAGCATAATGCTATTGGGGTAAAGGAGGCTAATGTGTCCAATTGCCCATCTTACTCACTAACCCTAATTATATATTTATACACTTATTCTTTATTCTTTGAGTGATAAGACAATAAGGTGCTACTCATCAAAAGAGAGCTATTAGAAGCACCACAAACATAGCATCTTCTCTCTCTCTCTCTCTCTCTCTCTCTCTCTCTCTCTCTCTCTCTCTCTCTCTCTCTCTCTCTCTCTCTCTCTCTCTCTCTCTCTCTCTATGTGCGTGCGCGCACGCGTGCAATCTCCATTCTTATTGTAGCCCCAATGATGATGACTGGTATTAGAGTAGGAGGAAGTCTCCAGTTATAGTGCCACCAGCAGAAATCTTCATGGTCTACATTTTGAATGAGATTCAACATGTGCAAAGAGGTCGACAAATTCTTGAGAAAACCTCATAAGGACTAAGTTAGGTTTGTTTTTCGATTTAAGACTATTTTGGGCTCTGTTTTAGACTTGTAAGTGTTGCCCATGCTATTTCATCTTTTTTTGCAATTCTACACATATTGTTTACAAATTGCAATATAGGTCAAGAAGTGTCCCCTATAGAGATGTTGTATATAGATTATTGGGCACTGGTGACTAGTGGCAGACCATTAGAAATAAGCAGTTTTAGGTTGTAGATATTTTAACAATGATATTGAGGTGTTGTTTATTTCTACTCTTCATGCACATATGCTAGTTGTAGCACATACACAACTAGCTCAAGAGTGGATTCTTGATTTTGGCATATATTTTCATGTGACTCCTCATAAGGAGTGGTTCTATTTATATGATAGTAGCAAGTGTGGACTCCTCATAAGGAGTGGTTCTATTTATATGATAGTAGCAAGTGTGGATTAGTCCATCTTGGTAATGACTATGTATTCGATATAGTTGATGTGCAGTTTGCTTTTCAGAATGGATCTACATTTACTCTTCAAAATGTACACCATATGCCCAAGCTTACTAAGAGCTTGATATCTACTGATCAATTGGATGACTTGGATACTCTACTACTTCTAGGAGTTAGTTGAAAAGGCCACAAGGGACCATTTGTTATTGCTAAAAGAGCTAAATGTGGCACTTTGTATCCCCTTCATATATCTTCTATAAAAAATCATGTAATTTTAGTAATCGAGCAGTCAAATGTATATTTGTGGCATCATCAGTTGGGATATATATCTAGAAAAGGAATGGAAAGGCTATCTCATTTGGGTTCCTTACCTTCTCTTGATCTTTTTGATATTTCTGTTTGTGAGCATTGTATATACAGAAAGCATGTATGTTCATCCCACAAGAAAAACTTAAACAAGAAAAGAAATGAGCTACTTGATTTATTGCATAAGGGATATATGTGGGCCTATCCCTATAAAGTCTTTTGGGGGGTAGGGGGCAGGAAGGGACATCCTATTTTATCACATTTAGTGATAATGCAACTAGAAAATTGTGTTCTTTTACTATAGATAGAAAAGGTGAGGATCTGTCTTGTTTTCAAAAATTTCTAGCAGTTGCAAAAAATAAAATTTGGCATTTACAAAAAATTAGTCTCATAAGCAAATTTTTCTATTTAGTATTGATTATTGATCATATTCCAACATAGCCAAGGCATTTCGGATTAATAGCATACATGAATGCATCACCAAATAGCATATGATATCTCTAGGCATAGATGGTACTTGCTGTTCACAGTGTATAGCATATAAAAATGTCTAAATAAACTGATCTATTTCAACCCAGATATGAGGCGCAAAGCATGTGCAATCACTACTCAAGAAAATGCTATTATGTCAGTACCAAATCAATACGAGAGACCCTCACCGGAAGCATAAAACTCAACCAAAATCTCTTACAAGTATGGTACCTTTAACTTGCAAATTTTTACAGCCAAAGATAATGTTGACAAGCTCTAAATCAAGTTGAAAACATCCCCAAAGTCATCTCTAGATGTTTAACATTTGTGGTATACATGAATACATCATCAATAGCACCCGAGATATAGCCCAAATGGATTAGGCATAGCATAAACCTCTGTCAAGTGTATTTAGTCATCATGTGTATTATAGCACATATATCTATATCGAAATCAAAAAAGTTAAGCACTTGAATCAGTCTAGAGGCATCTCACACCATGATCATAACATCTCCAAAGTATCCAACACCAATCATAGCCATTTAGGCATCAAATGAGCATAACCAAGGAGCATGAAGCACAAGACAAGGGACTCCCCAGTTTTATATAGCATGTAGAGCATTCTTCATAGTCAAGAACTGAAGATATGGTGGTTAATCTCAATATTGTCAAGTGTCAATAGTTGATGCAGGGGTTCATTACCACTTACCAAGGGTGTAATTAGGAGAGATAAACCACCATTAAGTTGGAGTAGAAGCGGGAGAGGACTAAACTCTCAAAGAAAAGATTTGGACAACTATCATAAATTTGTGCATGCTATTCGTGGGGTTTGGGCAGTAGCAAGTAATGGTTTGTAAGCCTCAATCAAGGCTATAGGATGGCTAGGATAAGCCATCCTAGACCAAGTCTGGAGCAAGCACTGCAAGTCTTCATGTGCAAATTAAGGTGGAAAAACTTGTGGATTGAGCTAAAAACTCATTGTCCTAAGCTCATCAAAAGCTCAAGAAGTCCTACAAAAGCACCCATAAAGCCAGGGAAAAACAAAACTCCTAGTCCAGCTCTGATACCAGTTTAATGTGCATGGATCCACAGAGCTTCAATGGAGTTGTTAATGTCAATGGAGATGCATGTAGAAGGAGAGAGAAGAATACACAATATGTGGGTACAATGATAGTACCACTTAGGTTTTTTCAAATAGGTATAAGAATACAGTACAATCTCAAAGGTTACATTCACACCTAGTGTGGGTGCGAGCATGGTGGCCCTTTATTCCCAATATCATGAAGAAAGAATGGAGGTTGAAATTCCCACTCCAAGTTAGCCCATTATGCTATGCAAATCAACTCATATCTCTTGTCCCCTTGAGAGATTTCAACCTAGGTTGACTAAATAATGTTGATAGATTGTACGGAGCCATCTTGTTATAAAGAGTACATGACTCATGATGATAAGCTTAAGTGAGAGCTAGCTATGCATTCTAAAATGGATTCCATCATGAAAAATGTGACTTGGAAGTTGGTTCCTTTTCCCAAGGGTAAAAATCCTTTTCCATCTAAGTGAATTTATAAGTTGAAGGTTACAGGTGATGCTAACCAAAGTATAAGGTAACACTAGTAGCCAAATGTTTTAAGCAAGAAAAAGGTATGGAATTTGATGAGATCTTTCAAACTATGGTGAAATTGACCACTCTTTGCATTGTGCTTGCCTTGGTGGCTAAGGATGATATGGATCTTGTACAATTGAATGTCAATATATTCTTTCTACATGGTGATCTTCATTATAATATCTACATGTAGCAACCATAGGGTTTTATGGAACATAGCAAAGAAAACCTTCTCTACAAGCTAAAAAAGAGTCTATATGGATTAAAGTAGGCCCCAAGGGAATGGTACAATAATTTTGATATCTTTTTGCTCACGACTATAAGAGAAGTGAGATGACCACTGGTTATATACTAGAAAACCTAAAGACAATAGCTCGATAGTGTTGATATATTATGTGGATGATATGCTAATATACGCTAGAAAACCTAAGGACAGTAGCTTGATAGTGTTGATATATTATGTGGATGATATGTTGATAGCTAGGAAAACAAGTATGAGATTGATGCCTTGAAGAAAAGGTTTATGAAAACTTTTGAAATGAAGGATTTGCGACATGTGAATCACATTGTCAGGATGTGTATAATCAGGGATTGCATGGAAAAATGGGGAAAGAGAAGGTATCAAGATCTCCTTGAAGATCTTCATCTCTTACAAGGTTTTTTAAGGCAATCTCTCCTTGATTCTTGGTCCTGAACACTATGGGAGCCTTCCTTGATAATCGAATATGAGTTTTGATGGATTTTTGCTCTTTATGTGGACTGTTTTGGACTATGAATAATAGTCAACATTAAGCTAGCAAGCTAGGAATGGAGACTTCATGCTCAAACATGGCTTTATCTTGAGTTCTGCCGCTTGATTCTTGATCTCTACCTTTAATAGATATAGTATAAGCAACAAAGATAGAGTGTCTCTAGGATTTGGGGTAGCATCTATACCATGTTTTACTATTGTAATAAAACTAGAACTATGGGGCTAAAGTGCACTTAAAGGCCCATAGAGGATATCTATAAGGATTTATGCATTCCAATTCATGTGCCTTGTCTATGGTGTTGCCACCTATCATATTCCATCAATAGATTGATGTATGCATGAGATTTTTAGAAGTTACATATAGCATTTGGAATATGTTTAGTAGAGACTATTAATGTATTAGTATGTATACTGATCCATAATCTCAGTTTGTGTTGGGATATTATCCCAAGTGTGTGCATGTGCCTTTGTCTTAGGCATATCCATAAGATCTATCAGATATATTATAGATTGATTGATTTTCTAAGCTATATGAAATGAAGTCACTTAGTTTCACCTTTATTTGTCTCCATCAACTCTTCCAAATTCTAAATTCTCTTTTTTTAATCTTATTCCATCTCTCAATCTCCCTATACCCTTCTATCTCTTACCCTTACAATAGACCTTTAACCCTTACATGCTCCGACAATGAGGGTTGACTTGTGGTTTACTAATGATACTACAACTGTCATTATCAACAATCTAGCAAAAAGTTAAGATAGTAACATTTTGTAAGCCATTAGAGACTCGAGGTGGGCAAGCAATACACTTGGTTCAATGAGAGGGAGAAATGAAGGGGAGATAAGCATCAATCCCTCTATCCATAAGGCATAGTCTCACCATGGCTCCCTAAAATGGTGCTTAGCTAGTAAAGACTTGACCCCACTTTTTTTGAAATTTTTAATTTGAAAAAATCCACCCAATTAATTGGGTCCATCCAATTGTAGGATAGTCAGGAAGACCATCCATTTGCTTCTTATAAGTGACTTGGTATAATTTTTATCATTTAAGCAAGCATACTACTCACATTGTGAGAACATATAAAAACTTCTTTAATTAACCCTATACGGGTTCTTTGGCATGCCTTTAAAATACAAACACTAAAGTAATCCTTTTTGAAAAATAAGCAATTCATATTATCATTATATTTACAAATTGCTCCAAGAAGTGAACCAACCCATACAGCTACTTGCTACCCTTGCCTTGGTTATCCTAGGCCTTCCAACACTCAACCACATTGGGCTCGTACATGTTCCTTCCCTAACTTGGGAATGGGATCAACATTACAATCTAAGACCAAACCCCTACTCATTCTCACTCGCCATAAAGGAGAACCTTCCTATATGGGAGATCAAACATACCTAAGTAGTGGTTGGCCACTCTAGGTAGTCTATATATAACTTTGGGTAAAGAATATCCATGGCAGCCCTAGGGATGGCAGCATGTCTCAATCCCATTCGATTGTTGAAAGATCTTCCAATGAGGATTCATATGCCTTTATTTATTAATCTGATGTAGCATACACAATTAACTTTGCTAGTCAAGTCAATGAGCCTCACAAGGTTACTGTATTCAAATCTTTGATGCATAAAAAGGATGCGACTTGGCTAGCAGCAAAACATGGCTGGCCAACATGGAATGATGCACTCACCACATTCTGTATTTGATTCCAACCCAATAAAATGGATGCGAAGAAGCTTGAAAGACTCCACCATCTTAAGCAATGGATACTGATTAGTCCACTAGGCATATACTGCCAAGTTCCCTATTCTCAATAGTAGAATTGATCCCAATGCTCAGCCAAAAGATGAGATGTTGAATACATTGTATGTTCAAGGCTTCAATAAACCTATCCAGAAAGCACTTGCTTTTTATGATTTATTGGATAATAGCATAGATCCATTATATAAGAAAGATCTTAGATTAGAGTAGTTTCTATTCAAAGAAAAGTAAAGAAAAGGAAAGAAGACTAATAAATCAACTCCAAAGAATCATAATGATGATAGTGATGATTCCACCTCTGACCCAAGTGGACTACCTCAAGTAGGCCAACACTGCTCTCTTTGAGTAACTCTAACAAAAGAACGTTGCTCTTCGAGAACATCAACAAAGGTTGGAGGCATGCTAATAGAGGTGAAGTTGGCCTTTGTTGATGATGTCAGGAGCAAACCATAGGAGTTGGATCAAGAGAATGTTTTTCTCCAACCACATGCGACTAGAGCAAAGACCTTAGATAGTGGGACCTTGCTCTACTTGGAGATAATAGAAGAACTCCAGTGCGACTATAAAGCAGAGTGGATCGACCGATGGAAAAAGCTCAAATTAGAACTTTGGGATACCATGACTGACTCATGCTCCAAGCTCTTGCCTCTGCCTATTGAAAAATCGAATAAGCCAAATTTTAATGCCAAGTTTACTTCCCCTGCCCACCTTGCTTCCTCAGCCCATTGCAATTCTTTCCCATCACACCATAGTAAGGCAAAAGCATCCTTGAGCTGGCTCTACTCCCTCGCACTCCCACTTTGTATTAGACTCCATGGCCAAGTTCAAACTTATCACCCTACATGGATCGAACTGCCCACACTTTAGATCCGAGTAGACCAACATCCCCTACCCACCGGTAAAGACAAGTAGATTTCCACACAGAAGCCCATTGGTACCTTGAGCAAGGAGGTTGTATCTCTACAACCCCTAGCTCCATACTTCTTTTTTAGCACTAGTTTTGTTGATCCAAAGTGGTAGATCATGATAGAGCATTGCCAAGTGCAGGAGCACTGGAATGTCAAAGTAGAGGAGAGGACCTAGGTATTACAGTAGGTAGTGCTAGATCTGAATTGAGATTGGAAAGTGGAATCTCACCTTCTTTAGCAGCACATTCTAGAGGAACAATGGGCTAGAGTAGCTTGGGATATGAAGAAGGCAAGTATTTCCTATCTAGTCTAGGAATTAGCAGGACCAATGCCCTACACCAAAGCATTGCCAGAGTGCCCACCTCTAGCCCAAGGCCAGAGTCCAAAAGGAAGCACACCTAGATTGGAGAGAAGAATCCCCAAATCCTAATGATCTAAGTAGGGATCAGGGAGGTAGATATCCTAATCTTGATAATGCACTCATTGAAGATCCTTTCACTCCCAACTTTGACATCTTGAAGTTAGCTAGTATTAACAAAATTTGGGCCTGATGTGAATTCCCTCTCAAGTGAT
Source organism: Lygodium microphyllum (assembly GCF_053477565.2). NCBI lineage: Eukaryota > Viridiplantae > Streptophyta > Polypodiopsida > Schizaeales > Lygodiaceae > Lygodium > Lygodium microphyllum. The sequence continues at coordinate 65,552,275 of NC_141142.1, forward strand.
GGGACCATATCCATGCCCTCCTTAGTGTGTTGATTCCAAGCATAAACTCAAACTTGAAGGAGTCTAGACCCACCTCATTCAAATTATCTTCGAGTATGACTAGGTGCAGCAACAAATCTAGCTTGGAGCCATCTACCTAGAGAAGTTTGTGGCCAAGCTCATCTACCACAACATCTTGCATCCTCCTCTCTAGACTTGCATGGATCTTTGGCTACAACAACACCATCTCCAATATAACCCATTCCCTCTACTCCAACACCAACCTTCTAGCTTGGGTAGTACCCCTTGTCTTTGGCCTCCACTAGACCCCAACCCCCCTCACCCCTTATTGCCTCCCACCCCACCTTAGGCCCTTATCGACCCACCTCTGCCCCCAAACCAAATCCAGTAGGAGGATGTACCTAGCACGGAGGATGAAGGTGATATTAGCAAAATGAGTAATTTTGTGGGTTCAAGTGCACTATGCGTGCTAGTGTTAAAAGTGGTGGTACTTAGCAACCTTTAAAGCTAGGAGCTACCAACAGTGCATTAATGAGTTGAGGATGCACAAGGAATGAAGACCATCTAGCATGGCACATGGGTGGAGAGAATATTGTAGTAGGCAGAGGGCTATATAAGGAAGGGAGAGAGGAGATCAAGGATGGCATAGTCTAGGAGATCAAGGGAAGTATCCAAGGGAAATTAGGATTCCAAAGCAAAGGACTCCCATGCTCAACTATTAGATATTTTGTATGTCCCTTCAACTAGCATGGCATCTCGAGTGCTATCTAGTAGTAGAGCTAACACATGTATTGTCCTCAGCTGCGTCCTTAGCCACAACATCTAGCAATAGTATTACCATTGTTTTGTATTCATCGGTTGTCTTGAGTTCATGAATGTTTTGTGATCCCTCACTAGTTGTCCTCAAGTACTGTGTCACTATCACTTTCCATCTCTATTGAGATAGTTGTATTATTTTCTATAGTAATATACATTCATGTTTGTTCTCTTGAGTAGATTTTGGTATTTGATTTCATTCTTGTGACTATGTTGAGCTTTGTACACGGAATGCTAACTGTAGAGTAGGACGTCGGTGTCCACCTATGTCAACTTTGAGTATGACTAGTGGTGCTTAGACCCGATTACAATTGAATACCTTTAGATGTCACCTTCTTTATAGAACCCCAAAAAGGGGTTTGATTGATGATATAAAAAATATCAAAAATCATGAAAAAGAGGAAACTCTTTTCAAAATCTGTCATAAAAGGAAAATTTAAGGAGATTGAAAACCCTAGGATGGATCCTTTGAAAAGAATCCTAGTTAAAGTGGGTTAGGAATTAGGAGCTAATATATAAGGAAACCTAGACTTGGAAGGGTAAGAACCCTAAACATTGAATTCCTCAAAAAGGAAAAATTTGCACCAAAAGCATAGCACTTTATGATGAAACTAGGACTAATTTCCCTTCCAAGAGGGATAACTGAGGTTGCACGACTACTTTAAAAGTCAAATGGAACCCTATGCTAGAGGGCTATTGACTTAGATGGATTTCATACAAGGATTTTCAAAGATAGAATTGCTTAATGCATCACAACCTGTTTGATTTGATTTTGTATCCTAAAGACACATTAGAAAGAAAGAATTGCCTAATGCATTGGAATGTCTTTGATTTAATTGAGCATTCTAAAGATACATTAGGCCATTGCAGGTTGATCTTGAAGGCCTTGCTTAAATTCTTACAAAGCTAGCTGTTGGGGTCTCTCATGAGGAGCCATTATTTGCTCTAGATGCTAGGGGCATGGACACGAGAGCTCTCTACGTAAGTAGGGGATGTACCTAGCTAGCATGCATTGAGGAGCTATGGGGGGACTATGGCCATAACTCCATTGACATGATGGGACTAGGCTAACTCCCTACTATGAGCTTGGGATAGGTCTTTCAGAAGGGTCTAATGCTAGTTGAGGGTAAATTGATGGGTTTTTATGGACGGAGTTTGATTTCTGGACTAGAAACTAAAGAAATCGTGTTATTAATGTACACATTTTTGGAATATAGATAATTTTTTCTTAAAATATTATTTTTACTTATTTTTATTTTGTGGTAAAAATTAATTAGAAAAATGAAATAATGTCTTTGAGAGAAGTAATTTGGGTGAATCCCTAATAGGTTCATCTTATGGTAGGGTGGTCTTGGTTTCCCAAAAGAACATATGCTTAGGATATGATAGGGTGCAAGTTTCTTTGTGTCATCATAGAAACCCAACTTTGCATTAGTTAAGAGGGTTGATATATCCATTTTCCCTTCATTTCTCACTCTCAGTGAACTAAGTGTGGCATTAGTCCACTTTGGTTTGGATGTTAGCATGAGCAACTACCCTTGTCCAATGCTACTAAATTGATAGGAGATGTAGAAGTCAACTAGGAATCTATAGGTTGATCCTCACGGGAATGAGACAAAGCTTCTTTTGTGAGGAAAACTCAAGAGACATTAGGTAAGAAAATTGGATTGTTCCATGGGAGTTTCAGATGTCACTACTTGGACACATCTATTGATGGAATACTAAAAACATGCCATCAAGGTTGCATTAGGTAGGCACATTACATGTAGTATCATAGCACAAATTGTAGTTCAAAACTTATGAATCGTTTGTAAAAAAATTGTCAAGAGAAATTAGAAACTCGTAAGATCTAGAAACCTTTAAACCATTGCTCTCCAACCACAAAGAAACTACATCAAAAAACCTTGTGAAGAGATTATGATTAAATTTATAACATTCTTACATGTAACACTTTTGCCACTGATGACTATTGGGTTTTTGCTAGAATGATGAATCTTGGCAAAGCTTTTGGGAATTTCAAGCTATATTCACCTTAGAATCACTCCTTGAATTTTGATTGGAGGAATCAACTTGTCTAGATTCTTAAGCAGATCTACTACCTATCTCCATTATATCATGAATGGTGTGTGTTGTTGTATTAATGCAGACTATCTCACTTGAATTGAAACAAACTTAAAGCATATCAAATGGATGGAGAACTCAAAAGCTATTAAATCATTTATCTTTGAAGAATCTAGATAAAATCCCACACTCCACATAGGAGGACAACAAATTTGTCAAAACCACTATATTTATGAAAAGTAAGTCAGATAATCCCATTTAAGAGAGTTGTGATTCTAGGTTATTCTTATTACTATAAATATTCTAAAATAGGTTATCAATACTTTCCATCCCAACTTAGGTTTTCAAATATATTTTCTCAACCCTTGAAATTGAAAATGGTTGATGTAAGAAAATTCCATAGCTAGACCTAGGAAAGATTTCTATCATGATCTAATAACCTTTATCTGTTGAAAGAAAGTAAAAGATATCTCTTATTTCTTTCAAATTGTGCCAAAATTAACATATATTTAATTATTGAGACAATAAAGCATAATTTTTTTTTACATCAAATCTTGATAACTCATATTGAACTAGTTCATTGAAATGTATTTAAGGTAACACACTTGTCCCTAGTGCCACCAAATTTCAAGAAAAGAAATTCATTTTCAAATGAGTAAAGTAGCCTGAGTTTGATGGCAAGGGTAAATACATTGAGATGGATGCCAATGTGTGGTGCACAGATCGGATGCTATATGCTCGTGTAGTGAACGTCGGAAGGTCCCCAAGAACAAAACAACTCTACTTTTTGCACAAAACTCAAGGTAGAAAGCAAGCACCACATGAACAAGAGACCAATTGGGTGCAATCTCCCCCCATGCCTTGTGTGAGTGCTCCACAAAAGCATGTATTTTATGTATTAATCATCTTCAAGCTCAAATAATAGCCCAATTTACAAAATAGCACGCTTTTGGCTTTTGAGTTTGCTTTTAGCACAAAATAGAAATAAAGCTAATAGGCGGGCGCCCAGAGAGTCAAGGCATACCCAATACAATGTCCAAATACAAATATCATATTCGTGTGCCCATGCACATAAAAAAATAATAAATAAATATCCAACGCCTTAATAAATAGGGCGACAAAATATAGGCGCCATGCCTAAGGTATGCGCCCATCAAAATATAAGTGAAAACTCGAATAGACGCTATCCTCCAATGCTTTCCTCCACCACTGTTGCTATCTCTACACATCAACTGAAGCATTCACAATCGTTAGTAAAATAATACAATTAAACCGATAAAAGTAAATACCTAGCAGTCTTCAACTACATAAATAAATCAACTGGTTAGAAAACAATCCTAACCTTAATTTATCACGAGTGCGCACTCTAAAATCATAAACGTTTATTAATTTAATATGTATTTTGCAGAATCACCCGCTATGGAATCACCCATGTACACACTAAATTAATGAAATGCTCGAAAAGGATAGGCGTCCCCATCAACTTCTCGCACAAAGAATCCACTTTGTGTATGAGCCTGAGTCAACAAAGTTTATGGAATCCACCGTAAAATCTCACAGAATCCACCGTGAAATATGCCTCCTAGCATCATACCCCCGGGGTGGGATAGCAATTGTCCTCAATTGCTATTAGCTCAATGTGGATCTAACAGAGTGGGGAAAGCATTTAAATCTCTAGCGTGCATCCATTGGGCTTCTTCAACAGGATGGTTTTTAAACTTGACTAAATATCTAGAATATCTACGGCCAATTCTAGTGGCCATAAAGTCAGTATCTATGATAGCTTCAGGTTCAAGTATCTCAGTCTCTTCATCTAGCAAATGTGGGTTTTCATAAACAGGGTGTACAGGTAATTGGCCTCTAAAGGGTCGTAATAAACTAATGTGAAAAGTGTTGTGAATTTTCCAGTGAGGTGGTAGTTCTAACTTGAATGCATTGTCACTGATTTTGTGAATGATCTTAAATGGTCCATAGAATCTAGGTGCTAATTTCACAACTGGGTATTTATCTACACTTTGTAATCTACGTTTCTCTATTCTTAACCAAACATAGTCATTATCTTTGAAATTCATGGCCTGTCTTTTCTTATTTGCTTGTTTTGTATATGATTGCTAGGCTTTGGCAATCATGTCTTTAACCTCATCAAAAATAGTAGCGTGCATGTTAGCAATATCATCAGCTTTTTGCTTGATACAGGGTCTTGGGTGCCTGCTTGTTGCATAGCATGAAGCTTTCGGTTGCATATGTGTAGGGGTCATGCTGAATTTTTTCTAGGATGTGGGTTGTTTAGGGTGGTCAATTGGTTAGTTACGTCTGTGTGTGCTTATTTTGATCGATTTCTTTTTTATAGCTATTTTGTTGTTTTGCATGCATTCTCTGTGATTGTCCGTGTTTGTGGTGTGTGTGCATATTCCATCTGAATGGCGCCTCACACACCTCCTCCTGTTCAGTATGTCCCATTGATCGGTAGGGATTATTCTTCCCTACTGACTTTTGAGCCTATTGCGAAAGCTAGCCTTGCATCTTTTGTGGCTACTTCACTCCCTTTGATTCCACACGATCCAGCCCTATGTGATGAGTTTCTTGTGTTATACAGTAAGAAGTCGGGCTTGGTTCGTGGTGCTTCCATGGTCTTGACACTTAGAGAGTTAGGGAAGGCTTTGTCTCTTCCCTACAAAGGAGAACCCTTTGTTACATCCAGACAATTATTCTCAAATGACGAGTTTCTCAAGCTGTTACAAAAGCAGACCAAAGAGATCCTTGATGTCAAGAAGGTGATTAACACTTCAGGAGTGTCTTTTTCAATGATAACTGATCCTCTCTGGAAGTTAGTCTACCAATTTCTCCAACACAGGTTCATGCCTGCCAAGACACCATCCCACTATTTGTCCGAGGAGCTCTTCATAGCTTCCAGGATGGTGTTAAAAGGGGTTGCCATTGATTAGAGTACTTACATTCTTATGAAGATGGACCAACATTTTGTCAAAGTGACTAGAGGAAATGTTACCAATGTAACCTATGGTTCCTATTTATATGCTTTCTTGACATATTCCGGCTTTAAGAAGGGTGTGCTTCCTCCTCCTCCATATGATCAAGTCCCTCCCCCTCTACCTTCAGAAGATTCAGAACTCATTGACATAGAGGATCTTGATTCCCCTCCTCCATTGGTCACTCAGCGGAAGCGCTTGAAGCGTGTGGTAGAGAAAATTCCCCCAGTCATTCCTTCAATAATAGTTCTTGCTACCTCTGGAAGTGACCTCCCTGCCTACCTCATATGCAACAACTTATTTAGGGCACATTGAGAGGGTTCTTTGAAAATATCAGTTCCTTTGCTAAACAGCTTAGTGTCAGGGGATGCCATTCCTTTTCTTTGTAACGACATCCAGAGTTCTATTGAACTCTTAGTAAAGACTGCTTGTGTTCAATAGTTATATGCTTCATTCTATGAAGAATTGATGCAATCCAAAGAGCAGTTGTATAAGGCAACCACAGAGTTAGCCTCTGCTAAAGACACTCTTGCCAATCTGTTTAAGCAAATGGAGCAACAGACACAAATGATTGAGACCCAGAGAGAATAAATATCTTCTTTGAAAACTCAGTGCAGAGGCTCAGTTAGAGGTCACTAGAGTTTTGGAAGAGAAAGAGAAAATGTTCAAAGAAGCTCAAGATTTTAAGACTCTTTTAGATACGAAACTGTCAGCTTTGCAGATTGCTCACAATACATTGGAATCCCAAGCTTCCCAGATTAAGCAGTTGCAGGACCAACTGGTGCAGTCACGGTCCATTCCTCCAAGCCCTAGTGTGCCTATGATTTCTTCTATATCTCAGCAAGACTTGGCAGTTCTCCAAAGACAGGCCACATTATGTCCGTTGTTTCAAGATAAAGCGGAAAGATTGTAGTCCAGGATGGATTTATTATGGTCTACATTTGAGCAATTTCAGGAGTATGTTCTTCCAGACCATTCCTTTTTTGTCCACTATTAACTGCAGAAGTTGGCCTTCTATATTAAGCTCTCAACGATGGATCTTCCTCTTCTAGAGGATGGTTGGAGTGGGGCTTGGTCTTCAGATTTGCTAACAGAAGTTGTCCAAATGGTCTTTGAAGATTCTGTAACGACAGATACTATGTTGCTGTCTTATATGTATCTACGAGGTGATCTGTTAATTTCAGATGATGTAGATTTAGCTTGGTATGTGGGGGATGTGGTCTTACAAGCTGCCTTATATGTCAACCATTTGGAGTTGAGGATAGATGCCATGTTCCAGTGCTATTTTTCTAAAGTGGCTGCTTGCCCTGATATTTCATGGCATTCAATGATTGATTCTGTAGTCCTGAATCAAGGCCAGAATACAACTTCTACTTATGTGCAGAGCACTAACCAACTGAGGGTGGATCTCCTAGGTTATCTTTCCAAGAACCATCCATTCGATTCATCCTTCTTTGATGCCTACCATCGACGATCTGTTTTAGGCGGTCTCTCTGTTCCTAGCTTATTGTACTATCAACAAATGGCCCATCGTTATGATGCTTATTTTTTCCTTTATCAATCCAACTTAGCAGCTATCTTACCTCTCCTTTTCCAACCTCAGGGTTTTCCTCAAATTTCAATATTTACCTATTGTTCTTTCATTGAAGATCGAGTCTTTTTCCCTTCTCCGCCATGTCCTTCCCCATCTATTCATATACCTTCTACTTTTCCTGCTTATCAATTGACACCTTTCCTAACTAATTCACTTAAATTTTTAGCCACTCCTTCTTTAGCTTATTCCTCATTTTATGATTTTGTATACCCATCTCTTCATTCTCTTTTTCTTGTTCCACTTCCATCTCCTGCCACTTCTATTTCTCAACCCCCTTAGTTGGTTAGTTGGCACGAAGGATTTGATCAGCAAATTCCGAGAAGAAGAGGATGGAGCTCAACTAATTCTCTCATGGGACCACAGATTAATTGGCCATTAATTCCAGGGGACTGGACAACTGCTAGTCAAGCATACCAAAATTTACCTCCATTTTTCTCAACAATATTCACAATCTCTAGATTCTTTAGTGAGATTGACAGCCCATTTTGCTTGGTACCTAGCATATATGCATAGGCATTCCCATAACGATCAAAAGGCCATTCCAAATCTTTGTATGAATGTCAATGTGAACGTTGATTCCCAATAGTTGGATGGCCTATATTTTCATGCCCTTTATTTACCTAGCAGATACCTTGTTTTGCTAGAACAGATGTGCTGCCTTCAGTTCTTTCAGAATCCTCCAAAATATTTTGTAGATGAGTCTTTATCCCTGGATCGCTTTTGTAATCATCAAGCCTTCAAGAGGGATCATCTTCATTGATACCCCTAAATGTATCTTTTGTGCTTCGTAATAAGACATCTTTTGGAGGTGCCATTCAGATGGTTGTATTTGTGTGTGTGTGTTGTAATAATTTTTATGTGATGAGTTCGTGCTGGTTGAATAATTTGTTCGAGAGCTCTCTTTTTAACTATTGATGGTGATGGTGGATGGAAAGCCTATGATGAAAATTTGAAGAACCTCTTATATCCTTTACAAATTTGTTATGACTTTTTATTGATTATCAGATGTGTTAATGAATAATGAAGTTTTCCTTTAGTAGTATTCTTTTCTAGAGATACATATGATAAGTTGGGATCGTGGTGGAGTAATTATTGAAGATATTGAAGAAGATTAAATTGAGCTCTTTAGTGAACTTATATTCTTCTTTTCCTTAGGTCGCAAGGACGCTTCCTTTCTAGGTGTGGGGATATGTTGAGAGTGGAAAAAGACTGAATTTTTGACTAATTTTTGTTGTTTTTGAGGTCTGAATGATTGATTTTTGATGGATTTAGAGTGATGTATGGTTGTTAATGAAAGTGTTTGAGAGTGTTTTGGATGATATTGATTATGTTTTGGAAGTTTATGATGATTTTTAGTGGAAATATGAGGCTCTGTGATAATCTGATAGGTTCTGATACCTTCTGTATAGCTTCTGTTTTGTTCTGATTTTCTTTGATGAAGGTTGAAATATTTTAAAAGCTTATTGAATAGTTTTTGATAGTTTGGAATGGTTTTAGTACGAGTTATGAGGATTTGATGTTCTTTGATGACCTTCTGTAACCCTCTGTAAACCTTCTGTAGAGCCTCTATCTCTGCTCTGTCTCTGTTCTATCTTTGCTCTGTTCCTATTCTGTTCTGTTCTGTAGATCTTTTGTAAGTGTTATGTAGAATGTGTGTGTGACATTGGGAAAGTTTTCTAAGTTTTGGAAAGGATGAATCTAAGTTCAAAAGAGCTAAAGAAAATGGAAGAAGCAGCTGCTGAAGATTGAAGAGAAGGCTGGAGTGACAGTGACAATAGTGAGCTATGAAGAGACACTGTAGTGGCTTTGGTGCCTCTTCGCATCAGACATACCTCTTGGGAGGTGCATCCATGACCTAAGAATGATTATTGAGAGCCATTATTGAGTATTGTAGTGAGGAGATGATGTACTATTTTGAGAGAGAGAGAGAGAGAGAGAGAGAGAGAGAGAGAGAGAGAGAGAGAGAGAGAGAGAGAGAGAGAGAGAGAGAGAGAGAGAGAGAGAGAGAGAGAGAGAGAGAGAGAGAGAGAGAGAGAGAGAGAGAGCCAATTCTATTAAAATAGTGTATCGGTATATGAGAGATTGAGAGAAAGAACTATGAAGACATTGAAGATGAATACTATGTGATTGTTTTTCATTCAAAAATGGTGTATTCTTTTATATTTTTGTTCTATTGATGGATTCTATGAAGATGTTGAAGATTATGGTTGATTCTATCAAATCGTGGGAGATATCTACTATGATGCTGTGTGAAGAATTGCTGTTTTCTTTGTTTTGGTCATCAAAAGAATGAAATAAAAGCTTGTTGATGTTACAAGATATATTTTATGGCAGTAGAAACCCCTTTTCCTTGGTGTCTCTCTTGGGGCTCCAGATGCAAAAAAAAAAGAGCAAGACAATAGAGAGACAAGGTGGAACTAAGATTCCTTGAATGCAACGAAATGCACCTCTATGAGAATTTTTCAAAAAAAGGTTTCCACTAGGAAGGCTATCATTACATATTTACCTTTTGGCCTCTTTGGAGGAAATCTAGTTTCACCTAATGATCTAAGAGAAAGATTAATCTGATGAGTCATATTGTTATTGCACTTACAATAGGAAGATATGCCATTGACATAGAAGCAAAAACCCCAACACCTAAAATTGAGAAGAAAGAAATCACTAAGATAGGGGAATTCCATGATCCTAACCATCATATGAAAATACTAGGGAGAAGGTCAAAGGCTATATATAAGAGGATCAACTTCACCTTAATGATATAGAGTCAGTTTTGGAAGAAAATGCCTAGGATTTGTTGAACATGGAGCCACAACACCATTCCCAACATACATGAAAACAATTGAAAATTGTTAATGAGAGAATTGAGAGGTTAGAGAAAGAAGAGCATAGGAGAAAGAAAAGAGTGATGAGGAGAGAAAAATACTAGAAAGTTAGGAAAGAAGAGAGGGAAGCCATAGAAGTTGTGAACAAGAAGGTGAGGTAAGAGATATAAATGTATTAATGTTCAAAAGATGTCAAAATTTACATGTCTCACCCCTTTTATACATATGTCATTATGACAAGGTATTATAAATAATTTCACACTAATATATATCTTCTTTCAAGCTTCTTACAATCTATCCCTTCCCAAAGGTTTTTGCCCACAAAACAAACTTAGAATGGCTAGAAAGTATAGATGAAATAGAGCACTACTATGATTTCAGATATACAAAGTATATAAATGAATGAAAGATTACAGATAAATTGACTGAAATGAAGACATGAAGGTAACCCTTAGCTATGTACATGATCTTGATGTCTTCAAAAGAGTTTAGAGCTTATAAGTATTCAATAAATAAGCTTAAAAATGAAGCATGTCACATATCCAAACGTATCTTTTGAAGAGCACTTTTGCCCTATATAGGTGACATATTTTTGAAAATTTGGTAGAATAAAAACTGTCCTAAAATAGACTATTGTCAAGACTCTGTATGCTCCATAACTAGGTCCACTATAGTTATACTTCAGCCACCACCAATGCATCTCATAGATAAGGAAACTAGTGTCATATAGATTCATGCCTCCAAGAAGCTTCTTGAGGTGGTAAACCTCTCCATCTAATCAATTCAATGATAGACCGAGAGTGAAGCTTCTTCTCATGCCGATCTATGATCGCCTCAAGGATATACTAAATAAGATCTTCTTCATCTATAGGTGGTAGCTCATCAACTATATCCACAAGAGTACCATACAAGGGCTTGAGCTAACTAACATGGAATACATTATGAATCTTAGTAGAAGAGAGTAGTTCCAATCTATATGCCAAGTCTCTAATGCACTTTAGGATCTTGTAGGGTCCATCAAACTTGTGAGCAAGCTTGTTAATGGATTTATCCTTCAAGGTAGAGAGTAATGAGACTTGCACACTTTCAACAAAACTAATTCTCCTTCTTGGAACTCTAAATGTTGCCTTTTCTCATCTGCATACATCTTCATTTGATCTTGGGCCTTCCTAAGATTCATCTTACAATGTTGCAGAAGGGTCTACATTCTTTCCAAATCTTCTATCCCATGAGGATTGATTTTCTCATTGAAAATGATTGTGGATAATGGCACCTTATAACCACATATAGCCTCAAAGTGTGAAACTCCAATATTAGCATGAGTGGAGTTATTATAGGCAAACTCAGCCAAATGTAACCAAGAATCCCATGCATGTTGCACATCATGACAGAAATGGTGAATGTAAGTCTCCAACCACTTATTTACCTTTTCTGTCTAGCCATAAGTTTGTGGGTAATACATTGTAAAAGGAGCCAATTTAGTACCTATGGAGCTGAATACCGCATGTCGAAAGTTACTCATGAACTTTAAATCCCTATCATGTACAATCACCTACGGTAATCATTGTAACCTAAAGATTTACTCCATAAATTGATTAGCCACCTATGAAGTAGTGAATTGTGTCTTGGTAGAAATAGAGTAGGCTACCTTGGTGATCCTATCCATGACCATATAGATACTTTTCCATACCCTTTTGGTAGTAGGTAAACTAGTAATGAAGTCCACGATAATAAGCATCCACTTGTCCCCAAGAAAATATAGTGGTTGCAACAAACCACCTGGCTTATGGGTGTTGTCCTCATTTTTCTGAAAGGCATACACTTCATAACAAAATCCTTAACATCTTTCCATAGTCACTCTATAAATTTTCATATGAAAGAAGAAGTAGAGGGAATAATAATCTTGCCAGTGACTAGATTAGGCTATTTTTAAGCTAATGATGTGAGTTTTTATCCATGAGACCTTGTTGTAATTTCTGAAAAACATGGCTAAGCTCATCATCCAAAAGATAGACTTCCTATAATTCTTTAATCCAATCACTCCACATGTGGGAAAGAGAATCGGCTACCCCATTATCTTTGTTGCTCAGATAAGTAATATGAAAAAGCAAAATTTTGCAAATGATCTATCCACCTACGCTAATTAGGAGTAAGATTTGATTGAGTGAGGAAATACTTTAGTTGTGATCACTTTAAACTCTAAGCCGGCTACCATACAAGTAATGGTGCCACTTCTTTATCACATGTAAAATAGCCAACATCTCTTAGTCATAGACATTCATAGTCATTTTCTTATCTGTAAGCTTGTGACTTTCAAAGGTAATAACTCCATGCTCCTGTAATAAAATAGCCCCTATGCCATGGCCACTGGTATTACACTATATGGTAAACTCTTTTGAAAAATCCAGATATACTAGGATAGGAGCACAAGTAGGAGTTACTTTAATTGGTTGAAGCTACTATCTGTAAGTACATCCCAAAAGAAAGCTTCATTCTTCAACCTCTTAGTCTCAAATGAGCTATGATAATCGTATAATGCTTAATGAACTGATGATAGACCAAGAAAGCCTTTAAGTAAAGTAGTGATAGTAGGTGTTGGCCAATCTTTAACACACTCCACCTTCTTAGGGTCAACTTGTATCCCTTTTTCATCGACAATATGGCCCAAGTACTCCACCTCAGTCTACATGAAAGAGAGCACTTCTTCTTCTTAACAAAGAGTTTGTGATGTCTCAATACATCAAAAACCTTCCTCATATGTGATAAATGGTCATGTGAAGTCTTGTTGTAAGTCAATATGCCATCAAAGAAGACTAGAACAAACAGGAAGAGGAAAGGCTACAAAATCTTATTCATCAGGCTCTAGAAGGTAGTTGGAGCATTAGTATGCCCAAATGGCATCACTAGAAAATGCTATAGTCCATGATCATTCCTAATGGTAGTTTTAACTGCATCACCCTCTCGCATATGGATCTGATGATATCCTGATCTCAAATCAATTTTGGTAAAGAATCTAGCCCCCTTGAGCTCATCAAGCAAATTATCAACTCTAGGTATTGGATACCTATTCTTCATTGTGATCTTGTTTAGATCCCTATAGTCAATACATATCCTAAAGGATACATCTTTCTTCTTCACTAATAAGATTGGAGATGCATAAGGTGAAGAACTAGGTTCAATGAGCCCCATCTTTAGAAGCTCCTTGATTTTCATGGCTACTCTTCATGCTCACACTTAGATAATGTGTAGGGTGGCTTATTGATTGGCTTTGAGTTTGGCTCCAAATGGATAGGGTGATCCACTGCTCTCTTAGGAGGTAATGAAGTAAATACTTCAAATAAATCCTTGTACTCCTCAAGAAGAGCTTTTAAAGTTGGATGATTTGTTGAGTTTTTGGACTGATATTCAATCTCTTTATTCAGGTGTAAGATAAAAACCTATGATTGTCTCTTGTGCTCCTTCTTGAGTTGTTGAATTGTGATAAGGTGCAAATTAGATTTATTAGAGAATCTTTGTAACAAACTCCATATAAAGCTGTGAGAGATCCATAGTAATCTTTTCCAATACCATTAGCCAATCACATCCGAGCACAACATTTGTGGGTCCCATTTCCAAAGTAACCAGGTTTACTTTTGCTTTATAATTTTTAGCCAATTGTAAGAAAACCTGTGGATATATTTAAGTGCTATTTTCTTCTTCGCTATTTTCTACTCTAACTCTTATGGGTTGATGTAGATCAATGGGAAGACAATTCAATCTGTCTATAACTGACTTATTCACAAAACTGTGTGTACTACCATTGTCTATTAGGATAAATACATCCTTTTCATGAATATTACCCTTCATAGAAAGTGTATTAGGACTCTTAGAACCTATCTAAAGCATCCATGGAGATGGAACAATTAGTGGCATCATGTGGCTCATCAAGAATTTGTCCTAGATCAAAAGGAATACTACCACCCAGTTCAAAAGAAAAAGTGTCAACAAGATCATAAAACTATTATTGCCCAACTTCCTCTTCAACATCTTTAGTTTTAGTGATAGTCACAAATGCATTTACCTCATCATTGTCATCCTCTAAGTCTTTAAAGACTAACATACTATATGGACCTTGGCTTTTGCATTCTTGTATGCACACTTTGTTGCATAATTGGTTGTATACTTCTCTCCACATTTGAAACATAAGCCTTTTTCTTTTCTTTTCTTTTCTTGTAGAGGTCCATAAGAATAGACTTTGGATTAACATTGGGGTTGAAGTAGTTCTAAACTTGTTGTCCCCTTGTTTAAAATCCACCAATGGACTACTTGTTATCCTGAAATTACCTTGAGGCCTTGAAGCATTGAATGATGGATAAGTTGGCACTCTAAAGCTCCCACTTTGGTGCATGATTGCTGCCATAAATATTGCCAACTTGTCCCTATTTTAAAACAATTTTTGGTTGTCCATAATTAAGATTGAAATGAGGACTCTCTTCTATACTTTCTTCCATAACATTCCGCAAGCTTAATGGCTTTGAAAAGAGTGGTGGGATTTTGTGCCATAACATCGATTGATAAAGAAGGTTCTAAACCATACATATACTTGTGGAGTTTAGTTTCATCTCTTATACTTTTTACATACATGGTGAGGTGGAGAATTAGTTTGTATAATCTTATATACTTAGGCCTCTTTTCTCTAATCCATACCATCTTTGTGCCAATTTCTCTTTTTCAAGAGGATGAAGACGACTACCTATTGTACTTTGCCAAAATGACTTTGTCTTTCAATTCTCTTTGATGAAAAGGTTACTATTCCAAAAATAGGCATTGAATCTCCAAAATGAGATGGTACTCTTCCAAAAGGTGATTGAGAGTTAGTGTGGAACCTTTTGGATGGTAAAGGACCTCTACAAACTTGAGGATTCATTCCTCCATAAGCTTGGGGATTAGCACTATTCATGTTACCCAAATAGTCATCATGCCTTGTGAAGTCTCTCCTACTTCATATTGACTATTGGCAATGCCCCTTCATCTAATAATTCCTTGACTTTGACCATTTTGATTAGGTGGTTGAAGTGGGACTGACGGATCACTGTTTGATTGTGCTTTTTCCCTAGCATCCTTAGTTCCCGTTTGCATTTGCATCCTTTGAGAGAATTGAGCCATGATTTGCACATTGGATTCTACTAATTTGTCAATTGAAGCTTTATTTGGGTAGTGAAATCCACCAAGTCCTCAGTAGAAGACTTTGTTTGATGATTAAACAACACCATTTGTTTAACGCTATGGGTAGTAGCTCCATATGCCTTTGAGCATCTCTATTCTCATGTTCACACATGGTATGATTAAGATCACTAAGTTCTCATTGCATTTGAGGCTCTTCAAGTTTTTTTGAGGTGTATTTTCCAGCAAGTTATCTCTGATTTGTTGGGCATATTCATCTTGGGCCTTACTCTTCCCTTTATGACTTGCAATAATAGTGTAGTCCTATAGGACCCCTGCTTAGTAAATTGGCTATAACTTGAGCTAGAAAACTCTGATTCTCAAACTTTTTCATTCAAAATGGAGCCAATGATGCCCTCTTTGGTGAGATGTACCACGTTATAATAGGTTTAGAATAGAAAATTTTGTAATCCAATATCTAAGATTGAACTATCCAAGCTTGCATTTTGTTTTTGCCTGTAAGTGCCCTGTTTCTACCTATGAGAGAAAAATGGTTGTACCTTAGGAATTCTAAACCCTATGGGGAGATGAATAGGACTTGTGGGAAACTTGTAGTACTTGCATCTATATCTCATAATGAAAGTGGTGCCTGTAGTGACCTATCTATATCTTGTAGTATACTGTAAAAGCCATATTTTACCTTGTTTTGATCTTCAAGATACTTGAATCTTTGAGAGTGCTTGAATCTTCAATTCTCCACTCATAGTACCTATGTGAGGGATAAAATGGCATGATAGGCTCCCTACATGGGCTTTAAATCACTGGGAGGTGGGCAAACTTCCCCTTAGGTCGATTGGTTGCACCCTTTCGAGATCTTTAATAGTGGCAAAGGGTCACCTCTTTATTGTCTCACTATCTCCCTCGGCATCCACCTTTTTCCTTGGTGGAAATCTCAACATAGAAGTGATATACTTCTCTAATCAATTAGCATGATATGCATTACTGAAATTTCCATTCAGCTCATTCCATGAGATGCAATAGGATTGAATTTGGCAAAATAAATAGGGAGACAATCTTACCATGCAATGATTTACTCAATTGACTTACCCTTTACAATGATTATAATATAATTTTCCATAAATCAAGCAATCATCAAGTAATAAATTTAATCAATCAATTGGGCTTTAACAAATGAGATTAAATGTAATGTTGAAAACTCAAGCAAGAGCTTCTAATTCATTGCTTGAATCAAGTAAGCAGTGCACTCCATGAATGGGCTGATTTAACCAATGATAAGCTGCTATTTGATATAAAATTTTCAATTCTTTAATCTCTCAATCAAATGGATGAAGCTTAACAGTTGGATAAATAAGAGAGATCAATAATTGAAGAGAAATACCTCTTGCATAGCTTGATGAAGGCTTGAATGATCCCCAAATGCTTGATGAAGCCTCCTATTGCCTAATATGACTGAAATAACATTCAATCCTTGCTTGTTGGATGCTTGGAAGCAATATTGAAACCTTAGAAGCTTAAGATTGAAGCATTGAATCCATTTCTTCCAAATCTTGACTCCATGAAAGCTCTTGAGGTCGAATCTTAGCCAATCTTGTTCAATCCTTGCAATTTCTTCAAGAAATCTTTACTAGAATGAATCCAAGGGCTGAAATGATGAAGAATCTTCAAGAAATTTGAGAGAAGTTGGAGCTTGGACTGAAGCTTTCATGGTTGTCCATGGACTGCACTATGAGGGTTTCAAGAGAGCAAAAGGATGAGAAATAGACCTTCATGTGGGAGTCTAGACATTAGAAACTTAAATTATATTGTGCCAATGAGGGTTTAGAAGCATCAATGCTAACTAGGAGGTGGAGAAATGATGAAGAATGGGCTAAAAAAATCACTGTAAATTTTGGGCTATTGTCTCCTCCACGTGGCATCATCCTTAGCATTCAAAATGGTATATAGAGTTTGATGCCTAGAAGCTTCTTATACCATCCATTCTTGAAGAGAAGTAAGATTCATGGAGAAAGATGAAGTTTAAGGGCTGAAGGTTCCATGGAGACCTCAGCCATAAAGAAAAAGAAGCTCTTTTCTAAAATGTAGCCACAATTTATATTTTTTCTAAGTTTGGTTAATCCCTATTCTACCCAGTTACCCTCAAAATAGCTTGTAATGGATTCATGACCTGCCATTTTAGCCATAGCTTAGCTAAATCTCTCCAAGATCTTTGTCAGAGCTCCAATACTCTTAGAAGAACTTTTGTAAGTACTTGCCACATGGCTTCTGTACTCTGCTGTCCAAGATTTAATGGTGGAAAATTGGAGAAAATATGTCTAAAATGAGAAAATCAAGTGGATCAAAAGCCTATGCTTTGATACAATTTGTTAAGGAGAGAACTGAGAGGTGAGAGAAAGAAGAGCAAAGGAGAGAGAAAAGAGTGACAAGGAGAGACAAAGACTAGCCTAGTTAAGAAAGAAGAGAGAGAATCCATAAAGTTATGAACAAGAAGGTGAGACACGAGATAATAAATGTATTAATGCTCAAAAGATGTCAAAATTTACATGTCGTCTCACCCCTTTTATACCTATGTTAGTGTGACAAGGTATTATTAATAATTCCACAACAAAATATATCTTCTTCCTAGCTTCTTACAAAAATCATGAATCTAACCCAAATTTCTAAGAATATGAAGCAAATCCAACCATGTCCTTCCATGGGTAGGCTCCTAAAATTTGAAGACCTAAGAAGAATAAGTTTGATGAAGTAGATACTAGTTTAATAGCTAGTCTAGTCCCCACTAAAGTATCAATGCCTCTTAGTTTTTGGATGAAGAAAAACACAATAATGTGGCAAGATTTTAAAGCTTGGATAAATGGACATGAAAATCCAATAACCAATGGACCTTCAAAGCCAATAACCAATGCAAATATGTAAGAGCTTGATCCCAACAAACACATACCTAGCTTAACACTTAACCTACTCATTGCTCAAAGCTTTGCAAATCAATGCCTTTTGGGAAGGGACTAAAATGCATGTAGTCTTACCAATAGAGGCCTTAGAAAACACCACTCAAAGATAGATTGGTGACACTAGAGCAAGTGTAAATATTCTAAGTCATGCAAGCATGTGATAGTCTCCCTATAGAGTTTGCTTGCTTCAATATAGAATTGGCCAATGAAAGAAGGGGGAGAGTCTCAAAGGATTCATCAATCGGAAGTATAGGTGTCCAATTTTATGTGAACTTCATCATCATGAAGGGAGTGGACTAACATCCTACTTGGAAAACCATGGATGTGAAGTGCTCACTTGAAGGCTAGGGTAATGGAATAATATTTTTTTGAAAACCAAAGACAAATAGTCCATGTAGAGATGGGCACCTACTAGAAGACTTTATCATTTGATCTAGATGCCATTTTTGTGATGCTCAACGACATTTGCAAGCCATACCTAATATGGATCTCACTAAGTACATTTCTTGCCCATAGGACAAGTGCCATTGGATGTAGATCCTTGTTACAACCATCTATTTTTAATTCTTAGATGACAAGGATGATTATAAGAGAGTTTTTGAGAAAGTAAGTAAACAAGGAAAGGTCATAGCCATGAGTGGAGGCTTGGACAAAGCCCTATTCTCAATGCCTCTTTGTATAATGGCAAGTAGTGCAAATGAAGGAAAAAATCATGGCATCATGAAGTTCAAGTACCTACCTATAAGTTAGAGTTGATCAAAGTCATTGAGTTCCTTAGATGAGCATTAAAGAACAATCCAATAGAAAATTTGAAGCCCCTAAAAGAACTCTTGGAAGTTCACAAATGGAAGTGAATAAAGGTACATGACCTAAACATCATGTATAACTATGCTATCTTAGGGAACAAACGAGCTTTACTGTGATAGTGAACAAATCAATAATGAGTCATCCAAAGGAGAAGACTTAGAAGATGAGTGTAGAAATGATGAATCAATAGCTATATATCTAGTAAACATCATAGAAGTTGACCACAAACTAGTGCCATTGGCTTATATTAGGGCCAAGGTTATCGCAAAAAGAGAGCACACCTAAATGCTCTCATTGAAGAGGGATCCAATTACAATATTTCAATGTATGATACTTAGATACTGATTGGGAAACCTTAATGATCCCAATAACTATCAAAATTAACCCATATGAAGGTAAGTAGTGAAATCTACTAGGAAAATGCACGATTAGTCTAAACATCAATGTTGAAATTGTCCTAATGATTTTTTATGTGATAGCAAATGTAGAGGAAGTTGGGAATAAAATCCTATTGGATAAAACCTTCAAATGATAGGGTAAGTGTGATTTCAATTATGACACTCAATGCATATACACATCCTTACCTAATGTGAACATCATCATGGATTTCAACAAGGCTAATATTATTTCCACAAAATAGAGTACACCACCAATGACTTCAGCAGAACTTGATAACACCTCTAGTGAGGGGGATAAAGCCTTGCTCAAGGACTATTGAAATCATAAAAGGATAAATAAAAATTGGTGAGTAGGGTACCTAATCCTAAACAAGCCCAAAATAACTAGATCCTAAGGGTAAAAAGCAACAATAATCACATCTTGTAAAACAAGTAAATAGGTCTACTTTATAATCTAGGACCATTGTGTCATCAATACTAGAGAATAATTAGCATTAAGCCATGATGGTCCCCCAAGTCCTTATTGTATGATCAACGTTACTATACTAGAAATACAAGGATCTAGCTACCCAAGCTTTAACAACCATTTGCTCCTACATGAGCTACCAAGACATCCTTGGGAATGATCAAAGAACTTACTAAACTTGTGGTTGGTTGTAGAAAAAACAAACCAACAATGAAGGCCATGACATAGCCCCATGTTATCTCGAGTGTCCTAAATAGAAGAAGGTACTCCAACCATAATCATGGACCATAAAGAAATTGATGCCACAATATCCTCTAGTTGCTATCAAAGCCCCAAACAATGACTTTCACCAATTCCCCTTGCTCTTCTCAATCTTTGAAAATCACTCCTTTTGTAATCTAGAATTCATTAAAGTCACAAAAACCACCATTAGCTACTTCATTATAAACAATCGATAATGTCAAGTAGAACCAAAGAAACAACCATAATAAAAGGAAAGAGTGAATCTAGAATTCACATTCAATACCTCCATGAGTTTTGAATAATCGTAATCTTCAAATATGTGTTACTAAATTTGAACCACCTCAAGGTTTATGCATATCATGTAATAGACCATTAATCCTAGAACTAGCCAACCACTAATAAGGCTACAAATATGGGTGAGACTATTGACATATGCATTTAATTGCTAGATAATACTTTCACTTTGTTTGCTCCTAGCTATGATCACATAGATTTAGGTCATTCAGATAGCAAGATGGCCAAAGCAATAAAATACTTTCGTGTTTCCAAGAGGAGTATGAACTCATATTTAGTAAGTGTACCAAATCATAGTAGAGAAACTAATAACAATTTTTAAAAAAAATCTCTATGTGGCCATTTGATCACTTCTTTCAAGCTTAGCTATGTAGATATCACACAAGAAGACCTAGATGATTTGGACCATCCATCAAAATCAGAATCTCCCTTTTGCAAAAGTGATTCACTTTGTGACATACCTAGGAGGTGATGTTTAGTAGTCATCAGACATGTTGCTTGAGTAACACCATCCGAAACCCTTAGGATTCGGAGACTTAGCTAGTTAAGTGACTTACTAAGTCTACCTCCTTGAAAAAAAATATAATGTCTCAACCACCAAGATTGACTTGAGGTTCTTATGACTTCTTGATCTCTATCAATAATATAATGCTATGTCAGGGTCACTTTATAATGAGTCAAGGATAAGAGAGGACTAGGATTACACTTGACTCAAAGAGAGTGAGATACAATGGTAATTTGAGCATTGACTCTTCTACCTTAGCATAATCTTACTTAGGCTCCCTAAAATTGTACTAGTCACATTCAATAAATCAACCCTAGGTAATGAAACATTCAGTCCTTCCTATAAATCTGTTTAGGAAACTACCCAACTTCTTTGTATCAACCCAACCTAAGTTTCAGCCTCAATCCAACTAATATGCCATCATTAGATATTTTGACACCTTCTTGGGCTCCCTTCTCTGACCCCTTTCTAGAATTGAGGTTTGCTAGTGCCCATACACCTTACTTATCAAGGATTTCTTCTCTCATCATAGGTAGAAATGGGTTTAACATTAATACAACTAGAACCCCCATTTTGCCCCATGCCACCATAGGTTGGAATCTTCCTCAAATGTTTGGCCTCATCATCCTAGGTGCGAGTGATCTTTACACTATAGGCACAATAATATATCTAGCAGGGTGATAAATCCAACCCTAGTAAGGCTCAAGGGAGAGTACAATGCAAAAAAATTCTTCTTGAATCAAGTACCAAATTTGGTGGTCTTCCATTGTGCAAAACCTTTGCTAACATTGCACTTTTGCTTTGTATCTACATACATTTGAGCATTTAAAAAGTTCCTCTTTTTCCAAAATCATTATACAGTAAGCATTGTTAAATTTTTCAAAGAGGGACATGGTATGTCCTACTCTAGATGAGTATCAATTGACACTTTTCAAGAAAATTATAATGGAAGAGCTTCCACAATATCGAGCAAATTCAGAGGAGTTGCATGCAGAGTATGGCCTGAGTCTGGAAGGGGTGCTTCCAAAGGACTTAAGTGATGATGCCCTCCCTGAAGAGTAATGGTTGACAATCTTCAAGCACAAGTATAAAAAATGTGCAAAGATTTACTTGCATCACGTGCACCCTCACTAGGTGGATGGTTTACAGATTATTTTTTCACAAGGTGTATTAGGCACCCCCATATTGTAGTGAAATCAATGACAAGTTTGTGTGTTGCTATGTGTTTGAGTGATGCCATGCCGTGACAAAAGATCCCATAGGCCACAAAGTGGCATAGGCCATGCTTGGGAAAAGTGTAATTTAGATGTGCTTTGGTACTTTGTGATATTAATGTGCTTTTTGAATCTTTGGTACTTTTGGTGCTACCTTTGAATAATTTTTGTGATAAGGTGCTTTTTAAAACCAGTTGTATGTATTTTTGGTATCTTTTCATAGTTCTACTCCTCTTTGGTACACTTCGAGCTCTTTGGTATGTTTGACACATTTGTAGTTTTTGGTATATTTGGTGCTTTTTGATCTTGGTATTGCCTCACTTTTTTTGGTAGTTTTGGTATTTTTTCATACATTTTGAACCGTCTAGTATTTGAAGCACTTAGTGAACTTTGCTACATTTGGTGCCTTTTGGTACCTTTGGTACTAAGTTGTTTTCTAGTTTTCTTTGGTATCTTGGTTCCTATTTGGTACCTTTGGTACTAAGTTATTTTCTAGTTCTTTTTGGTACCTTTGCTTCATATTTGAAGCATTTGGTGAACTTTTGTATATTTGGTGCCTTTTGCTAGCTTTGATACTAAGTTGTTTTCTAGTTCTCTTTGGTACTTTTGGTGCATTATAGTACAACCTTTGGCTATTTTTGTATTGGCTCTAGCTATTATTGGTATATTTTGATACATTTGGTGCTCTTTGGTACATTTTGTTGAGATGTCAAGCTCTACATGTGTTGGCATCCACTACATGCCTTGGTGATGTGGCACAATATTATTCACTAGCATGTTAGGTGGCCAACATGAGGATACACTAGTGACTCTACAACTAGACTACACCCACGTAGTCCATCCTTGGTTATGGCATATTTATTATGCCACCTCTTCTTTCCTAGCGAGTTCACACTTAGCGACTGTGTGTACATATATGGTGATCCTTTCATATTAGTCTTTTATCATGTTATAGACTTAGTTCTTTTTGTGAAAGAAGAAGAAGAAGAAGATTTCATCCCTATCTCTCTATGTGTTCAAGTCTCCATTGCTTTTGTGTGTGTGTGCTCTTGGGTACTTCACCTCTCTCCTCTCTTGTATGTTTTCATGGTATCAGAGCTGTCCCATAATTGTGTGGAGCTAGATTGAAGGTTGAGGTGAAGGCGTTGGAGCATAGAAGTAAGCAAGTAAGCAACGTGTAAGAAGCTCTTTCACCTTACTCGATTTGCCTTAGGTATAGCCATAGGAGGTGCTTGAGGCTGGTAGGGCTACAGTCTTCGATTATAGTGAAACTTAGTGAGCAAAAAGAATGGTGTATATACTACAGATAGCCCTTTAAGATTCTCTTACTGTGATTTTTGGCATTTGAGGTCATGTCTACCTTTGTTCTAGACTTGCAAATGGTCTTGACAACAATTTTAAGATATACTATAGTTTCGGCTACATTGGTTGTTTATAGGTGCACAAGTTACAAATTTTGAATCTATAAGGTTTCAAGTGTTTGCTAGGTTGCTGACATAAAAGGCATTTTCATATAGATTGCAAATTGTAGTCATTGTTGTACAATTAGTGAATAGGTTAAATGGTTAGTTGTGGTGCATTTGGTATCATGTTACTTGTAGATTACATGTTTTGTAAGGTTTTCAGTTTTGTCAGAATGTCTAACAACTTTAAACACATTGTCATTGAGAAGCTTGATAATAAAAATTATCCTGGATGAAAGTTTAGGATGACAAATTTCTTGAAGAGTAAAGGTGTTTATAATTACATTGAAGGAGACATGGCAGTAGCACCTAAAGTCCTTGTATGAAATAGTATTGCACAGAACAACTAAAGGCTAAGAAAGATTGGGAGAAGACATAGAGAGTAAAGTCATGTATTGGCTATCTGTCTAAGTGTCACAGATAGCATGATGGGCTATTTAAAAGAATTTAAAACCCTTGATTTTGCATGGAAGAAATTGGCAAGACTGTTTGTAGTAAATAGAAAGGCTGGAAAGTTGCAGCTCAAGTCAAAGCTGAATCAAGTGAAAAGAGGGAACCTATCTATTAATGATTATGCCTTGAAGTTCAAGAGTGTTGTGGAAGCTCTTGAATCTATTAGCATGGTAGTTGATGATGATGATATTGTGTATACATGCTTAGATGAACTTGGAGATGAATAGAAGAGCTTTAGGTCATCTATGAGTACAATTGGTGATATTCTTGATTTGGTAGATGATTACTATGTTGATACTTGAGGAGAAGAACCTTGGCTTGGATTTCTCTTCTTCTCAAAGCAATAACAAGTCTTAACAAGTGTTTCACTTTACTAGCAAAGGTAGAGGTTGTGGTAGAGGTCAAGGTGGTGGTCATGGTAAAGGTTATGATATATAGAAAAATAGAGGAGGACAGTCCCAAGGACGAGGGAGCCAAAGAGGGCAAGTTGTAGATTCTTATAGCAACATAATTTTGGTGATAACATAGAATATTGACATTGTGGTAAAAAAGGCTACATTTCTAAAAATTACTTCAAAAATAAGGTTGAAATTAGAAATGAGAAAAAATAGCAAGGTAATTATGCATCTAGAGTAGAAAAAAT
The DNA here is from genome assembly GCF_053477565.2 of Lygodium microphyllum. NCBI lineage: Eukaryota > Viridiplantae > Streptophyta > Polypodiopsida > Schizaeales > Lygodiaceae > Lygodium > Lygodium microphyllum. The sequence goes on from NC_141142.1 coordinate 65,577,152, forward strand.
GATGGTAAAAGTGAACAATTGTTTGTTATGCAATACTCTATGAATACTACGACTATTAATGGTTCATCAAAGAATGACGTATGATATGTAGATTCAGGTGCCTCTAACCACATGACTTGTCATAGAGAGTGGTTTAGAGAGATGTGCAATCTAGAGTCTTTGGGCCATGTGGAGCTAGGGGATGATACAGTTCATCCCATTACTCATGTTAAAAATGTTATTTTGAGTATGCAAGATGGAAAAACTAAGTACTTGACTGATGTGTTGCATGTACCACATATTATAAAAAACTTAATTCTGTTGGTCAGATGGTAGAATAGGAATTTGAGGTTCGGTTCGCATCTAATGGTTATTATGTAGAATATCTAAACAATGATTATAGGTTGAAGGGAAACATGTTAACAAATTGTTTATTCTTGATGTAAGTCTTCTGAAGTGGATGCTGCCACATTGGCACAAGATTTAGGTGTGGTGGTTGATATGAAAATTTGGCACAAGAGAATTGGTCATGTGAATGTGCAGTGGTTGAAAGACATGTAGTCAAAATAGATTGTGGATGTCTTGCCTAAGTTTAGAGTTGATGGGATGCACAAAGTATGTGAAGCATGTCAACTTGGAAAGCAAGTAGGGTGCACATTTCCACATGAAAAGCATGTATGCAAGAAGCACTTGAATTGATACATTTTGATGTGTGGATTCCTATAAAGCTTGCAACTTTGAGTGGTTGCAGGTATTATGTTTCCTTCATTGATGATCATACTCGTAAAGTATAGTTTACTTCATGCATGAGAAAAGTAAGGTGTTCACTCACCTTAAAAGCTTTAAAGCTTTGGTTAAGAAGAAGATAAGGCTACATATTAAATGCCTAAGATCAAATGGAGGGGCAGAATATCTCTCCAATGTTTTTTTTTAAAAATTTTTTGCACAAAAATGGTATACAGAGGTAGTATATATGTAAATATACTCCAATGAACAAAATGGAGTTAAGTAGAAAAATATGTATATTACAGAGGTGGCTCATGAATTGATGTTAGAAAGAAACTTGTCTCATTACTATTGGGCTAAAGCAATTTTACTACTACTATATATATTATGAGCAAGATATCCACTACTATTGTACTTGACTGCAAATAGGTTTACAAGGTCAGATGGATCTATTGAGCGCTATAAGGCATGGCTAGTTGCTAAAGGGTATGCACGGACTCATGGTATTGATTATGAGGAGACATTTTCTATAATGGCTAAATATATGTGGATGATTTGATCATTATGGGTGATAGTGAGATATAGATTGACAATGTGAAGAGTCTTCTCAAGGATAAATTTGAGATGAAGGATTTAGGAGAGCTGCGCTACTTTCTTAGCATAGAGATAATCGAGACTCCAAAGAGTATATGGTTGTCATAGAGACAATATGCATTGGATATGTTGAAGAAGTATGTTATGGATAATTGCAAGCATATTTCTATATCTTTGGATGTTAATGCCAAGATTAGTGTACATGTGGGTGACTTGATTGAGAACATCACTATGTATCAAAAGATTGTCGTCAGCCTTATCTATTTGATGATCACTAGGCTAGACCTAAACTACACAGTTGGTTCAATTTATGCAGCTTCACGAAAGCCACATTTGGATATAGTGCGACACACATTGCACTATGTGAAGTCCACATTGGACTATGTCTTATTCTACAATGCAGGTGTACCATTAGTATTGCATGGTAATGCAAATGTAGATTGGGATGGTAGTATTCTAAACAGGAGATTTGCCAGTGGATTTTCTTTGGAAGTGCTGCTATTACTTGGAGTAGTAAGAAATAGCCAATAGTTGCCTTGTTTAGTACAAAGGTAAAGTACAAAGGTGCTGTAATTGTAGTATGTAAGGTAGCTTAGTTATGCAAGCTGCTTGGTGATTTGAGGATGTAGGTGGATAAGAAGGGTATCATCTAATGTGATAACCTTAGTAGAGTTTGGGCTATTCTTTTAAGCAAAAATTATGTGTTGTGGCTACATTTCAATGCTTTGTTGCTCTTATTGAGAACCAACTTGGGTATAGGCTGAAATACCTATGGTCTGACAATGGGGGTGATTATGTCTCTAAGGAATTTGAGTAGTTTTGCAATGAACATGGTATTAAGCATTAGTTGACCACTCCATACACCCCCACCCTAGAATGATATTGGAGAATGCATAAATAAGACTATTCAGGAAAGAGTCCATTGCATGCTTACAGTAATCCTTTTGGGTTAAAACAATCACTAATATTGTTAATTTGATAAATAGAGCCCCATGTACTATTATTGGTGGTCAGGTTGCAAAGGAGATATGGTCTAGAAGATCTCTATCATATGCTCATTTGAGGGTCTTTGGATGTGAGGCTTTTTGCCATGTTCCCAAGGATAAGTGCAACAGGTTGGATCCAAAGTCTGTCAAATATAACTAGGTAATATTGAATTAGTTTAGGTCAGCATAGAGGATCTAGCTACTACTAATATTTTCAACAAGGCCTTGGGAGCTCAAAGGCTTAATGCTTTAGAACTATGCTTGGAGTTCATGAGATCATGCAAAGCCCAAGGGGGAGTGTTGAGATGTTGAGCTCTACATGAGCTAGTATCCACTACATGCCTTGGTGCTGTGGTCTCCAAAGATAGAATTGAAAGGTTTCAAAATTTGGTAATCTAGGTACTAAAATTGTACTGTTGATTCAAAAAATGGTAATGTGGGCATCAACTTTGAAATTGTAAGTACCAATATTGGTACTGTAAGTATCAAGTTTGGCATGGTAGGTACTAATTTTGGTATTATAACTTCCAATATTGATACTACAACTTTCGATTGTAGGTATTGAAGTGGGTATTGTATATGGAGTGGAGGAATGAAAATGTAGATACAATGACATAGTAACCCATAAAAAGTAAATTTTATTCCATGATTAGGAGAAGTGGAGATTTACCCACTTCCCTCATTGGGAGAGGCGGGTAGGGGTAATATGGCTTCATTCTGTTCAACTCCATCATCATATGGCATGCTACTGTATATGTTCTTATGCACCTTAGAGGTTAACTTATTCTAGTTTTGGAGTCTAGATATAGGATCCATTGGGAATTGCATGGCTCTTACAAGATGAGAATAGATCATGATCAAAGGTGCATGATCAAGAAGACTATATGTAGCACATTTTCCCTCCACTTGGCCATAGTAGAAGCCTTCAGCCACCACAGGTCCACCTCTAACAACAATGTTATGCTACTTATCCTTCCATCCTCTCTTTGTCTGATACATGGCTTTGGTGCATTTCAAAAGATAGAAGTCCTCGATGGCCTTGGCTGCTTTCACTACAAAGTTATCCCCAATGGATAACATTTCGTATAACATCTAAGGATTCTCATATATTGGCAAGTTAATGTCTTGACTCATTGCCATAGTATTCATACTGTTGTCATTCTCCCCATCCCCTTTCTCTTCCTCATTGTCCGCATTGTCTAGCTCTTGTAATGATATATTGGATACATATTTTCATTATTCTATTTATGACCTATTTTTGCATCTCCTCCATTGCCCACTTACACATGGATCAAAAAAGCATGAGAGTGTCCAAGGATGGATATGACATGGGTTTTTTGTTAAATATACATCAATGTAGTGGACTATACTAGAGCCCTAACCCTCTTATAATCCTAGAGAGCCCATTGCACATCATACAGTAAAACCAAAAAAAAAACTCTCTTTGTATTGCACCTATGACTCTGTCCTTTGTACACAAATAGTGCATTCATAAAATTAACCACATCATTTGTACACTTCATATGTGCTACATTCAATTTCAATTCCTTGTGTGTCAGTGTTCTCTTGATAGTAGCCATAGCACCATCGTGCTCTCCTTTTCCATGTCATGGTGTGGAGAAGTTATGCATCATGTTTAAAGTTGTTAGCTGATAGTACCTTACAACAAAGTAGAAAGGTATTCATGCCTTGAATTGCAATGCAACAACATCTGACCACACCCAATGACATCATAAAAGCAATGACCTTGTTATTTAGCCACTTGTTATTATGAAGCAAAGATAAATGCTGTATGAACAATGTATCATGCAACTTGTCATCAAATATGTAAAAATGTAGTGTCTTTTCAATAGCACTTGCCAAATTTCTCATATATGTGATGTGCACAAGAAATTATTACTTGGGTTGACCAGCAATGCATGGATTCAATCTCATTTTGCATTTTAAATGAGTAGTTCTTGATGAAATCAATAATCTTGTGATACAAAAAATTGTTAAGGAACTTAAGCATACAATCTTTGGACCATTGTGCCTACCATCGAAAGATGAAGTTATGCTTGATGAAACTTTTAAGATGATCTAAAAATAGGTCATAGAAAGCAGTACTTGTCATTCTTCATAGGACCAAGTCCATTCTATTGTTCCCACTTCCAATAGCATCAAATTGTCTAGTATTAACATCCATGAAAACCTTAATAGACATCTCCTTGCTATCCATTAAAACCTCATTTAGATAGAATTTCAAGTTTGTTACACCACAATAGGAATAATCTCTAACAAGCATTTCTATGCATAGTAGTCATCACTATTAAGAGGCTTTGGGTACTATGGATTCACACAAACTAATGATGTGTTGACATACTACTTGGTTTGCAAAAGAGTGCCTACATCATTGTTTCTATAAAAAACTGAGCATGTATATACATGAGCTTTCCCATGGTGCCCAAACTTATTTTGCAGCATTTGATTTAAAGCTTCTTGGAAATACAACATCTAGACATGATATACATAGCATAAAGTATACTGTTCTTTCAACATTCAAACAAAGTATGGCTTTGATGCCTCAAAGAATTTAAGAGATAATTGCACTATAGGATGAGTCTACTTGAATCTCTAATACAATTCAACGTACAACATGAAAGCACTCTAGGTTAGAAGCTTCCAATTCTTTACATGAGATAATCTTCTATGTCAAAATCTAATGCATAGGCTTGGGTACTGTACATGATACTTGTGGTATTGTATAAAATATTGCTAGGCCATATAGCACTAAATTAGATGAATTAGTGCAAGATTTGATACTATACAAGCTATAAAGTAGACTTTTGGGATTGTACATTCTTGATAATTTACAATAGCAATGGTAATATATATGAATCTTAATACTATTCATAAAGAAACAAATTTGATACTTTTGGACTATATGTGCTAGGAGAGTGCCAAACTTGGTACTGTGTGAATAGTACATAGGTCTTTGTAAATGCAACTTGTGTACTTTTTGTATTTACATGCATATCATCCACGATAGTACCAAATTAGGTTTTGTAAGTTCCAAATTGGGTACTTTTTGTTCTAGGCATACTAGTAGTCTAGAAAAACACCAAATTTAGTACTTTATAAATATCACTACCCGATTTGAATACTTTGGTGCTAAAAAGTACCAATTTGGAGCATTACTACCAATGATACCTAAACCTTTGTAAAGTATTCATTTTGGTATTATATGTTTATGTTGTCCCAAAAAGTACAAAATTTGATAAAATACAAACAGTACCTAGCCCTTAGTTGAGATTCCAATTTGGTACTTTTGGTAATGTAAATGCTTGTTTTCCAAGAAAGTATCAAATTCAGTACAACACGAATAGTTCCTAGGTCTTTGCAAAGCTCTCAATTTGGTACTTTTGGTACTATAAGTGTGTGTTCTCCAAGAAAGTACCAAGTTGGGTACAATATGAATAGTACCCAAGTCTCTGTAAAGTCTCGAATTTGGTACTTTTGGTATTGTGAATAATGTAGCAAGTACCATATTTAGAAAATTTTCATATTGTACATGAAACCATTGCTAGCAGTGGTAGAATAACAAAGGTTTTGGTATTGTATGGAACATCTTCTATATAGAACCTTCTACAATAATAGCCAAATTGATACACCTAAGAGATCATGACAAGGAAAGGAGATTATTGGGTGTCATCCAACAAATGTACAAGATGTTTCACAACACTCTTTTCTTCGATTCTCATCTTATATATGCCTTTTTTCTTAGGAGAAACTCTAGTCTTTGATGTGCATAAGGCACACATTAACTCCCTTATTTTGAAGTTGATAAGATTAACTTGATGCATACGTTTTTGATAACCAATCAATGGCAACACTTCATCCTCATCTTTCATGTACAATTGAGAAGTTATCATTGATGTATTCCTTCGATAATGAACACTTAAGACACTAGAAATTTTAGATTGATTCACTATTGTTCTGTCTATTGCAATATTCAGGACCATATTCAAAGATCTTTTCTTCACAAAAGCTCACTTTTGCTGAGTTAGGGACCTTGAACTATGTCAATGTGTTGTAGATGCTAGAGATAATAATAGATTGGAAATCTACACTTTGCCACTTCGAAAATGTCTAATGGTGCAACACTTGTTGGAACAATTCCTTTTGCTTGTCATTCATTGGGAGACCTTGAGTTTTCTTGCACCAACATCGTGCCACTACGGAGCAAATGTCCTTCCTTAGGTTTTGGTGATCTTGCACCAATGCCACGATTCCTTTGTTTGCTTCTTTGTTTGCACTTCTTCACAATCCAATAGCCATGGATGTAAGTTTGGTTTGTGAATGATGTTGGCATGCAAGTAGGGGTTAGATAGGTTTGTGACATCATGTTGTTGCTTAAACCAAACATCCATGGCATGCACAAATTGTGGATCAGAGTTATCAAAGCTCAAGGAGCATTGTAAACCAAGATTCTCCAATGCTAGAGAGAGAGAGAGAGAGAGAGAGAGAGAGAGAGAGAGAGAGAGAGAGAGAGAGAGAGAGAGAGAGAGAGAGAGAGAGAGAGAGAGAGAGAGAGAGAGAGAGAGAGAGAGAGAGAGAGAGAGAGAGAGAGAGAGAGAGAGAGAGAGAGAGAGAGAGAGAGAGAGAGAGAGAGAGAGAGAGAGAGAGAGAGAGAGAGAGAGTACTATGGCAATGTCAAGAGAGGTCTCTCAGGAGGGGGAGAGCTCACTCACGATGCTCCTTCCATAGCCCTAGTCCCACCCTGCACCCACACACACCCTTGGCAAGCAGACACCTCTCCCCCATAAGAGACTTATACACACAAGGGCTTATAAGAAATGAGGCAAATCTACTTCTTTTTTTTGAGAACTTTTCTTAGGAGAAGGGACATCCTTTATAGGAGTCCATTTGCCTTTCTTTGATGCTTTGGTTGCCTTGAGTGTTGAAGGCATTGGACAATTTGTTCTATACCTTATTTAGAGGTTTGCCTTGGGATGGAGCTCTCTAGAGAACACTAAAGAAAATACTACATGAAAATCTATCTTATGACACCAAAAAACTTGTTCTTCATGCTTCAAGAAACCATAGGAAGAAAAAGAATACCAAAAATATGAATTCTCTATGCAGCATTGTAGAATGAATCTCCTACATGGATTTATAATAAAAAATATCAACACATCTTCATTATTATGCATCAACGACCAAGATAACAAAAAAATCTACTCAATCTTGAATAGAATTGATCACTTAAGATTCATTATTCATGATTCATAGTCTTCTTCCTTAAGCTCTCTCAACATCTCTGATAGATACAATGTTTTGCACAAAAAATGGCTAGTTTTTAAAAATGTCTCTCTCACATATGCTCTCAATCACTCATACATCATAATCCTCATTCTCTACAATAGAATAATACTCAATAATCCTCTCTTGGTTATGGATACACCTTAACTTATATGACTTCATCCGTAACAACCAACACTAAAGGTTATGCATAAAAGCCATATATCAAGCAAAGTGTGTAGTCAATCTCACTAAAGGATTTGTTGACTAATAATGCATATTTGCAAACTTGCTGATAATATATAAAAGATGGTACTACATAACCCAGATTAGGTCTAAGATTATAAGATTCAAAGAAAAAAGAATCAAAAGAGGGTTTCTAGAAAATATAAACTAGTAGGTCCACTTTCAGTTGGTTAGTTTTTTGGACATGTGTAGAGGCTTTCAAGTGTTGTTGGTTTAAGGCAATAAAGTCCACCAGATCATGCTAGGATATCTCAAAATAATTGGTCACTCTAGAAATATCCTTGGAAGATCTCATCCATCTTAAAATCCAAACAATGAACATATAAAGTAGCTTGAAGGACCACATTTCCCACATACCAAGAAAGATTCTCCTCATTAGGAATCAAAAGGTCACCACTTATGTATACATATGATAGTAACATTGTGCCACGTGTCATAGAATCCTCAAAGACCATTCTAACCACATCAATAGAAGTTCTAATGACCAAGTAATAGCCCACCTATCCTCATGAGGGGATAAATCCATTGTAGACAACTTAATATAGAATGCCAATTTCTATTATTGATAATGAACAAAGAAGGAGTGATCTGGCAAGACATAGTCAACATACTACTCAAAAGATGTCCATAGGAGTTTCATCTTGGATTGAAGTCTCTCCACCTTTGCTTGAAAGAATGAGCATAACACTACACTATGCTAAAGGGTAGCCAAGTCCATTGGAGAAAGAAATGGTATTGTTGGAGCAACAATACTTGGGGAAATAGAGCAATAATGAACTAATTGTTCTTACAAATCTTTAATTTTATAGTTTGAATGTCAACCGTGGAGTTCAATATCTATAAATTGGTTGTTTAAACATTGATCAAGGCTTGAAGTTCCTAGAATTTTTGAGAAAGGCTATCCCTCTCCTCAATGATAGCCATCAACTAAGTTATAGTATCAGTAAGCTATGTCTTCAAAGAGGATATGTCAACCTTTTGAGTTTCTAGCAACATAGTAGCTTGCTCCATCTGTTTAAAAAGATTAGTCAAAGTCTCTTTTGTAGAGATTAATTTAGCTGTGGCTTCATGTGACTCATACTTGGTCCTTTCTAGTTCCTCAAAAAGGAAAAAATACAACTATTGGACACAAGTAGTGATTGCTAATTCAAGAAATCTTTGAAGATCTTTGCATGAAAAGGGGATGGCATCACTTTCCACAAGGCAATAGAGGCAAGGATCTTATATATCATATTACCCTCTCATTGTGCCAAAAACGAATGTAGGAAGGGAACTCCCTGATGTGGCAGGAACAATAACTAGAGGGATTGAATCTGGTATGGTTTTTGCAACCCACTTCAGTCACTTGCCTTGGATCACCACAGGGGACAGAGATTCATGGATTTCCTTTGCAATAGAAATGCTATCCTCAATACAAGTAGGAGGATTTACAAGGGGATCTCTAGGAGGTGGAAGCGAATACTTTGAAGGATAGAATAGGTAATGAAAACATGCAAATAAGAGCCATATGTCACATTGGTTACAAGACCTCAAGTGACTTTTAGGAAATATTGATCCATCTTTGCAAGGAGATAAGAACTCCAATCAATAGCTGCGCCTCTTTGCACCATTCTAGAAGTAGTGAATAACTCCTTAGATGGGTAATTTGTAGGAGTTTTTGCCAATATGAATTTGTCTTGAAGGAATTGGCGAATTTGCTTCCAAAAGGGATCCAAAATCATGGAAACACAGACACCTAAAGTAGCGATAACTCTTTTAGAGTCCAGTGTGTCCCATGTTTTTTTTTTGTAGTAGCTTCATAATGTCCTCATCAGCTGATGGGCTAGTGGAAAGGATTCCCCACAATAGAGAAGAGACACAACCCTCTAGGGGTCATCTTAATAGTAGTATCCCCAACAAAACTTGCATGTTTACTATATGAAGAGAGAAATACATCATATAAAGCAAGATATGGAGGAGCTGCATGATACAACCCATGAAAGTTGATAAACTAGCCTTTTAGATAAGACATGTATGATTGAAGCAATCAAGAGTAATACCTAGAAACCAAGGGAACATATTGGATAGAGGCAGCTAGGGTGCCATTCAGATTATCACAAAGCGGCCACACTACAAACATAAAAGATGCCTGCAAAATAGCTAACAAGTCATAGATAATATTTCCACCAAGGAATTGCTTGTTCACAAACCACCCCCAAGAAAACCACATCCTATGAAAAAATTGACATGACCTATACACACATGTGACTAAAAGATTCATGATATGCATACAATCAAGCACCTTGATCCCCGTATGGGGCAGTTAAAAACAAAAGGAACTACAAACCATACCCTTGACAACATGAATGTGACCATCAAAAGACCAAATATTAGTCAAACTATAACACCTTTATATTATGGGGTTGAAGAACATAGCTACAAAGACTCATTGAAAGACTATGTCACCCACAATCCCCTATAGTGCATTCATGAATTAGGTGATAAATATGTTGTGTGAATGGATTAAAAATAAATGCAATGTTGATTTGAATCAATTATTGTCAAGGAGTGAATTTTTTATTAGGTGATACATCTTAGAAAATGATGGATAAATGTGTTTGGATATGCATGAAAAAAATGTAAGAATAAAAACCTGCAAGGTGTGTGAACACACCCTAATCTAAAGGGCATGATGGAAATGATTGAAGGACAACTACGCCATTAACAATATCACAAGAGGAACTAGAAAAATATGTGGAATGAGAGTGTAAGGGAAAAAGAAAGAAAATATGCAAAAGTTTTTTTTTGTTGTGTTTATTTTGTTTATTTTTGAAAAAAATGCAATATATACATATACATATATATATATATATATATATATATATATATATATATATATATATATATATATATATATATATATATATATATATATATATGGTCTTTGTTTAGTTTTTAAAAGTGATAAAAAATGAGATTTACTATTGTTAGGTATTTGTGTGGTTGTGTGTGTGTTTTTTGACAAATTTTTATTTTTATAATTTTATTTTTTGGGATTTCGATTTCTTTTTTTGTGTGCTTGTTTGGTTTTTATTTAATTTATATAGTTTTGGTTAAAAAAATAGTTTTTGTAAATTTCTTTTCCGTTCTTACGTTTGCATGTCATTAAAAATTTTAAGGTTTTTTTAGTAATTTAATAAATTTTTGAAAATGGACATGTGAATTATGGAATTTAATAGCGACTACTCGAGTTGACGTCACATGAACACGGCTTCATGGCATAGGCTAGTTAAGATACACATCCTCACATGCCTGAATAGCTAATAGGAAGACATACACACATATAACCATGAAAAATGCACATGAACAATAGTTATGTAAGAGGTTGACAAGAATCCCATGTGTGAATGCAAGAGCAAACATGTAGGCCAAAAGCTGGACAAGCATGGGCTTGCACAAGAATGAGGGCTTCCAAATGTGTCTACAGGGGGAATCGGTAGTTGATGATGTGCCCATGTAGGAAGGTGGGCTTGGAAGGGGGTGGGGGGAGAGTGATTATGCAAGGGGGAATAGGAGGTTATGGTGGGGGGCTAGTAGCGGGGACCAAAGGGGGGAGGGTGGTTTGGGAAGGAGGGGTTGGGAGAAAGGGTGGGTGGTTTTGGTGGGAGGGATGGTTTGGTGGTTTGGGGGGAGGAGGGAAGGAAAGAAAGCGAGAACAAGGGGGTGGTGGAGGGGGAGGGAGTGGGGAGAAGGTAGCTCCGTGAAGGGTGGGGTGCCATAAGAGGCAACGGGTGAGGTGGCTACTATTTAGGACAGCTTCAAGAGAAGCGAAGGAAGAGTGAGGGAGGGAGGAGAGGAGAGGTGGAAGAGAAGAAGGAGGGGAGGAAGAAAGGCAGAAGTAGAAGGGGAGGAGGAGGAGGCAAAGGAAGAAGATGAAGGAGGAGGAGAGGGGGGAGGGGAGAGAGTGTGAGGGAGGTAGGAGGTGCAGGGAGGGGGTGAGAAGAGATAAGAGGAAGCTAGGAGAGAGGATATGGAGAGAGAGAGGAGGAGGAGAGAGAAGAACAAGAAGATGAATGAGGAGAGAGAAGGAGAAGGGGACAAGGTAGTTACACATAAGGGAGATTTTTTTTGGGTTAAGGTTGTGTTTTTTGGTTTTGTTTTGTATTCTTTTTACTTTTTTTTTGTTTGTTAAAGAATAAAAAGAAAAACCTAGCTCTCCCCCCTCGCACTATGGATATGCACATAGGGTGGAGTAAAAAAATTTGCACTATTGATGAATTGGTAGGTGGAAACATGAATTGGTGGACATGATGCGTCAGACATGATGACATGCATCCTGAGGTAAAAAACATGCATTCATATAGCATATGAGGGGTGAAACACACAAAAATCACCAAAAATTTTAATTAAAAAAATATGGCCCTAAGATTGAGGCACAAAGAAAATGAAAAAATCGGTAGGGATCGAACATGATGGATGACGTGAATGAGGTGAACCATAACTTAGAAAATGGAGCTATAAAAAGGAAAAATGTCCAGTTTGAAGGGATGGATAAGGTCAGGATGTTAGATTCTAGTTTTGGTAAAACAAGGGTGTTTTCACATGGAAAGTAAAAAAAATAAGAAATTGGTGAAAGAAGGGAGGGGAAACCCAAGGGATGGGGTATAACATGATGAATGGGCAAGGAAGGGACCCCAATAGGGTATCAAAAATAATGAATGGCAATCAAAGATTGAAAAGAGACATTATTACAAATTGATATAGAACAAATGTGCAAGGATGCATCCCCATACTTAAGACCTTAATAGGCCAGGTTGGAACAATCAACATGGGCCTACACAATGACACACTATCCAACCCCTTGTGTATCCACACTTAAGACATGACAGGCACATAGATAGGCAAAATTAGGGTTAAAAACACTTGGCCCAGGTCATGATTAAAAGTCATTGGCACATGAGCTATCAGAGTCGCTTGTTGACATTTGAGGGGTCTCTCTGATGACTGCAAGAGGCATCACAACTCATCACATCATGTGTCAGCATAGCAGGGACCTTGCAGTACCACCCACAGAGGTACCAATGTCAATAAATATCACCGCACTGATCACTTAGGTTGAGGATGATAGAGCAGTCACTTGCTCCATGTATACACATCACTCAAGAGGGATGATAGGAACCCATATCTCACACATGGTTTAGAAATTGACAAGAGAAAGGGTGAAGAGGGAGTATGCTAGCATACACAATTGATGGTGTATTAGTGTTTCTCACCTTGTTTGGCATAGGTGCAAGAAGGAAGGCCAGGGAGCCTTGTAATGTAGTGTGTAGAACAAAGTAACATGTCCTGTGGTGGTTGTAGAGGCATGTCCCATGTGTGCTAAAGGAAAATGGAAATGTATCGAGCCGTTAATTTTTGTAACATCCCTTAATCCTCACCTCTTTGTTGGTGGAAACAAAAGGTCTGTCACACTCTACCCCCCTTTTTCTTATGCTTTGTTGATAGATATAGGAGGACAATCCAATTCCTGCCATCCATTGATGTAATCCTCATTGTTGCTTGTGTGAAGTTTATACACCTTGTGTACAAATAATGTTGCAATCATGTGTCCCATATTATGCTAGCATACAATGTGAGAATAAAGGTCAGGGAGCCTTATAGTATTGTGCACAAAATAGATTGTGCTTTGTGTATTAAGAGACCCAAACCTATGTGTGCAACACTCCATTTACACATCTCACCTCTTATTTGAATTGAAAGGAAACAAGTTGTTACTCACTCCACTCTTTGTCTCGGTAGCCCATACTTACATCCCCATCTTGTTATTAGGATGAAACCTCACATCACTCTCAATGGTTATTGATGAATATAAACTTTGGCATGTTGATGATGTCAAAAACATTTGGTGAGGAAGAGACATACCTAGGGAGATAGTTGATAAATTAGAAACTTGAGATTGGATGAAGATCTTCTATTTGCTGTAGGAGTCAAATGTTCTTTGGAGTCACAAGGACACATGCACCAAGGGAGGTGGTTTCGGAACTGTATCTTGGAAAGATCATTTGAAGTTTCAACTGATCTAGACTATAAGGTGTCGGCACCTTTTTCACATCTAGCTTCCTGCCTAAACATATTTGCCACTTTTTCTTGGAGTGAGGCTTGTTATGGTAGGGAATTTCTTTCTTTTCTCTCATAATAGTTTAATGTGTCTTTTTTTTCTCCCTACTGCTAGACTGTTTCCACCTTTTCTTGAAGAGTAGGTTGGCATGGAAGGGACCAAATTTCTTTTCTTTCATTATATATATATATATATATATATATAGGAAAGAAGACCAATGTTCATAACCTTCCATGCCGCATCTATTGGGTGTTGGAAGCAAAGAGAACAAAATAGGGGTAGGAGCTAGAACAAAGGGTACATAAGAGATCATTCAATTCATTAATAGAATCCAAATGATGATGGCTATCAGAAGCAACATGAGAGAAATTAAAGAATGATACCAAAAGAGAATAGGAGATGTCATCTATGATGATTGTCAAGATTCCAACGGAGGAAAATACTTCTTTAGGCAATAGCCATTGATTAAGAAGGGATCATCAGATGTGTCTATGGCTTGTATATGCATAGAGCCATTAGGGTTGATTGCAAGTATCTTATAGGGGCCATCCAATGCTATTGGAAGTTGCCAAGAAACTTGCCAAATTGTGAACCATAGGCCTAATTGAGATAACTTTTCTTGAATTCCTTCTGCTTGATGAAGCTGTCATGGTAAACTTTGTGTTGAGCCTATGTAGCTTCCATGTACTATAAGGCCATCTTGTGAGTCTCGTCCAAACATTCCAAGTGTAGAAGATGACACTGCAGGTACTCGGCATCTCCTAATTGCTATGTTATAGCCACTTGAAAAGAGGGTAGTTCCAACTCAATAGAAAAAATAGATTTTGTGACATTTTGTTGTGGCCTTATGAGAGGCTTTGTATGTCTAGAGGGATTTTGTAAGTCCATCATCCCAATCACATGAAGCACAAAAATCATCCTTGTTAGGATCAAGTAGAGGATGCAATTGGTGACTTCAACTTGGCCATTGGATCTAGGATAGTAGGATGTGGACTTGTGATAATAGATCTTGTAGGTCTCTATCAAATCTTCCATGATCTTATTTTGAAAGTGAGTGTCCTAATCACTTACCAACTCAAGGGTACTACCAAAGTGTCTGATAATGTTCTCGTATAGGAATAGAGCCATGTTGTTGCCATCATCTCACTTGAGAGCCTTGGCTTCACACCACATTGTCACATAGTTTGTACAGACTAGGATGTATTTGTTCTACTTCTTTATGGTTGGAGGGTCTATTGGCTCCACAAATCTATGTTCCATTTCTCAAATGGCTTCAAGGAAAGAATTGGTTGTAGAGACATTATGTTAGTTTTGGTAAGCTTCTCCATTTGTTGTGATAGACATCATAGTGCTTACAATAACCATATGCATCTTTGTGGAGGATTGGCCACTAGTATCTTGTGAGTAGAGCTTTCCTAGCTATTGCTTCTCTCGCTAAGTGTCCACCACATGGCTCATCGTTGCATGTATTTAGGACAATTTCAATCTCATCTCTTGCTATACATCTCTGCAATACTTCATCTTTATCTTTCTTGTACCGAGCACCACCTAGCACGGTATAGGGGGATAATTCCAATAGAAGCTTCTTCTAGCTAGGACATGGGAACGATTAGGTTTAGTGACCACTTTAAAATCAAAGTCCTAGAACAAAAGGAGCCATCTCTTGCCCTTCACATCAGAATTCTTCATTAGAAAGGACAGAGCTTCATGATCCACATAATACATTGACAGAAGGTAATGCTGAAACTTATCCAAGGCAAACACCATCACCAAGCACTCTAGCTTGGTCACTATATAGTTCCTCTACCAATCAGTGACCCTTTTTCTTGCATAATAAATGGATTGGTCTAGCCTCGAGTAGCCTTTGTGGTAAAGTACATTATCTAGTGTAGAGGCAATCAACCACCAAGACCCATGGACCGCTTATTGCTTTAAGTGTCCCAAGCCGAGTACTAATGGCTACCTCTCACAAAGCCGACGCGCTATCCATCTCTACAGGTGTAGTGAGCTTACCTCCATGCCTGATCGAGTTACCTCCTCTCTCGAGCACTCCGATAGCTCCACAACCCAAGTGTAAGCTCCATCCTCAAGCTCCATGCTCCAAGCTCCATTGCCGCAAGCAAGAGAAGAGAAGAGAAGAAAAGAGAAGAGAGGAGAAGAGAAGAGAAGAGAAGAAGAGAGGAGAAGGTGGGGAGCTTCTCCACCATGGTCCCTCACCCTCACACACACACTCCCTCATACTCTCACACTCCCTCTCTCAAGCACAAGCTCAAGTAAGCAAGAATAAGAAGAAGAAGTAGAAGAAGAGAGCTACCTTTGGCCACACACAAGAATGAGCTTCTCATTCACTTTTCAACTTTATATAGAAAACCCTAAATCTCTTTTGGGCGGCCATCCCTTTATCCCCTTTTTCACATGGCCGCTAGGCCCTTTTTCCCATTGTTCTCCTATCTTCCTAACTTGCTTCCTACCGCCCATCTACCTTTACAAATTGCATGCATGAGAGCCTGATTCTCTTAAAATAAATCATGATGCGCCTTGCGCTCTTTTACAAAAGTATTGAATTGCACTTTTTCTTGTGTGTCTTTCTCCTTGATTTAGGAATTTTCTACACTTCTTGTGTTTCCACATTTTTTCTTGGCATCCCTTCATCTTCCATTCCACTTTTGCCTTGGCCTTGTCCTCCACTTTAGATTTTCTGGATTTTCCAGCTTATTCATTTGAGGGTTAACATTACCCCCTCCTAGACGAGTGCCAGTCCCATGGCACTCACCGTTGTAGGTAGTAGGCTTTGGCATGCACCGAAGATGTGGGTGGAAGGGACTGCTGTGGTTGGTCTTGGAGGAGTTTTAGTGGTGGTGTAGATGAAGGTGGTTGGTGGCACTTTGTTGGCTTGATTGGTTGGTGATAGGGTTGTTGAAGTAGTTGATAGGGCTAGTTTTTGGTGGGAGTTGCACTCATGGGTTGGCACATGTGTGGATGTTCTAGGGATTCGGTATGCGACGATTCCTTACTGGGCTTGTAGGATGAAGGATAAGAATTTAGAGTTGAGTGTTGATGACGAGCTGACGGTACTTTTGTTGGAGTCTTCAATATCTACACAATTGAAAACCTCTCATATGTGATCTCTCCTTGGAGGTAGTGCTAGTCTTCTTATCGTGCATAAGACGGAGTTTGATTAGTTTGAGAGACAGGTCGTCTAGGCAAGCCAAGAGTAATGTCTTGCACTTGAGGATCCAAACTGTGTATAGATTGTGGTGCAGATATTGTGTGAATGTACGTGCATACTTAGATATTACGTAGTTAGAAGACTGCTAGTCCGGTACCGTGTAGCAACATGTGGTTGAGGAGAAGTACACATGAAGGTGGATGAGACATCATTTGTGCTGTGACAACATAATGTAGCATAATTTAACTCATTGACACCTTAACTTTTGGTACCTAGTAGCTACTGGTATTTCTTAACAAGTATGTTGTACTTTCCATGGTCGTTCATGCATTGCTTACCACGATCGATTGCAATGGTAGTGAAGTGGAGTGCAAAAAAGAAAGTGTGCAAATGGGTCAGGGTGATGGGTCTAACGATAGGCACGACAAGGTCCCTAGGTATGTCCTGCCCTTGATGTGCCCTGAACAATTGTGGGGGATGTGAAAAGGGCTAGGGGACTAGGGATGAAGCTAGCTAACCAAGGTCACTGGATGCACCTAATTTGAGGACCCCTAGGTGTTGTGCTGTGATTGTGGGTGCTTTTTCCTTTTTCTTTCGTTGTTTCTTTCTTTGTTTTCTATTATTGTCCTTTCTTTTTGTTTTCTCTTTTTTTTTCTTCTGCTTCTCTCTCTCTCTCTTTCTCTCTTTTTGGAAATACAACCATTGCAATATGTTGAGGCCATCAGCCTTTCATTTGGATTGGGAAATGTAGAGAGACAAAAGGCTGTGAAAATGGATATTACAATGATGATTGTGTTACTAGCCTTGTTGTTGGGGGAACAGTTGTGAAGATGGGGAGATACACTTGAGATTTTGCAAAACCTCTTTGTGACATGCGATGTCGGTACAATTGAGGTAACAACTTCCGTGAGCCAAATGTAGAGTTTGAACCAGAAAGAGAGAGTAGCCAATGACTATGCTTTGGGCCATGCGATGTGGGTAGTCTAAAAGGGTGATTTTTCACTCTCAAGAGTGAGGCTTTCGTCGTGGCTCTTTATTCCTGGTATTTCTGTTGCTTTTTTTGTGATGGCTCTTTGTGGGATTGGTGGTCTTGTGAAAAGCTGCAGATCTAGAGCATGACACAAGCTATGGTGGATGAAAGATGAAGGCCAAACTCATAATGACATGAATAAGTAGAGACAAACTATTACACAAGTGAATTAGGTTCCAAGATGGATTAGCTTGGACTCATAAACACAATCTTGTGTAAGATTGACAATGACACTACACTTAACTGAAAGTACAAAGCATCATGACATTGTATTCATTTCATAGTCAAGTACAATGCTTTATAGACATTGAGTTATTCCACTCTCCTCACTGTGCATATGGGATTCAGGACAGCTCCTCTTGGAGCATACATCATTTGTCTATTTCTCAACACCCCCCTGAGTCCCTACACTTGCTGGCTTTTGCCCCCCGCCCCCCCCCCCCCCCCCCCCCACATGATAACATGGCTCGGAAGACTAGCTCATAGGCAGCCTAGTCAAGTTAAAGCTTGAGACTTTACATCTTTGGCAAGGGTTTTAACAAATCAAATCCACTAAGGGAAATATAGAGATCCACTATGGGAACAAATTCCCTAAAACAATCTGTTAGAGTTGTTGATGGTAGCGGAAGTATCTTTTTCTTCTTCTTCATTCATGAATTGACTTTGGTGGTGGTCATTCTGCATCTGCTGTGCTCTTTTCTTGTGGAAGCATTCACTGACAATATGGCCAGTTTTACCACAATAATGACATGTCATCCGACTTCTGTTATCGGTGTTGAATCCTCGACCTCTTCCTTTGGGTCTAGTAGCTCCTCTAGTGTATAAGAGGTTTTCCCTTGAGCTGGTCTCTTTTACATCCTTGCTTTTAAATTTTCTTTCTTCATCAAGCAGTGAGTGCTCAATATCTTTGAGTGAGAGACTCGGAACATTACTTATAGTGGACACAAGGTTCTCATATGGATCCTTGTTTACACTTGCAAGCAATACGGCTATTGCTTCATCTTCATCAATATTCTTCTTAAGAGTTGCAAGCTGGGTTTTTAGGCTCTTGAACTTGTTAATGTGCGTGGTCATATAAGCACTGTCTTTGATATCTAGTTTATAAAACTGCATGAGGAGTTTTACCTTTGAGTTCTTTGCTTGGGTACCAAACATTCTATCAAGTTCCTCCCAAGCTATTCTAGCATTTCTAATGCCAGATATATGATGTAGCACATCATCACTTAGTCCCCAGGCAATGATGCCTAGTGCCTTATTATTCATCTTCTTGTTGAGATATCGAGCTCCACTCATGATACGCCAGGGTGACTGTTGTGTATGTATGTCACTGACTTGTCAGTTGCACACGCGGTTGGTACACCGCCCATGACTAATAGCTACATGATAGCTATCCTTATCTACTCTAGTTCGTGGCTCAGTTAGTATGCCACCTTAGTTAGTTGAATTTGGTTTGAGACCCATATAGAGGGTTCTTCTATTTCTTTGTACTTGAGTTCTTTTGGCTTACACAACTAAGAAGAGGAAAACTGTTTTCAGCCTCCACCCTCGTGTGTCTTCCCCCATTGTGCAAGCAAGAAAGCTTCAAGCGAGACTCCTTCCTTCTCTCCCACAATCTTGACATGGTATCAGAGCCTTGTTCGTGGTAAGGAGCTCAAGAAAGCAAGCCAAGCTCGCGGTGTTCTGGTAAGAGGAGCAGTGTTGCTTTCATCTTCTATTTTGGGAGCAGATCTCTACAGGTAGCACAGCCGGAAAGTGCAGGAGTGCATTGTCTCAGGTTGAGACGCCCTTCGCGGTGAAGCAAGAGGGCAGTATATGCTGCGGGCAAGGGCTTTAGCCCTTGGCGACCTTGTTTTTTTGATTTGAGGCCATTTCGGGGCTTGTTTTGGAGGCGGAAGTTTTCTACACGCACTCAGGAAAGGCTCAGTTTTATGCTGTGCAGCCACTGTTCTATAGGTCGGTGAATAGTTACTGTAAAAATTGCATTGTATGCTTGTGCGGAGAGACATTGGGAGTTACAGAATCATCCCTGTTGCCTGTTGATGCAAAATCGTCACTAGGAAGTGACTGTGTGGTCAAATACCACTTTCGCCAGTTTTGTAGATTTTCCCTTGTGAGGGTGAAGCTGTGGTTTTTGCAGTGACAGAGTTTTTTGCAGTCTTCTGTAATGGCATCTGATTCTCTTTCACAGATTGTCACTGAAAAGCTTGACAAGAACAACTTCCAAGCATGGAAGTTTAGAATGACGAATTTCCTTATGGGAAAAGGATATTGGGAATTTGTTGCAGGAAATGAAGAAGAACCAGTTCTTCCTGATGTTCCCAATCAACAGCAAATGCAGGCATTTAAAGCATGGCATGAGAGAGCCAGGAAAGTTATGTATTGGCTGTCTATCAGCATTTCAGACTCTATGATTGTGCATATTTAGGATGCAAGTACGCCAAAGGAGGCATGGGATACTTTGTCAAAAATGTATAGCACAAATACGCAAGCCAAGAAAATGCAGCTCAAGCAAGAGTTGCACAATGTGCAAAGAGAAAACATGAGCATCAACGACTACCACATGAAGGTGAAGAAGATTGCAGATGCACTTGCTTCCATTGGGTCACCAGTGGAAGATGATGATTTAGTTTCTGTGACCTTGAATGGTCTAGGAAAGGATTATGCATAGTTTCGAACATCCATTTCAGTTCGTGAAAGATTTTCTGATTTTGAGGAGCTGATTGCTCTTCTAATTTCTGAGGAGCAAAGAAATGGTGGTGCATCTTCTTCATGAGGAACTTCAAAAGAAGCTGTCTTCTACTCAAATGCTGGAAGAGGTAGAGGCAGAGGTAGAGGAGGCCGATAAGGAGGCCATGGTAGAAATCATAATATGCAGCAAACTCAAGAAAACCAGTCCTATGGAGGAGGACGTGGTAACTCTAGAGGCAGGGGGAGCCAAAGAGGTCGTGGTGGATAGCAAAGAGGCCAAAATGCAAACAGTAATGTTGAATGCTACTATTGTGGTAAAATGGGTCATATGGCTAAAGACTGCTATAAAAAGCAGAATGACATCATGAATGGAAAACTGCAACAAGGAAATTATGCATCCTCTAGTAGACAGGGTGATGACAGAAATGAGCATTTGTTTATGGTGCAGCACATGAACAATTCTGTGACAAATGTAGAAGAAAGCAATGATGTATGGTATGTTGACTCAGGTGCATCAAACCACATGACAGGTCATGCAGAATGGATGGAGGATGCAAGGAAAATGGAAAAACCAGGATTTGTGGAGACTGGTGATGATACTGCACATCCTATTGTGCAGATTGGAAAAATTCCCTTGTCTATGCAGGATGGGAAAAAGAAATACCTGTCCGATGTATTTCATGTCCCGAATATCACCAAGAATTTGGTTTCTGTTGGTCAAATGGTTGAACAGGGCTTGCAGGTCAGATTTAATCCTCATGGATGCTTTGTTGAGGATATGAAAAATAAAGGTCGCTTGATAGCAAAAGGAAAGAAGAAGGGCAGAATGTTTACATTGGATGCAGACATGTCTGAATTGAGTGCAGCAATGTTTGCACATGGGACCGGTGTAGTTGCAGATATTGATATCTGGCATAAACGCATTGGTCATGTTAATGTACAGCGACTTAAATCAATGCAGGCCCAAAATATTGTTGCAGGTTTGCCGAAATTCAAGGTTGCAGAAATGCATAAGGTATGTGAAGCCTGTCAGTTTGGAAAACAGGCAAGGAAACCATTTCCCAGACATGTTCAAGAGAGTAATAAGCCATTGGAATTAATCCACTCTGATGTGTGGACAACTAAAGCTGCATCTCTTGGAGGCTGTCATTATTTTGTCAGTTTTATTGATGACTATAGCAGAAAAGTTTGGGTGTATTTTATGAAAAAGAAAAGTGAAGTTTTTGGGCATTTCAAAACTCTTAAAGCGATGGTTGAAAAAGAAACATGCCTGGAGATAAAATGCCTAAGGTCAGATGGAGGGGGAGAGTACCTCTCAAATGAGTTTGCAAGGTTTCTGCAGGAGCATGACATAAAGCAGCAATATTCATGCAGTCATACCCCACAACAAAATGGAATTGTAGAAAGGAAAAACAGGCATATTGGAGAGGTATCTCGTGCCATGCTCAATGAAAAAGACTTGCCAGATTTTTATTGGGCTGAAGCAGTTGCTACAGCAGTCTACATAATGAACAGGACTCCCACTGCAGCAATACATGGAATGACTCCATAGGAGAGGTATACTGGTAAGAAACCAGATATTTCTCATTTGAAAATTTTTGGTTGCATTGCCTATGTACATGTGCCAGATGAGTTGAGATCCAAGTTGGATCCAAAAGCTGAGAAGTGCATCTTTATTAGTTACTCTCTGCAGCAAAAAGGGTATAGATGCTATAACCCTTCTACTCGTAAGTTTACAGTGAGCAGAGATGTTGTTTTTGATGAGATGAGTAGCTGGTATAAACCAGTAAATGTGATTGATGATGTAGATGCACAAAATGGTAATGCTGCACAAAATTCATAGCAGCAGTCACAAAATATTAGTGGACCTGGAGCGTCCTCTAGTAGTGGTTCACATTCTTCGCCATGGACAGGCAGATTGAGATCAGGAGAATCTTCTCAAAGTAATGCAGATAGTGGTATGCATGTATCACGAAAAGGAAAAGAGAAGGTTGATCAGCCCATGTTTGATGTGAATGCAGGTCACTCTTATGTGGATGGTGAATCCAGTGGCTCAGAACAGAGCATTGATGATGAGTTGGGTATTCCTTCTATTGTTACACCTGGAGGAAGGAAGACCAGGGATGTTTTGAGAGCACCTCGGAGTAAACCTACTTTGCGTAGGTCTACGAGAGCTAGGTATCCTGTGGATAGGCTGAAATATGATGGATTTACAGCCATTCACTATGCATATATGGTCAAAGTGATACAGGAACCAGAACCCACTTCTTTTGAGGAAGCCATGGGAAAAGAAAAATGGGAGAAAGCCATGGATGAAGAAATGGATGCCTTGGAAGCTAATGCTACATGGGAATTGGTACCTTTGCCTAAAGGTAAAAATGCAATTGGATGTAAGTGGGTTTATAAGGTGAAGCACAATGCAGATGGTTCTGTGAACAGATACAAGGCAAGATTAGTAGTCAAGGGGTATGCACAAACATATGGTATTGACTATGAAGAAACATTCAGTCCGGTTGCAAGGATGGCAACCGTAAGAGCGGTCATTGCTATGGCTGCATCAAAGGGATGGTCTTTACATTAGATGGATGTAAAGAATGCCTTCTTGCATGGTGATTTGCAAGAAGAGGTCTATATGGAGCAGCCACCAGGTTATGTGCATGCTGTTCATCTTGAGTTTGTTTGCAGGTTGAAGAAAGCCTTGTATGGCTTGAAGCAAGCACCTAGAGCATGGTCTAACAAGATAGGACAGTATCTTGTCACTATTGGCTTTCAGATTTCCAAGGCAGATTTCTCACTTTATGTGAGAAAAACAGAGAAAGGTATTATGCTAGTTGTCATTTATGTTGATGATTTGATTATGACAGGTGACAGTGATGAAGATATCCTTCATGTGAAAATGCTATTGAAGCAGAAGTTTGAGATGAAGGATTTGGGAGAGCTGCGTTATTTCTTGGGCATTGAGGTGATTAGATCACCAAGTGGGATACAGCTCTTGCAGAGGCAGTATGGATTGGACATGCTGTCCAAATATGGGATGACAGGCTGTAAGCCTATTTCAGTTCCTTTGGAGCAGAATGTGAAGCTGAGTACAGATGCAGGTGAGCTTCTAGAAGACCCTACTATGTACAGACGCATAGTAGGAAGTTTGATTTATATGACTATTACCAGGCCAGATTTGAGCTATGTTGTTGGATTGGTAAGTCAGTTTATGCAGGCTCCAAGGAAACCACATTTGGATGCGGCTAGACGCATACTCAGGTATGTGAAGTCCACATTGCAGTATGGACTATTTTATGAGACTGGGGTTCAGATACAGTTGCATGGATACACTGATGCTGATTGGGCTGGTAGTATTTCTGATAGACGATCTACCAGTGGATATGTGTTCTCTTTTGGGAGTGCTGCAGTCACTTGGAGAAGCAAGAAACAGCCTACAGTTGCCCATAAGCTACTTTATGATATGCATCAGTCTACAGATGGACCAGTTGTCATTTATTGTGACAACATGAGTAGTATACACTTGGCAAATAACCCAGTCTATCATGCTAGAACAAAGCACATTGAGGTGCATTATCACTATGTGCGAGAGAGGGTTTTACTAGGTCTTATTGATCTAGTTTATGTCAGCATAGAGGATCAGGTAGTTGACATATTCACGAAGGCATTGGGCGCAGAGAAGCTGCGCAAGTTCAGAGACCTGCTTGGTGTGCATGAATTGGGATTGAGCTCGAGGGGGAGTGTTGAGATATCGAGCTCCACTCGTGATACGCCAGGGTGACCGTTGTGTATTTATGTCACCGACTTGTCAGCTGCAGACGCGGTTGGTACACCGCTCATGAATAATAGCTACATGATAGCTATCCTTATCTACTCTAGTTCGTGGCTCAGTTAGTATGCCACCTTAGTTAGTTGAGTTTGGTTTGAGACCCATGTAGAGGGTTCTTCTATTTCTTTGTACTTGAGTTCTTTTGGCTTACACAACTAAGAAGAGGAAAACTGTTTTCAGCCTCCACCCTTGTGTGTCTTCCCCCATTGTGCAAGCAAGAAAGCTTCAAGCGAGACTCCTTCCTTCTCTCCCACAATCTTGACAACCGCTATCCTCAAACTAGGCACCAAGAATTCCATGGGGACAACTGTCTCAAGTCCATAAACCAACTTAAAAGGAGTCAAGCCTATTGACACCTTATATGCTGTACGAAAGGACCATAATACCGAATCTAACTTTGTATCCCAATCCTTACGGTTATCAGCCACAATTTTCTTAAGAATTCGGAGTAAAATCTTATTTGAACTTTTAGCTTGTCCATTTGCCTGAGGGTGATAAGGTGTAGACTTCTTATGAAGGATCATATGCTTAGTAGTAAGCTCTTTGATTACTTCATTCAGAAAATGTTTACCCCGATCACTTACCAACTCTATGGGGCATCCAAAATGGGTCATGATATTAGAGTACAAAAACTGAGCTACACTTGCCGCTTTATTATCCCGTAATGCTTTGGCTTCAACCCACTTAGTACAATAATCAATATAGACTAGAATATACTGATTCTTACTCTGACGAGCAGCTGGCTTGATGGGGCCCACAAAATCAATACCCCACTTTTGAAATGGTTCCAAAGGTAAAACTGGATGATCTTGCATTCGATCTCGAGATTGAGGTTGACCCTCCTTCATACAAGTAATTCATTCTTTAGCATATTGATGAGCATCTTTGAGTACAGTTAGCCACCATAATCCTGCTTGAAGAACCTTTCTAGCTGTAATCTAACTAGAGAAATGCCCTCCAGTTATTCCTACATGTGCTTCATGGAGAACTGCAGGCTGCTCTTGAACAGTTACACACCTTCTTAGCACATTATCAATGCCTCTCCTATAAAGAACTCCCAAAATAACTTGATAACTCCTGCTTTGTAATGCCAATCTTCTACGGTGGTCTCTAGACAAATCTGCCGGCATCACTCCATGAAGCAAAAACGGTAACATTTGATCATAGAAGGAATTGAATTGACTTACTTGAACATTGAATAATTCTCCATCAGGCAACTGATCATTCACCCCCAATACAAGGTCCACTGACTCAATTCTACTTACTGCATGCTCTTTATGTGGTGTATGTATTATTTTGTAATCAAACTCTTGCAATAATAACATCCACCTTGCCAATCTTCCTGTAAGCTGCGGCTTGTTAATAAGATACAACAAAGCCTGATGATCCACATGAAAAATAACTTGGTTCCCCAACAAGTAATGTCTAAATTTTTGCAATGCAAAGATCATCCCCAAAGCTTCCCATTCAGTAATAGTATAATTCTTCTCAGCTGTTGTAAGCCGTCTACTTGCATAATAGACAGGTCTGAACCAACCAACAACCCTTTCTTGCATCAAGACTGCACCTACTGCAATATCAGATGCATCCACAAATACATGAAACGGAATATCCCATTGTGGTGGTTGCAAAATTGGTGCTACAACCAACGTCTTTTTCAATATAGCAAAAGCTTTATCTTGGTCATGCCTCCACACAAACTGAACCCCTTTCTTGGTTAACAATGTTAGTGGAGCACAAATATGAGCTAGATACCTCAAATACCTGCTATGCCATTTGACCTGCCCCACAAAGCGCATCACTTCTTGAACTGTTGTAGGTACTACAACCTTCTGAACTGCTTGATCTTCCTTGAATCAATAGCCATACCCTCTTCTGAAATGATATGCCCCAACAGAACTCCTATTTTAGCAGCAAAAATAGATTTGAAAGGGTTAAGGGACATGCCAAATTGACGGCATCTTTCAAAACAAAGTCCAAGATGCTGCAAATGATCCATTTTCTTACCAAATACACAAAAATCATCTATGAAGGCCCTCATAAAAGATGTAAGATAAGGATCAAAGGTTTTATGAGCTGCACCTTGAAATTTCGGAGGTCCATTCTTCAAACCAAAATCCATGACAGTACTCACAAAGACACCCCATTCGGTTATGAAAGATGTTTTATCCATATCTTCTGGATGCATACGAATCTGATTATAGCCAGAGAAACCATCCAAAAAACTATAAATCTCATGGCCCACCACATCATCCAATAAAGAATCCATGAATGGAAGAGGGAATGGGTCAGTAATAGTTGCTGCATTCAACTTTCTATAATCCACACAAACCCGTATTTTGCCATTCTTTTTAGGCACCACCGCAATTGGTGACAACCAAGTCACTTCATTAACAGGGCGGATAAAACCCACTCGAAGAAGTTTGTCAATCTCTTCCTTCACCTGTTTAGCATAATTAGGATTCATACGATATCGTTTCTGCATAACCAGCTTTGCATCTTCCTTTAAATTAATTCTATGCTGACACACCTTTGGATCAAAGCCCCTTCATATCCGTATATTCCCAAGCAAAAATATCTTGAAAATCCTTACACAACTTAATTAATTGCTGTTTGAAATCTTCCTCAATGAAAATATTCACCTTTATCGGCTTAGAGCCTATTTCAGCTTCCAAATACACTTCTTGGACATCATCCTCAAAGACTCTAACTGACTTATGCATGGTATGCTCATATTTCAGCTCTGCATCTATAATAGCTTGCTGACTTGCTTTGTCTAAATCCTCCTCTACATCTAAAGAAGGCTTCTTTTGGTCTTTAAGTGTTCCCAAATCAGTGTTTTTACTTCCCTCAGAAGTACCATTACTTTCCACCACCAAATTACTATTCTGTTGCATAAAATCACTACTCTGCTCCATGAAGTCACTGTCATGCTTCATGGGGCAAATAGTTTGCTGCATCAAATTACTCTGCTGATGCATGGGGTAACTGTTCTGTTCTGAAGGTAAAACCACTTCTGATGATAATACTGCTGGAAATACCCTATACTGAGCCAAAATTTTCTGAACATCCACTTCAAAAACTAGCACAACTGTGGGGTTAACTTGCATAAAAAGTTCCTCCTCATCATCCTCAATCTCAGGTGCAACATTAACTGTCTGAGCAACTAACAGACGGTACTTAGGTTCCAAAATTACCCGATTACTTGTGGACAACTTGACCTCCTACATAGCACTTCTTTTTGTATAGCTTCACAAACTTGCTGGTTCTTTTGATGACTTACTACCTCACTTTCCATGACTTCTGCAAGTAACTCTACTAGGACTACTGCTTGCGGGTGCTGATGGTGTCCACAGGGTAGTCCTGCCGGTTGCATTTCTTATTGCTCCCCGGTTTGCGTTCCCCTTTCAGCCCTATGGCGTACCCATAACTCACAGTTAGGTCCAGACATGTGTCCCTGCCTGCCACAGTAATAGCAAGGTCCTCGCTGCCTCTGTTGAACATTATTCCACTGCCTTGGCTGGTCAGTACCCCATTGCTTAGGTGGCTGACCCTTCCTACCAAAGTCTCTAAATCCTCTTTGCTGTGCCAATTCAGGTGCAATTTGGTTAAGTGGTGCCACTAGAGATGCTGTTTGCTGCCTTGCATTTCGTACAACTGGATTATACCAGCATTCTCTAGCCTCATGACCCACTTTCTAACAAATGGTACATGACTTTACACTTCTGGAAGTTGTCAATGCTCCCATCTCCAACAGTTGCTTCTTAATTTTCTTTTCCAACCTTTTTTCCAAGGCCGTTTTTTCCTCTTTCTCTTTCCCCTTCTTGCTATCCCTAGAAGGGTTTTTATCTTTCCTGGATTTCTTTTTGTATCTCTTCTGTCTACGCTTACTTCGATCATCATCTGAGTCACTTGATTCGGTTTCCGACTCAGAGCCTGATGAAGTATCTTCCTCCTCAGTACTATCCTCTGAATCAGAACCATCAGAGTCAGAGTCTGAAGAGTCATGTTTACTCTTCTTCTTGGATCTACTCTTACCAAGTCTCTTTTCCACCCGCTGGGCTGCTTCAACTAGCCGATCTATACTATTATTGTTTCCAATTTCTACATTAGCAATTGCCGCTGCAATTGCTTTGTCTAAACCCTTAACAAAATAAGAGTATTGTAACTCTATAGAAGGTCTATCTTCTTGATTCAACCTGTTTTAAATTTTAACTCTATAGAAGGTCTATCTTCTTGATTTTTAAATTTTTGTGCATAATCCTGCACTAACATTGTCTTCTGCTTGATCTGCTTCAACCTTTTCAACACATCAATAGCTGTCTTATGCTTTCTAAACCTACTTAAGAAAGCGATTTTAAGGTCACCATATGTGGTAAAGTATCCAGCATCATAAGTACTATACCAATCCATAGCCTTACCCTTGAAAGTTGCTGCAAACTGTTGTAATTTAACTTGATCCCCAAACATATTGTTGAAGCCACTGGCCACCCACCTTGTCTCGAACTGAGCAACATGACAATCCGGGTCTTCTTTCTTCTTCCCTGAGAATTTAGATGCCCTAACCTTAGGGTTAAGTGGTGGATTAGGATTCATAATTCGGAACTTTTTCTTCTTCAATGGGGGTAGGGGATCAAAAGTTAAAGACTTCCTAGCAGTACCCACTGGTCTTCTCAACAGGACTACACTTCCTAACACCAAATGCTATAATCGCTGTGCTGCACAATCCGGAGGAGTTGAAAGATCTTGTAAGTTAAGTACTCCTTTTGCTTCATTAGGAGAACTTGAGGGAGATTCAATAGATGACGCAGGAGAATGATACACAGTAGCAGTACCAGCAGAGGTACCAACATCCTGGAACTCCTCTCCAAAAGATGGAAACTCCCCCTAATCTAGGGTGTCAATTCCTCCTGCTTCCCGGCTGTCATTCTGCAATAACTCCCTCTGTTGTCTTGCCACCAATAGTTAGAATAACATTTGATCGGTATGGGTAATTCGCTGACATATATGCAGAAATGCAAAGTTAAATCTGTAATCTGCATCATGCTGCTTGAAGCAATATACCACTACCCCAAGAAGCAACTAGATTTTCAGATATATATCATCAAAGAAAAGTATTTCGACTATGGTTCAGCATCCATAAATAAAAAAAACCACATAAAGAGAGTTGAATTGTCTTGATTCTGGTTCTGCTTCTTCATGCAAAGAACTTCTGCTTCACGCAGAAAATTGTTGCTTCATGCAGCAACTTCGAACATCTGGGCTTAACCTTCATCATTCTGAATAATGTTTTTGACACAGAGGTTCCAAGAAGGAAATGGCAGGATCGCCAAAGTGTTGCTACCCTTTCTATGCAAAATACATAAAAGAACAGAGAAATACTTCATGAAGCAAATACCTAATCTCACACCCAGAAATCATAGGAACTCAGAACTAACCATATGAAAGCATAGATACACTACATTCAGCACTACTAATCAGAAAGTAGAGAATGAATCACACAAGACATGCTACAAACGAGATCAAGACTCCAGCCATGATGGCGCCAACTGCCAGATCCTCTTCATAATTAGGTAGAAACATCATACATCAGGTGTGATCATCATTGGTGATCAGATAGACAAGAAGAACACACAAAATGCCTCTTCATGTCACGTTTTTTCAACTGCCCCAAAACTGCACTTCATGAGGCAGTAAACTTTATAAGACATATAAAGGCTGCTTTATAGGAAATAGTAATAACTAAGGTAATATACCATTCTAAGGGTAAATGTAGTGTCAAGCCAACGGCTAACACTGGCTGAAGGCGCGGTTCTCTACATGGATGCGGTATTGCTCCCTTTCCTTGTCTGTGAATGGGAGTCGATGGGCGCGGTCTTGCTGCGACATTTTATGCTCCTGCCATAAATTGTAACTTTTGTTAGTACTTTCCACATATTAATTCGTTGATTGCTGGAAAAGAAAAACTCTATGCTTTTTGAATGAACTCATTAAGAAGCAATGTACATTTTCCTTTTGAGACTTGGACTTTTTGCCCTTTACTTTAAAGTTTTCATGCCCATTTTCCTATCCCCTCCGTATTTTCATAATACATGTTTATGCTTTTCACTGATTTTACTTTGATTTATCCCCCTTGATTCATTTCTCATCTGATTCATTTCACCTTACCCCCTCCCCTTCCATCTTGAGAAGAATCCTTCCTAGGATTGAGGGTCAAAAGGTCAAGGGCTTTCGGCATGTTGGGGTAGGAGTTACTTGTGAAGGAGCCAAGTATAGAAATTTGGATTGTATTCCAATTGAGCTGCGTGGTCCAAATCAAAGGGTCAAATTCCCATGTGCGTGATGTATGTGAGAACATATGTGAGGAAGTCACTAGAGTCGACATGGCTAGCAATATGGAGCTCTTCCTCAGTCAACAAGCGATCGAGGTAGGGGTGACCTTTGAGGTGTTCTTCCATGGGTTGGCCCCGAAGAGTGTTTAATACTCTATACAAGGTGGGCACGACGTAAGTGGGATCATACTCTGCTGTTTTGATGGCGCGGCATTGCTCAGCGTTGGTCATTATGCGACATCCTTCAACTTCCCATTGCAACCTAAGAGCGTACCACTGCCTCAAGAAAGGTGATCCAGTGTCAGCGAGGTGTGATAACTCCGCGATTTCTTGGTCAATGATAGTAGAAGTGGTTCGTGGATCATATGACATGATAAGGCGATGTTTGATGGCTTGCTCCTTGGAGATTTCACTGTTAATCAACTCAACAGTGGAGCGAGAAGCTTTTGCAAACGCGAATTCAAAGGTTTCCCAAGAGCAAGGCATATTTTGCACTTCAGTTGTAAAGGGTTCTTCTAATAGACCTAAGTCCAAGCGGTCGTAGCTTAACGCGAGTGACACAAAAGTGTCATCTAATCTTTTAATACAATCCACCACGTCATCCCCGGTGTCCTCAGTGAGGTTAGCGGCTAGCGCTAAAAAGGATTTTCGTTCATAGGAGGGTGTAAGGCCGACAGGTGGTTGAGGTTTGACAGAACAAGAGCTTTTGACAACGAAGATGGGCAGTTGGGAGGGTTCGTGAGTTTGTGGTTGGGCCGCTTGGATGTTGAGTGGATTAGGAGTAGCCATGACAGATGGGTTGCTGCATTCAGGTTTGAGTTGGGGAGGCGGATTGACTTGGGTAGGTGATGACTCTTGTGATGGAGCCTGCAGTTTGGGCCGGCAGGCTTGTGGGACTCTCTTGGGCCTAGGCGTGGATGAGGCGGATGGTTGTGGCTCAGGAGAGCATTGCGGCTTGTGGTTTTGAGGGTTGATGGAACGTGGTGTGATCAAGCTTGAGGGCGGTGTATGAATGGTGTTCTTGGCTGTGTGGGCCTTAGGGATCCACAGCCAGGTATTTCCCTCGTAGTAGCCTTGCGCACGTAAGAGGGCTTTAGGGACCCATCTTTGCTTGATTATGCGGCGCTTTCTGTGATTGCGTCTTGGCCTCCTAG
The DNA here is from genome assembly GCF_053477565.2 of Lygodium microphyllum. Classification (NCBI taxonomy): domain Eukaryota; kingdom Viridiplantae; phylum Streptophyta; class Polypodiopsida; order Schizaeales; family Lygodiaceae; genus Lygodium; species Lygodium microphyllum. Next base: position 65,609,259 of record NC_141142.1, read on the forward strand.
GTTTAGAGTTTTTGGTCGTATGAGGATAGGGGCATCGACTCCTAGGCGACGGTTGCGACTGCTTAGGCGTCCATTGAAATCTAGGGTGTTGAGCCTTATGTTTTGCTACTGTGGGCTGTGATTCCTAAATTTTGGGAGTTGGCGGCCGTGCACTACCCCCCTCCATAGATTTGGTCATGGAGAATTCTATTGGTGGCTTTGCGAATGGTGATGAAGTCGCGCAGCCCTTGCTGAAAGCTGTGACAATGCGAATGTTGCCTATTGCGAGGTGGATGCGCTGCGACTCATGCATCCTAGCAGCGACTCCGTGCCTGCATCTTTTGCCTTCGGACTCGATAGAAATGACTACTTTGCACTTGCCGAGGAGTGCATAGGAATGGGCCCCATATGGGCTTAATTTAGCATTCGTGGACTGAAGTGGTGGGCTGCCAAGTTTGGTCCAATGATCATGAGTTAGGACATTGAAGTCTGCTCCCTCATCGATCAAAGCGTTGAAAACGTAGGCTTGTTTTGCTGTGACTGTTATATAGAGGTATGCGGGCTCTACGGCTTCCTCACCCTCGTCATCAATCTCAGTGATTGTGGCCACTCGTACTTTGACAGGCGGTTCAAACATCGGGGGTTCGTGCAAAGGATGGGTGGGAGGGTATTACTTCTTGACACGACTACCATTGAAGAAGCCTATTCCCTGACCATCTAAGGTTTCGAGTTCGACATTGCCTGTGTGGCTGATCGCACGAACTTTGAAGGGTCCAAGGCCTCGAAACTTCATTTTTTGTTTATGTCCCTTAACGGAGTAGAGGAGCACTAAGTCACCCTATTCAAAGTCGCGTTGCTTGACATGCTTGTCAAACTAACTTTTGCGACGGGCCTTCTCACATATAAGTGCATGGGTGGCTAGAAGACGGGTCTCTGATAGGCGTTCAAGCTCAACCAGGCGTTGCATCCATGCCTCCTTCCCTTCCCATCGTTCGTGGAGGGCTATCCTTAAGCTAGGAACAAAGAATTCTAAGGGTAGGATTTCTTCTATTCCATAGGTCAACCTGAACGTGGTTTGACCGCCAGCCATTTTATAAGCTGTACGGTAAGCCCACAAGGCTGCCATAAGTTTGTTGTCCCAGTCACTACGTGAGGGTGAGACTACTTTGGTTAGGACATTGACGAGAATCTTATTCGTGGATTTTGCCTGACCGTTCGCCTGAGGGTAGTATGGCGATGATTTGAGATGGATAATGAGAAAGGTGGACAGGAGATGCGCTATCACTTTGTTGATGAAGTGCGTGCCTTGGTCATTGACCAATTCGATGGGGCAGCCAAATCGCGAGATCACTTGCTCCCATAAGAACTTGGCAGTCATCCTAGCGTCGTTTTTACGTGTGGCTCTTGCCTCTACCCATTTTGTGAGGTGATCCGTGGCTACAATGATGTACTTGGCTTGTGAATACTGCATCGTAGGATTGATGGGTCCTATGAAGTCGATTCTCCATTTTTCGAAGGGTTATCGAGCAATAATTGGGATCAACTCCATCTGATCCTTGCAAATCGGGACTTTTGTTCACTGGCACTCGTCACAATGCTTGACAAATTGCGTGGCATCGCAGAAAAGCGTGGGCCACCATAGTTGAGACTGTAGCACTTTTCGTGCTATTGTGTCTCTGCTAAAGTATCCTCCCGCAATGCCACTGTGTGCCTCCGAGAGCACATCGTGCATCTCATGCTCACATGCGCATCTATGCAACAATCCGTCTTGCCCCAGCCTATAGAGTTGGCCTACAATCAGTTGATAGGGCTGGATCTTAAGGATCAAGTGCTTGAGTTGGGCTTTTTCTATTTGTCGCTCAGGTAGTCCGTGCTCAAGCACTTGGACTATGTCGTCCGCCCAATATGGCATTAGATCAGCCTTAAATAAATCTCTTTCGCTAGACAGGTGGAATAGATGGGTGTCGAGTAATTCGTCAATGATGCCTTGTCTGGCGGCTTCTCTCGTGGGAATGCGTGACATATGGTTAGCCATGTAGTGCCGTTTTCCTTTCCGCACAACCATGGAGAAATCGAATTCCAAGAGCAGAAGGAGCCATCGAGCTATGAGTCCCGTAGCACAAGGTTTGTTTACTAGATCGAGTAGGGCTTGATGGTCCACGAAAAAGATGAAGGGCGTGGCCAATAGGTAATGCCAAAATTTCTTCACAGCGAACACCATGGCTAATCCCTCTCTTTCTGTTGTTGAGTAGTTCATTTCCATCTCAGTGAGTTGTCTGCTAGCAAAGCTCAATGGATAATCTAAGTTGTGCTCACCAGGTTGGCACAACACTACCCCCACGGCAAACTTAGAAGCATCGATGTGCACGTGGAAGGTAATGGTCCAATCTGCGGCTCGTAGAATTGGTGTTGTGGTTAGAGCCTTTTTCAACTCTTCGTACGCTCGTTGGCATGCCTTGGTCCACTTGAAGACAATCAACAGCTCGTACAATGGTCTGATGATCAACGCATAGTTCAGTACAAACCGCCGATAGTACCCTGTATGGCCTAAGAAGCATTGAACTCCCTTGTAATTAATTGGGGGTGGAAGGTCAACAATAACCTTGACTTTCAAGAAGTTAGTGGCAATGCCGTTCTTCGACACCACGTGCCCTAAGATGCATCTGTGCTTTACCCAAAACTGGCACTTTAAGGGGTTCAAGGAGAGACGATATAAGGGACACTGTTCAAATATTATGCAGAGTTTGTCTAAGTGTTCGATCTAGGTCGAATGGACACACATGTCGTCGACAAAGACCTCTAACTCCTTACGAAGCATGTCCTTAAAGATGGTGCACATGAGGCATTGGAAAGTGGCAGGGGCGTTAGTTAACCCGAAGGGCATGATTATGTAAGAAAAGATGCCCCACTCAGTGGCGAAGGCGGTCTTGTGCCTGTCCATAGGATGCACTTGCACCTGGTTGTACCTTGAGAAGCCGTCCAGAAAACTATAGGCTTCCTTGCCTGCCACCCTCTCAAGCATGTACTCGGTGTATGGCAATGGATAGTTGTCCCTCTTGTAGCAGCGTTCACCTTCTTGTAATTGATACACACTCGAATTTTTTTGTTCTTTTTCATCACAATGACTGTGGGTAACACCCAGTCTGTGTGCTCAATTTCGTAAATGAATCCCACTCTCATCAGCTTGTCAATTTCCTCTTTGACAACATGAGCGTGTTTTGGATTCATAGGGTATGGTCGCTGCTTGACGGCATTGCGTCTGGCATCATGGGTATGTTGTGAGTCACGACACTTGGATCTATCCCCTTAAGCTCTTCCAAGGACCAGGCAAATACATCTATGTACTCTCGCAAGAGAGCGACAAGACTAGTTTCTCCTTCCTCAGTCAAGTCGTCGGCAATGAAGACTGGTCGGGGTGTCTCCCCTTCCTGGGCTAGATTCACCTCCTTGACCTTGGCTAGTCCCTCAATTGGTTCGTTGGTTTGTCCTTAATGTTTGGCACATAACAGAACCACTACCCTATCCCCTTTTTTGAATTTCGTGAAGTGCTTAGGGAGGTCCTGCGGTTTTTGTTGTTCTTCCGTTCGCGTATCCCTGGGTTTTTTTACCTTTTCTTGCCTTAACCGTCTGTGTCTCAAGTGGACGGGTAGGTCCCCCTTCGTGCGTCTAGTCGTGGGTGGCCTAGGGATTTCTGGATCACTGTCCGAACTAACCTCAACCTCTGACTCAGAGTCGAACTCCCCGTCTTCGCTAGAAGAGGTAGTCTCCCCTGGTGGGCATAGTTCAGATGGTGATTCTGTCCTAAGGACTGGTGCCATCCCTGGCTGGGCTAAGCCTACTTGTTCAAGGTCCATGGCTCTTACGTGTTCCAACCAAGTGCGGTCACATTCCATGTGCATGACCCCTCGCTCTATCCTAAAGATATTTCTTTTCTACGGCTTGGAGTCTGCTCGTATTTGCTCTATTTCTTGTCCTTCAGTGTCGTATTCTACGGTATCTACTTCAACCTCAGTTCCATCACTGAAGGATTGGTAGTCTTTGTATTCGTCGTTAGAATCTCCTTTATCAGACTGCTTGTTATCTCCTAGGGCTTGATACACCTCTTGTCGTTGGTCACATAGTAGGGCCTAGTTATACATGAGGTTTAAGTCATGCACTCTGGTCCATTGCCACTTGGATTCACCTAGGAGATCCTGGAGTGGTTTGAAGTTTGCAGCTGCATTGCCAGCTAGCTTGTCTGTCAAGTATTCCAACATCTCCTGGAGTTCCCTTTTGTTAGTTGGGACTTGGAGGTTGACAGGCTTAGGCTTTCCCCTAAGGGTTCCTTCCATCATGCAGACTGGCACGGAAAGTGCGTTGCTAGGCTTGCCAATCATTTTCATGGTTTGCTCATATGCCTCATGGTCTGAGAATGGCAGCTCAATTGTAGCAAGAACATGCATCCAATCCCGCTCATCCTCTGGGCATGGGATATACTTGGTCAAGGGCCCATAGGACTCCTTGACCTGAGTGTTACCCTTGAGCATAGCAGAGATGGCATCTAGGTCGACCGGTGAGGTCTTCCAAGTATCTATCTCTATTCTTACGGCATCCGTTTTGTTGCCAAGGAAGATCATGCTGTTACCCCAATCTTCGATGACTCTAGCATTATGCATCTAGGGTCGGCCTAATAGGATATCGTAGTCCACTCCCTTCATGACTATAAAGTCAATAGAGAATTGGACACATGCAATCTTTACTAGCCACTTCTTAAGTACCCCGAATGGCTTTACTCTCATACCGTTTGCTAGTGTGACATTAAACCTAGCAGTTTCGACAGGCGGGTTTCTCCAAGTTTGAAGCACTGCGGGGCTAAGCACACTAACCCCAGCTCTCGTGTCTACGATTCCCTTTCTTGTTGTGTCGCCTAGGGCTAGGACCGGTAAGACTGCGTGCATCTCAGAACCTTCCTAGAAGGCATTGACGTGCAAGGATTTAGGCACAGGGTACAACATCAAACTCGGTATTTGTGTTTCTGCGTCATGGTCTTGAGGGTCTGCCGTGACCTGCTCTCATGGCCCTTCGACCCACTGCTTAAGATCTTGCCATTAGGTAGGATGCTGCCTAAGCAGATCTCCCAGGCTAAGTGTTACAGAGGTAGTCACTAGCATGGTCAGGAGATCGTTGGATACTCGTTTCTCCCTTAATCTGGATTGTCCTGGCCAATGGCCGTGACTGAACTGTGGCTCTGTAGTATCAAGGCTTGGTCTTAGCGGCACTGCTTGTGGTGTGGTTGCTTCTGTAGACTTAGGTTGAGGCGGTGATATTGACGTGCTTACACTGGAGAGATCATTGATCTTGTCCTCTATGATGGGCTCAGCATCCTTGAGATACTCTTGAGCCTCTTGAGCCTCCTTCACCCATTCCTTCACCTTCTCTATGGCCTCTAACTGTCGCTTTGGATGTGGGTATTCCCCTACCTTAGCGCTTCCCTTTTCGGCCGTCTTAGGGGATGAAGTCTCTGCCTCTGCGTCTGAAACCTTCTTTCCAGCAGGCAGAGTTATAGCACTCTTGGTTTTTAGTGCGACTTTTGCTTCCGATCTCTTCTTTTTTCGCCTGCGGCTTTTCTTCCCTATCGAGGCTGGTGGCCTTCCCCTTATCTTGGGATGATGGGATTGATCACTCACTAAAGGCTGACGCTCTCTCTGAACCTCGCGAGTTGGTCTCCTCTACATTCGAGCTCCTGGAGCTTCGCACTTTTAGCTGATCATCGACTCTGATGGCTTCCTCAAACACTCTAGCTACTGCATCTCGCTGCAAGCTTGAATTGCCTACCAAAGCCTTATATAGCTCCTCATCTTGAATTCCACTGATGAATACAATCGAAACTGCTCTTTCAGTTGGTCGCTCGCCAAGAGGGATTCTCTTGAAGAGACTCCTCACATGGGCTACGTAGTTGCGGATGTCCTCCTTCTCTTTCTACTTGACGTTCATCAAGCGTACTAGTAGGTTATCAGAGTATCCAGGCTCGGCGAATCTCTTGATGAAGAGATCCTTGAGGCCATTGAAGTTGGCTCACTCTATAGCATCTAGGCTCGTATACCACGTCCTACCCTTGCCGCCTAGGCAAAGCCCGAACGCTTACGAGCGTTGACTTAGGTCATTGAGGCCGTTGGCTTCGCAGACTTGCTCAAACTGCTCAACAAAGTTATATGGGTTGTCATGGGGTTGGTACTTGTTGAGTTGCTTGGCAACAATCGGTATTTTGGACTGGCTCTTTGAGCCTTGGTTCGCCCCTAGTCCTATGAGCAGCAATGTTGCTAGTGCCGCGGCACTTTGTTTTGTAGCCGTGTTATCTAGTAGTCGCTTCATGAGAAGCTCGCTCAATGTCAAGTCCCCCTCTAGGGCTCTCTCGTGATCTGTTCAATTCCTACCTGCTAAGTTCAACACTCGCTGCACCTTGCGCAACTCTGTACTTTGCCTTTGGCTTCTAGCCTGCTAATCCCTATTGTATTCGGCTATGCCTTGCAACGCTTTGCGGGCTAGCTTTCTCTCCTCTTCTAGATCTAGGATGATAACGTCTGTTGTCCTACCGCGGTGCTCATACTGGGCGTGTGTGTCGTAACTGCTTACCAGCTGTGCTGAATAGCATCTGGGAAGACATTCAGATTGAGTTCCTCATTAGAGTAGCAGTCTGAGCTTTCCTCTACCACCATTGTCGAGTTGTCTTGCTCCACTAAGCTATCGATCAGGTTCAGTAGACTTGTTAAATCCACGTCATTGGCGCCCCTTGCTTGGTCCTAATTTGCGCTTTGATGGTTTGTCTATGTCTTGGGTCCTCTCCTATTGGTGGGTTCCTTGAGTGGTTTATCTGAGTGAGTTCCTTTAGTTATTGCAACCAATCCTCAAATTATGTACACTCAGTGTGGTGTCTGTGCGTTTGGTGCAAAATCAGGCTTTTTGCTCTTTCAGTGCATAATTAATGTGGCCTACTATGTGTGCAGGATTACAGCACTCAAGTGCAATGTCAATGCTACCTTCAGCTCTTGGCCACACTGGGTATGAGGTCAGCACACAGCTACCTGGTTAAAATCTGGGTCTTTGCTGCGTCTCTCAAGTATGTGGGGGTCTGATGTCTGGTCTGCTATTGCTACTAGGCTGCAACAACACACTCTGCTAGGTTTCCTAGCCACAGGGCCAAGTTTTTTATGATTTACTTGCACCTACAGGGTCGCACTAGTGTCGGCAACGTGGGTCTAGGCTTAAATTATTAAAATAATGTCAAAAATTCATTCAGCCAAAATTGACCCGAATGGTAGGGTCTGAATCCCAAAATCGGCATTCGAACCGTCGAAGCCTGAATGTCTCGTTCGGCCGGGCCGAAGCCAGAATCGGCATCCGAACCATCGAAGTTCGAACCGCCGAAGACCGAATGGCCGGGTTCGAGGGCCGAAGCCCTAATGGCCAGATCTAAGGGCCGAAGCCTGAATGGCCGAGTTCGAGGGCCGAACTCCGAAGATCGAAGGCCTTCGTTTGGGCGGTCGAAGCTCGAAGCCCGAACGACACGTGGCCGAATGCCTGAAGGCCGAACGCGGAACGCCGAATCCTAGGTTTGGGGCAGCCAACTGCCCGATTCTGGGGTTCGAACGTCTGAACGCGTCGGGGTCGGCGCACTTTCGACAATGAAAATGGTGACGAATCTAGTGTTATGTTGATGATTAGCTATTCTAGGCTGTTAAACACACACAAGGGCATGCTGGGGAAGAGATTTGTATACCTGTAGCACCCCGGAACTGTGATCGAAGGGCGTCCACTCCTCTCCTGTGCTTGTAGCTCTCTCACTTTCTCTTGCTCTCTCTTAACTAAGTCAGAATGCAAATGAGCTCTTCTCCCCTTACCCCAGCCTTACATAGCATTGCCCAACCACTCTCTAACCTTAGAGCCTTTCCCCGTTGCGATTTCCCCCTTAAAAAACACGATTTTTACCTTCTTTTTCTTATTGCAACCAGATTTACAGCAACAAAAACCCCTACCATTTCAGTTTCGAATCTTAATCCTATCCTACCTAATGCTAACAAAAAATCGCAAAACCAAACATGGGTTGTATTTACCTACTCAAGCACTCTCATAAAAAAACTCAAAATAATTACTTGTTCCAACGATTAAACCTCCTAAATCTCCTATCTATCTCAAGCACATTTTCGGGCAAAGGCCCTACTCCTATGCTCGATTTGATGCATGTGGCGCTCAAGGCTCGATTCCATCGATCTCGGCAATGGAACCAAAATGAAGGGGAGCTACAAGCTCTACCCCGAGACCTACGGACCGCTTATTGATCAAGCGTTTCAAGCCGAGCAGCCATGGCTACCTCTCACATAGCTGACGCACCATGCCTACCTTATGAGTGTATTGAGGTTACCTTGATGCTCGATCAAGTACCCTTCTCTCTCTTGCACACCGGTAGCTCCACGATCCTTGTGGCAAGCTCAAGCAACCTCAATCCCTCTCCCATGAGCTCCATCCTCCATAGCCACGTGCGAGACAAGGGAAGAGAAGAGAAGAGAAGAAGATGAAGAGAGGAGATGGAGAGCTTCTTCTCCACAATCCCTCACTCTCACACACTCACTCCCTCACCCTCTCACACTCCCTCACTCCCTTTCTCAAGCACAAGCAAGAAGGCAAGAAACAAGAGAAGAAGAAGAAGAAGCTTTTGCCACACACAAGAATGAGCTTCTCATTCACTTTTGAAGTTTATATACATGCCCTCCCTTCTTTGGGCGGTCATCCCCTTTTTTACATGATCGGCCATTGTGGCAAGGTCCTTTTTCCATTTCCCTCTTCTATCCTTATGCCTCTAGCCTATGCCCGTCTAATATTTTACAATTGGCACAGGAGGGAGCCTGGCACTCTTTTACAAGAGTTTTCCAAGTTTTTTGAGACGCCTTTCATTTAAAATCGCGCCTTTGGTCTCGGCTTAGCCTTTAGAGGTCACATGCGTGTCTTTGCTTTTCTTCCATGCTTTTTTTGTTTTTTCCTTCATTTTCCACCATTTTCCGCCATCTTGACTTGGGGTTAACACAAAGAATTCTAAAAGAAGCAAGCAAATCAAAGAGGCACGCATCAAGGTCACTATGTCTTGTTTAGTCATGTAGAGCATGAGAGGTGACAGATTATGAATTATGTACAAAACAAGGCTACTCAGCAAGAAAAATAAGATGACATATGGTATATTGATTCAAGAGAATCAAACCATATGTCACCACATGGGGATTGGTTTGATAAAATGAAAGCAAGAAAAAATGGCTATGTATGCACAAGAGATGACACATCATGTCATAGCTCATGCAAGAGTTGTTCCATTGATTATGCTTGATGGTAAGAAGAAGGAATTATATGATGTTTTGCATGTTCTGACAATCATGAAAAATTTGTTATCTATTGGCCAGATGGTTGAAGAAAACCTATAGGCATGGTTTAACAAAGATGGCTATTTCATAGAGGAATATGGTAGAGGTTACAAGTTGATTGCAAATGGCAAAACACATGGAAGAATGTTTACCTTGGATACAAATAAGCCTAAACTAAAAGATGCAATGCTTGCTCATGATGATGCAAGTGTCAGAGACATAGTTATCTAGCATGAATGCATTGGTCACATAAATGTACAAAGGTTGAAAAATATGCAGCATAATGATATTATTTTGAGATTGCCAAAGTTCAAATATGCCGATTTGGGATAGATATATTCAGCATGTCAATTTGAAAAACAAGCCATGTTTCCATTTTTTCAACATATATGAAACACCAATAGACCTTTACATATTGTTCACTTGGATGTATAGGGACTTGCTCATAATGTATTTCTTCAAGGGTAAGGTATTATGTGACCTTTGTGGATGAATTCATCAAGTATACTTGGGTATATATTCTAAAACACAAATATGAATTTCTTGATAGCTTTATGATTTCGATGTCATGCAGAGAATGAGTTAAATTGTTATGTCTCATGTCTATGGTTTGATGGTGGCAGTGAATATGTGTCAAAGGAGTTTGATAGATACTTGTTGAATAAGAATGGGATCAAAAGACAATTGACATGCAGCTATACTCCTCAACAAAATGGAGTAGTTGAAAGGGAAAATAGAGTTATGCTAGGGCAATGATGAATGAGAAAGATATGCCACTTTCTTACTAGACAGAAGTAGTTCTTACTACTATTTATGCCATGAATTAGACACCCATAGCTAGCATACATGAGAAGACACCATATGAGTAGCTTTATGGTTATAAGCCTAACATTAGATACTTGAAAGTATTTGGTGACATTGTGTATGTACATATACCTGATGAGAAATGGAAAAATCTTGATTTGAAAGCAATGAAATTTTTCTTTATTGGTTACTCATAGGAGCTGAAAGTTTATAAATGTTATGACCCATCTACTCATGAGACTTTGACTAGCCATGATGTGGTATTTGATGATTTAACATCATGGTATGGTTCTAATCAGGTAACCGTTCATGATGATACTTCAAAAAGTACATATGCTAAAAATGGGGTGCATGATTTGTTAGTGGACCTACACATCATGTATCTATGAGTGTGAGTCCTTGGATAGGATGATTATGCAATCATGGCTCTCATTCCATTGACATGGATATGTCAATGAGGGGGATATTGGACATGGATAAAGGCAAAGAGAAGGCATTTGATGATGTAATAGGTCCATTGACATTTGGATATGATTTCACTAATAGCTTAGATAGTGAATTTGGAATATCTACAGTTGTTACACCTAGTGTTAAGCAGAGGTATGTACTACCTCACGAGAGAGTGGAATCTCATAGTGCACCACAACTATGATGATCATAGAGAGATAGAAATTTTTTTGACAAATTTACTTAGAGTGGATACTCAACTAAACACTATGCATACATGACAAATGTAATGAGTTACAAAGAACCCACATCATTTGCAAAAGTAGTCAAAGATGAGAACTGGTGTATATCAATGGACAAAGAGTATGATGCTTTGTTGAAAAATGGAACTTGGGATTTAGTCAAGTTGCTTGAAGGCAAGATGTCTATTGGATGAAAGTGGGTCTACAAAGTTAGATGCAAATAAGATGGCTCACTTGAAAGATACAAGGCCAGGTTAGTTGTGAAGGGTTATGCTCAATAGTATGGGGTGGACTATGAAGAGCTGTTTAGTCATGTTGCAAAGATGACGACTATATAGATAGTCATTGCATTGCTTGCATCCAAAGGTTGGAATTTATATCAAATGGATTGAAATAATGAATTTTTGAATGGTTATTTGATAGAGGAAGTCTACTTGGATAAGTCATAAGGATATATACATCTTGAATATCCTTCTTATGTTTGTAGATTGAGGAAAGCACTGTATGGATTGAAATAGGTACAACAGGCATGGAATACAAAAATCAGCTAGCATTTATAGAGACTTGGATTTCAAATGGTTGAAGTTGATTATAGCTTGTTTGTCAAGAAGATAGAGAAAGGATATGTGATTTTGGTGGTTTATGTAGATGACTTGGTCATTACAGGTGATGATACATATGAGATTAATGAGATCAAATCTATGTTGCAAAAAGAGTTTCAAATAAAAGATTTGGGAGAGCTGAAATTTTTCCTTGGAATTAAAGTCATACGCACACCTCAAAAAATTTGGATGTTACAAAAGCAATATGCACATAATATACTAGAAAAGTATGGTATGCTAGCATGCAAGCCCATGGATACTCCATTAGAACAAAATATCAAGTTGATAGTTGGTATAGGAAATAAGATTGAAAATGTAGCCATGTATAGGCAGATGGTTGGTAACTTGATCTATTATACCATCATTAGACCTAATCTCAACTATTCAGTTGGGTTGATCAGCCAATTTATGCAAAGACCAAGGAAACCTCATTTAGATGTAGTGAGAAGGATTATAAGGTATGTGAAGGCTACATTATACTATGGACTATTCTACGAGTATGGTAAACCTATTGAGCTTACATGTTACAGTGATGTAGATTGGGCTACATGTGCATATGATAGAAGATTGACAAGTGGGCATGCATTTGGTCTTGGAACTAGCATGAATAGTTGGACAAGTAAAAAGAAACCTATTGTGGATCTCCCTAGTACTGAAGTAGAATATAGAGGTGCAACCTTAGTTGCATGTGAAGCTGTGTGGCTAGTTAAGATGTTAGATGACTTGGGAGTACATGTGCATAAACCAGTCAAGCTATACGGTGACAACATGAGTAGTGTGCTTCTAGTAAGTAATCTTGTTTATCATGCTAGATCAAATCACATAGAAGTGCATTATCATTTCATGAGGGAAATGGTACTTGGAGGCAAGATAGACCTTATCCATGTGAAGACAAAAGACCAAGTAATAGATATATTTATCAAATCACTTGGTAAAGATAAGTTTACTCATTTTAGATTGCTACTTGGGATACATCAGATCACTTGAGCTTGAGGGGAAGTGTGAAGATTTAGGCTCATCTGCGACTCCTTGTCTAGTTGTAGGTTAATCGGATTTCATGTGTGCCTCAAATAAATGAGTCACGATCTAACTCTAGTTAGGAGTATGGTTAGGTTAGCATTATGGTTTACACTCTATTGTAGTTATATGTAGTATGTGGGTTATTCAATGAATAAATTCTATTGAGAGCTCTCTGCTCTCTGAGCTTGCCTCACTCTGTGTCTTTCTCTCTCCCTCTGCATCTTGAACATGACTATCTCTACATCCTTTTGTGGCACTGGAGTGCTCTAAACTGTATTGTATTGTACTATGTTGGTCTATAGCTCTGTTGGGATCTTAAACTTGACATCTTTTATGGGTGGAACATTTTGTTTTGGAGATGTAGGTTCTCTTTCTTGGCTTATGTTATTGCAACTACTTCCAATTCTACTAAATTGGAGGCAGGTTTGTGATTCTTCTATTGATTATCTATGGTATTAGCCTTGACAGGGGTTAGATTGGGATAGTCTTTAGCAATGTATCCTTCTCCTTTACATTGACTACAAAGAATCTCGCAATCTATAGATATTCTAAGGTTTGGATAGTTTGGGGAGATGTGAGCTTTCTCTCTATATTTGTAACGTTCTGCTTTAGATCTCTATCCACCACTAGGCTATCTTTCTTTGTAACTTTGGGAGAGGAATCTTGTTGGACCAAAATCACAACCAAATTCTACATGCTTTGATCCATGTCTTGCATTTTCATTTTGGATTCTAGTGGGTTGAACCTTGCTTCTTCATCTTTCTTCCTTTTGTCATGCGTCTCCTTTAAAGAGGAGTAGATGTTCTCTACCTAGTTAATTCTTAGGTAACAAGAATCAAAGGCTCTAGGGATGTTTGGTTGAGCACATTTAGTGGCTAAATGTCCCACTTAGTGGTACTGATCACACCAATGTTTGATTATATGACTTCTTTTCTTACACTTACAATGTTTGATAGACTAGTAGTATTCAATTTTAGTATATCTAATGGTTCTATAATCACATCCATGAGTTCCTTCTTAATATTTGCACATTGAGTTAGACAAGTAATCCGTCAAATTTTCTCCTCCTAGAGCACTTACTGTAGGGTTTTAGGGAGTCTCTATAATCACCGCATAGACTAATTGGATTGATGCAAAGGGTCATTTGTTTTGGTTTTGGTTTAGAGCTCCTATTTGAACTATTGGCTATTGATTCTAGTTTATAGGGTTCCACTGTTGTTGTTGATGTATCATTGGGGAAATTGTTTGAGACCACTAGTATTGTGGTAGGACCATCATTTGAGGCACTATCTACGGCCATTGTGAATTCAGTGCAATGTATTAAGGCACTACATACAATTATGGGTAGGGGTAGGGAACAATCCCTAGCATTGCATTTAGTGGATATACCATTCCCAACATTGGAGAAGGTAGGACTCCTCTTTCAAAGGTCATATACAATATTGCTTCATTTTCCTTATACAATCTTGAAACTTTCACTATAGTTTGTAGATTAGCTTGTCTTCTCAATTCTATGAACTTTTGAATATTTGGTTGTAGGCCTTTAAGAAAAACTCCGTTCTAGATGCCTTTATCCAAGCTGTGGTTGGTCCATCTCTTTAGCATGGATTCCATTCTAGAGACTTACGTTTTCACTTATAATCCAAAGGAGTGAATCAAATTCATGAGCTCCACTTGCATTCGCTCTTCAAAACCTTCACACTTGAATCCAGTGAGAAATGCCCTACCTTCAATTCATTCCACGTGCTAAAAGTTCATGTGGCTTGTCTCTTATACCACTAAAATTCTACACCTTTGAAAGTGGCAATGAATATTGCCAACTAATGCATTGGAGTTCTAGTGTCATTGGCTACACAAGCTACCATGAACCGAAATTCGCTACATGAAGATTGGGGTCTTTATTGTACTCTCCCTTGAAAATTGGCAATGCAACTACATTCACTAGCCTGTCATCAACATTTCTAGAATGGATTTGGCAGGGAAGGAGACCTTGATTGGCCATTGGAACTTCTTTGAAGAGTGCCACAAGGACATCAAAGGAGGATTTTGTTGCTAGCTCATTCTTAGCTTTGATTTTTACTTTCTCTCTTCTCACGTGCCTTTAGATTCATTCTAGTGCTTTCCTCTTTATTGCGTCATTTGTTAGGGAGTTGGCTCCACCTAGTTTGTTGGTGCTTCATAGAAGGAAAATAAAAGAGCTTTAGTCTCTAGAAGACTCTCTTACCAACACGTCTTCTACTTCTTTCTTTTCATAGCCTCTAAATTTAGATTTCATTCTACTATAGAGAGGAAGATATTCTTTTTTGAAGGTATCAAAGTTCATTCTTATGAGAATTGTTGTAGTATCATCTCTTTGGTAGTACTAACTTCAAAGGGTCTCAATGGCATAATTTATGAAGAGTCCTCTATCTACAAGCTTCCATTGGGTTTCCAAGTGGATAGACAAAAGGTTGTAAGTACTAGGCATCCCATGTGTCTGCTGTTGTGGGTCCACAAGCAAGTTCCAACTCTTTTCCTTCTTATTCTTGTGGATCTCCTCTAACCATGATTCCTAGAGTTTCTTCATAATCTCTCACTTAATAATGCTGGGAAACTCCTCAATGAAAGCCAAATCTTCCATTCATGTTCATCCTCTCTATTTCTGCTTCTTCAATATTCTCCCAAATAGGTTGAGATAAAAATGCACATCTTGGTTGCTTCTGTAGAGATAGGGGGAACTATTCATTACACAAGGTCCACATTAGGATAGCATTGTGCTCTCACCATTGGGGAATGAGTCTCTTGAATAAAGTGGCTTTTCCTATGAATTATACCAATTTCTTTGTAATACTTGGAATCTTACAATCTTCTATACTTCTTTTCCTCTTCAACAATGTTGTCCTTCATTTCTAGCCTCCTATAGATGCTTGTTGAGGAAATTTCCCTAGTTACACACCAAAACATAGAGCTCTCTAGAGAATACCAAAGAAATGAGGCAAATACTAGAAGAAACTCTATCTTATCACACCAACAATATTTTTCTTCATGTTCCAATGAACCATAGGAAGAAAAAGAATACCAAGAACATGAATTCTCATTGCAACATCATAGAATGAATCTCCCATGGATTTATCAAAATAAATTTTCAATGTAACTTTATTATTATGCATCAAAGACCAATAAAACACAAAAATCTACTCAATTTTGAAAGGAATTGATCACATAAGCTTCATTATTCAGTGTCATGATTCGTAGTCTTCTTCTTTCACTCTCTCATAACCTCTCATATATACAATGTTTGTATAGAAAATGGGCTTTTTCTCAATCTCTCTCTTACAGAAACTTTCAATCACTCCTACATTATAATTCTCATCCAATACAATAGAATAATACTCAATAATCATATATTGGTTGTGGATACACCTCTCAAGGATATACTTGATTAGAAGAGGCAACACTGGAGACATTGTAATGTCCCTTTAGAGCTCATTAGTATCACTCTCACTTCACTATGCAAGTCTTCAAGTACTACTTTCTTCAAGCTAGCCATTTTTTAGCTTATATTCATCACTTTTCAAGATTGGAAAGTATCCCCAATCTAAATATCCATCCATCAGAACACTTATAGAAGCATATAGAGGCTTATAGAAGGCATACAAAAGCTCATCATAATACTACAAAAGGTTAATAGAAAGTATAACAATGACATAACTCAAACCAAAATGAATCCAGTCCATTAAAAAAACCATTCAATACATACTAAACCACAATCAAATCCAAAAATTCACAATCTCAACCTATCAAACAGAAAGAAAATAGACCAAAACAAAGGCAATATAGGCCTATCAAAACCAAACAATGATGAGATAAAATACATAAGTATATCACAAATTATTCAAAAATCACCATGAGATAATCAATTCTATTCAAACTATCCTAATATAATTTAGAATAAACTCACCTATCAATTCCACCACAAAATTTATGACTCAACACCCAAAAAACAACAAAAAATCCAATCATTTCAATCCTTAACAGAGGATCCTAAACCAACTAGAAGGCTTCCAAGTCTATGTGGCACAAAAGGAAGATTTTTTAATTCAAGAAATAAAAGATTTTTTCCTTGAAGGGTGGGTGGGGGTTATAATTATATTCTATCATCTCTCTCTCTCTCTCTCTCTCTCTCTCTCTCTCAATTGAACACACACACACACACACACACACACACACACACACACACACACACACACACACACACACACACACACACACACACACACACACACACACACACACACACACACACACACACACACACACACACACACACACACACACACACACACACACACACACACACACACACACACACACACACACACACACACACACACACACACACACACACACACACACACACACACACACACACACGTGCGCATGCACGCACGCATGCACACACATACAAAACATAGGATATGAGTGTGGAAAAGTAAAAGGTAAGTATTTGAAAATTTGTATCTCTGTCTCTCTCTCCCTTCTTTTTCTATAGAGAGAGATGAATTTCTTTTTTAGTTGGACATATTACATGATAGGATATATTAATATGTTAAACATATGTATATAGTGTGTACATACTCTAAAAACATCCACAAAGGCACATTTACTATTAAAAAAGGGTTGAATTTTATTTTTTAATGAACATATGAAATGTGATAATAAATTAATGGTTAAACATATTCATGCAATGTATATATACTTTAAAACCATACAAAAATATACATAAACTATAAAAACACATGAACAATATATACACACATATGCATATATAGGTGCATACATATGTGCAAACATATATACACATAAATACATAAGCATATATGAGTGAGAGAAAAAAGAAAGAGATAGAGAGAGCAACAAAAAGAAAATTAATACACATTTATAAAATGTACACTTACCAACATGTACACATGCACATATGCAAACACACACATTCATAATATCCATAAGAGCTTTTATTGGAAATGCATTTCTAGGGATGCTAGAGATTATTTTATGAAATGTCTTCCATGTGAACAAAACAAGGATTTCACACTCCTACCCAGTGGATTGGTTTAGTCACTATCTATTTCTCATGGAAAGTGGACAAACATTAGCATGGATTTTATTACAGGGTTATCTACAATGAAGCATGGGTGGAATAGCGTTTATGTGGTTATAGACCAGTTGACTAAATCATCCCATTTCATCCCAACAAAGGTTCAATTTATAGCAAATCAAGTGGTTGATCAATTTATAGAAAGTGTCTTCAAACTTCGTGGGATGCAAAATTATGAAGATTGTGTCCATTGTGACACTAGATTTATGGGCAACTTTTGGAAGAGTTTGTTCTCTTCTATGGGGACTATTTTGACTCCTAGCATTGCTTATCATCCACAAACGGATAGCCAAACTGAAAGGGTCAATAAATGGCTAGAGGTCTATTTACGAAACTTTTGCCATGATACACAAAATGCATGGGATCATCACCTTGCTGAGTTTTGTTATAGTAATACTCATCACATGAATATTGGAATGTCTCCTTTCGAAGCATTGTATGGTTACAAAGTTCAAGTGCCTTCTGTGTTGTTCCATGATGATGAGAATCCTCATAGTCATGAAGAATTAGAGAAGATGGAGGGTCTTATGAAGCAATGCAATAACAATATTTGAAAAGCTTGAGAGACAATCAGATCCTATGTAGATGAGAAATGAAGGCATTTGGAATTTGACAATGGTAAATGGGTTTTCTTGAAGGTTCCAAAATCCCATTATGCTTCTCTTAAGGGAGGGCATAATAAACTTGCCCATTGTTTTTATGGTACATATAAAATAATCAAGAAAGTTGGGGATCTTATATATCAACTTGATTTGCCTTCAACTACTCATATCCACAATGTCTTCCATGTATCTCAACTTAAGAAGTATGTTAGCCCTGAAATTCAAGTTTTTGAAGAACTATCTCTCCTTGATAAATATGATTTAATAATTTAAAAACTCGAAAATGTTGTTGGCAAGCAGGAGAAGGTTCTAAGGAACCAAATTCATGTGGAGTATCTCATTAACTTGAAGGGTTTGCCTATGAAA
Organism: Lygodium microphyllum; assembly: GCF_053477565.2. Classification (NCBI taxonomy): domain Eukaryota; kingdom Viridiplantae; phylum Streptophyta; class Polypodiopsida; order Schizaeales; family Lygodiaceae; genus Lygodium; species Lygodium microphyllum. The sequence continues at coordinate 65,627,844 of NC_141142.1, forward strand.
GAGTCTTCTTGGCAACATGCTTCGTATTTGGAACAATTTCCATGGCTTCTTCAAGTGGATACATTCCTCAATGACTAGTAAATAGCTTGTTGTATTACATTTTTGTATAGAAATTGATTGCCTTATCTTCATAAAAATTTGATATTGATAGCATACATGGATACTACACATTATCCTCTACATTTCTATAGTTTGCACAAGGAGATTGGATACTTCTACTTCAAGTTATGGCCAAAATGGTAATGCAACCTGTCTCATGAAAAAATAAAATGGAAGAGCATCCATAGTTGAGCAAATTTTGCTATACGATAAAGGAGTTGCACGAGGAGTATGGCCTAAGTCTAGAAGGGGTGCTTTCAAAGGACTTGTGAAGATGACCTCTATGAAGACCAGTGGTGGTTGATTGTCTTCAAGCACAAGCACCAAAAATATGCAAAGATCTACTTGAGCCACGTGCACCGTCACCTAGCAGAAGATTACATGTTTCTTTTCCACAAGGTGTAACAAGCAAATCCATATTGTGGTGAGATCACAACTAGGTTTGTATGGTGCTATGCATTTGAGAGATGCCATGATGGAACGGAAGACCCCGCAGGCTACAAAGTGGCATGGGCCAGGTTTGGGAAAAGTGTGATTTAGATGTGTAGGAGTAGGCTAAAGGGGTTGGAAAAGAAGATTGAGACATGGAGAAGGGAAGATGATGCCTCTCAGGCTGATGTTCCACTTGGAAAGAAGCCTTGCTTCACAAAGTCTACAAGTGAGATTTATACAAAATTGGGGCTTGGGTATGTAGGGCGGGTCTGTGATTACATTGCTGACTTGGAGTCATTCTTGGAGAGGATACTTGGAAAGACCAAGAGTACACTAAATGGGCTACAGGATTTGAAGGATTCAATCCAACAAAAGAAGGAGCCAGTGCTCATGTACAAGGGGTTGAATGCAATGGCTAAGCACATAAGGGATGGCATTAAAGTGTATGAAGTATGCCTCTAAGAGATCTGGTAGCAGAAATTCCATGCAATGATGCAAAGGTAAAGGACTTGGAGGCTATGACGACCTAGGAGCAAGCCAATGAGTGTTGTAATGTCTCAGGATTAGTGAGAATATAAAATGGATGGGACAAGAGGTTGAGCTTGAGCACATATACTCAATGTACTTTGTCTTGGTTTGTTTGTCCCTAGTATTGCCTCTTAATATTGTGGAAGCACTTGGTGGTTCTAGATACATTTGGTACTCTTGAAACCCTTTTAGTACCATATGGTACTCCTTGGAACTCTCTAGCTGATCTCCTTACTAAAAAGCTTATTGGAACAAACTTTCGCTCTTTTGCTATATATAATTTGGTGTTTCGTATACTTTTTGGTACATTTGGTGCCATTTGATACATTTGGTTCTCTTTCATATATTAGGTTTAGGGATTGCATTTGGTAGACATGAAAATGTAGGGTGCATTTGGTGGTTTTTGGTACTCTAGGATCATTGAACCTTTAGTGCATTTGGTGGTTTTTGGTACTCTAGGATCATTGAACCTTTACTGAAATTGGTGCTTTATTGCTTCTTGATTATTTTGGAGCCATTGTTTTTTTTTTTGGATATATTTGGTACTCTTGAGACCCTTTTAGTACTCTTTGGTTGTTCTCATTATTAACAAGCTTATTTGTATTGCCTCATGCTCTTTTTGGGATATTTTAGTGGTTCTTGCACTCTTTGGTATATTTTAAGCTCTTTGGCTCTTGAAGCATTTGGTAGAACTTGGTACATTCTTTTTTAACCTTTGGTGCAATTGGTACTTTTTGGTGGTTTTTGAAACCTTTTGGTGGTATTTGAACTTTTATTGGGATTCTTGCACTCTTTGGTATATTTTAAGCTCTTTGGTACTTCAAGAATTTGGTAGAACTTGGCACATTCTTTTTGAACCTTTGATGAAACTGGTGCTTTTTGGAACCTTTAGTAGTATTTGAACTCTTATTGGGATATTTTGGTGGTTCTTGCACTCTTTGATATATTTTAAGCTCTTTGGCACTTGAAGGATTTGGTAGAACTTGGTACATTCTTTTTTAACCTTTGGTGCAATTGGTATTTTTTGGTGGTATTTGAACTTTTATTAGGATTCTTGCACTCTTTGGTATATTTTAAGCTCTTTGGTACTTGAAGCATTTGGTAGAACTTGGCACATTCTTTTTTAACCTTTAATGCAAATGGTGCTTTTTGGAACCTTTAGTAGTATTTGAACTCTTATTGGGATATTTTGGTGATTCTTGGACTCTTTGGTATTGGAAGTATTTAATAGAACTTGGTATAATATTTTTGAACCTTTGGTGCAATTGGTGCTTTTTTGGAACCTTTGGTGGTATTTGAATCTTGGTACAATAGGTGCCTTTTGCTACTTCCTCTTAATCTTTTTAGAGCAATTTGTATTTTTGGATACATTTATTACTTTTGAAACCTTTTTAGTGCCATCTAGAGCTTCTAAGTAGTCTTTGGCGGTTTTAGGTATATTGATACTGCATCAATCTCTTTTAGGTATATTTTTGTGGTTTTTATACTCGGTGTACTTAAAGCTATATGGTACATGAAGCAAGTTATTAATTTTGGTAAATTTGGTATCTTTTGCTTCCTTTGGTACTAAACGTTTTCTTGTACTCTTTGGTAACTTTGGTGTTTATTGGTATTTCCTAGTGCTATTTTTTGTACAAAGGTTCCCCTTGGTGTTGCTTGTAGCTATTATTAGTATCATTTGGGGGATATTTGGTGCTATTTGATAAATTCAATCATTGCAACAATGGTTGGTAATGGTATAATGGTTGAAAGTTTTGGTACTTGTTGCTTGGTTTGAAAGGTGAGAAGGATCGAAGCTTACTTGGAAGTGAGCGATGGCGGAGAGCAAGAGCAAGAAGAGAGAGAGAGACACAAATGGGAACTCCAACAGTCACAATGTGTGACGGGCCTCCCTTTATTCAAAGTGTCACTAAAAGAATAAAGAATAAAGTGACAGTGACAGGTGCCCACCACCTGCAGTGTGCAGTGGCGGGTACTGTCAGTGTAGTAATACACAAGTGGCTAGGCAGAGGTGCCTTTACCCCCAACAACCTCCCACTTAAAGGCGAATCTGCCCAGTGAGAAGGGAAAAGAAAAAGAAAAGACAATACAATGTACACATGTACAACATGATGAGGAAAAACATCACTCATCCAACGCCCATCAATCTCTTGAGGAAGGCAAAGTGCTCAGTAGTGAGGCTTTTCGTGAGTAGATCTGTAGGATTTTCATCAGTGGAGATCTTGACAAGGTCAACAGACTTGTCCTCCACGACCCCATGTATGAAGTGATACCTCACCTCAATGTGTTTCATCTTTGCATGGAAGACCAGATTCTTGGCTAGCTGAATAACACTCATAGAATCTGAATGCAGTGTAGGTATAGTATCAATTCCAAGGTCATGAACCAAACGGCCCAACCATATGGCCTCCTTGCAAGCCTTAGTGGCTGCAACATACTCAGCCTCAATGGTAGAGAGAGTCGTATACTTCTGAACCCTGGACATCCAAGAATAACACCTCTAGCATAGGTGAGGAATACATAGCTAGAAGTGGACTTCCTACTATCTGCATGTCCTGCATAATCGGAGTCCATGTATCCCACAACTCTAGTATCCTGGCTGCCATAGCAAATACACATATCTGCTGTGCCTTTCAGGTATCTCATGATACCCTTCACGACATCCCAATGTTTCTTGCTAGGTGTAGCCATATAACATGCCACAACACCAACTGCAAAGGCAATATCTAGACAAGTGGCTATCATGGCATACATCAAACTACCCATGGCTGATGCATAAGGGATCTTGGCTATCTCGGCCCTCTACTCATCTGTTTGCGGAAAATCGACCTATGAAACCTTCACATAAGAAGGTAATGGATAGCCAATAGGCTTTAGGTCCTGCATGCGGAAACACTCAAGGACTTTATGAATGTACTCCCTTTGTGAGTGGTAGAGTAGTCCCTGATGCCTGTCACGCTTAATGCGCATACCAAGAATGTGAGAGACCTGTCCAAATCCTTCATCTCAAAGTTCTTCTTTAGTTAAGATTTAGGAGCATCCAGCTTATCATGAGCTTTCCCTACTATCAACATATCATCCACATAAAGTACCAAAATAAGCAAGGAGCCATCATGAGCTGTCTTCTGTAAAGACACGGATCCATAGCACTCCTGCTATAGCCATGTGATTGCATAAAGGCATCAAACTTATGATACCACTCCCTAGGTGCCTGCTTCAAGCCATAAAGACTTTTTTGCAACTTGCACACTAGGCGCTCCCTACCAGGTTCTGCAAAGCCCTTAGGCTGCTCCATGTATATCTCATCATGCAAATCCCCATGCAAGAATGTAGTCATGACATCCATGTGATACATGTCCAAGTGAAGCTGTGCGACTAAGGCCAAAACCAAGCATAGGGTGGTCATTTTGACCATAGGAGAAAAGACTTCATCAAAGTCAACTCCATGCTCCTGTTTAAAACCCTTACCGACAAGTCGTGCCTTATAAGCTAGCTTGGGGTTTCCAGGGGTACTTTTTAGCTTGTACACCCATTTGCATGGCAAAGCCTTCTTGCCCTAAGGCAATGAAACCAAATCCCAAGTCATATTCTTATGCAAGGAGTCTATCTCAGACTGCATAGCCCTCTCCCAGGAGTGACTGTCACCCCTGCGCATAGCCTCATCATAGGTGAGAGGCTCTACTGCATTGATAACCATGACATAATGCATCGAGGGCTCAAATCTATCAGGTGGACGTCTATCTCTAGTAGACCATCTCACGGCAGGTTCTGTTGCCTATCCATCACTCTGGCCGTGTGTACCAACTATTGTTGCAGGCTGTCCAACTGGCTGTGCAGGAGCTCATGGCTCCTCTTGGAATATAACCATGTGTATCTCTACCACCCTCTCAGGCTGCATATGCATCTTGTCTTCATGGAAGACTACGTCATGGCTACGGATGACTTTTCACACCTACAAATCCTAGAGGTGATAACCCATCTTGCTTGCATCTCCATAGCCAAGGAAAATGCATTTGACACTCTTAGGATCCAGCTTAGTACGCTTATCCTTGGGCACATGGCAGAATGCCTCACATCCAAAGATATGTAGATGTGCATAAGATGGAGGTTTCCCAGTCCATACCTCCTCTGCAACTTGGAAATCCAAACCACTAGAAGGTGATCTATTTATGACATGCACAACTGTATTGACTGCCTCAGCCCAAAAGCTCTGTGGTAAGCCTGCATGGCTAAGCATACTGCGTACACGCTCCTAGATGGCTCTATTCATCTGCTGAGCCAAACCATTCTGGGGTGGGATATAGGGGGCGGTCAATTGATGCGTAATACCCCTCTCGTCACATAGTTTCTCAAAAGCACGTGACACATATTCTCCCCCATTGTCAGTTCTAAGGTATTTCAGCCTATGCCCAGTTTGGTTCTCAACCAATGCAAGCCATCTCTGAAACATAGCCAAGACTTCGGACTTAAGATTAATGGGTTAAGCCCAGACTTTATGTGAAAAATCGTCAATGAACGTCACAAAATACTTTGCACCACCCATAGACTGATAGGGCATGGGTCCATAGACATCCGAATGTACCAATGCTAAGGGCTCACTCATGCATGTCCTACCAGATTTCTTATGCATATTCCTAGTATGTTTGCCATAAAGACAATGCTCATAGGAACCAAAACATGCGTAGTCAAGGGACACTAAGTACTGCAAACCAGAAAGCATTTTCATTTCATTCAAGGACATATGACCCAAACGGGCATGCCAAAGAGATACATGTGGGATGAAACCCATTGACAAAACATGGTCAATAGAGGACCCATCGACTATAAGAGGATAGAGGTTGCCAGTTTTGGCACCTCTAGCAAGCACAAGTCTATCACAGGTGATCTTCCAAGTAGAATCCCCAAATGAAACATGAAACCCAGCATCATCAAGCTTCCCTGCAGACATAAGACTATGTGTAAGCACAGGTACATGACGTACATCTTGTAATAGAAAAGTTCTGCCAGTAGAGAATTGCACTCGTACATCCCCAATGCCAAAAATAGCAAGTGACCTGCCATCACCCAAGCAAACTAAACCAGAGACTGTGTAGTAGGAGTGGAACCACTCACGTCATGGTGTAACATGAAATGAAGCACCATAATCCAAAAGCCAGCACTGCGCATACATAGAGTGAATATCGGTCAATGATGTAGCATCACAAGAACTAGCTTGCAAGTTTGTACTCTCCATCGAAGTCATCAGTCTGCATGACATTTATCTCCTTGATTTTCACACTGGATTTTGTAGGCATAATGCTGCGATTAGAGGACTTTTCCTGTACTTTGTCTTTTCCCTTCTCTTTGCGATTCTCATTGCACAACTCATGACATTGTGGGCGTATACGACCCTTTTTGCTGCAATGATGACATGTCACATTAGCATTTCTCCCACGAGACTTGTTGTATGACTTACCATGTGTCTTAGACCTAGACTTCTGTGAGTCTCTGCCACGGCCATTCCCACGGTCATTCTTGCCATTACCATCACTGCCTCTAACAATCAAAGCATGTGACACACAAGAGGCATCCTAGTCCTTACCGTTGATCTCTTCCTGCAAAAGAGCACTCTCTACATCAGGCAAGTTCAAAATAGTAGCAAGAGCACATAAGGCAATGCAGAATACATCCCATGACTCACTCAGAGTACCAAGAAAAAACAATGGAGTAACCTCATAATTAAAGGTAATACCCTGTGAAGTCAAGTTCTTGAGAATAGCATGGAACTCGCTCAAGTGAGCAGACATTGTCATATTCTCCTTCATGTGCAGGTCCATAAGCTGCTTCAACCAATACATCTGACTTGTTGGACTATTCTTGTCATAGAGGTTTTTAATTTATCCCAAAGCTGCCAAGCACTCTGTGCTTCCTCAACCACATTGTAATGCACCTCTTCAGTGAGAGATAAGATGAGGGTGGACTTGCATAACTCATCAAGCTCATCCCAATCGTTATTAGTCATAGTTTCAAGCTATTCACCATGCATCCTTAGTGGCTTTATCTGTGATTTCTGCACCAATACCTGCCAAAATTGGCTCTTCCAATAGGCATAATTCGTACCATCAAGCTTTGTGATGTTGAAGATAGCACTGTCAGTGGAAGAAGAATCCATAATGCAGTCCAAAACAATGCACATTGTCCAAAACAACTTGCTATTTTTTGTTGCAAACAACCAATATACAAAAAAAAAAAGGAAAAATGACCACAAATTGATAGCTAATGATGCTACCCACCAAATACAATCAAAAGTACATAAAATCAAGATGATTTAGCATGAAAATTCCACATTAGTCCATACATAACTGCTTGCTGTAATAAATTATAGCCAGGTATAATGAGAGCAAACTGTAGGCAAAATCAATGCACGAAGTCAACCACTGACTATCAAAGCATAACTAGCATCAAGCAGGCATAAATCAGCATATGATAGTCATACGGACATTGAGCAAACACCCAAGCATGTCAAACGAATCTATCAATAAGCCGGAACACCCCCTATGTAATAGGGCAAAGTGTACACAACACTGGCAATACCTAACACAAAGAGGTGTATGCTCAGTAAGTGCAAAGCCCAAATCAGCCCAAGTACATGTGTGCAGACCACGACATATCAACCATGCAACATCCAAGTAAAGAAGATCCCAGTCTCAGAAGACTCAAAGATCAATAGCATAAACCACCTACTCAATGCCTGTCAAACATCCAACGATGCTCTCACTAGCACAAAAGCCATATGGATCAAGCCAAGAAGCTCAAGAAAGGCTAATGAGAGCACCAACGATGAAAGATCTAAGACCACACATCAATAAGACATCATGAGCATATAGGCTATGTAGCCTCCGAGTATAGCATCCATAGACATCAACTGTATCCCAAATACAACTTTGGCAAGCCAAGAAATATCTCAAGTAAGCTCTGGAAGCTAGATGCACGCCAAGACAAGGCACTAGTAGCACTCAGCTCCAAAGAATGTAACAAGCATATAATAGTGGCATAGGCCAAGCATGTCAAGACCAGTCAGACATAGGTAACATACATGCCATATGTACATCCAAGATGGAGCATCAAATGCATTTCAAAGCTGAGCTCAAGTGGAAATAAAGATCTAGAACCAAAGAAAAGCTCGATGTCGTACCCCAAAGGTCAATACTTCATTGCATATCCCAAAGACATAGCCTGAAACCAATAGGCATAACCAAACATGAGATAATAGGATTTAGCCCACTGTGGTACAATAGTGATTTATTATTGAAAACTGAGTATTTTCAGCAAGAAAATCAGTCCAAAATGATGACATAACATGTGCCTTGCATCCCCCAAACAATCGGGCATCAATAGGTACCAAACCAGTTAAGTAGAAGTGCCCAAACAAGCATAGCAATAGATACCAATGTTACTTCTGCATAACATGACTATGGGACTGTTGTAAAACAGTCTTGGGAATGTACAGATCAGATGCAAAATTGATGCCAATGATCAAGGAGGCTTCAACTAAAGTTAGAGACCATTGCCAAGTGCATTGCCAAGCCTGAAGAAACATGACATAGCCATCAATGAGGAGTAGGTGAGTTGCTGTCCAAAACATCCAAAAAAATGGTGCAAATTTTTTGATCCCTTCATCTACTCTTGTGCATCCATGTGGCCTCAATGATAGTGGTTGGAGGCTTCGGGGGGTGCCCAGGGAGGCCCACAACAAGCCTTAAGTGCCCAAATGCAAGAGGGAGCAAGATCCAAGCTCCAAGGGTTTGAGATATAACTGCCCTGTTTGACTGCAACCTAAGAACTAAAGAAAAACACTAAAATAACACTTCAATACCTCTGTAGCAATGCCCTGAGGGTGCCTCAATAGGTTAGAAAGGTTCTCGGGAAGCCGGGGAGTGATGGAAGCTCGGGAAGGTCGACCATGGCTACCGGGAAGGAGACCTAATGTTGTAGGTATTTGAATGGAAGCTAAGAATGCCACAAATCAAGCTCAAGAAGTTGGGAAGCCTTGCTCTGATACTATTTGAAAGGTGAGAAGGATCGAAGCTTGCTTGGAAGTGAGCTATGGCGAAGAGCAAGAGCAAGAAGAGAGAGAGACACAAATGGGAACTCCAACAATCACAATATGTGACCAGGCCTTCCTTTATTCAAATTGTCACTAAAAGAATAAAGAATAAAGTGATGGTGATAGGGTGCCCACCACCTATAGTGTGCAGTGGCGGGTACTGTCAGTGTAGTAATACACGAGCGGCTAGGTAGAGGCACCTTTACCCCCAACATGGTTCTTGTGATGTTTTGTTTTTGTAAGTTTAATCCTCTTTATTTCTTTCACTTGTTGGTAGTCAATATAACAAGCTAAAGACCTCTTGCAATAGGAGAAGGACATGTCCACATGGAATTTTTCAACCAAATGATCATTGACATGAAGAAGGGAAAGAGGGTGATGACAAGCTAAAGGCCTCTTGCAAGGAAGGGCAGGTCCACATGGACTTTGTCAACCAGATAATCACTGACATGAAGAAAGGGAACACATTCACCCTCTTCCCCAGGCCACATATTATAGAAAAAAATTAGACCATCCATGTGTTTGGCATTTGTGCCGCATGTCATTGGAAGTAGCACATGTCATGTGTAGCTTCATGCTTGAGTACCGACATCAATACTACCCCCTTTGGTTCAACACAGTTCTGCATAGTGGCAGGGTTTTGGTGAAAGAACGGTGGGCACTATAGTGTGAAGAGTAAGTTGGCATAGTTATCCATTATGGTTATTTTACATGCAAATCATAATGCTAATTCGATGTGCTCATGCATTTGGGATTGCTTGTGGTGGTTAACGCATAGGAGGAACATGTGGCTGAGGTCATCAAAGATGGGAAGATAATAGACAATATGAAATATGATGGGCCAAGGCCTACAAAATCTACTACCAGTCGCATGTTTGAGGAGTTTTACAATACGAAGACAATGAGAGATGTCCCATGGGACTTGGACCCGAGAGTTGCTACTGCTAAACCTAAGGACATTGAGGATGGTGTGCCAAATGTGGAGCAGAGTAAGGCTAAGAAAGACTCTTTGATTGATGAGGCAATGCCACATGCCTTTGGGATGCTATTGATATCAAAAGTGGGAAGGGGATTGCTAATAGGTCGAAAGGGGCGGCAAGGGGACTGGCAAGAAGGAAAAATATGCCATGGAGGGTGTGGTTCCTGAGAGTTGTAAAAATCTAGTGGATGAGACTGCAGAGTCAGAGGTCCATCAAGAGACTATGTTGAGGGAGCAAGTACAGACATAGGGACTGCCGAGGGTGCAATTGATAGCCTAGATGGTGATACTAGAGGATTTGCCAAGGTAGGTGCTAATCTAGAGATGGTTGATGTGGTGGCAAAATCTCCAAGAGATTACACCTTGTTGCAACTATTTTTTGAGGTACGGAGGAAGTGTCCTCATGGTTGTTGTAACAAGGCCCGTGCTTGCAAGCTGTAACTAGTGTAGCAATGTTGAAATTGATATAATGCACATGAAGTTTTTTTGCCTCCTTCCATCACCTTCTATTTTACAATCTAGATATTGTATCCTATTTGTCTTGTGCACTCTTTTTGACCTTGGAATAGACATTTGATTTCACAATATAGTACCAAAGTTATGCTAGGTTCTATAATAGAGGGCTACTATCTAATACCAAGATGAAACATTGTTATAACAACACTTAGCAAGATCCTATAATAGAGGGCTACTGTCTAATACCAAGATGAAACATTGTTATAACAACACTTAGCATTGTGTGGTTCTCACACTAGCCACCCACGAGGGTCACATCCAAGAAATAGGAGGGAACTTCACCACTAGGATGGGGCTCTCTCACTTGGTGGTGACCCATGCGAGGTTCACACTATACATAGGACACCACCAAGCAATAATGGGCTACAACTCCCTTGGGAAGTGCCTCTTTTGCATGGTGCTAACCCATTTGGAGCCCTTCATACGTGATGGTGACCTCCTCAACATAATTCCCCAAGATACCATAGCTAATGTTGATATTTTTAAAATCCCAAAGATCACCACCTATTGCCACCTGCAACATTGTATCACACTTGGCACTTGTGGCACTCACCCTTGCCACCCATGAGGATGATCACCAAGTAGTGGGAGGGAACTCCATTGATATGATGAAGCTCCCTTGTTTGGTGGTGACCCATAGGGGTTCACATCACACAAAGGTCACCACCAAGTGATGACAGGCTATATCAACATGATGGTCACCTCCTCAACATAACTCTCCAAGATATCATAGTTGACATTGACATTTTAAAAAACCCAAAGATCACCACCTATCGCCACCCACAACATTAATGGACCACATAGTCACAACGTAATTATACAATCTAGTGTCTACATGGAGACTGAGGCTTTTTGGTTCTTTGATTATCTCATGCTGTGTGATAGTTCTTGTAGTGCATACTACAATACCATAATCAACATTGACGTTTATAAAAGCCAGAGATCACCACGTATTGCCACCCACAACGTCGCCTCACCACAAGTTATAAGATGTTGAGGTTATGAGAAAAATGAATGAAATTAACAGTGTCAAGATCATAGATCGTATGGTTTAGATAGATAAGGAAAAGGTAAAGATGTCAACCCATCAGACTCAAGCATAGATGAAGGTAGCCTTCATGAGATTATTATAGAATTGAGAAGAGTCTAAATACTACAATCCATCAAACGGAGGAAGGAGCCAATATTACCTATGAGGAAGTATTATAATGATTGACTACATGCTTGGCACACTCTTCATAGGAAAAGTAAACTTAAACTCCATGCATCAACATATAACCAAGCACTTTTTTGCTACAACAAGAGTTCTATCAACATGCTATCTATAGTGTATTTTCTAGAAACATAGAGGATGTACAAAATCTAAAGACTTGGTTGGGATTGGCAACTAGCACCTTGGTCAATTTTGACCAAGGAAGAGATCTCACACTACTAACCTCAGAACCAACTAAAAAAACTCATACATTTGGCCTTTCAAGCTGATATAAATATCCCTCCTTCTAAATGAAGTAATTTGTCACCGCCAGAGACAAGTCATCTTCGATGTTGTACATGGGACATTCCCTACTGTAGGCTAGTTAGGTTGGGATCTTCAATCCACCCCTTGAAGCTAGGGCTCAATAGTACCCATCAGATACAATGGACTGCTATAGGGCTCAACCTCTGGCATGTAGGAATGGATAGCTCAATAGTTTCATAGTCATTCTTTAGAGACTTGTAGCAATAGTCCTCGAAGAGTATGGTATTGTTGGCGTCAAATCAAGGGTGTTTGTCCCACACTTTTTGCAAGCTCTTTAATAACACATGCTTCTTCCAATGTTGCTCATCAACATGAGGGATCTAGCAAAAACTCTTTTGCCACATTTCACAATCTTCATGAGAGAATACATCTACTCATATAGAAATAGGAACTTAAGACTTAATCAATAGAAACACTACAAAATGACATAGAAATATGGACGTCCTCCAAGTATCTTTATCTATAAGAATTTTATCATTTTCCAATATGTAGGGGAAGCATGCAAACAAAATCTACATCAACTTTGGCTTGCTACAATAGCTCCAAAAACCATGATACTTGCTTTGGTCCCCCAATGACAGTAGGAATTGTTTAGCTCTAGGCCTCATTGGTACACAATAATAATCCTCACTAAACCAAATTGGTTTGGACCCCTCCAACAGCTAGTCCTGTTTAAAAGGTTATTTTGATTCCTTTAAGAGCAATGCATTGAAATCAATTATTATCAATGTGCCCTTGGTTACAGGAACATCACTTGGAAGCTTACTTTCCACAGTAGACTCCTCTTCAAGACATCATGCTCTTAGGGCTATAAAATAAGTTAAAAAAATCGGGTTGTGCAAGAGCCTAAACAAATAGCTAAACTCAAAAGTGGCTAAGTTACATATTATATTCACCTAGTCTTTGGTCATTTTTAGGAACCATAGTGGGCTACCCTTCTCGCTCCACCTCCCCCTTCTACTCTCTAGAGATAGGAACCATGATAGGCTCCTCCTCTCCTTCTAGCTCCCCCTTCAACTCTCTAGACATGAACTATAGTGGGCTCCTCCTCTCCTTCCAGCGGGCCCTTCTATTATTCACAGACAATAGGCTTAATGGGTATTTTTGCATGCATTTCCACATCAGCCTAGTCATTGCTTGCTTTAGGATCCCCAAGCACTCTTCCTTGACATCACCAAAGTCATGTCCAAGACCCTTCAACTATAGCATGGTTGTCTGCATATATTGAGAGTGGGATTTATGACCCAAAGAAAGCTAAAAATGTGTTGAATTATATCAATGTGAAGCAGAAATCAAAGCGGCAAATGCGGATTAGATAATTTTAAGTAGTTGTGGAAGGCGGGATTTAAATTCACTTCGAAAGATGGACTTCACAAAGGTCTTGAATTTCTCATACTTTTTTCTAGGTGATGGAATGAACCAAAACAAGCTTCAGGCAATGTAGGACTCTGAGATGGTCTGGCAAAAATTTCCAGTTCGTAAATTGGATGCTGGGCACATGAGTAGCCAAAGGCTGCCAGGCATGGAGGGTCAAGTGGCAATGTAAAAATGAATTCAATGCCAAGAGGTGTGGCCTTTGGGGGCCTAAAGCCCCCCCATTTTTTCACCTTGGGGGGGGGGGGGACTTTTTTATCCAAAAAAAAAAAAGCCATGCCACTTGGTCGCCGACAATGGAGATTTTGATGAGAAGGGGGCTATGGGGTTTGAGAAAGAAGGCTATGATTTGATCATACCTAACTGATGCTCCAATTTTTCACTCCATATCACTTGTCTTGGATTTGAAATTGGTGGCCTAAGCATGAAGATCCAAATTTAGTCTTTCTCTCTCCTCCATCTCTCTCCTCTTGAAGGTTGTTCATCTAGGTATTCTTTGGGGAAGATCGGGATGGAGACTAGTTGTCCGTCGGCTTAAACTAAATTGACATGAGATTATGCCAACGCTAAGGAGTGATGACCACCACTCTTTGGAGTTCAATGGCGGTTCAATGGATGTCCAAAAATTCAATTCTTGAGATCCAAAACTCGAAAAATAGAAGTAAGCCTCTTTTTAATTAAAATTCAGATTCTTTTTTATAAATCATGGTGTAAATCTTGTTTATATGTGATGAAAATTTTTTGTAACTTTTTTGTGATGTGTTTGAGGGTTTTGAGTCATAAAATGTAGAACCCATTTTCATGTGTGTGAGTTATTAATTTTTAAAAACCCGAAATGCGTGTTTTAAGTTAAAAAAAATATGTTTTCTTGGTTTCAGACAATTAAATCATGTTCATATGGGATAAAATTGAATGTAAGGATAGATTAGAGTGTGAATTAATTTATGAATGATAAAAACTAGAAAATATAGTAATTTATATAAAAAATAAGAAAAAGTATGATTTTGAGCCAAAGAAAATAGGAAAAAAATAGTTTTTGAGTTTAAAAATTTATGAAAAAGTAGAAATATGTTTGTGCAAGTATAATGAATGTAAATCATGAGGATCGGGATCAATTTACCCCTATTTATATATCAAACAGTAAGTTTATCACTTTTATCATAAAGAAAATTATATGAAATACCCTTTTAACCTATTCATCGAATGCAAAATCTTAAACGGTAGGAAAAAGGGGATTGTGGGAGTTAAATATCATTTTAATTCTAATTTTATGCATATTCTAGTATATAAGATTCGTTTGATTTAAGATTTAAAAAGGGTAATATCACAGATTATTTTGGTACTGCCTTAGCTAGCAATGAAGCAATATGCTAGAATAAAATCATGAAAATATTATTTGTGTAGATCCACACTAATTGCTTTATAAATTTACTTGTTTAAGCACATGTATCATTCACCTTGCATCTACATTTTCATATGTGGTATCGAGAGAATTATCTCCTGGATGCATAGCACTTATTATCAAAGGATTGATCCACGTTGAGTGTGCAGTTTCCTAAGCTATGGGTCTAATGTTATCATTTTCTTTAGGGAATGATTTGGTGAGGATTATACAATCTCCTAGAATGAATATTATGACGAGTGGACTTTGTGCATGTATGTTATATGTTAAAATGACACACCTTGGGGCAAATCCACAAGGTGTAGTAGAGCCATAGCAATTAGGTGGGGGATGCTCCCTTTGTTTGTGTTATGAGGTGCTAGTCATTGATATATTTGGGTACTCCCTATGCTTGGAATCAAGAAGGGAATCACATTGGAATATGATCTAAAGGTGTTATCTACAAACATATTCTTCCGTTAAATTACTTTATAGTGTCTATATGCTCATAGTTGCGGGGCTATGGGGTTGTTTATGTGAGTTTAGGAGGCCCAGCTAGAGCTCAAGAGCTAGTGTTGGGCTCATTTTAGCCTTGAAAGGTGGTGCATTTTTGGGGAGCCACTAATAAGTGGTGGTTTCCGAATCTTAGTTAATTAGGGACTAGCTAGTCATTTTATGCCAAAGAGTATCAAGATAGACCCATTATTTTTCGATAAACATTGTTAAGTAGAGATCCAAAAACAAGAAAGAGCTGAAAGGGCTAGATGATGGGCTAAAATCCTTAGGAGGTATTCCCCTCAAAGTAGCAGCTTGATACCCCTACATGGGAGAGGTCTTAGTGACCCTAGTGCCACAACAATCCATTAGGAGGAGAAGGAGTCAGCCCACTTCAAGTGGAGTTGTAGTCACATAATCACAAACTCCTACAACAAATCTAGTTGTCCTTATGGTGCAACTTATTGCAATTCTTGCAAGAACACTGAATTTGCTAGCTTTAGGATTCCCTTTACCCATCTTTAATGAGCTAGCGGAGGAGGATCTGGAGCTTCACATTAGTGAGTTTCATAAATTCATGTTTAATTGTCTATTATAACCACAATCGATCTATTCTTTGCATCCTTTGAAGGGAATTTTCCCCTGAAAGAGGTGGTTAATGTTAGCTATGTGTTCTAAATGTGACACGTCAAGAGCCCCATGAAAATGTCCAAGCATATGCCAAGAAGATGAAAGAGGACTTTTGCAAGTTGACAGCCTTTATCCCTATCCCACTTGCTATCCAACTGTAATATTTATTGCAGGGATTGGACTTCAATATCCAAGTGCAATTGAGTAGTGTCCCTCTAGTGGATGTAGTTATTGTCGAGTAGAGAAAGTAGAGTTCCACTTACAAGCGGCCTACGCATCGAGGGAAATTTTGAATTTGAGCCTTATTCTTGGAAATAATTTGGGATTGGTTAGTGGAGATCAAGGTGCAATCACTACCCCAATGACCAACCCAAATGGTAGAGGAAGCATGATGCAGAATGTGTCTTTGTTTCTAGCTCTTCCAAATGTCATTGAGCCAACAACTAGCCAAAGATCTCCTTTTGTAAACCAAGGATCAATATAGATAGCACCCCATTTGCAAGTTGTGCAACCTAGTGGGGGTAGCTACTAAAACCACTGATTATGAGTCATCTGTATCAAACATTATAGAGGAAGTAAAAGATACGATGAAACATTATACAAATATGATCACTAAGAAATACTGGCAAATTGCAGTGGATGTTAATTTTTTAAAGCACGAGAAAAATTTGATGGGTACTAGAAAGCTTGATGATGGGGGTCCGCCACAATTTAGCTGTAAATGTTAAGCATGCGGGATCTAGAGCATGGCAGATACAGAAGCTATGGAGGTTGGAAGAGAAAGAGTGAGTTCATGAAGACACTCACATGATTGACTGTTACATAAGTGAATTAGGTTCCAACATGGAAGCTTGGACTCATAAACACAATCTTGTGTATAGATTGACAATGACACAGAGACATTACTAAAGGACAAAAGTACTATGACATTTCATTAGAAAAGAGAGAAAGTACAATGCTTTATAGGAAACTAGATGGTAGCACTTCTATTATGCATATAGGGTTCTAGTCCTGAGCCCTCACTAATCCTTACAAAGAGACTGAAGTAGGTGTGATTGAAAATATCTCAACACCCCTCCCCAATCACAACCAGAAGTACAAAGCATATAGAGGCTTTAGTGAAAGCAACACCTACAAAGTGTGGGCACACCATAAACATGGAAAAACACCAGAAGCTACCGTAGAAAAAGCTAAGTGTGGGTACCACAAACATGATGGTCATCCAGAGGCTGTAACAGGGGCCTCACAAAGTGTACAGAGGTTGTAGTACAAGGCTACATGAGGAGTTTATAAATTTATGTCTGAAGCATTAGGGCTAGGCAATACAAGGCTAAAAAAGTCTATCCAAATAGAAGGACTGATGAGATTTGTCCTTCTCCTGGTGGTCTTCTTCTTCTTTTTTAACAACAACTAGATAGGCATTTTGGGCCTCTTTCTGGCATGGTGGAACTTCTCAGTGTGTCTGGTCCTTTTGTAGAAGTCACAAAAGAGCTGATCCTTCTTGCCTTTGTACCTATTGCCAACATATAATGCTTGTTCATCTCTAAAGATGCTTGGTTTTTCCTCAGTTTTTAGCTTATTTTCCTCCTCTAGTGCTGATGCTTGGATATCAACAAGCTCAAGGTTTGGCATATTAGTTAGAGTTGTTGATACATTATTATATTCAAGAGGTAAACTTTTAAGTAGAACACCAATGCAAACATCCTCTTCCATTTCAATGTTGATTCTTGCAAGCTGGGTTAGAAGTCTTTCCATGTAATTTAGATGTGTGGTAAGTGATGTGCTAGACTTCATTTCAAGCCTGAAAAATTCAATCAAGAGACCATACTTTGATGACTTAGAGTGTGCACCAGACAAGGTGTCAAGTCTCTTCCATGTATCCTGTGAAGTATCACAGTTATCCACATGGTGGATATAGATGTCGACCAGCTCTACTTTGATAATGACCTGAGCCTTATCATCATTCTTTTGCCAAGTCACTGCAAGGTCCGCATTACAAGGCTTCTTTTCTTTTCTAGTGGTAATGGCCCAGAGGCCCTTCTTCCTCAGGATGAGTTTAATGCGAGTTTGCCAAGGTGTGAAACCCAACTCCTTGAAGCAAGCTGATGGAGAGTCTTTTCCCATGTTGGATTTGCAAGGAAAACATCAAATCAACTTTAGAATTCTCAGATTTTATCAATGGAAGAGCAGATTACAGTGTGTCAAGAGACACAAGTAATGACAATGTGAAAGCATACTATGTAAAGACTATGCCTGAGTTGATGTAGAACTTGAATCTTCTTTGTTCAGGGTCATCGATCCTTCTTCAATCTTTCCAGGTCCTTCCCCTCCTTGATTTGATGCTGGGATAGTAGATTAGAGTGGCAGGTTGCTTCAGGTGGTAGGAGAGAGAAAATGATAAGATTTTTTAGCTTTAGTGAAGTTTTGGCTATGGCTTCCTGGATTAGGGTTTTGACCCATGCCTAGTTTTTTGCAGATATCACGAGCTATACTTGATCATTTTGAAATTTTTTAATATGGAAAGAAGCTTGAATGATGGACTATCAATGCCCTATGGTGGTCATCGACATTGCAAGCTGTAGTGACAATGGCAGTAGTACAAACGGCAGTAGGCGCATTCTAGGCAGCGACCACCAATTTTGGAAATGCTGGGCTTTGGAGTGCCAATGGCAAGGTGTTATGTGATAGGAAGCTTCTCTTTGAGCAAAGGCACAACTCTCTGGAAGGAAGCTTCCAAAGATATGAGTCTATGATGAGATATGAAAGATCCAAGTGCAGTAGGTTCTGTCTGGCTATGGCTACCACAAGGTGACTATGAGATTCAAGTGAGAAATGGGGGTCATGCACTCAACCTGAGCTAGACTAAGATGAAGAGGAGCTGAGAGGAGTGAAAGGAGAGCTAGGCCATGCTTAGCTAACCTTTGATACCATGTCAAACATGCGGGATCTAGAGCATGGCAAATGTGGAAGCTATGGAGGTTGGAAGAGAAAGATTGAGTTCATGAAGACACTGATATGACTAACTGTTACACAAGTGAATTAGGTTCCAAGATGGAAGATTGGAGTCATAGACACAATCTTGTGTATACACTGACAATGACACATAGACTTTACAGAAGGACAAAAGTACTATGACATTTCATTAGAAAAGAGAGCAAGTACAATGCTTTATAGGAAACTGGATGGTAGCACTTCTCTTACTGTGCATATGGGATTCTAGTCCTGAGCCCTCACTGCTCCTTACAAAGAGATTGAAGTAGGTGTGATTGCAAATATCTCAATGGTAAAGTGGTGTGGTATGGATAGCATTTCCCTCGCAATTGTCCTAATGTCAAATGCAATATATGTGGGAAGTCTGGTCACTTAGCCACTACCTATTGGAGTAGGGTTAGTTCTCTCTAGCAAGGTAGTCAACAACCTGGGCCTATGAAGCATCGTGTGAATATAACGAGAATACTAAAGGAGAGGGCCCTAAGCAAAGTTTGCAAAGGGAAAAAGCCACACTTGAGGAAATTCCTAGTGGGGTAAGTCTAGTTGTAACTTTGCCAATCAGTGAGAGTTTATCTCCTAATAATGTTAGGGTAGTAACTAGGAGTCTAAAACTAAAAGATGCTCAGAAAGATGACCCTAGTACAAGCAAAGTTAACCCTAAACCTAGCAAGGATGACAAGAAGGTGAGGAATTCCCAGATGGGACCTCTTAAAAATGATGGTATTTTAGAGGAGCCTGTGGTTAAAAGAAAATAAAAATCAAAAGAAAAGAAAGGTACTAAGATTATCAAGAAGCCCAAAGAGCAGTTGGTTTAGAAAGAGAAGAGAGTAATGGCAAACTTCCATAAGTCTGACCTAATAAACACATTATGTGAAGTCAAACTGGATGTAAATCTGCTACAACTAATCCAACTATCACCAAATGTTCATCGTAAGGAGTTCAAGAAAATCCTATGAATGGGTTACATCATAGAACCTTTTGGTGTCTATTGAGTGGGCAGTCAATAGTGGGATCATGTAGAGAGGCACTGCCCTAGGGTATAGGCATATGTCGATGGAATCTTAATAGACAATGCAATAGTGGACCACGGCTTCCATAAACATTATGAGTATGAATTTTCTAGAGAGACTAGGTTTATCAATCCAAAAGGATGTCTCAACAATTTTAAAAATGGCTAATGATAGCCTAAGACAACCGAAAGGAATGGTAACACAAGTACATGTGATGATTGCTAATATTGAGTGTGTCATTGACTTTTATGTTATTCAATTTGCTGGGAGGCCAAGCTATCAGTCATTGCTTGTATGTCCGTGGATATTACATTCAAATTGTTGAGTGGATACCCCAGCTGGTTGATTGATTTTTAGATATGGACTAAAAGGAATAATTTTGGATGCATACCCTCAGTGCTTGTTGGATGAAAGGGCATTATCTCCCACTACAGAATGGCAGGTACTCAAGGGAACTTCAACCACCATCAAATCCTCAAGTTCTAGTGATTCTAAAGAGGGTTCTACAATTGAGGAGGTTTACCAAGTGTATTTGAACAATCCAAGGGCGTTATCTCCCACTACAGAATGGAAGGTACTCGAGGGAAGTTCAGCCACCACCATCAAAACCTCAAGTTCTAGTGATTCTAAAGAGGGTTCTACAATTGAGGAGGTTTACCAAGTGTATTTGAACAATACAATAGAGGCAAAGGACAAGATTTGTGATATTGATGTGATAGAGCTGGATCATGGGACTCCCAATGATCGCCAGCCCATTATTAAACTCGACACTATGCTATGTGTTGATAAGCATGTAGAGTTTATGGCACTCCTATAGGAGTTCAGGGATATGTTTGCATGGAGTTATGATGAATTGAAGGGAATTTCCCACTCTGTTGTGATACATACAATCCCATTGAAGTAGGAAGTAAGCCAGTGAGGTAGAAGGTTAGAGATATGCCTTTTGAGCTGAGAGAGACTCTTTTTGAGGAATTGATGTGTTTAAGAAGGGCTGGTTTGATATTTCCTATTGAACATACAAAATGGTGTTCTTGGTGGTAATAATAAAGAAAAAGAATAATAAAAGATGCTTGTGTATCAATTTTTAGGAATTGAACAAGCAGACAATTAAGGACTATTATCATCTACCCTCTATTGATTAGATTTTTGATCAATTGGTAGGGAAAGAGATATAGTCTTTCATGGACTATTTTATAGTTTATAATTACATGGCCATAGCTGAAGGGGATAAGATAAAGATGACATTCATTACAATTTTTGGTACTCTTGTGTACCATGTGATGGCTTTTGGCCTATGTACTGCTCCTGGGTCTTGGCAAAGAACGACTGTCAAGATGTTTGTTAATATATCCCATGAAGAACTGAAGATTTTTATAGATGATTTGGGGGAAGCTACCATGACCTTTAGATAGTTGATTATTCTACGTGCATGCTTTGAGTGATGTTGTGAGTATTGCATAGCGTTGAATCCTCGAAAGTGTGTATTTGGGGTGTCTCATAAGATACCTGCTATTATTGAAAAGTGAAGTGTTTAGTTGCTTAATCTTCTTCCTTTTAGATTTAGAAAGAGTTTCTGTTGGGTCGCCTATTGATAGATAATGCATAATGGATGCATACCATGATAAAATAGAGGCTGCATCAATTTTGCATAAATCCTCGTAATCACTAATATCATCCCACTCTTCCTTAGGCCAATCTTACATAAATCCTCATAGTCACTAACATCAGCCCACTCTTCCTTAGGCTCAACAAAATCCACTAGGCACTCCACAATACCCTACAAATTTGGTGGCTTGCTCCTAATCTCATAATCAAAATCTTGCAAAGAGATCAATCACTTGGCTAGACGATCAAGGAATTGAAGCTTGTTTAGTTTAATAAGTGCAATCCCTTTGCCTTGGTGAAGAACACCACCTTCTCATAAAGAATATACTGCCTCAACTTCTTGGTGTAGCGAACACCATAGCCAAGTAAACCTTCTTCAAATAGCTATAATGAAGCTCTAAAATTTCCAACTTTTGACTTGTGAATACAATAGGATGATAAAGGTGTGCCTTTCAAATCTGGGATAGGCAGCGACTAATACTACGCCTTGTTGCCATCATGAATATATAGAAAACCTCACCCATTTTTTGAGATTTTAAAACCCACACTTTGGATAATTCCATTTTAACATCTTCAAACACCACTTTGCATTCTTCTATCCATTCAAAAACATGATTGTGAGACAAAAGCTTCGTCAAGGGTAAAGAACTTTTAGCCAATGCATTAATAAATTGACAATAATACCCCACAAATGAAATGAGACTGTGAACTTTCCTAAGGCAAGTGGGTAGGCTTAGGGCTACAATAACAACCACCTTTTCAAGGTTAGTGGCAATACCACAACCACACTCACAACATGACCCAATAACAAACCACTATAGCAAAGGGCGCCTACATTTCTTGGTGGTGATCCTCGTGTGTACTGAACTCCCTACAAGTCACAGCTAAGCAAGGGAGGCCCCTCACTGGGATAGAGAGCCACCCTTATTGCTTGGTGGTGACCCCATGTGCACCAATCATCGTATGGATCACCACCTATCCCCCCCTTCAATCCCTTGGTGGTGATCCTTGTGTGAACTTTTTCGAAGGATCCCCCATTTTTCAAAGGATCCCCCATCTATTGGAGGACCCCCCATAGCTTGCTACCTTTAAGGAATTTTTGATGTTGTTTTATACTTCTTATTTTTTCTTATAAAATATTATTTGGTACTCCCATCACTTGGCATGACCCCATCCCTTGGTGGAGGGTCCCCCCATTGCTTCGTGATGACCCTCATTGACAACTTTTTTTGAGGATTCTCTATTGATTGGGGGAGGATCCCCATCACTCGATACTTTTACAATATTTATTATGTTGTTTGGTACTTTGTATTTTTGAATATAAAATATTTTTTGATACTCCCCATTGCTTGCTAGGCCCCCATCTCTTGCCGAGAGGTCCCCATCACTTGGTGGTGACCCTCATGTGAACTTTATTGGTGGGCCCCCATCACTTCATAGTTTTCAGTATTTTTTGTCCTTTTTATTTTTGAATATCAAATCTTGTTTGGTACTTCATGGTACTACACTACAAGATATAGGCCTTATACCGACGTTTAAAGCGACGAAAATACAAACAACAAAATTTTCCCCCTGCTGTCGCAAAAAGCGTAGTTATTAGCGACGCCATAGAAACGTCGGTATTGGCATCACTATTAGTGTCGCTATTGGCGTCGCTATGGGCGTCGCAAATGCGACGCTGATAGCGACGCCAATAGCGATGCTAATAGCGACGTTTTGCGACGTGCATAGCGACGACAATAGTGACGCAAGCAGTAAAATTTGTAACGCTAATAGCGATGGTAACAGGGATAAAAAAATTTTGTGGAGCCATACAAAATAGTTTCTGCACTACTGTATACAAAGCGCTTGCAAACAAAAAGAATGTATACTGAAATCATAAAACTGATACATGAAATAAATACATGATCGCATAAAAAGCGATTGATAAAATCATGACAGGATATCACTAATACATAGAAAATGTCTACATAGATCAGGTGACTCAAAAATAAATGTGTGTGAGCTCCAAGGATCCAAGGGCGAGCTACAAATCCTCGTCCCCCGAAAGCTCGTCCCGCTGCAAAGGAGCATCGAACGAACTCTGTGGAAAAAGAAACAACATATCAATCCACCATACAATAATGCATTCAAATATCTCATGGTAACTACGAACAAGAAAGATGAGTGACTTACAGGGCCCCCGTGTCTATACAATCGGTCGATCAATGCATTGAGACCGTGCCTCTCTACATATCGAGTCTCAAGGTTGATCGGATCACGATTTGTAATGGAGTGCTGCAAAGAAAACAAAATGCTAACTGTTAGAAACATGATTGTCAGTACAAAGAATATTTCAAAAAAACAAACAAGCAAAACAAAAGAAAAACTTACAAAGTCCTCCAAATATGTCCTATGGCCGCCACTCCCAAGATGATGGACCACTCCGACCTCAAGTCGTGCCCTCGCCGCCTCACGTTGCTGACTCCAACGTCCTCGAGAATCTGTAGCCTCCTCCCTCAGTCGGCGCAAGTCATCTGCATCTAACCACTCGAGCTTTGCAGCCCCACTCTTGATTGGCCTTGCGTGCGTCAGATCATCTATGTGACATGTATGCACGCATGCAATCCATCATCCAGCCCCCGTAGAGAATCTATCTACTGTGGTTGGCATCGGAAACTCCTCGTGCAAGGATGCTACTATGTAGTCCTTGCTCCCCTCCGGTATGTTCTTCCAATGATCCAAGACGTTGTGCTGAAAAACTTGTTGGCACAACTCTCTCATGCCAGCCATCACCCTCCTCCCCTCATTATTCATGATGATGGCTCCTAACCTACTATCGACTAGATATCCATAACCCCTAGGAGTCTGCCTAAGATGGGTCCTCTCCCATCTGCGTCCATGCTCCTGGGCATATCCAGGAGACCCCTCTACATCCGGTGTATCGACGGGGGTAATCTCTCTAGGAGTGGCACCCAAAGGGGTGCCACTTGCTGACGGCTGCATAAAAGCTAGAGTAACTGGAGTAGACGACCCCACAGGTGTGACAAATCCTGGAGGTGACATAGCTCCAGCTGAATGACGAGACGGAGACACCACATCCGTGTCTCCACAATAGCATCCCCCTGATCCCGATGCACTCCCTCCCTCTGGCCTAAGTCATGAGCATCGAGATCATCTGCTTGAAGCCGAAGCATCTGATCGCGCTGAAGCAGATCTAGGAGAGTGCCCTGACGAAGAACGAGACAGCTCCTGGTCTACCATCTCTTTGAATCTCGCGAGCTAGTTTGGAGACATGCGTGTAAAGATGTCTTGCAACTCCTCATCGCTCATCCCTCGACTCTCCTGAAAATGTTACCTGCACAGATAAAAAATGATGTTAGAATAATCAATTTAAATCATACAAAGAACAGTAATATAAATCATTTTTAAAAAATTTCTTTTAAAATGCATATCTTATATACCTTTATAAGAGATTGGTCAACGAATTGTGTAAGTGGATGCTCCAAGTATGAAGTATCCTATGGTCCCATGTTAATCTCCTGACACAACTCCGCATACATTGGAAGGTCGATAGACATGTCACCACAAAAGAATGAGTCCGCCTCGTTCTCAAAAAATTCTTGGACTCTTGTATTTCCATCATTGTTAGCCGATGCTGGCTCCAAGCTTTCGACGGCCTCCACCCCTTGCAATATCGACCCCTCTATTTGCATATTATCTTCATCTATGCTCGGAACATCGCTTTGATCATATACTCTCGCACTTCGAGGAGTTGAAGGTATAACATACCACCATCGAGGTTGTCGGGGGTTTGGATAGAAGATTACTTGTTCACAAACACGTACAAGAGAGTTCAAACCATTGTGACATAAACCATGTCATAATACAATTAGCAAGCAAATGACTCCATGCACCTGTTCACAATGGGCTGGCAACACAAAGGTGTCGCACAAATCTGTCCATTTTTTTTCAGAATCTATTTCAAGAAATCCAGATGGACCTCGTCGAACTGTTGCTCTAGCTCCTCCAAGTACCACTTTGAACCACTGCACATCGAATAGTATCATGAAGAAGCTACGATAATCCACCGTAATAATACTTTGCAAGTTCCCAAAATACTCCATCTCATCCACAACCGTGTTTGGATCCATTGCTCATCGCCAGCTCTCTTGCTCGAACCTTGCCATGACACCACAGTCCATTGTGGAGCGCATTTTGTCAATACGCTCCACGTGAAAATGTCGTCCGTGCGACCACGCTGCACTATATATTTTGTATTGTACATTGAAACACTCAAATTCGATGTCGCATATACAATTTAGATACGACAAATTCTAAACCCCTCATCACCTTTGGACTACATCCCCTCGAGAATTTCCACTCCTCCATTGAGACCTCTGTCCCTTCGCGAGATGCTGCGGTCAAGGCTCCATGCAACCATCGCATTGACATAAACCACGGCATCTCCTCCATGCCTTTGGGATATCGAATTGGTTGATGACGCGTACTACGTAGGAATTCAGCTCGCGCTTCCTCTCGATCTTGCCTTGCAATCTGGTACTTGGCAAGCCACGTCTCCATGGAGGCATGGTGCAACATACAAAAGCAATTCACCTTCTCTTCCATTGAGGCATCCATTCTTTTTTCTACCCCATTTCCAACCACCACATCTCCAGTCAGTCTATCATCGTCCTTCAGCGACCATAGCATTTCATTGTCTGGTTCCACCGTTGGTAGCCATTGTGAAATATGCACTAACGCCTCTAACACCAACCAACCTTCGGCCATGCTACCTTCTGGCCGAGCTCGTTGTCGCACAAAGCCTTTCAGGGTTTTCATGAAGCACTCCAGGAAGAACATCCATCGTGTATGGACAGGTCCAACAATCTCAAATTCATCCACAAGATGCACAAGAAGGTGGATTTGTATCGTGAGCATGCTAGTGGGCAGGTATTTCCCAAAGAGACAGACCGTCTCCACTGCTCCCCGCCTTGCGAATTTAATAGAGGACATCTTAATCTCTTTCTATGAGATCCATTGCACCAAAGTCGACAACTTGTAAATGGCCCCGCGAATTTCTAGAGTAAGGCATCCTGCGATCGCGATCGGTAGTACAAACTGCCACAAATGAGAAAGCATTATGAATAATGGCTACTTTCCAAATTGCAAAATGCCTACACTAATTACAATCCATTCATAACACAAACTTGACATATCTTATGCCAATCATGGGATTTTAGCCCCGCCGACAATTGGTCGTCTTTAGAAAATGCGGACCTAAGAGAATCATCATACCTGTCGGAGTGCGGATAGACTTGATTACTTGCTTCACAATGCGCTCTTCTTTAGTGGACAAAACCTAAGGAGTGCGAGGAAGCTGCATGCAACCATCATCACTCAACTGCGGCCAAAGCGCCTCCATCTTACCTACCTCCTTCAAATCCATTCGTGCCTCTATAGTGTCTCTCTTTCCTGTGATGTGGTCCCATAACAAGCTTCCCACATTCTTGAAAATATGCATGGGATCCATGACCTGTAAGTGGGTCCAATATGGCAACTTGTAGAAAACTGAGAATTGTTGCATTCCATTTGGATGTGATTCCGCGTGGACCATTTTTAGCTCGTACCAGCTTGCGGCGTTCATACGTGTTGGAGGTCGTCCAAGGAAACCTTCCCTGAGTTCATGATCCTCCGGCAAGAAAGCGTTGTGTCCTTGATATACCATCTTCTTCATGGTTTGTGACCTTCGAGAGTCTAACTGTGGCCCGCACAATGGACATGCATGATAGCCTGAGGTAACCAGACCTGTTCCAACACCATGACCTAGTGAATACTTGATTGAATGAGATAAAATATAGATATTATCAGCGAGAATGGAGGCCTGCTCACCTGAGCACTCTCCCAATCCCGGAAAGTCATGCATGGTCCACATGACAATAGCTCGAATATTGGCTGACCGCCAACTATCGCACCTGCTCATATCTTGCACAGTGACCCCCTCCTCCCACAAAATCTTAAGCTCATCAACTAATGGATGAAGATACACATCCATATTTTTTACTTTGTAGCGGCCTGGGACGAGCAAGCTAAGGATGAGATGTCCTTTCTTCATAGAAAGCCATGGAGGGATATTGTAGTTGACAAGGACTATAGGCCACACACTATAAGAAGTTGAGCGCAGATCGAATGGGTTCACGCCATCCATTGCAAGACCGAGCCGAAGATTCCTTGGCTCTCGCGCAAAGCCTGGGAAGGTAGAGTCAATGTGGCTCCATGCGCGCGAATCTGTTGATATTCGTTGAACTCTATCCGTGGACCTATTCTACACATGACACGTTGTCAAGCTCACCATGCCGGACGTACGAAACATGTGGTGTATGCAGGGGATGAGCGAAAAGTGTCTGAGAACTTTTTGAGGGATGGTTTGCCCTTGCAATTCCTGTCGATACCTATGAGCACCACACTTTGGACATGTCTCCATAGTATCATATTCTCCTCGAAACAGTATGCAATAGTTGATACATGCATGGATGTTATTGTAGTCCATGCCAAGCTTCCGTAAAACATGTCGTGCATCATCACGAGACTCAGGCATGGTATTTGCAGATGGTAATATATGCTATTTCAATAACTTGAAAAAAAAAATAAAACACCTTGAAAAAGCACAAATGTTTGTAATAATAGTGTTTTTTTAAAAAAATCAATGAAGCCTATGTGCAAGGTACCTGAATAACTCGGTCACACTCGTATCGCTCCACCCGTATTTTGCTTGTACACTTAAGAGTGCAAGCAGTGTCTTCAATCGAGATACTCAACACCCATCATATAATGGTATGGATGCTTCCTCTCTAAGCGGATCAAAAGTCTCGACATCCATGGGAATCAATGCATCGAACATTGCCTCCATCTCAGGCTCCAAGATTGTAGGTAGGCCTGGAAGGTTGTCTGTCTCCTCTGGCATTGATGGTATAGATTGGCCTTGCGAGTGGTGGATTGGCTCCTGCACTCCATCCATCGCATGCCCACAAACTCTTCTAATTGGCCACAAAGGGTGCACTCCCCCTTGGGACGAGACATCACCTCCCTGGATAGAAAATTTGCCAGCAAGACCCAATCTTATTGTATATGGTTTTCAATTAGCTTGCGAGTACAATGCATGATTGATATTAACTTCAAATTACCGTTTGCTGAAAATCTGCAATCGCGTGATCAATGAACTCAGATTGAAACTCGCCAAATCGTCGTACGTGTTCTATAGATAATCGGCGTTTTTGTCTAATTTCCAACTTGCATTGAGAGCAAGGACATGGGACACGCTGATTAAGATATACCTCGCGATCTCGAACAACAAGACCTTTTTCATTTTCCATCTTATCCATGTTACAACAAACAATTTAATGACTTGTAATACAATTTGGGAAAACGAGGCTCAAATGGATAGCTTTATGGAGATGTATGTCAAGTTGCAAGTTGACCATAAGCTCTTGCTTGAGAGGTTTTAACCTCTGCAAGAGGTTGAGAAGCAAATTTTGAAAAACATTGAGGTTGATATTGATGCATCCATGGTGTTGAAATCTAAACTTCAAGATATAAGAAATGCTTTACTGATTGATGTAAAGAATGCATAGGACATAGTAGTTGAGAGATTTATTGATGTTATATCTCGGCCATATACCATGCTCAAGGATTTGCTTGTCCCAATAGATAATTATTCATTATTATTAAAAAAAAGCATTGGTTCATAAGGTTCATGAGTTGAAGACTAAATGTTTTGACTTGACTAAAAGATTGGATAATGCCTTAGATGCTAAAAGGAAAAGTGATGAATATGTTACTTCATCATTGCAACAAAAAGATTGGTGACAAGGATGCTATGATTAATGAAGTTCTTCATGAGGTGAATATAGAGTTGAAGGGGATGGAACACGATTCTTCTTTGGGATTTAGTGGTGATCAATCAATTATTGAGGTGTCTTCTTGTATGGCCATTATACCTTATATGCCTAGCTACGGTCTCTAGGTTATGTACTTTGAGTATCTTAGAGGGGCTCTATTAGGATTACTTATACAACTGCACTAGAGGGCTTTGAGTATAAGTAATCCTAGTCAACAAAATTTATGAGCATCATTGAGGATCTCTTAGTCTAATAATAAATCAGTCTTAACAAAAAGCATCTTAGTAATGTGGTTTTTTTATCCTAGGTCCATGTATAAAAATTAATGCCATCTATGAAATTTATCAACTATAGTTATAAAATTTGTTCCAATCAATTATACTCATAGTCATAACATTTGAAGAAAATATCATATGCTCAATTTAAGGGATTCTTCTTCTATGGCAATACTTTTGGGTTCATTTTGATGAAGTACCATAATGACCATTAGCTAGGGTATCATTTTCTTTTAGTCCTTCCATTGACTAGTTGGCATGATTACTAATTTGTTATGTCTATAAAGTTAATACAAAAACAAGGAATTATGCATATCACAATTAGATCCCCTACTTGGACATTATGAAGGATATGACCAATTTTAAGCCATCTTAAAGAGTCACCAATGTACGTGGCCCATGGTAAAGCACATTGCATATCATTATCGATAAGTCTATTATTGTGCATCTTAAATCTTCTAATTAGACTTTATAACGTGTATGACCAATTTTTAGCCCCCTTAAGGAGCCGATGTAATGGTACCCATAAAAAAAGCAAAGTGCATACCATTACCATAATCATGGATATGTTATCATTCCAATATATACACACACAGGTGGACTACATCTTGAGTAGACAAAAGCTATCCATTTGAGTAGACATACATCTCCATAAAGCTATCCATTTGAGTATACATCTCTTTCTCTTTCTCTCCCTCTCTCTCCCTCTCCCTCTCTTTCTCTCTCATTTCCTCTCCCTCTCACAATATATCCTAACACTCTCCAAAAGCAAAAGGGAGAGGGAGAGAGAGAATGCACTCTCCCTCCCTCTCCCTCTCCCTCTCTTTCTCTTTCTCTCCCTCTCTCATTTCCTCCCCCTCCCCCTCCCTCTCCCCCTCCGTGTCTTTCTCTTTCTCTTTCTCTTTCTCCCTCTCTCTCTCTCTTTCTCTCCCTCCCTCTCCCTCTCCCTCTCTTTCTCTCTCATTTCCTCTCCCTCTCACAATATATCCTAACACTCTCCAAAAGCAAAAGGGAGAGGGAGAGAGAGAATGCACTCTCCCTCCCTCTCCCTCTCCCTCTCTTTCTCTCCCTCTCTGATTTCCTCCCCCTCCCTCTCCCTCTCCCTCTCCCTCTCCCTCTCCCTCTCCCTCTCTTTCTCTCTCATTTCCTCTCCTAAACAAGCAAAAGAGAAAGTGATTTAAACCTTAAACAAGCAAAAGAAGGAGAGAGGGAGACTCACCGATGAGATATGGCAACTGTGGGGTGGCTCCTCTTCGCGATGAAGGCTCCTCCTCTCCTTCGCAAACAACGGCGGCAAGTCTTCTTCCTCTTCTTCTCTCACGATAGTCGCTCTCTCCCTTGCTCTCGCTCTCAAAACACAAAATGCAAAAACGCGAAATAAAGCCGCGCTCAGTTTCGGCCCGTTTTTTTTCCCTGTGGAGCGTCAAATAGCAACGTCGCTACCTGCCATCGCTACTCGCCGTCGCTATAAGCTTAAATCCTTGTAGTGCTATTTGATACTTTTTCCACACTTTTATTACACACATTATAGTGCATTTTGCACCCAACTATTTGTGCATTTTGATACCTCTCACAACATTTTGGTATACTTTTTTGTGTATTTTGGTAGATTGTGATTTAACTTTTGGTGCTTTTTGATAATATTGGTACTATTTAGTACTCTATTGACAACATTTTCATGTTTGTCCATGCAGATGGAATGTGATTCGCTTGCGGCCAAGAGTCAAGAGGCTCACACCCAGAGCAATTTTCTTAAAATTCTGATGGTAGAACTAGAGGAAGGCAAAAGGTTCTCATTCTTTTCCATACCCCAAGTTGTGGATGAAGGCAATACAATCCATGTTTGAGGAACTTGCACTACTTGTGGGGAGTCTTTAGACTCTACCTATGTTTAGGATTCTTTCATGCTGGTCTATAGGCATTAGTACCACCCGCTGTGCTTTGCTGCTACTCTCATGACAAATGACACTTGTGTGAAAGCTAGATGGAATCATCAAATTCTGAAAGTGGCCAAGAGTTGAGTGTACAAGGGACTTATTTAAGAGAGTAAGTAACTATTTGCTTCTTTCTCATACTATCTGCCTTTTTCTTTTTCTCTTTTTCTATGGGTCATCTGGATGAACTTTTAGATTGTGGGGCTAATATGGTGTATGTTGGGACCAAAAATGGGCCTAGCACTAATTCTAGGACTCTAGCCATGCCTCCTAAACTCACCTAAATAACCCCATGGTCTCATGGGGCCAAGAGCGTAAAAACGCTATGAACTGATTTAATGAAAGAATGTGTTTGTAGATAACATCTCTAGATCGTAGTCTAACATGATGCCCTTCCCAACTCCAAGCACATAGGGAGTACCCAAACATATCAATGACTAGTACCTTGTAAAAAAACAAAGGGATTATCTCTAGTAGTTGATTGCTGTGGCTCCACTACAGCTCCTACATCTTGGGGATTAGGCCCAGGATGCGTCATTTCAACATATAACATACATGCACAAAGTCCACTCATCATAATATTCATTCTAGGAAATTGTATAATCCTAACCAAATTGGTCCCTAAAGGAAATGATAACACTAGACCTATAGCTTAGGAAACCTCACACTCAACGTGGGTCAATCATTTGATAATAAGTGCTATAGATCTAGGAGATAATTCTATTGATACCACGTGTGAAAATGTGGATGCAAGGTGAATGACACATGTGCTTAAACAAGTAAACTTATAAAGTAACCAATGTGGGTGTGCACAAATAATCTTTTCATGATTTTACTCTAGCATATTGCTTTGTTGGTAACATCAAAATAACTTGTGCTACTGCTCTTTTTAAATATTAAATAAAATGAATCCTATATGTTAGAATATGCATAAAATTATAATTCAAATAATATTTAACTCCCACAATCCCCTTTCCCCTACCGTTTAAGATTCTACATTCGATGGGTAGATTAAAAGGGTATTTCATATAATTTTCTGTATGATAAAAGCGATAAACACGCACTTTGACATAAAAATGGGGGTAAACTAAGCCCAATCCTCATGCTTTACCTTCATGATACTTGCACAAACATACTGCTAATTTTCAACTTTTTTAATACAAAAACTACATTTTTCCTATTTTCTTTGGCTCAAAATCGTATTTTTTGAGTATTTTTCCTTATTTTTTACATAAATTACTATATTTTATAGTTTTTATGAATCAAGAAGTTCATTCACACTCTAATCCATCCTCATATTTTATTTTGTCCCATATGAACATGATTTGATTGTTCCAAAACTAAAAAAACATCATTTTTCCCTTAAAACACACATTTTGGGTTTTTGAAAATTAATAACTCACACATACAGATATGGATTCTACATTTTATGAATCATAACCTCAAAAATATCACAAAAAATCTTCAAAAAAATAAATTCATCACATATGAACAAGATTTGCACCATGATTCATAAAAAAGAATATGATTTTCTATTAAAAAGAGGGTTACCGTTGTTTCTCGGGTTTGGATTTCAAGATTTGAACTTTTGGATAGCCATTGACACACCATTGATCTCCGAATAGCGTTGGTCATCACTCCTCAGTGTCGGCATAATCTCATGTCAATTCAGTTCTAGCCGGACAACTGGTCTCTGTCTCGATCTTCTCCAAAGAATACCTACATGAACAGCCTTCAAGAGGAGAGAGAGGGAGGAGAGAGAAATACCGAATTTGGATCTTCATGCTCAGGCCACCAATTTCATATCTGAGATGAGTGATATGGAGAGAAAAATTCGAGCATTGACTAGGTATGATCAAACTATAGCCTTCTTGTTCGGCCCCCATAGCCCCCCTCTCATCAAAATCTCCATTGTCGACCAAGTAACATGGCTTTTTTTAAAACAAAAAAAGTGTGCCCCCCCCCCCCCCCCCCCTTCACACAAAATGTTGGGGGGACCTTAGCCCCAAAAGCTACACCTCTTGGCATTAAAGTATTTTTTGCATTGCCACTTGACCCTCCATGTGCCTTTGGCTACTCCCACATCTAGTATCCAATTTACGAACTAAATTTTTTTGCTAGACTATCTCAGAGTCTTGCTCCACTTGGAGCTTTTTTGCTTCATTCCGACACCTAAAAATTTTATAAAAAAATCTAAGACCATTGTGAAGTCTATCTTTCGAAGTGATTTTAAATCTCACCTTCCACGATCCCTTAAAAGTGTTGAATCTGCATCTATTGCTTCCAATGGGGTTTGATTTTCACTTCACATTGACAGAATTTGGCACATTTTTTGCTTTCTTCAGGTGGTAAAATCCCGCTCTCATTTGCAACTACAGGATAGGGCAACTCAGCCCATTGAATCCACAAATTGATATGCACATATAGAAACCATAAAGAGCATCAAGCAACTATAAGGAAAATACACAACAAAGCACAAACGCGGCTCTCACCCTACCCCCTACAAAATCAAGGCATGAAGATCCATATGGGATAGGCCAAACATAATCTAACAAAGATCTAGAGCTAGTCACTAACTAACTACTCCAACACAGACAGACTAAAAAGAACTATCAAAAGAAGTCATCCTAAGTGGTGATCTAACCTACTTACCTAACCTAGGACAACTGGACTAGGAACTCCTACTAGGTGAGGGATCCTATAGCCTAGTATTTTATTTTCAAATATTTTTTATTCATCATTTTTTATACTTCAAGACTTGTTACTCGAGCATGTAAAAGGGAGAGAGGTGAGTGTATTGTGAGCCAAGGAAACAAGGCATCGGCCTTAGGTCTTATCTCGGTACCCAAGAACGTACCAAGCTCTTAGGAGGTGATACTAAATCCTTTTCTTCCACACACTTTTATTTTTGCTCCAACCATCATTATTTATTCTTTTAGCTAAATGTCACCCCTAGGAAGACAAGGCATGGACCCCAAGTCTGAGTTATCCCCAGGAACCTACTAAGACTTTGCAAGGTAATGAACATTGCTCTTGGAATTTTCCTTTCTCGATTTTTCTTGTATTAGGGGTAGAACCCTTTTTACACACCTCATATACTAAGTTTCCAAATATTTTTATCATTTTTTGTCTTTATTTTTGGCAAGCTTCCCTAGTTACCCCACAACTAACAGGAGTTCTTAGAAAAATGGCTACCTAGTAGGCTAACAAGATCGGGTCACTAAGGACTTCTCTCAAAAATAGATCTTAGAGTACCCGACAATGTCTTTACACGGAAGCGGGGACAATTGCTCAGACCTTCCCCAAATATATCGAACCAAACCCTGAGACTTCATACCCTGACTTACCGGTCCCCAAAAGAAGAAAATTTCCCACATACATATATACATATATAGCACAAAACGAAAGAACTCATAAAGGAAGGACATCACTTGGACTTGTGGCCAGAAGAAGCTTCTACACAGTACTACTCTAGGTATTCCATTGAATCTATTTAGTACAATACTAAGACAAAAAACCATTAAAAACCGCACCCACGCCAAACAAATACATAGGCTCTCTTAGCCTTATGAAATCAACTAGTGCATTGCAAAATAAACGGCCCTCTTGGACTAACAAAAATATAGCTATAAAGCACACCATACAATAACTTATAGTTGAAAACAAACCCTTGTTCCCCCACATAAATCATACCGAAATATAGCACTAGACCAAGGGTTGGGCCACTCAGGCCCTACACTAAATGCATCAAATTGTTAGCTAGGCCCCCTGTATAAATGGCAAAGGGTGTCTAGCGAATATGTTGTTAAATGATCCTATGCGCCCATGAAAGAATAGGAAGATGATCAATCGCTACCTGACTCATCACCCATACTAACCATCATTGGCCATAACAAGACATGTTAGCAAGCAGTCCCCACAGTAATCCTAGGCTAATCAGATCAGGAAATTCTAATAACCCCTCAAGGACATAGTTGAAAAATACATCTTCAACAAAGGTATAATTTGCCAACAAATCTGCAAAGCAGTTCCACATACAAGGAACCAGCTAACAAGTCACTATCTCAAAAATCTAAATTATATTCAAAGTCGCACGATGATACATCTACCTGCAGAATGAGATCCCTATAAGTCCCATTCCATTGATTGATCACTAACTACGAGTCACCTTTCACTATTAAATAGTAGATACCACCATGCCGGGCTATGTTAAGCCCCATGATTAAGGCCTTGTATTCTACCATGTTATTAGTAAAAGCGGTGCCTAAATAAACTCCCAAATTTATAACAACTCTACATTGGGGGTCTTTAATAGCCATACCAACACTCGCATACTTAGCCAGCCCTTGTGAAGCTTTGTCAAAATATAAAGTATAGACCCATGCTTCATTAATAGGCCACGCCATACTGATCAGCCTACTCATACTTATGGTAGTCAAAGTCGAGCTGAGGGAGAGGATGTAGAACAAGTACAATCTCTCCTTCCTCACTAAACTCAATAGGGATGCTAGTAAGAACCCTATAACAATGGTGGCACTAGAGCTTAATATCCTAAGTAAAAGATTTATCTTTCCACTCAGTAATATGATATTCCTTACTCCATTAGATCACTTGATCATCGTGGTAATGCTACTCTAAATATAAATGTTCAAGATAAGGAATGATTTTGCCCATCCAATTGCCTTGGCACCTACAACAAGTTTAAGCTGAATCTTAGAAGACCTACAAAGGTATCAATTTTGACATCAACCCCTACACATCATAGGATTCAACTCATTAAAGTTTACTTTATTTTTAAAATCTATCCCTTGCAGCTTTGCTAAAAGGGCTATAGAGCCATTCTTTCCTATACGGATGATCTTATAAAGGCAATCCCATTTGGATTCTAACTTACCAAGAAATGACTCACGATGTGCATCATAATATAGGACCAAATGACCTTCAAAAATTTATATATTTTAGCACAAAGGTCATGAACTGCTTTCATCCTCTTCTTCCCTACCTCTTGATGTAACAAAGCCTACAATCGGATTTCATTAAGATGTGTTAGGGAGGTCAACCTTTCTTGCAATGATTCCTCTTCACCAAAGAACACAAACCTCACAGTGGGTAACTCAATTTCCAAGGGTAAGACACACTCTTTCCCATACACTAACTTAAATGGATTGTGGTCTATTGCTCTCTTGAATGTCTTATTATATGCCCAAATAGCCACATGAAGTTTCTTGTCCTAGTCGCGTTTACCCTCAATTACAATTTTGGATGAAATTCCTACAAGCTCCTTGTTGGTACTCTCTACTTGTCAATTCACTTGGAGATTATATGGGTTGGTTTTATAATATTTAATTTTCAAAGCTCTAGTCTAGGCTTCTATGACCTTATTGAAAAAATGTATCCGAGGTCAAACACCAGTTCTTTAGATGGATTGAAATGGTAGAAAATTTATTCCATAACAAAACTAGTTGTTTCCTTGGTGTTGTCCTTTATCGTAGCTCGAGATTCAGACCATTTTGTAAAAAAGTCAATCACCACAATGATCATCAAGTACCACACAATGACAATAAATCTCATCTACACCTTTAGTTTAAAAATGTACAAAAATATTTTGGTAAAAATGTGTAAAATGTTCTAAAACGATCCAAAATTTTCAAAAGATGCCAAAACAAATAAACACTAGGCCAACAAAGTATAGTAGCTACCAAAAGAAAAGGATAATGCCAAAAGGTAAGGCAAAAGTACCTATTGAGCTTCCACCTCTTGGGTAAGAAGCTATGAATCCTCAGTGATTCCAAGTCGACAAAGCACATACTTCAATGCATTGAGATCGGCCTCCACTTCATTTAGCTCTTTAGTGCATCAGGGGTCCCTTGTTGCTGGTGTAGCTCCTCTAGGCATTGCTCAAACATGGCCTTAAAGAGATGCTCTTCTTTCATTGTAGAGATGTCCTTAGCTCATGTGACCTACTCAACTTCTGCATATAACTTGTCAAATCCCTCTCAGCAATGCCCCGCACATCGAAGATGTAATTTAGTTTAGAAGGTCTTGACTTGGAAATGTTATACTCTTTGGTGCACATATTGCTTGTATCCTACGTGCAATTGGTCTTTCTATTTGACCCATGTTGGCCACCTTGAAATATGTCATTTTCCCTCCTCCAATTGACCAACTTCTTTTCTAGCCCTCCATGCTTGCTTTTGCACCTTTCTACCATGGATGTCCCAAACTTTTCTAGAAATGTTGCCCCAAACAAGCTCACATGCATGCTAACCTACTCCATCATGGAATACTTGTCCTAGTGCATCCCTACTTGTTCACTATTGTATACCACACCCACACACAAATAGGTATAGTGCATATAGGTTGACTCACACCATTGCACGCATACACCTTCATGCAAGACAAGCTTTGAGACATGAACATAAACCAAAAATCTGAAACATAAGAACCAAGGAAAATGAAGGGACCTCATTGTCAAAAATCACCTGATATCCCATTGGGGTGCTGATTTAAGTTCATCATAGATTCTCAAGTTAAGTGGGTTGACAAGTACATACATATGAAATTTCTATGTACAAGGGTCATCTCACCTTTTAGCCCTAAGGGAGTGACCTTATAACCCATTCCAAAAAGGACTCTAATACCATAGCCTCAATAATATATCCCCATAATTGACATGTCCCTCTTGTCAAAGATGGTAATCACACAAGCTCAAAAGCAACTGCTTGTGAATGCTAACATCTCATCACCTTGATTCCAATGGAGGCCAAAATCCAACTTATCCCAAATATTGTGTGACCATCCACAATCCTAGTTTTCCCCTCTATATTGTTTTCTGTCTCTTTCTTCCTCTGTTACCAATGTTTGACCATTTGTGCCTTTAGTCCATGGATTTCTTGCACATCTCTTCAACCAATAAAATACTCACAACGTCATTAAACTTCAACTCACTATTTGGAATTGAATTACTGATGGCTATTCTAAAGGTATCCCGTGAATTGCGCAAGAGTATAGCAAAGGAATTTCCTTAACCTCATATTCCAACTTTAACATTTGAGCTTGCATCTAACTAAATATGATGAATTCATTAAGGTGGGTGGTAGTAGTAGAGCTTGCATCTAGCTAAATATGATATTGAATTCATTAAGGTGGAATGTAGTAGCAAAGCCCTTCTTCATCTACACCTCAATTATGATCAAGTTCAAGATCCATAGATGCTACAATAGCAAACAATACCCGAAGAGTTATCATTTTGACGACAGGTGAAAAGAATTCCTGAAAGTTAATCCCCTCTTTCTGTGTATAGCCCTTAGCCACAATCCTAACTTTGTATTTTGGTTTGCCATCCACACACTTGATTTTATAGACCCATTTGTTAGGAATAACTTTCATATCTTTGGGTAATGGAACCAAATCCCAAGTATCATTCTGATATAATGACTTCATTTCTTCTTGCATAGCTAGCTCCCACTTTTTCTTTAACTCACATGATAATGCCCCTTTATATGTAAGAGGCTCACCTTCATCTGTTAGCAAAATGTAGTCCAAAGAGGGATCAAACCTTTGTATAGGTATCCTCACATGAGTAGAACTTCTTACCCAATGATCTGTATTATCAGGTAATGGATCCACATCCAAAGGAATGTCAATGCCCTCATTATTTGGCCTGCTAAACTACATGCTCAAGTTGTTGTAATATATTTTCAGGAGATAGTTTATTTCTCATAAGTAACATAGCTTCTTCCATAGCTCATATGATTAGTGGTCTCATTTACAACTATAGAATACACATATTTTGCTAAGTGTAGTTTAATAGTGGATTTGGCCAATGCATCAAGTTTTGACAAATTATCTTCAGACATATGTATTAGTTTTCCATCTATGCCTCTTATGGACCTCAATTGCTTTTTCTAAATAAGGGCATCTTGGATCTACTCCTTCCACAATCTTAAATTAGTACCATCATGTAGTTCCCTATCCATGACAAATGATGAAGCCATTTGTGTAAAAAAGTAATCAACTATCAAGTGATAGCGACCAAAAAATCAACAAACTACATCACAAAGCAAGCAAACCTTTTACAACACCTGCTCAGTATAAGCAAAACTAAGAGAAACTAGAAAATGAGCCAATGCTCAGTAACAATGCATATATCATTGATGCCAGGAGGCATATTCCACGGTGGATTCCGGGAGGCTTTTATTCCATGGTGGATTTCGTGAGGTTTTGCGGTGGATTCTGTAAAACTATATTTATTTGTCAGGGCTCGTACATAAGGTGGATTCCTTCTACGAGAAGTTGACGAGGACGCCTGTCCTTTTTGGGTGTTAAATTAATTTAATGTGTATGTGGGTGATTCCACAGCAGGTGATTCTGCAAAATACATATTTAAAATTAATGGATATTTATGAGTTTAGAGTGCACTCGTATTAAATTAAGGTTAGGATAGAGATCCAACCTATTTTATTATTTTGTAGTTGAAGACTGCTAGGTATTCACTTTTATCAATTTAATTTTATTATTTTTTAACAATTGTGAATGCTTCAGCTGATATGTAGAGCGGGCAATGGTGGTGTTGGGAAGCACTGGGCAATAGTGTGTATTCAAATTACCTAGAAGAAATTGTCATTTTTGATTGGCACACGCCTATCATTAAAGGCATGGAGCTAATATTTATTTAGGCACACTTATTTATTGAAGTACTTGATAAATATTTATTATTTTGTATGCGCATGGGCACTCGGTTTAAATATTTCATTATTAGACATTGTATTTGGGCACATCCCGACTTTTGGGGCACCTAACCGCTTTATTCTTTATTTGGACAAAAGCAAACACAAAATCCAAAGCATGCTAATTGTAAAATTGGGCTATTTTTTAGCTTGGAGATTAATAAATTTATAAATACATGCCTTGTGGAGCACTCACACAAGGTATAGGGGGAGATTGTACCCAATTTGTCTTTTTGCTTCATGTCGTGCAAACTCTCTTCTTGCTTTTATGAAGTTTATGTAGAGTTATTTGTTCTTGGGGACCTTATGGCGCTCACTACGTGTGCATCCAGCATCCGATTTGCACATCAATAATTGTCCAAATGAATGCTCAGAAGTACATCAGACAATTGATCTTCGTAAAACATCTGCATTATAAATCCTTCCTCATAGATATAGTAGTATAACATCATCCAAATTCTTAGAATTACATCTAACAATTGATCTCCCTAAAACCATTGCAATACATCAAGGAGTAGTGTTGTTTCTCATTTATGAGTATATGTAGCTTAAGAATTGCTAGATATATACATCAAAGTCTCTACTCTAGTAACATGTGCTATATATAGTAGAAGTCAATAACAACCTCCAAAATGGTAAAATCTATAATTTGCAACTTGTGTCAAACTATCTTTAACCTGAAACTTATTGTTTTTAGTAGTTTGTCACACTAATTATACCAATGCTCGATAACTTATATCAAGTGTCTCTATAGTGGACACTATGATCCTTGATCTGTTTTGTAATTTATGAACAAGCTATGCAAAATGTCACTAACAAGTAAAAGATGAAGCTTGAAAAAAGCCTCAAATTAAAAAAAATCAGGAGCAAATTGAACCCATGTCAGTATATCCCAAGAAGTTATCTAGCTCTTTGTGCATGTTCAATCTTGTCCAAAATAGAGACTATGAATATTTCTATCGAGTCCTGCTGCTACTTTGATACTAGTTGTTGGAGTGGCAAGAAGAACGAAGATTGTAAAGAGAGAGAGAGAGAGAGAGAGAGAGAGAGAGAGAGAGAGAGAGAGAGAGAGAGAGAGAGAGAGAGAGAGAGAGAGAGAGAGAGAGAGAGAGAGAGAGAGAGAGAGAGAGAGAGAGAGAGAGAGAGAGAGAGAGAGAGAGAGAGAGAGAGAACATAGATTTTTTAATACCTTTAATAGCTCTCTTGTGAGTAGCACCTTATTATCTTATCTCTCAAAGAATAGAGAATTAGTATGTACATATATAGTTAGGATTAGTGAGTAAGATGGGTGATTGGCCACATTAGCCTTTATCCCAATATTGGATTCCATCTGCTTTCTCTTCATACCATTTCTATGTTCCTTCCATCTCCATAGTTATCACTAGATTATGAGCAAACATTGTGAGAGCTTGTTTTTCATCTATGAAATTGGATGGATAGGGAATAGATATTTTGAATGCTCATATGATCATCTTTGATACAATTTTTATATGTTGATGTTGTCATGTAAGAGGCTTGATGTTTGCAATACGAAGACACTTGACTGTAAATATGATGTTCAAAGCTTCTATCAAATGTGTTGGTTACAACATCAGATGCTTTGGGATCTACTTTTTTTTTGTCCTTTATATATTGTGACTCCTCATCTAGTGTGCTTATTAGAGCATAACCAATATTGTTCAAAGTAGTCAATTTGGTCATTTTGTTGGAGATGACATCTTCTATGTTGGTCTAATAAGTTTTTTTTAATATGTTGCATTCAATGATCTTGGAGGCAGATGGTTTGTCATTCATGTGTTTTACACTGGAGGCTTTTGAATCTATTGTTATTTATACATCACAAGTTTCATGGGAAAGAGTTGATTCATGGACAATGATTCAACATATGCTTTTATCCATGGATACTTTAAGAATGATTATTTACCTTTGAATCATTTTATTGGGCAATCTCATAGGCAAGTTTAAGAAAGAAGCAATTTTCATGAAACAATTACTTGTATTCATGCATTGGATCTATGAAATAATATGAATCCTTGTTGATTTGGTACACCTTTCATCGTAATGCATATGATCATGTCTTGGCATTATTAGAACTTATACACCTTTTGAATGTTGATCAATATGATCTCTTTGTTTGTAAGACTTGGATTGATTGTACTCAATTCTTATTTGATCCTCCTCTTCTTTGATTGGGCCTTTTCTTTGGAATGCCAATGGATGAGAATCCTTTGTCTCATGCCAGTGTAATCTTGTTATCCACAACACAATGTTTCTAAACAGATGGTTCATGCAACTATCCTTCCTTTGTTAGACCAAACATATGAGGATGTGGATATTGCATAGGTTAGATTTGTTGAAAATGTGCAAATTTTTATTCTATGATCATGGCTATTGATTTATTGCTAAAGATCATTTGAAGTTTCTTGTTATGCAACATACTTGGCTACAATTTATGGGCATTCTTCAATTCAAGGACATTTGATAGCAGATGAACATGTGGATTTAATGTTTTTACAAGATATTATCTTGAATGGTCTTGAACTTGAACAATTTTCCATCTTTTTGGGACTCATTAAAGGAAGCTATACTTTTTGTGACCAATCAAGCTTTAAATTTGGGTTCTCTTTAACATCTTCTTGGGAAGAAGATTTGGTTAAGCTTTTCCCTAAAAATCCATTCAATATTTTTTTTTTTGACTTTCCCAAACCCAATGTTTGGATGAAGGTAATGCAATCCATGTTTGGGGACTTGCATTTCTTATGGGGAGTCTTTAGACTCCACCTATGTGGTGGGTTCTTTCATGCTAGCATGCATGCACTAGTATCACCCCTTGTGTTTCG
This sequence comes from Lygodium microphyllum, assembly GCF_053477565.2. Classification (NCBI taxonomy): domain Eukaryota; kingdom Viridiplantae; phylum Streptophyta; class Polypodiopsida; order Schizaeales; family Lygodiaceae; genus Lygodium; species Lygodium microphyllum. Next base: position 65,671,144 of record NC_141142.1, read on the forward strand.
TTGCCACTCTCATGACAAACGACACTTGTGTGAAAGTTGGATGCAATCATTGGATCCCAAAAACGGTCTAGAGTTTAGCTCACAAGGGATATATTTAGGAGAGTAAGCAACTTTTTGCTTCATTTTCATATCTTCTACCTTATTCTTCTTTCCTTATTTGTCATGGATTATCTTACTGAGCTTTGTATATTGTGGGGATAATATGGCATATATAGACAATCATGCTACAAACAAGGACCTAAAGGGTCTTAGACATGACCAAGGTGATGCGGAAATGCACACAAAAATACCCACTAAGACTATTGTCTATAAAGACTAGAAGAGGGAGCTAGAGGTAGAGGAGGAGCCCACTATAGTTCTTTCTTTGCAGAGTAGAAGGAGGAGGTAGAGGGAGAAGGGGAGCCCACTACGGTTCTTGAAAATGAGCAAAGACTAGGTTAAGATAATATGTAATTCAAATACTTTTGGGTTTAGCTATTTGTTTAGTATCTTACATATACCTAATTTGTTAACTTATTTTGTACCCCCAAAGAGCTTGCTGGCTCAAAGAAGAGTTTGCCATGGAAGTAACTTCTAGGTGATATTCTTGCAACCAAGGGTAGATTGATAATCATTGATTTCAATGCAGAGCTCTTGAAGTAATTAAAAGAACCTTTTAAACAAGACTGGTTGTTGGAGGGGTCCAAACCAATCTAAGTTAGTGAGGATTGTTATTGTAAGGTGCAACCTAAAGCCAAATATTTCTTGCTGGCACTGAGAGCCAAACCAAGTATCATGGTTTGGAACTATTGCAGGAAGCCAAATCTAATGCCAATTTTGTCTGCATGCTTCCCCTATAGATTGACCAACAAAAAAGTTCTCATAAGTAAAGCTACTTGGAGGATTGGTTAAGTCTTACATTCATGTTTCTATATGAAAGATGTATTCTCTCACAGGTTGATTGTGAAGTTTAGTGAAAGAGTTTTTGCCACATCCCTTGTGTTGATGAGAAACATTGGAAAAAGCCTGCATTATTAAAAATCTTGCAAAAAGTGTGGGAAAAACACCCTTGGTTTGATGCTAGTAACACCATACTCTTGGAGGACCATAGCTACAAGTCTCTAAAGAATGAATATGAAAGTTGCTTAGCTATTCATTCCTACATGCTAAAGGTTGAGCCTCATAGGAGTTCATCATATGATGGATACTATTGAGCCCTTGCTTCAAGGGTAGATCAAAGATCCCTGTACGTTGGCTTACTATAGGCAACATTCGATGTATGATATCATAGATAATTTGACTCGATTATTGACAAATTTCTTCATTCAAATGGAAGGCTGTTCATATGATCCTAAAAGGAAAAATGTATGAGTTGTTCTAGTTTTGGCATTGTTGAGATGGCAAGCTCAACATGTGCAAACATTGATGATGGACTGCCTGGCTAAATGGGTCCGCATGTCTGCACTTAGCACGTTGGTGATCATTATGATACTCACATGGCTACTAACTTATCACTTATTATATTTAGTTTGTTACACCTACCTACAATTGGCAAAGATATAGCACCAATCAATTAGTATAGTCTGTTATGCACTGTTTAACTTAGTAGGCCACTTTCCTTTATGTTGTATCTCCCACTAATTTGCTGAAAAAGCAAACTACTATTGTGTGGACACCCATTCAGCAAGCTAGTTTTGAGTAGCTCAAGAAAATTTTGGTACCACCCATTTTAAAGCTACTAGACCCAATTCAAGACTTTGAGGTCATAAAACAGATGCAAGTTCTCTTGCACTAGGTTGTCTGCTTATACAGCAAGGTCATCCGATAGCCTATTCCTCAAGGAAATTGAAAATCCATGAGAGGAATTACACCACCCATGATCTCGAGCTATTAGTTCTGATCCATGATCTCGAGCTATTGGTTTTGATCTATGCTCTCAAATTGTGGCCACACTATCTCCTTGGAAGCAAGTTTACTTTGGTCTCACTGACCACAAAAATGGATCTTTACTCAACCAAACCTCAACATGAGGCCACATCGATGGATTGAAGTCTTGCAAGAATTTGACTTTGAAATCAAGTTCAAACCTAGAAAAGAGAATGTGATTGATGATGCATTAAGTCATAAAGCTTTTTTGAATGCACTTATCATGGAAGAGCCATCTAAAGGAGAGACTTTAGCTACCATGATATCGATGCATAGCAATCCGTTCATTGAGCTAGCCAAAGAAAAGTCAAACAAGGATCCTAAGTATCAGCTAATGCTTGGAGAAATCCTACTAAAGGACAATGATCCTAAGCTTAGAGTCAAAAACCAAATTTTCACTATGGATGATGGACTGTTCTATTTCAGGAAAAGGCTCTGCATTCCTCTCAATCAAGTGCAGGCCACTCATCTTATCCCAGTCAAGACCAACTAAAAAGCTTTAGATATTGCACAAGTGTTTGTGAAAGAAATCTTTTGGCTTCATGGATTGCCTAAATGGATCGTTAGTGATTGTGACTCTATGTTTACGTCACATTTTTGGAGAAGCCTATTTGAAGTAATTGGAACCCAGCTTTGCTTTAGCACAGCTTACCATCCCCAAACTCATGGTCAAATAGAGCAAGTTAATAAGGTCATTGAAGATATACTGAGAGCTTGCTATTCCAAAGAACCAACAAGGTGGATACAGTATTTGCCCTTGGTAGAATTTTCCTACAATGCATCATATCACTAGAGTATTCAAATGACTCCATTTTAGGCATTGTATGGGCAAGATTGTTTGACGCCATTGAATTTCTCTGATCCAACCCTAAAGATTGAGGCTTCTAAGAAAATTCCAGAAGACATGGATGATCAGGTCAAACCTATCAGACAAGACATCCAAGCTGCCAAAGATCGCCAGAAATCTTATGCTAATGTAGGACGACAAGAGCATATCTTCCAAGAGGGAGACATGGTTTTCATCTGTGTACACCCAAAGAAGAGTTCTCTGTCATTAGGAAAGTTTTAAAACTTAAGTCAAAAGTATTGTGAACCATACAAGGTTCTCAAATGCCCAATAGCTAATGCCTACAAACTGTAACTTCCTGATCATGTGAAAGTTCACAATGTATTTCACATTAGTCTTCTGAAAGGTTATGTGGCAAATCAATATCATATTATTGATGTGACCAACAAATTGTAATGCCTAGTTAAGGAGCCCTTGAACTCTAGCTTGATAAGGTTCTAGATGTAAAAGAGAAACCTCTAAGAAACATAACCATTAGATAGTAACTTATCCAGTGGAAAGACTATCCTGAGAAGGATGCCACCACGATAGAAGAGACAGCTCTAGAAAAACAGTTTCCCTAGTTCTTTTTTCGAGATGAGGACATCTCGATTCCTCTAAGGAGGAGAGGATGTAATATTCATGTTGCAGTGCTTCATATCAAGAAATGAATTCGAGCATGAGGCGTTTTAAAAATTACTCATTGAGTTGTCACATAAGTGACCGCACGTAATTTTCTGAATATCGAGTCTCGCATTAAATAAATTATGCAATCCGACACGACAAGACACCTCAATGTTCCTAGCCAACAAAAAGCAAAGACACCTCATAAATAATATTACGACGGCTTGATAATATAAAATTTTTCGTATTATATTTGATTTGGCATTCCCGATTCTAGTTAATGCGTCGACGATCGCATTGATTTCGTAACCGCGAGACAATTTGCAAAAGCCTCAATCAGTTGATGAAGAATGCGTAAGAAGGAGCATGATATTGAGTAAGTTAAGTATCAAAGAGTATGCCATGACTTTATATACTAGATAAGTCATGAAGTAACCAGGCCAAAAACCATCAAATGAAATCGTTTTGAAAAGTAAAAGATATTTTTGAAAAATTAGGCCAAAATACATTACGTTTTTTACGCTTGGAGAGACAAAAAGCATTAAAAAATCATTCACATGCCACCATCCAACAGGTAAGCAATCAAAATAAATATTTAATAAAGCTCAATTGGCTCTTAACAAGTAGCCAAAAGAATTAGTCAACTGCATACTCTCCCTCATGCCTATAAATACACCCCCCCCTCTTTCACAAAAGAAGCAAGAAGAAAAACCTCGTGATGATGGAAAATTTTCTCTACTTCTCTTATCCATTGAAGCTTGAGCCTTGAAAAAGGAAAATACCCCCCTTCTACCTCATTTTCAATTTCTCTATCCCTTGCTATGCCTTTGCCCCACACAACAATACCGCTAGGCAAAACGCTGGCAAAAAAATTTTGCACCGCCGTCAACTCTCCCTAAACTAGCATGTCAATTTCGCCTGACATCCATAGCTCTGCGAGGTCGCAAAAATTCAAAAAACACATTTGAAGCAAGGAAAGCAAGGAATGCGGTTGATGGACAAAATGACATGCTAGGAATTGGTGAGACCCCTGTTACAACAAACCTGAGAGAGGTAACATCACATTGGTTTAGAAAAAAATAATGTTTTATAAGCTTATCGCTTTATTTGGCTTTAAACGATTATAAACGCATTCTAATGAAAATGTATATGAACTGTCGCTAAGAAAAATAACCTAAGTAATATAATAATTAACTATTCAATAAAAATACTCTTTCACTTAGAAAATGATTATACACTTGTCATTAAGAAAATACCTTAATTATGATTTATTTCGTGATATTTATTGTTATTTCATTAATGTCACATGTGATCATAATAACATAAAAATGGTAGGCGTTAGAAAATGGAATATTTATAATTTTTTCTTAAAATTGGCTATCTCTATTTTATTTTTCTAATCATAAATAGATGGATATGAATTTTATAATAATTTATAAAAAATTATTTAGATAATATCATGAAATAATCAACTCATTAAATCAATAGAAAATTGTATAAGAAAATATATACTAGACGCCCATAAAGTAGGTGCATGGAAATATAACTCGATGTCTAAAATATGACAGAAAATTTACACTTATGATTTTTGCATTGCCTGGAATAAAATTTTCAAAAAAACAATCAGCATTGCAGTTAGGGACATAGCTAAATGAAAATTGATCTTTCTAGATAACGTTGAAAGTTTGGCAAATGGTCGAACATTGTCGATTAAACCATAGAATATGAGTAGACTAAAATAAAAATTATTTTATTAGTGAAAACACATGTAATATTAATATTAATGATTGTATTAGCGAGAGCATCAATATCATGAGTTGACCCACGTATGAATCAATGAGAAAACCTACGGGCGTAGGCAGAAGGGGAAAATCATTGTAAATAACTTTGCAAAATAATAAATAATTATGTTTTGCCAAAAGACTGTTTTCTTTGTCTTTGTCTTGTGCCATAAAATTATGCGAAGAAACCTGTGATAACGGGTTAATTAACAAAGTTGCTTTTATATGACATAACTTAACGTAATAGCTAATTAGAAAACTAAAGAAAACCATTTGTGGGAAGCGGGTGGGTGAGATCCTTGATGGCCTTGGGTCAGGTCTTAAAACCTTGATAAAAAATTATCTTAGAGGAAAGGTGCGACATGTGTGCTAGAACTCCATTAAGGTTCCCTAAATTCTAACCAGTTTACTAGAAAAAAGTGTTGCACTCCATGAACCAAGGGTAACTATGATCGCTCTAGTCGGATGAGAAGCCCTTGTGGGACACCTCCGATGGAGCTAGCTGATGTATTGAGACCTCAGTTGTCAAATTAGGACCCTGAGTTTACATGTTGATCCTCGTGGGGATGGCCGATACTTTTCGTTACAGGGTGAACTCTAGAAAACCTAAATGATAGACCCCGTGCATTCTCGTGAGTGCCAGGGAAATCCATTTTGGATAGTTCCCTAATGAACCGCTAAAATGTGATGCCATGGAATTGTTAGTAGGCATATGATAGAAGGAGACAAAAAAACCCATGTGCATTACATCAATGACAATATTTCCACACTATCTATAGTTTGCAAGCATGGGGCTTGCTACAGCAACCTCAAGGGGGCTTATTTCCTACTTGAGAAAAGAACTCCAACAAGGTGTGATTAATCACCTAGAGATTTTTCCACTACACCAGCCATATCTAGATCAACATCTACCTTGGAAACTCCTCCAGTATTACTATGTAGGCTATCAACTACACCCTCAGCTATCCCTATATCCATACTTACTCCCTTAGTAGTCTCTTCACAGACGTCTGACCCCACAGCCTCATCCACTAGCTTTCCAAAATTGTAAGGAACCATATACTCCTTCACCTATTTTTCCTTCTTGTCGGCCCTCTTGGCCCCCCCCCCTCCCCCCTTTGACCCATTAGTAGGCCCCTTCCCACTTTTGGTATCAATAGCATTTTGATCACTCTTGACTCTAACGATGTGTGGCACTTCTTCATTAATCAAATAGTCTTTCTCAGCCCTAGTGCTCCACATCTAGCACATTATCCTCGATGTTCTTAAGTTTAGCAGCACCAACTCTAAGGTTTAGGTCCTGTGGGATATCTCCCACCTTCTCCATACTATACGACCCCTTCAACATGGGATAGGAAGAGCAAATTTTGTTGGCCTTGGCCATTCATATTTCACATTAACTACAACAATTCCCATCTTCAATTATCTCGGCCACATCCTAGTGTGCTCCACATCTAGCACATTATTCTCGATGTTCTTAACTTTAGCAGCACCAACTCTGAGGTTTAGGTCCCGTGGGATATCTCTCACCTTCTCCATACTATACGAGCCCTTCAACATGGGACAAGAAGAGCAAATTTTGTTGGCCTTGGCCATTCATATTTCACATTAACTACAACAATTCCCATCTTCAATTATCTCAGCCACATGTTCCTTGTTTGCACAGTAACCACAAGTAACCCCAAATGCATAAGGACATCAAATTAGCATTGTAATTTGCATTTAAAATAACCATGATGGATAATTATGCCAGCTTACTCTTCACACTATAGTGCCCTCCACTGATCCATGCCTTTGCCACTACAAATACTTCAAATGGTCCACCTTTCTTTCGCACAAAACTCATGACTATGTAGAACTATGTTGAAGCAAAGAGGATGGTATTGATATCGGCACTCAAGCAAGAAGCTGCCCATGACATGTGCCGCTTCCAGAAACTCCTTACATGCAACACAAATGCCAAACACATGGATGCTTGTCTATAATATATGGCCTGGGGAAGAGGATGAACCTCTTCTCCTTTTTCTCATCAATGATCATCTAGCTGACAAAGTCCATGTGGACCTGCCCTTCCTTGCAAGAGGCCTCTACCTTGTCATATAGTGACTGCCAAGTGAAAGAATATACTTAAAAGAGACAGAGGTAGTGCCAATAGCTTTTTAGTAATGAAAACAACCAAAGAGTACCTAGAAGCTCCGGATAATAATGTAATGGTTTCAAAAGTAACAAATGTATCCAAAAATACAAAATGCTACAAAAATATTAAGAGTAAGTACCAAAAAGCATCGATTGCACCAACACTTAAAAAAGAATGTATCAAGTTCTACCAAATGCTTCAAGTATCAAAGAGCTTAAAATATACCAAAGAGTATAAGAACACCAAAATCTCCTAAAAAGAGCATGATGCTATACAAATAAAACTTTTAGTGATGAGAACAACCAAAGAGAGTACCAAGAATTATCAAATGATACTAAGAGGGTTCTAGGAGTCTAAATGTATCCAACACTACTTGCTCCAAAAGGATTAAGAGGCAGTAATATACCAATTCCATCAAAGGTTTTAAAAAGACCTTATAATGCCAGAGTACCAAAAACCACCAAAATACACCCTATACTTTCAAGTGTACCAAATGCAACCCCTAAATTTAATGTGTTAAAGAGAACCAAATGTATCAGATAGGAACAAATCAACATAATACTTTGAGAATGCACCAAGTTCTACCAAATACTTCAAGTACTAGAGAGCTTAAAATGTGCCAAAGAATACAAGAAACACCAAAATATACCAAAAAGAGCCAAAGTTTGTATCGTTAGTAAGGAGAACAATTATAGAGAGTTCCAAGGAGCACCAAATGGTACTAAAAGGGTTTCAAGAGTAGCAAATGTATCCAAAACCACCAAGTGCTCCCAAAGAGATTAAGAGGCAATACTAGGGATAAACCAAGACAGTATATTGAGTATACCTACTCTTGTCCAAGTCATTTTATGTTCTCATTGACCTCAAGATGTTGCAACATTCATTGTCTCGCTCTTAGGTAAGCTTCCACTCCCTTTGCCTCTACATCATTCTACAGATTTTGTTGTCAGAGCTCTTGGAGGCATGCTTCATACACTTTAATGTCATCTTTTATGTGCTCAGCCACTATATTCAATCCCTTGTACCTAAGTAACACATCTTTCTTTTGCTAGATCAAGCCTTCAGCTTTGACAACCTATTTAGTATAATCTTGGTCTTGCTAGGCATTCGTTCTAACAATTACTTCAAGTTAGCAAGGTCACAGATCAGCCTTGTATACCTAAGTCGCGACTCTGTATAAATGTCACTCAGACTTTGTGAAGCAAGGCTTCTTTTCAAGAGGGACACCAACCTAGGAGACACCATTCACCCTTCTCCATGTCTCAATCTTCTTTTCCAATCCCCCTACCTTGCTCCTACACATCTAAATTGCAAATTTTCCAAACTTGATCCCTGCCATTTTATGGCCTATGGGGTCTTCCATCCCATCATGGCATCATTCAAATGCATAGCAGCATGAAAGCCTAGATGGAGGTGCTTAATACACCTTGTGAAAAAGCAACATGCAATCTTACGCCAAGTGAGAGTGCACGTGGCTCAGGTAGATCTTTGCCCCTTTCTGGTGCTTATGCTTGAATATAGTCAACCACCACTGGTCCTCATAGAGGCCTTCTTTGCTTAAGTCCTTTAGAAGCACCCCTTCTAGACTCAAGTCGTACTCCTTGTATAGCTTCTCTATCATATAGCAAAATTTTCTCAACTGTGGATACTCTTCCATTTTATTTTTTCCTAAGAGATCTCAATTAAAAGTTTGAGTTGGACATACCATGACCCTTTTTTGAAAAATAAACATTGCTTAATCTATATACATTTTGTTTTTTTAATTTGGGTATGGGGTGGGGGGGAGGGAAGGGTGTGTAGGTTCAAATGTCCAAATTTATGTGGATACAAAGCAATTATGTCTGCTCATGCACTCTTGGTAGGGTTTTGCCCAATGTAATAGTACCAAATTTGGTGCTATTGCACCACTGAATTTGGTATTATAAATGTTTATTACCTCTGTTGGTTATCCTAGAAAGGTCCAAAACTAGACAACCATATGCAACGAGCTCTTAGGAATTGAAACTGTGAGATCATGCAATAATGTTGCTTTGATGTCACCATTGATCAAAAGCACTCTATGCACAAGCATGCATTGGAAGATTTAACCCCTTCAATGTCTTTTAATTTAAAAAACATTAACACGGATCTGTATTGATGTGTGAAGGTAAAATTTACAACCTCAAAAAGAAGGCAAAGCCTATTAAAGGCTTTAAATTTAGTAGCCATTTTATACATGTTTCTTACATCCTAAGCAATGTAGGATTTGACATGCACCCCTACTTTTCATTGGACATTTTCTTTTGGACCTTGTCAATCCCAAGTGCATGGCAAATTTGAATATTATCAATCCATTGACAATAATAATAAATTTAGATGCAAAAAGATAGAGATGAATAAATATCAAGCATTACATATAAGTATGGCCACTTAACATGGGCATTACATATAACTATGGCAATCATAGTAAATTTGTGCCTCTTATCACTTGAAGTTCAAAATTACAATAGAGAATCCATGTTAACCCTTAAGAGTAAAAAGATTAGATATTTATCAAGTACAAATTATATGCTTTAAATTATTTTTTATTTTGGATAGGCATTCCTTGTTATTGCCCATCCATAATTATTTTTCAAAAAACTTTAGAGTTCCATATAGATTGATAATTTTTTAGGTTGACAGTCCAATGAAAAGTTCTATGTTATTATGCCATTCTTAGGACTAGTTAGAGACCCTTGGACCAGCTTTGTATCTTGAATTTAATCTTGTTGTACAACCAATTGAATCTCTACTTCAGTGTGAGACCGATCCCAGTCAAATAGTTGAGGTATCTCCATGGTGCCCTATGGTGTAGTGCCTTAGAGATGATCTCTATGAGCTAGCTCATGGGAGGGTCCCATGAGAGCATGATTATCTCTAGTTTTGCCTAGTTGATTCTAGAGCCAGACAGGACATAAAAGTCCTCATATGTCTGGAAGGAGTTACTTCGATGAAGGTTGCCCCAAACCCCATCACTTGGAGGGCTCCTAGTAGAAAGGATCATAAGAGCCTATCATAAGCTTTTTTCAAAATCCATGATCAAAAGGAGGCCTCCAATCTATAGGATTTTCTCATCTCCTAAACACAATTCTCAACCTCACCACTTACAAGGGTTGTAACCACACGATATGAGGGCCCTGTGCCATTGACATGGGGCTCTCTCGCTTGGTGGTGACCCATGCAAGGTTCACCTCACAAAAGGGTTACCACCAAGCAATATGGTACTCTTCACCCTTGGGATGGACCTATTAGACTTCATGGTGACCCATTTTGGTTTAGACCATGCAAGGGCCATGATAGAGCAACAAGCTTTTAGGAATTGAAACAGTAAGATCAAGCAATAATGTTACTTTGATGTCACCATTCACCATGATTGAGCAACAAGCTTATAGGAATTGAAACAGTGATATAGAGCAATAATGTTGTTTTGATGTCGCCATTCACCATATATGTTGGTATGGCAAACTAATGAAGTCATAGCTAAATGTGGAAAAGCATAGAATATAAAAAGTGAATTCCAAACAAAGTAATACCATGGAAGCTCACCTCTAAGTTTCATTGACGACTTGTCTTCATCAACAAACAAGACTAAGATTTTCTCGGATTGCTCCACGGAATAGCTATCCTTGCTTCCACTAGTGCTTGGGGTCCGTGTCTTTTCTAACATAGACCACGATGTCTTGTTGATGTTATGATGGGATTTCATCCCCTCCTTATGCTTCATCATTGGAGGCTTCACTGGGGTGGATTGAACAATCCCCTTCCTTAATGGAGTCCTCATGGCAATAGGCCAATAGGCAAATTGGGTGCAAAGTACCAAGAAAAGAGTTTGAGCAGTATAGAAAAAAGAGCCCTTGGGGCTACATTGAGAGCTTAATGAGTGGAAGGAACTTGTGCTATATCTAGGGCAATGAGCTTTATCACGTCTCCTATGCCCCATCAATTGGACGATGGCAAGATTCATTTATTACAGGTTAGGACATTTCTTAGTAGTTCAAACTCGAGTCTACTTTATACGGGATCATAAAAAATGACACCATACACGTACATCGTGGCTTGACATCATTTGGGCCAACAATATTCTCAAAATTCTTTACAATTTTAACTTTTCTTATCTAGGTATTTCCCTCCAAAATCCAAATTAAGAATCAATGGAAGCACCAACCAGGGTGGTGTAGATAAAATTGGTCCTTTTCTTGTACCATCGAGCTATGCTTTCACCCACCAAGGGCTAAATTTTACCTGGATTGCTTCTTTTTATTCAATGGTGTATTTTATAAATTGCACATTACTTTCTCTCTCCTCAATTTCTTACAAGGCCAAACATTGACCTCAAATCTCCCCTAATGAACATAGTAATGCCAGAAGTGGAGCAACTAGTAATCATCCCAAGAAAAGGTAAACAATATGTTCCCACAATCACTAGTTCTCTAATAAAATAGTCCTTATAACATTTCAAAGCTGTAACCACTTCCTATAATTCTCTTTTGAATTTGTAGATAACTTCTATTCTCTCATTCAACATTTTAGTCCCAAACCTAACTATATACCTATTTCCCTCATCATCATCTTGACCAATAGCCATACCAATGTCTATAGGACTCATATCAATAGTGATAATAAGGAGCCTTCCACCTACATAATTAGCTTTCCTCCAAGTAGGTACATTTAATCTCTTTAACTTTCTCATAGCCTTTGTGTGCATTCTATCCCATTGCAATTTCTACCCTTTTCTAAGTAACTAATAAAGAGCATCTACAACATGTGCGAAATGAGGAATCTAGATAAGATAGAACACACATGCTCCCAAAAATCTCCTCATTCGATAAAATTAATGAGCAAGTCTCTTCCATCCTATCAATTGCATCCACTTTTGCTGGAGATGGTCGTCTGCCATACTACAAACCACATGTATGTCCCACAATCAAAACCTCATTCACCTCAATAATTGACTTCTATCCTGGAAGAGTAAGATTCACCTCTTTGAGTCTAGCCAAGATCTTTTCATAATCGATAATGTGTTCTGCAAAAAATCTTCTACATCGATGATTATCCAATTCTTTATCTATATCCTCTTTTGCATACCCTTTATGTGAGCAACAAAATTTGTTCCCCCTGTGATAGAGTGCATATCTGCACAAATCCCAATGATATTTTCATAGTAGTGAGATCACTACTTTTTATTTCCAAACTAAAATGGATCATAACTAGTGTATAGGTCATCCAAAGAGTACATAGTTCTCCTAACAAAAGCCTATGTAAATTCATCCATTCTTACTTGAGTCCTAGTGGCTTTTGGCCATATAGATAAATGACATGACATCTTTGGTGAACCTGAGGGGAAAAACCAAAAGAATAGTTTTGTGATATGATCTATGCTACATACTCATCCAATGATGCTAGGCAATCACTTCAAACTTTTACCATGTATTTCTAGCAACAATAGCAATGGCAATCTTATGCAAAGCATAACTCCATTGTGACAAAAGCATTGTGGGTTGGTTAATGTAATATTCCCAGGAAATAAAAGTTAGTTGGTTAGTTCAAAAGTTAGTTATTCAATTAATAAGTCAATAAGGTTACTAACTAAAGAAAAAATTAACTAGCATTAATAACTAACTAAAATAAATAAATAAATAAATAAAACCGAGAGTCGTAACTCGATATTTCTTATGAATTAACAAGGGCCGTAGCCACCCTTCATGGAAGTTATAACATGAACAAGAGATATGAGCTATATTAATCACTAATGTTAGTATGCGTAATAAGGATGGTCTAAGAATATTAAACTTTTGGACAGGACCAGAATATTTTAGATATTTTAGAGATTATCTTAATTTTTTTATAAAAAAAAGAGATATGGAGATTTCTAGAACTAGATGTCATTTAAAAGAAAAAAACAAGTTATGTGTTAGTTAGTTTGAAGATTTTATAAAAAAATAAATAAAGAAAAGTGACTGGCGAAATCGCTCGCGCCGCGATCGCAGTCTACAAGCAGTAGACAGCACTTCGAACAGAGAAAAGAAGGAGTGAACTGAGAGCTTTCTAACCAAGTGTCTTGGCATTTTACCCCCCTTTCGGAGCCAATGGAACCATTAGATTCATGATCTGAGCATTAGATCACTGATCTTTCCAAGATCCCCTCCACAAAGAGCTCCACTTCTCAACCACAAGCCCTCTTCTCCAATTCACTATAAATAAGAGGCATGGGGGGTGCTTAGGGGGACATAAGGAGACCCCGAGAGGCTGCGAGAGAGAAGAAGAGAGAAAGAAGGATACTCCTTCAAGAGGCTGCAAGAAGCTATAGAGAGAGAGAGAGAGAGAGAGAGAGAGAGAGAGAGAGAGAGAGAGAGAGAGAGAGAGAGAGATAGCTCAAATCCCTTGTCTCGATCTAAGCCATATTTTCTTACGCTCTCACATCTCAAATCTATCCCACCCTTCCTTTCTCTCAAACCACTCGTGGACGATGGCTCCAAAGCGACGAAGTGGAAAAACCATGGAGAACAACGCAACCGATCAAGCAACGGGTATTGCCAATGATTCAGGAGTGCCTGAGGTTGCGGGAGTTGCCACTACAAATGGAACATCGGGTGTGGCTAATGCGAGCGCGAGTAAATATGAAGTTCCTAATGTCGTCATGCTACCAAACCAAGTTATTCATTACTAGATTATTATTTTACAATATAAGATAATTACATAAGATATTAGCTTCCATATTCCTCACTTACACATTAAACTAATAACTCATCTAGAAAAACATATCAGTACAAGCATAAAACGATTAATCACTATGATTTGTAGCTAGAATAGTTGAGATTCTAAGGCATAGAATCAGGATAGAATTAATTGCCAAAGGTTATTGTACATATGTCTTTATGCGCATTCAATATAGTTATGATCAAATGCGACGAGGTTAAGAATTCATTAGTGATGGTTATAGAAATTGATAGTCTATTTAGGAATCCTATAGATCATCTCGTTGAGTTATTGACACAATATATTTCCTTAAGGGATTTTGCTTATGTTGGATAATTGAATCCAAATGGAAAACTCATGCCTTGCTTAACATGTTATAAGAGGTGTACTCAACACTTCTTTATGGGGAGAAGAATCCTCATTCAAATGTAAGGTTACCTTAGGATAAGGTCTACCTTGGCTATGTGAAGCTGTGATTTACATGTTGGGATGATTGTCATTGCATTATTTGATACATATTTGAAAGGACTATTTGTGTTTGTTAGAATCTAGATTTTTGATTGAAATTATTGTCAAATAGAATAAAAGGAAGGATCGCGCTAGGCTACCCCCAAGCTAGCGGCGAGACCCTACTTCAAGGGGGTCATGATTATCACTACGAAAGGCTTGGACCGGCTCCGTAGGCAAAAGGTCTGTCTCAATAGGGATAGTCTTGGGCAGTAGGAATAGTAGGTGCTAGAGGAGGCTCTGGCTGTAAATCCTGCATTGTTTCAAGAATTTGACGAGCCCCTTCGTGACCCACGATGGGATCCTGGAACCCTAAATATTAGTTATGAGGGTGGAATCTTGGTGAACAGAATATCCTTATGGAATTCTGTATATCTTCCGTTGGGACGGAATGATGGAAATTGTAATAAACTTCCAATATAATAAAGAAGTTTTCTTTATTGTTCGAATTGTATGCGTGTTAGTGAGATAAATTATATGAAGGAACATGTGACTTAATGGACTAATTAAGGAAGCTGGTTGTATATGTTCCAATAAATGTGTTGTAGGTAATTAAAAAACTAAAGATGACCCATCATCAGAGGAAAGCGGGTGGGCATAACCCCCGACGGGTCCGTTCCAATGGTAGGGTGGTCCCGGTTAGCTGGGAGCTTTTCTACATCGGAAATAGAAATAGGAAGACGATAAATTGACCAAGTAGTCATTAGGTAGAACTGACTTGCATTGTTTTAGGGGGCCGGAATGGGATTTTGCCTTATGGGCAAGAGGGTTGATGTACCGCACTCCCCTCCATCTCCCATTCTCTTTGAACCAAGTGCAATGGCAAGTCCGCTTCAGATCGAGTAATCCTCTAAAAAGTGGAACTCAAAATTACTGACGCTAGCTGGCTGCTAGGAGACCCATCCGATTTTAGGAACCCAAATCTTTAGGTCGATCCTAGTGGGTTCGGCCGGAACTCTCCCGTTGCGAAGTACTCGGTAGGGCCTAAGTGACAACCCCATGATGTTCCAAGGGAGCACTGGGCGGCATCATTTACGGGAAAACCTACTGATGGACTACTAAAAGGTGTGTCGTGGATTAAGACTAGCGGACACCTCACAGTTGGTATCAGAGCGCACACGTTAGTATAGATCACGACGTAAGCTTAAGAAAAATATTATTTTTTCTAAGCATAGCCTAGGACATGTTTTCTTCTCTTTATTAATGTATGTTTTTGAATTATGGCAGAGTAACGAATCTTGGAAGTGATTCTTGATCTTTCAAGTAATGTTTATGTCATCTATGCATTCATCCAGTTTTTCCTGGAGAATTCAGATGATGCAGGTACTAGATCAGTTGTACAACCCGTCGTCTCTATATCGTGAAAGACGGTGGATGATTAGTGGAGGATATTGCTATATCGATGCAAGCCATCTAGCTTATCTTCAAAATAATCTGAAAAGGGTAAAATGGATGGAAAATCTCAAAGTTGTTAAGATCTATCTATTTCATGAGGCCACTGTAAACTCAACCCTGTATACTAGAGGCAAGAAGATCAAACTAAATCAATATATCTATGGGGAAGTTACAAAGATCCTTTCGGCTGACAAAATAAAAGTCATAGGTCGCTCTAGCTGTCGCAACTACAAAAAAGACGGATTTCCTGAACTCCCTCAAAAATATAGATTCCTAGATATTTACTCTCCAAATCCAAGTTACTTCATAAAGGATGTATCAGAGTGTCATACTTAGATTGTAGTAGGGAATCTTTTCCTGAGAGAAAATAAGATGAGCCTACGAGCCATCTGAATAATGTATTTCCTTCCATCTGATTACCTTGTACATCCGTTGTAATAAAAGATTGATTGATACTTTATCAATCAGAGAAATAATGCTTTTTTTTTTAACCTCTGAAATTGCAATTTAACTTTAGTATGGGAAGAGAGTTTATTTGAGAGTTGTTTCAATAAACTAAGCGAAATATATTTTGAGTACTGAACTCTATTATTGACGCTATATAGATTTGTAAAATTTAACTTACAAATTGCTAAAAATTTCCCAGAATCTCTCACCCACAATAATTCCTAACGAAGCTCAAGAGAAAAGGAATCTTTTGAAGCAAGTCAAACCTGTAGAGTTTGACGGGAAAGGCGAAAATGTGGAAGTTGATGCAGAAATTTGGATCGAATCAATGGAAGATTATTTTACTGCTACTAGAACTATCCCAGCCAACCAAGCCATGATAGCTAAGCTAAAATTAATTGACGAAGCTAGACTTTGGTGGAAGCAGTGGTGCCGAGATCAAGGTGTCCCTGAAAATACCATTACTTGGGATTTGTTGAAAGAAGTTGTAAGAGGAAGGTATTTACCTCCAGCTTATCGCACCCAAAAGATGAACAAGTTCTTCAATCTGAAGCAAATGGGACTGACCTTGGAAGCATACTACTCCAAGTTTGTTTCTCTTCTTAAATATGCACACCCCATGGATACTGTTCAACAAGTGTCCAAGTTTTGCAATGGGCTAAATTATCCTCTAAACACTCGTTTAGAATCAATGCGCCCCATAGACCTCCAAGATGCTTTGATTCGAGCTACTCCTATTGTGCGGGAAGTACAATAAAAGCCTAATAACAATAAGTTCTGGAGCTACAATAACCAGAACAAAGGAGGATTAAAAGGTCAAGCAAAAAGAACCCAATGACAATTTTTCCAAGGACAAAATAAGAAGGCAAAATCCAACACAGTTGGAAATTTTGTTCCTACCCAGGGAAACAGGGATGGTCTTAGGTGCTTTCACTGTAATGAGACAGGACATTTCATGAGAGATTGTCCAAATCTTGGTAGAAACCATCACCAAGGCCAATTTCGAGGTCAAGGAAGAGCTGCCCAAGGTCGTGGTCATGTAGCTATGGCAAGAGGAAGAACGCCAAATATTACCCTAAAAGAGACTAATAAGGAGGAAGACCCTACTATAGAAGAAGATATTGAAAGAGCAACTGTTCATGCTACATTCCATAGGAAAGGACCAAATCATCAATATTCAGTAATACAGACACCGGCTAGTCACTAAGGTAAATCATTTAAAGTTTTGATTGACTGTGGAAATAGACACTCATTTATTTCACCCAAGTGTGCTAAGAAGATAGGTATAGATACGGTAAATGCATCAAAGCTTCTTGTGGAATTAGCAAATGGAAAGGAAGTACTTTCTACAAAGCCAACTGCCAAGGTAGAGTTTAACCTAGGGGAAAACCTTTCAAGTATGAGGTTCAAAGTAATGAACCTAGGAGCCTATGAATGTTTACTAGGAATGGATTGGCTGATTCCCAATTATGCTCATATCCATTGTGGAAAAGGTCAAGTCACATTTCAGGATTTGAATGGTGAAATAGCAACTACACAAGGTGAAACAGGGAAACCTAAAGTTCAATTAGCAAAAGCTTCTCGAATTGTGAAAGGCTTGAAGAAGGGATTACCTGTTTACTTGATCAAGTTTAACAAGATAAATCAAGATGGTCATGCAGAAGAAGAACCATCATGGTTAAAAGAGTACGCTAACATATTTCCTGAAGAGCTAACTGAGTTACCTCTGGAAAGAGAAGTTGATCATGAGATCAAACTTGTTCCAGGAGCCGCTCCAGTGGCAAAAAGACCTTACAAAATATCTATTCCTGAAGCCATCGAACTAAAAGAGCAACTCAAGCAACTGCTAGAACAAGGGTATATCCAGCCAAGTAGTTCACCATGGGGAGCCCCAGTATTATTCCAAAAGAAGAAAGATGGAACTCTCCGTCTTTGTATCGACTACCGAGGGCCAAACCAGGTAACAGTAAAGAATAAGTACCCAATCCCAAGGATTGATGAGCTTCTTGATCATCTACAAGGAGCAAAGATCTTTTCTAAGATTGATCTTCGGTTAGGATATTATCAGATTAGAGTCAAGAATGAAGATATTCCAAAGAACGCCTTCAACATAAGATATGGCCATTTCGAATTCATCGTGATGTCATTTGGGTTGACAAATGCTCCAGCTACCTTCAACAGGTTAATGCAAGACATTTTTAGACCCCATCTTGATGATTTTGTTCTTATATTCTTTGATGACGTCCTAACTTAATCTAAGGAGGAAGAAGATCATGAACCACATCTTTGCATTGTCCTAGAGACAATGAGAATACACAAGTTGTATGCCAAGAAGAAGAAGTGTGTGTTCTTCAAAAGGAAGATTGAATACTTGGGATTCATAGTGTCTGTTGAGGGTATATCACTAGATCCTGCCAAGGTCAAGGATGTTCAAGATTGGCCACCCCCAACCACTGTCAAGGAAGTGAGAAGTTTTCTAGGTCTAAGAGGATGGTATAGGGTATTCATCAAAAACTATGCTCAAATTGCAGCACCTCTTACAAATTTACTTAAGAAGCAAGTTGCCATTAATTGGATGCCAATCGAACATTCTAGATTTGAGCAACTAAAGCATAGTCTGGTAACTGCTCCTATCTTAAGGCTACCTGACTTAAGCAAGGAATTTGAAGTTGACAGATGCCAGCTCTCTTGCATTGGGATGTGTACTAATATAGGAAGGACATCCTATAGCTTACTCTTCAAGAAAACTGAAAATCCATGAGCAGAAATATGCTACTCACGATCGGGAGTTATTAGCTGTGATTCATGCTCTCAAATTATGGAGACATTACTTGCTTGAAAATAAATTTTCCTCAGTCACAGATCATAAAAGTCTTAAGTGGATTTTTACTCAACCTGATCTTAATATGAGGCAACGATGTTGGATTGAGGTTCTACAAGAATATGACTTTGAAATTAAGTTCAGACCCGGTAAAGAAAATGTAGTAGCAGATGCCCTTAGCCGTAAAGCCTTCCTTAATGCTCTTATCACTGAAGAACCATCTAGGTCAGAAACTCTGGCTAAAATGGTATCGATGTCGACTAATCCTATCATCGAGTTGACCAAGGATGAAGCAAATAAGGACCCAGACTATTAACAATTGTTTTGGGAAGTCCAGAATAAGGAACAATATCCCAAACTCAAGACTAAGTATCAGGAATTCTCTATAGATGAAGATGAAGGACTTGTTTATTTCAGAATGAGACTATGCATTCCTTCAAGTCAGACTCTCAAGAGAAGGATACTTTGGGAAGCACATGATTCTCCTTTTTCAGGACACCCAGGATATGCAAAAACTCTTAATGCTGTCAAGAAAAGTTATTACTGGCAAAAACTCAAGGGTGATGTACTTAAGTATGTCACTGAATGTCTAAATTGCCAAAGGGTAAAATCTGAATGTGTCAAGTTACCAGGAAAACTCTAGCCACTTGACATTTCCCACATGAAATGGGAATTTATTAGCATGGACTTTGTAGTTGGGTTACCATCTGTACAAGGAGAATATAACTCAATAATGGTGATAGTAGACATGCTAACAAAGGTCGCTCATCTTCTCCCAACAAAAACCAATTACAAAGCTTCAGATATTGCTAGAATTTTTGTAAAATAGATTTTTAGGTTACATGGGTTACCTAAAAGGATCATCAGTGATCGTGATTCTCTTTTCACATCACACTTCTGAAAGAGTTTATTTGAAGCCATTGGAACCCAACTTTGTTTCAGTACTGCTTATCATCCACAAACTGATGGGCAGACAGAACGAGTTAATCAAGTAATTGAGGATATTCTGCATGCATATTGTAGCAAGGAACCTAAAAGGTGGATTCAGTATATATCCTTAGTGGAATTTGCATATAATGCCTCCTATCATTGAAGTATTCAGATGACTCCATTTCAAGCACTATATGAACAAGATTGTCATATGCCACTTAATTTTTCCGATCCTACTCTAAGGGTAGAAGCCTCGAGAAAAATGTTAGAAGAAATGGATGATCAAATCAAGATCATCGGACAGGATATTCAAGCTGCCAAAAGGATCGACAAAAGGTATATGCTGATCTAAAAAGGCAAGAACGAATCTTCAAAGAGGGAGACATGGTCTTCATCCGTGTCCATCCAAAGAAGAGTTCTTTGTCTTTAGGAGAGTTTAAGAAGCTAAGTCCAAGATATTGTGGACCCTAT
The DNA here is from genome assembly GCF_053477565.2 of Lygodium microphyllum. Classification (NCBI taxonomy): domain Eukaryota; kingdom Viridiplantae; phylum Streptophyta; class Polypodiopsida; order Schizaeales; family Lygodiaceae; genus Lygodium; species Lygodium microphyllum. Next base: position 65,691,702 of record NC_141142.1, read on the forward strand.
AAGATTCTCAAGCGCCTAAGACCAAGCGCTTACAAGATACAACTCCCTGAGAATATAAAAATCCACAATGTATTTCATGTTAGCTTATTGAAAGCATACGTAGCTAACCCTAACCATATCCTTGATAATGAACAAGTTGTAATACCTAGCCAAGGAGTCCTTGAGCTACAACCTGACAGAGTAATTGATGTAAAGGAAAGAAATTTGAGGAGTAGAACCCTTAGAGAATACCTTGTCCAATGGAAGGATTATCCTGAAGAAGATGCTTCATGGATAGATGAGGATGCTCTTCATCAACAATACCCACAATTTCTCTCAAGATGAGGACATCTCGATTTCTCTAAGGGGAGGAGGATCTAATATTCCCAGGCAATAAAAGTTAGTTGGTTAGTTCAAAAGTTAGTTATTCAATTAATAAGTTAGTAATGTTACTAACTAAAGAAAAAATGAACTAGCATTAATAACTAACTAAAATAAATAGATTAATTAATTAATTAATAAAACCGAGAGTCGTAACTCGATATTTCTTATGAATTAACAAGGGCCGTAGCCACTCTTCATGGAAGTTATAACGTGAACAAGAGATATGAGCTATATTAATCACTAATGTTAGTATGCGTAATAAGGATGGTCTAAGAATATTAAACTTTTGGACAAGACTAGAATATTTTAGATATTTTAGAGATTATCTTAAAATTTTTTAAAAAAAGAGATATAGAGATTTCTAGAACTAGATGTCATTTAAAAGAAAAAAATAAGTGATGTGTTAGTTAGTTTGAAGATTTTATAAAAAGAAAAATAAAGAAAAGTGACTAGCAAAATCGCGCACGCCGCGATCACAGTCTCTAGGCAGTAGACAGCACTTCGAACAGAGAAAAGAAGAAGAAGTGAACTGAGAGCTTTCTAATCAAGTGTCTTCGAGTTTTACCCCCCTTTCGGAGCCAATGAACCATCACATTCATGATCTGAGCATCAGATCACTGATCTTTCCAAGATCCCCCTCCACAAAGAGCTCCACTTCTCAACCACAAGCTCTCTTCTCCAATTCACTATAAATAAGAGGCATGGGGGGCACTTAGGGGGACATAAGGAGACCTCGAGAGGTTGCGAGAGAGAAGAAGAGAGAAAGAAGGATACTCCTTCAAGAGGATGCGAGAAGCTAGAGAGAAAGAGAGAGAGAGAGAGAGAGAGAGAGAGAGAGGAGGAGGAGGAGAGTTAGCTCAAATCCCTTGTCTCGATCTAAGCCATATTCTCTTACGCTCTCTCATCTCAAATCTATCCCATCTTCCCTATCTCTCAAACCACTCATGGACGATGGCTCCAAAGCGACGAAGTGGAAAAACCATGGAGATCAACGCAACCGGTCAAGCAACGGGTATTGCCAATGATTCGGGAGTGCCCGAGGTTGCAGGAGTTGCCACTACAAATGGAACATCGGGTGTGGCCAATGCAAGTGCGAGCAAAGATGAAGTTCCTAATGTCGTCATGCTGCCAAACCAGGTTATTCATTACTAGATTATTATTTTACAATATAAGATAATTACATAAGATATTAGCTTCCATATTCCTCACTTGCACATTAAACTAATAACTCATCTAGAAAAACATATTAGTACAAGCATAAAACGATTAATCACTATGATTTATAGCTAGAATAGTTGAGATTCTAAGGCATAGAATCAGGATAGAATTAATTGCCAAAGGTTATTGTACATATGTCTTTATGCGCATTCAATATAGTTATGATCAAATGCGACGAGGTTAAGAATTGATTAGTGATGGTTATAGAAACTGATTGTCTATTTAGGAATCCTATAGATCATCTCGTTGAGTTATTGACACAATATATTTCCTTAAGGGATTTTTCTCATGTTGGATAAGTGAATCCAAATGGAAAACTCATGCCTTGCTTAACATGTTATAAGAGGTGTACTCAACACTTCTTTATGGGGAGAAGAATCCTCATTAGAATGTAAGATTACCTTAGGATAAGGTCTACCTTGGCTATGTGAAGCTGTGATTTACATGTTGGGATGATTGTCATTGCATTATTTGATACATATTTGAAAGGACTATTTGTGTTTGCTAGAATCTAGATTTTTGATTGAAATTATTGTCAAACAGAATAAAAGGAAGGATCGCGCTAGGTTATCCCCAAGCTAGCGGCGAGACCCTACTCGAAGGGGGTCATGATTATCACTACGAGAGGCTTGGACCGGCTCCGTAGGTGAAAGGTCTATCAGTAGGGATAGTCTCGGACAGTAGGAATTGTAGGTGCCAGAGGGGGCTTTGGCTGTAAATCCTACATTGTTCTAAGAATCTGATGAGCCCCTTCGTGACCCAGGATGGGATCCTGGAACCCTAAATACTAGTTATGAGGGTGGAATCTTGGTGGACAGAATATCGTTATGGAATTCTGTGTATCTTGTGCTAGGACGGAATGATGGAAATTGTAATAAACTTCCAATATAATAAAGAAGTTTGCTTTACTATTCGAATTGTATGCATGTTAGTGAGATAAATTATGTGAAGAAACATGTGACTTAATGGACTAATCAAGAAAGCTGGTTGTATATATTCCAATAAATGTGTTGTAGGTAATTAAAAAACTAAAGATGACCCATCATCTGAGGAAAGCGGGTGGGCGTAACCCTCGACAGGTCCGTCCAATTGTAGGGTGGTCCCAGTTAGCTGGGAGCTTTTCTACATCGGAAATAGAAATAGGAAGACGATAAAATTGGCCAAGTAGTCATTAGGTAGAACCGACTTGCATTGTTTTAGGGGGCCGAAATGGGATTTTGCCTTATGGGCAGGAGGGTTGACGTACCGCACTCCCCTCCATCTCCCATTCTCTTTGAACCAAGTGCAATGGCAAGTCTACTTCAGATCGAGTAATCCTCTAAAAAGTGGAACTCAAAATTACTAACGCTAGCTGGCTGCTAGGAGACCCATCCGATTTTAGAAACCCAAATCTTCAGGTCGATCCTAGTGGGTTCAACCGGAACTCTCCTGTTGCGAAATAGACTTGGTAGGGCCTAAGTGACAACCCCGTGATGTTCCAAGGGAGCACCGGGCGGCATCATTTACAGGAAAACCTATTGATGGACTACTAAAAGGTGTGTCGTGGATTGAGACTAGCAGACACCTCACAGTTAAGGTCATATTAAATTGTTTGATGGATAGAATGCTTCAAATTATTTGAAAACACAATATTAGTGAGTTTGGGAATCTCCCAATTCCCATTTTTTGATACTCAAAAGGTGGCACTCGGATAATATGCCCATAAGTTTCTCAAAACCATATGATGTGACCTATCATTGGAAAGCGCTTGAAAAATGGATTCTATTGAGCTATAGAGCACTCAATTTGGAGTTATAGTGTTCAAGTTATGACAAATTCAAAGATTTGACCACGTGTCCCAAACTTATAGGAAATTCCCATATTTCCAAATATGGTGTTTGAAGGTGTATGCAAAGAAATTGGATTTCTTTGGGATACCTACATACCAGATGAGTCAATTTTTCATGCAATTTGCATTTCACGAGTTATGACCATGCATAAACAAAATCTTTGCGAAAGTAGAAACATGGGATGACTTTAAGAAAGAATTGAAGGAATAGTAATTCATCAAAGATGCAATATTGGTTACTAGAATAACTTTCATGGAGTAAGTTGCAAAACCCAATAAAGGGTTAGCTAAACTTTTGCATGAGTTTGAATGCATGTAAAATCAATTGGATGATACCAAATAACAAGCTCTAGAATCATAAGAGATTGAATTGTTTCTTCAATTTGCAGATCTTGAATTGTAGTTGAGCTTAGAAGAGCTCTTAGAATATGAAAGCATTGAATAAGGATTGAAAACAAATTGGCAAGATGTCAGAAATTTTGTATCTATGTTTTTCAAGAGAAAAAGAAGAATCACTAGGATGCATATTGGGCCTATGCATTCAACTTCAAGCAAGGTAACTAAGCATCTAGGTAAGTAGTTGGTTTTTGTAGCAACTCCAATAAAAGATGATGGGATGGCATGTGTGGCTTGCAATTGAAGCTTGCAAAATTGGAGGAAAAATGGTAGCTTGTAGGACCAAGGGCTTCTATTCGAGAAGGTATTGTGCAAAGATGTATCATGTGATAGTGCAAAGCATAACCATAGAGATAGCAAGATGTATAAAGATGCATTGGACAAGAATATACTTTTCTTTAAGGATGGGAATATTCATCTATATGCAATATAATATTACCATTCAATTCAAATTTTGGAAAGGTTATGCAAAAGTTGATTGATGACATGGCTCTAAAAAATGCATATGCTACAGTTAAGCTATTGTATTTACTTTACAAATTGAAAAAGAACCATATTTCAGATATTGAGTATGATGATATGCTGTTATCTGGCACTGGGTGTATTGGGACCTAGATCTGTTTCGCGATGCTAGATTTTCGACAGGTAATATAATTGGCCGATTTGTCTTTCTTCCTTCCCAGCTTGCTTAAAAAAAACAAAACTAAAAGGGTCTGGAAGAGTCATCGGCATAAAGATTTATGGTTTTGGCCTCACCCAAAAGAAAACACCAATATAGGTTATAAGTTTGGTTAAAAAAAGAAGCAATATAGAGTTGTGTATCTATGCTTGGCAAGAAAATGAAAATCTAGAGACATGTTGTGCATACTACAAAAATGGAAAAAACTTCTAGAATAGAATTGAATGAGGTAAGAAATAATATTTAGGAAAAAACTAGTTGGGATGCTCGAGTGGATTCTTTCTTTGTTTATGTGTATCTTGTAAAGTCTAGAATACAAAGGCTATTGTGGAAGAAAAGATAAAGAGAGATTATGGAAATATAGGTATATCAAAGAGGGTAGCTAAGGGAAATGGTAGATCTGACTCTAATTTGTCTTCACCTCCTATCACACTGAGAATCCTATGGATGATGTATCAAAGAAAAAGAAGCAAGAACATGCTAAATTAAAGGGAAAACAACCAGGCTATGAATTGCAATCAAACATAGAAACTACCACTGACTTGAAAAAGTTCTTGGAAGAACACATCTTGAAGAGTAAAGTAGAATTTATCCTAGGAGAGATTCTTGGAATTACTGCGAGAGAATTTCTTGAAGAGATCATTGACATCATTAAGAGAAAACAACATTTTGTCAGGGATCCAACATATGCTATGGTTCAAGGAGAAGAAAAGCTAGGATTACAAGGTATTTAGGCAATGCACGATGATTATGAAGGTGCTGAACTGTAATTTCCCATGCTAAAAATGTAGTTGCTAATGGTAAAAAAGCAATTGTTAAGGTTGAAAATGTAGTGGTTTGCAACCATACATCAAAGAGAGTGCATCTAATGTATTATAATGATGAAGAGACTACATGTATTATATCCAGAAGCCATTATATCAAAATCATTAGGCTAGAGTGACCGATGAAACAATAGTGAAAGTTGTGGATCTTGAGACATCTTGCGTTGGTCTTATTTGTCATGGCTCTAAAATCAATATTATGGTCAAAGGTTTATATGAGAATGGTACATGGCCAAACATGGATGGAGGATGCGGCTACTAAAAATGCATCTAGGGATCTATACATAGCTTGTCCAGATGTACATGATTGCTCTTTCCTATCCTATCATCCTTGGACAACTATATATCACAGCAGCATGCATGGAGACAAAGGTGTTAGATGTGGGTCATCATATGCAAGGATTAGAATCTATGATGTCAAACAAGTTATATAGTTTCTTACTATTTGTATAAATCATGCAAACAATCGTGATACTTTGAGGGATATTCCTTTGTCACCTAATGTGAAAGAGCTCAAAGATTCTCGTGAAACAATGGATTTCTAGCAAGTACCATTGTAAAGCGAGGCTATAATGGTGCGATAGAGAAAATTTTCTTGCCTCATATAATAGCTATAGGCTCTTTTTCTATAGGGTTTATTGGATTTTTAGCAAGAAGTTCCGTATGTTTTCAAAGGGTTCAAAATATAAATATGGGCTACAAAACAATATGTTCTAATGGCATAAAAAGATATGAAGGGACATCAATTATGGAAAGTTGAAAATTGATATTTGGAATGTATAATGGGATGGCTTACACTAATACAATGATTGAAATTTGGGCTCAAATCAGAAAATAACATGATATAGGTATGTTCTTTGGATATATACAAGGTGATAATCGAGTTTCTAAACCAAGAATGTATATGGTTAGATGACAAGGTTGAAATAAATGTTGATACAAAGTATAATACTAGATAAAAAGGTAAAATTGGTTGCAGTACCATTTCCTCTAGAGAATGAGGAGATGATTGAATTGTCTTTCAATCGAATTTGATGGATGCAAAAGGGATTGGATATGCATCTACTATAGAATCTCTCAAGGAGATAAAGATTGGATATGATGACTTTCTTTCACCTACAAAGAAGCAATGTTTTGTGGATATGTTAACTAGAGATGGTAGATGTTTTGCATTTCAACCACATGAGATTGGCTATGTGGATCCAAGTATTGTTGCACCTATGACCATTTTCACTATTGTGCATGTACTTTGGAACTTGTGGCCAATTCCAACGCCAAAGCCTCGTCTATCTAAGTTGATAGATTTATTGAATAAAAAGATTAAAATTGGGATTTTCGAGACTTCTTTAGGTCCTTATTCAAACTTGTGGTTTACAATGCCTAAGAAAAATGAGACATTGAGATTCATTTAGGATATACAACCAATTAATAAAGTAACAATCAAGAATGTAGGAGCAGGTCTTGCCAAATGTAGAATAAATTTTGTAAACAAACAAGAGGTGAGAGAGGTGAAGCAACCAAGAGCACACACATAATGGAGACTTAAGCACACAGAGAAGTAGGGCTGAAATATTTTTCTTCTTTTTCCTTATGTTCCACACAAAATAACTTAGCTTACAACATGGTAAAAGACTAATATGAAAGTACTAGAACATATGCACATGCGGTCACTAAGTATGAACTTGATAAGGATGGATAAGGTGGCATGATAAATGTATCATAACCAAGAGTGGACTATATGGGTACAGTCCATTAACTGTAGAATCACTAGCATATCCTCCATGTTGGTCACCTAACATGCTAGTGAGTAAACTCCTACCATATCAACAAGGCAAGTAGTGGATGCCAACTCATGTGGAGGTTTGACATCTCAACACTCTCCCTTGAGCTCGTCTACTCCAAGCATAGACTTCCTAAGGTGGAAAAGCTTCTCAACTCTTAAGGCCTTGGTGAAAATATTTGTAGCCTAATCATATGTATTGATATAAAATGATTCAAAATCATGTGCTAGAACCCAATCTCAACTAAAATGGCAATGGACCTCTATATGTTGTCCATGATTGATACATTGAATTCTTAGTCAACTGAATGTTACTAAGGTTATCACAATAGATTATAGCCTTCTTGTCCACTCATAGCCCCAAATCACCAAGTAGCTTGCATAACCAAGCTACCTCACATGCTGCAACTATAGCACCCCTGTACTTTGTCTCAATACTAGATAGTGCACTTGTAGGCTATCTTTTGCTACTCCAAGTAGCAATACCACTCCTAAAGGAAACCATAAACCCATTGATAGACCTCTTGTCTAAAATACTATTAGCCCAATCTACATCCTTTTAACCATGCAAGTCCCAATAGCATAAAATAAGGTATAGTGAAGTGTACACTTGACATAGTGTAATGTGCACTATAGTGTATCTAAATGTGGCTTCTATGGAAGCTTCATTAATTGACTCATCAAACCATATGTCTTTTTTAGATCTAGCCTAGTGATTGTCAAATAAATAGTGACATCATCAATCACATCATCCTCATGTACACTAAGCTCAACATTAACACCCAAAGGTATTGAGATCGGCTTACAATCAACCATACCATACCTTCTTAGCATATCCAAAGCATATTATTTCTATGACAACCAAATATTCTTTGAAGTTTTTATACCAATAAAATAGGATAGCTCTCCCAAATCCTTCATCTGAAACTTAGCCTTGAGAAGACTCTTTACATGGTCAATCTTTGTCTCATTTTCACCCATGCTTATCAAGTCATCCACATATATGGTAATGACTAGAATACCCACATTACTCTCACATACATAAAGTGAGTGATTAGCCTATGCTCTATAGAATTCAATGCTAACATGATATTCCATAGTCCTATCATGCCATGTCCTAGATACTTGCTTTAGCCCATATAAGGCTTTACAAATCTTGCATACATCTCCTCCGAATAAATCTCATTCACATAACCAAGTGGTTGCTCGACATAAACTTCTTCTTGCAACTCTCCATGAAAAAATGCATTTTTACCATCCAATTGATGCATAATTCAACCCTTGATGCAACCACTACTATGATAGCTCTCATACTAGCCATTTTAGTTGTTGGAGCAAAAGTCTCCTCATAATCATCAGTATCATGAATCTGCATACACCTTGTGGTTTTAGGAAGTTGATTGTACAATGAGATGATGTTGATTGAGAAGTTGAAAACTTGATTGAGTGATTGGTTGAATAGGAAATTTGAAATTTCCTCTGGACACATCTGATAAGAAGAGCAAACCTATTTGTGCACACTCTCAGTATCACAAGATTTTGGGGAAAGACTACAAACATCACATGTCTCACGAGAGAAAACATAGCAAAAACACAGCAAAGAACCCACCAATGTGCAATTGAGGGTGATGAGAAGACCATTCTTAAATAAAGGGAAAATTTTTCTAGAATTGAAGAAAGGGGCTACATTACATGGTTTTAGGAAGTTGATTGTACAATGAGATGATGTTGATTGAGAAGTAGAAAGCTAGACTAAGCACTAGGTTGCACCTAGGAAACTTGAAATTCTCTCGACACATCAAATAAGAAGAGCAAGCTTGTTTGTACACACTCTCAGTGTCACAAGATTTTGGGGTAAAGACTACAAACATTACATGTCTCATGAGAGAAAACATAATGAAGAGCACAACAAAGGACAACATGTCATTACATTAATCAAAGCAAGCACGGAAGAATAGGAGCCATCATTGCAAAAAGACAACAAGAAAATAATGAACCACACCAAAATCCATATAGTTACAAAAGAGACTAAGGCACAATCAAGAACAATGAGTTGAATAAGAGAGCTTCTAATGACTAGATTGTAAAGAAAATAAACTTAGAGATAGTTCTAATAACTTAGATGGAATGAAAGGGTAGGGAACATTCTATTACAAGGAATCCCACACATAATGGCTAAAAACAAAGACCATAGAATAGCATTCAACTAATCCATCAAACTTATGTCTTAACTTATAAGCCCATTTCCAACCAATAACTTTCTTATGTTCTAGTAAAGGTGCCAAATTCCATGTATCATATTCCTTAAGTGTAGCATTTCTTTATCTCTGTAGCATTATCCCAATGCTCATTACCCACCATATCCTCAAACTTAGTGCACTCTATGTACTACACAATGTTATCCATGTATGCATGGTGATGAGCTACATAGCTATCATATATTTACTATTTCATGGGCTTTCTTACTTTTTATTCATCCAAGTGGACTTGGGTCACTACCATGTGCCTTAATATCCTCTTGCATCTTCCTCACACTAGGTGTCTTAATATGTGGAATCTCAAACTCTTCATCCAAGCCTTTCTCAAAACCATCTAAATCCATATTAACATGAGAGAAACCTGACAATACATTAGATATAGTAGGTGAGTTTCCAATCTTCTCCTTGCATTTCGTTGATACTTGTGATGTACTTGGTGGAGTGACATGTGATCGTAACCTATCACTCCAAGGTCCATCAATACATCCATGACTAGGAGACCCTTATGGCCCACTCAATATCTATAATTGTTGACTTAAAATCTATAAAGCCACTCTCATGCACAACAATCTAAACTATTGTTTCACATTGCTATCCCTGCTAACTCTCAGCCCACGTATAACAAGCTTATAACATTTTTTTCCTTTTTATTCAAGAGAATATCTCACAAATACATATTTTTTGACTTTGGGATCCAATTTACTACATTGCTCATCAAGAATATGCGCATAAGCAATACATCCAAATACTTTTAGATGGTACAAATTTGACTTTTTACCTCTATACTTCTCTTGAGTTGTCATACCATGTACAAAAACCATAGATAGCATGTTTATAATGTATACAATAGTAGCAATTGCTTTAGTGCAATAGTAATGAGGTAAGTCTCTTTCAAATGTCCATGCTTGAGCCACCTCTACAATATGCCTGCTTTTTTTCCTCAATAACTCCAATTTCTACGGAGTGTACCTACATGTAAATTGCACCTAAATACCACTTTCTACAAGAAATCAGAAAACTCATTGGAGAGGTACTCTTCCCCTCCATTAGATGTTTGACATTTAAAGGCATTTAATATTTAATCTTGTCTCCTTCTCAACCAAAGATTTAAAGCTTTTAAAGTGAGTGAATGCATCAGTTTTCTTACACATAAAATAAACCCATACTTTTCAAGTATAATCATCAGTGAAGGAGACATAGGGTGGGTTCAGACCCGACAGACAAACAGGCATCCCAAATATAGATGGCCAATCAAATTTCAGTATGGAAAACTATATGTCCACACACATGGTGGAAGGCCAAAAAAATTAGGGGCGTTTTTTGACACGTCATGGCCAAGTTTTTGCTCCTCTCTTCCGGCCTGCCCAGCACGGATACTTCTCCTTCATGCCATGTCTTCTCTTTGCATTAGGGCCAAAAACGCTTCAAAAAATGCACTTTTGTTAATCACGGGATTAAGGAAAGGGCCAAAGAGAGTTCGCCACGTGTGCAAGAATATGGTATTCTTGTCTCCTCTTTTTTAGAGATAGTGGAGTCCATTTCGTGATTCTCTCTTCTTTTTTAGCCAAAACCCCTAAAGTCTGACATGTTTTGGAGTCCCAAAGACGTTATTTACTTATAAATCTGACAAAATACATGACAGAGATGTGATGAAATTAATAATGAGTTTTTTGAAAGTCGGGAGATCTTTCAATATTGTTTTTGGCGCCCAATACATACTCATTTGGGTTCTTGGCGCTACTTTTTAGTTCATTCACCCCTCTTTGAGCTTCTTTCTCTGCGCTTTCTTTCTTTTCATGGCTTCCTCCAGGCGCCCTTCTCGTTTAATACACTCTTGCACAGTCTATAGCCAGGGAGTAGATGGAAATTTTGAGCCCAAAACCTTTGCTGTAAACGATTGGGTTACCATGCTGCCTTCTTGCAAGGGCTCTCATAAGGTGAAAAGAAGAAAACGAGAAGATATAAAACATCACTGGAAGGGGCGTATCATTGCCTTCAAAATTATGCCCGAAGGCTGGTTTGTCAAGGTGCAACATGTTTACATGGCCAAGGATATGCACTTGCCTCCAAACGAACGTGTTCCCCAACAAACACATTGTAAGTTATAAGTTGAATAACGTATATAATTCTTTTCCATTTATGCAAGTTCTAACAAACGGTTCGTCATTGTAGATATCTTTCCGTCAACAAGTATTGAATGGCAACCTGTGGAAAGCCTAAGTGGGACTTTCCATGCCATTCATAAGGTATTGGCAGACATTATTTATGCCGATCAAACTGTGTCTTTTTATAGTGAATGCAAGGTTTTTATATATTATGCACAGTATGTGGTTCCCTCTAAAACGGATAGGTATGGGAATATCGAAGATTTGCCATTGCCAAGTCTTTCATCTCTAAACTGGGAGATTCCTGACAAGGTAACGGTGCAGAGTTTCAAATTCAAAATATCTCAGGATATTAAAAAGTCCATGACAGCTAGAAGGATCTCAAGAAAAATACGTTTATCATGGTTTGTACCCCTCCATATCTTCGTGGCTTGCTTCAAAACAGCAAATTTACAAAGAACGAAGGTATCTTGGCTAAGTAGAAACTTTTCGGAAGAGGATTTGGACAACACTATAGGGACACATTGGAAATCTAGAGAGTGCGATCATAAGGGTGATATCTTGAGGTGCAGTGCAGGCCCTCAATCCTTGGCTTTGGCTTACAGTATCCCTCGCCAAACTCTTGCTTTGGGCTTTGATTACAGGAGATACAAACTAAGATTGGGTATTTGGGTTCCCTTGGATTCCAATATAGATTACACACCATATAAACTTGCGGTGCACGTTTTGCCGCATGAAGAAGTAAAGAAGGTGAATGTTACTTCCAATTGGAGTCTGAAAGATGTGAGGGATACCTTGGAATTGCTAGACAATACATCCCCTAGATATAAGTTCAAAGTGAATGGTGTAACAATTGGTAAAAGAGCCGAGCGCTCTTTCTTTTGTACGAGCTGTTTGTCTCCCATAATTGTGAGTTTTGAGCCTTAAGAATGAAAAACTTGGCAGGAATTTATCTTAATAGACTGTCCTTAAGATATTTTTTAATGGGAACTCATAAGGAAGCAAGTTGCCTTTCGAATGTGTATAAATAAAATGTACATTACATTCGATTTACAAGTGAAAATTTTCATTACACAATGAGGTACAAAAATTGCATAAAAATGTACAAAGCTAAAATAATAAGGCTCGTGTATGCTTATGTTTACTATTTTCATTCTTTATCGATTTCTTCAAAGATATTTTTTCTCACAGGGCCTTTCTTTGATTGTTGAAAAAAATTCACCTTTACAGGTAGTCTCTTTTCTTGGGGCTTAGGAGGGGATGGATCAAATTTAAGAGGAGAGAGCATTGGCATTCCTTTTTTCTTAGACTCTGCAGCAGTGGTCCCATTGCCTTTGCCCTTGCCTTTACCATTGCCATTGTCCTTACCCTTTCCCTTGACCTTTCCCTTGCTTGTGCCCTTGGCCATTGAAGTTTTGGGAGGAAGAGGGGAGTCAGGATCATACGGTGTGATTGCCTTGTCCAGAATCAGCTCGATGCATCTCTCCCTTATCCACCAAACATATGATTCGGGATAGTCCTTACACTCTAAGAATAAATGTTATAAGTCAGTGAAAAGAAATCATGATAAGGGTTGCACAAACATCAAATGAAATTAACTTACATTCACTCCTTCTATTTGTAACAACTTTGAATCCATTGTTCTGCAAATGTTTGAGATTACTCTCCATCCACAAGAATGCGCATTGCTTTGCAATGGAACTTCTTGTAGAAGAAAAGTATAGGGCCTTTGAGGATCAGCAAGATCCTCGTATGTTGTATCCAAAAATGTAGAAACGAGTCTACCAGCACTGCAAAAGGAAGCTTTGTAAGTTCAAAATATTCTTTATAAATAAAATCAAAGTAAGTAATTTTCTTTCAAGATACATTCGTGCTTGACCATGAACACCGCTGAGAGAATTCATAAAGATAATTTCCCTTGAAAGACAATTAATGTAGATGAGACTCCAATGCCCTCTGCAAATTCATAAAAGAGGTGAGTAGAAGGGTGAAAGCAAATGAATATAAATTTTCCTCTACAGAAAAAGAAAAATACCTTTCTACATAAGGGAAAAAGATGTGGTAATTTGTCACACTATCGAAGCTACGAAAAAATGGTGAAATATTAGAACCAGATTTTGCAAAAAGTTCCACAGAGAGAAGTGGATCAACAATGTATATGGTTCTTCGGATATCGAGAGTGAGCGAGGAGACCAATGCCCTGCAGATAATAGCAAAAGCTATTCAATACAAATTTCATCCAAAATATACTTGAACCAAAAAGACTTAACTTACGCAAAAAAAAAAAACATTACCTTATGCAACAAAAAACCACGGAGTTAAATAGTTGGACATCCCTTTTTTCCAACATGGGCTTGTCCTCGGGAGATATACTAAGATATTCCTCCTCAGGTTTTGCAGAGACATTCACAAGAATCTGCCCATACACTTTGCCCATCCTCTCGCTGTTGACGGGAGCAAGTAATGCGGCTTTCCTCTTGTAAACATCGTCTTCAATTTCAAGCACCTCCTGATTTTTTTCACTCAAGAAAGCCTCCTGATGGGTGGCACCCCTTGTAGGGTAAAGGTGAGTAACATCCTCAACATTTAGCTTTTTCTCTTTCCTTGACAATTTTGGGGATCATTGGATGGCAAGGGCCTCAACACTTTGTCAAACCTATACCTGACTCTACTGATGATGCTGAAATCTTTATTCATAAGGGTGATCCTATGAGCATGGGCGGCAGCAATGTAAGCGTCGTTCATGAAATCAATAACAAAATCTTCTGCGGTCTCTTGCAGGGCAAGAATGGCTAAGAGTTGCCACTTCTTATTTAGACCAGAGACAGTTGCCGCTTGGGACAATCTATCAGAGATCTCTTTAACGACCCTTATAAAAGCAGCTTTTGGAATGACATGCTGTGTAGCTCTCTGGGCTTTCCTTATCTCACTGAAACATCTCTGCATATAGAAGAACCTGGACTTCCTCTTTCTCTTTTGTGGCTTGGGAGGTTCAGTAGCTTCAGCAAATGTAGCCTCAGGTGCCATTGTAGGGAATGAGTCTTTCACAGGGCAAGAATCACCCTTTGCTTCCTCAACTTCAGGAGAAGAAACATTTATAGAAGATGTAAGGCCAACACCAGGTGTAGGGGGGATTTCTGTTGTAAAATGCTCTGGGGCCTGTGATGGACCAGCTTCAGTAAACTTGGAAGAGGGCTCCTCCTCAGATTCATCAAATTTTAACTTTCTTTTACCCCCACTGTCCTTCCCATCCAGATACACTCTTCTTGTAGTTTGCTTTGTCCTTGCCATCTAGAAATGCAAAAATAACAACCAGAATGACAATTCCAGAAATAGTAAATCAAACAGGCTAATTGGCGCGAAAAGGGACGAAATGAGCAATTCCGATACGACGCGATATGAACAAAACGAGCACAATGGAACAACGCCCTCGCTCCGTATTGGACACCAGAATGCCGATACGGCGTGATTCAGAGAAAACTAAGACTGCGTAATGACGCCCTCGCTCCGTATTGGCAATGCCACAAGGGTGAGACCGAACTGCTGATACGGCGCGATATGGAGCAAACGAACATAGCGTATGGACGCCCTCGCTTTGTATTGGCAGTGACAAAAGTGGAATGTCAATAGACTTGGTCCGTATTGGTGAGACCAAACTGCTTATACGGCGCGATATGGAGGAAACGAGAACAACGTTCGGACGCCCTCGCTCCGTATCTGCATACCTCTTTTTTACTAGCGAATAAAGAACCGATACAATGCGAGAGTTAAGAAACGGAGAAGAAGCAAGTCTTGAATCGCACCGTATCGGTAAGCAAGGCGGGAAGAGCTCGAGAAATGAAAAGTGTACACGTAGGAAAAATCACCACTTATATACCCACGTCAATCATGATACGTGTCGAACACGTGTCCGACGCTGATTGTGCCACGTATCTGCATTTATGGTCCGTATGCTACGTGTCAAGTAACGACCGGTCCACTTCTTTGCCACGTGGTTATCGGCCACGTGTTGGCCAACGGCTACTGCCACGTGTCGGAAACCAACGGATACTGCCAGGTGGCATAATTACGCGCCTACATAAGGGTGTGTTCCTTATCCGTACGTTTTTTTTCGATTTTTTGGGAGCTCTGTTTGTATTGCTAATACGGCGCGAGGGCGACTGTTTGCCTTCTTCGCTTTTCTCTCTTTGCGTCGTTTTGGAGGTTCTGCAGAGTCTTCTTTCAGCTCTCCTCTCAAGCTCATTCTGCCCAAGCTCGTGTGACCACCGTTGTGGCGTTCGCGCTTCTTACTGGAATCACCGATACGGCGCGAGGGGGCCTATCCGTCTGATTCGTTTCTCTCTTATCGCGCCGTATCGGCAGAAGTTGTAAACATGTCTGAACCTATAGAATTCCTAGGATCCAAGGTTTATCCAGGAACTGGTAAAAGAAGAAGGCTTTCAAAAGGCTCAAGGGCATCAACATGTGATTCTTTTTCCTCTCCATCCTCTGCCACCAGTGTGAGAAGGCCAAGTACATCTCCAAGGAAGTGAACGTCGGTAGTAAGAGGTCAAGGAGTATCAGAGCTCACTGATATCACTCCATCAGATAGGCTACTTGATTTTATGCTTCAGAATGGAATGGATCTCTCATTCTATGGAGTTGTGAAAAATGTGTTTAATCCTGATTGGGAACTTGACAAAGTTCTGAAATCTTGTGAAAAATATATTGTGGAGGACTTTTTGGAGTTTGAAAATCTTGCAGGTCCTTTTGTTGAAGTTGGCACAATTGAATATGTCGATGTTCCCATTGGGTCAACAGGAAATGAGAAGTCAGTATTTACTAAAAAGTGCAGGGCCCACTCTCTGGAGAGGTTTTATTCAAGAGACATATTTTGCTGCACTCATTCCAAAAACTGCAAGATGATGAGAAAATCTACTACTTTTATTGTTTTCAGCCTTGTCAAATACCCTGTGAAAGCTGAGGAGCAACAGTTGGAAGAAGCAAAGTCTGCCAGCTTTTGCATGTTAGATGATCTAGTAGATGAAAAGGAAACAAAGGAGGTTGTAGATACAGATTTTGAGGCTTCTATTTTGCTGAGAATTTGGATGTTGCTCACTTCAAAGCTGAGACTATCATTGAGGAGAGCCAAGGAGATACAAACCCTCAACCTGATGAGAGTTCTCACCATTTCGTTCCTTCCCTACCATATATACCTTTCAAGGACAAGGAGTACATTTTACTGTCAGATATTAAAAAACTTTTTAATCTCAGGGAAGATTATTGTCTTGCAATTATTGCAGAGGCTTCTGATGCTGCAAATGGGATAATTGACACAGAAAATGAATCAAAGGAAGAGATTCTGAAACTTGATAAAGAAACTCTAGATGATAAGTTTATTGATGCTGGTGAGGCCCTCTCTCTTTGTTTTGAGAAGGCCAAAGAAGCTGAGAAAGAGTTGAGTATTACTGATGAGGACTTCGATCGCATTCAAAGTGAACTCGGGATTTCCAATTTTGGAAGAGAGGAGCCTGAATATGTTAAAGAATTGACTAACACCAATGAGACAGCATCATCAATTAATTTATGGAATCCATTTAAATTGGAGTACGATGAAAATCAAGTGGTAAGATAATTTTGAATTTGCATTTACACATTGGTAGGTTTACATTTCATGCTCATTCAGTATGGGTTTTATTTGCAGTTGGAGATTGCTAATACAGATAACTTCTTGGGGTGTGGCAAAGGATCGAGAGCTGCTAGTAACACCACCAAAGACATTGCACTCGGCCACTACTTGGCTAGGATTGACCCCGATTCCTTTTTTGTACTTCATAGTAGTTTCTCAGAGGATGCAGCATGGCCAATACTTTGTATTAAAGCTATTACAAGGCTTCTAGGTTTCTCAGGATTACAATATAATGCCCACAAAGTAATGTTTTTGGAAAAGACTGCAGCAATTAGGATTTTTGGCTACGGTCCAGGTTACTCTGCTTCTAGAGCAGGATACTTTTTGGCGTTTTCATCCTATGCCTTAGCTGCAGACCGAACTGATGTAAAATCTATAGCTGGCTACAAGAGAAAAAAATTTCTACGATATAGAGGAAAGATTCCTGAGGAGGAAGAGAATGTGAGAGTTTTGGAAAACTAGCTTTGTATATATTCTTTCTTATATATAGAAGTGCGATTGCTCATGTGTCATTGTCGTCTTTTATTTGCATTCTTTGAAGTTGTCGTCGAAAAAACCAGTTGAATAGCTCCTCCAAAGCATTGCTTTTTGTAACTCCTCCCCCATGCCTTGTGCTTTGAAAATAACTTGTGCGTGCTTGATAGTGGGATTTTTCCATGCCTTGGTTGCTATAAGTTGCTAAGGGGCCATACTCCTCCACAAAGAAAGGTCCATGAATATGAAGAATATGCTGCAATACAAAGTAACACAAATTTTATACCAATTGAAAACCCTATCAAAATAAGCCCATATTAAATAATTATTAATTTACCAGATAAAAAGTGATATCTTTTTCTCCCCATGCCTCTTTTATCGCATGAACAAGCTTTGTGATTGATCTTTTGAACTCTTCCGCATATGTATATGTTGTCTTATGTTGCCTGAGGAGTTTCAGAAAAACATCAAGGTGTATCCAGACCTCCATTCTAAGAAACACAAGCCTCGGCGTGCTTGCAACATTTGTTGTGATCTCACATAACTCTCTCCAACACTCCCAAGCCGCATTCACCTGCCTTCCTGAATGGTTTCCTAAGAATCGTCTAGCTTTTGAGCCTCCCATAGAGACATCGGCCAAGATATCTCTTGTTTTTCCTGAAACTATTGGATCCTTTCTCAAGTGAACTTGGCCCCCATGAAATCCCATTTTCGATAGCAATGCCTCGCATTTATCAATACACTCATCTGATAAAGATAATGGCTTAATGGAATATGCATAGTCAAGATGCAACCTGAGAAGCTTATCGATTATTCTAATCTCTGCATGCAAAGTACAAATATGAACATTCTTAAGAGAGATGGAAAGAATGGGATCCCAGATGTCTTCTATGTTTTTAAATTTACTCAAATCTATAGAGTCTCTGTTTGGGGCTCTTCTTACTGGTCGCAAACTACTCCAATCTTTGGATCCAATACTTTCCATGCAATAAATGCAAGGATATTTTGCATTTGCACCATTACATATTCCAAGCATACATTTGATAGTTTTCAAATCAGCACTCATATGCCATTCCACATTAAATTTACCAACCCCATCAACTACCAACATTTCGCCTTCACTTTGAGACTTAATGATATTTGGAATACCTGTATGGTTGAACAACCATTTCAATGTTTGATGATTTTCAATTGGTACCTGGGCTGCACCAATCCACCAAATCTCCATCTCGGATTGGATCTTATGCAA
Organism: Lygodium microphyllum; assembly: GCF_053477565.2. Classification (NCBI taxonomy): domain Eukaryota; kingdom Viridiplantae; phylum Streptophyta; class Polypodiopsida; order Schizaeales; family Lygodiaceae; genus Lygodium; species Lygodium microphyllum. Next base: position 65,710,544 of record NC_141142.1, read on the forward strand.
TGGAGCTTTGCCCTTGCCATTGCCATGGTCCAATGGCATGTTCATGAGGCAAATGCTAATTCTTTCCATCTTCTATCCCTTTTGAATCTGTGCTTCATCCAACTTCAAGGCAAACTTTAGAACACCATAACTTTCTTCTACTGTGATTTTATACATGTGAACCATTGCAATTTGCACCTTTTTTAGATCAACCCATATATTGTTAAACTCATTGTAATTAAAAATTGCCTGTTTTTTTTGTTTTTCATAGGACATAGACCTTTCGATGTGAATGTAATGTCCAAAAACATGTGGAATCTTGCGATTCATGGAAATTCTTGCAGTCGAAACTGCAAGGGCTCGGGGCAATCCAAATGTAGTTACCCTATTGCGTTTAAGATTTTTAAACCATAATCCAGAGATAGCACGATAACCTTTTCGACTTATACCCACAGTATCACATGTCTCTACGATTTCATTTGCTTTCACTGTGCCTTTTAAATCCTTCACTAACTCTCTTAGAGTTGGACCTCTCAAATCCACATTTTCTGGTGACTTAAGAATCCTCAAAATGTCTTTCTTATTCATGGTTTCCTTCAAAAGTTTGATTCTTTCCTCATTCTCTCGGATATTTATGCCTAGTATGTTAGAGACATATTTCTTTGTAAGATTTAGTCTCCTTTTCTTTGCTCTCACACACAAGCTGGTTATATTTTTTAATGGTCTCTTCCTCTCTCTAAATCCTACTGGAGTTTCTCTCAAGCGTGTTAGCTTATCCTACAATGAGTTGTTAACATTTTTCAAAATATCAATCTGACTTGTCAACTCTAAAATATTTGTTTGTGTAGTTTCTAGTTCTTTTTTCATTTCGTGCACTTGAGCTATATATGTGTAAGATGCAGAGTATAACCTCATACAGTAGCCAAGCATTCCATTGTAACCTTCTCCAGCATATCTTATATAGTCATGGACATTCAAAAAAGGAGGTGGTTTACCTGTAGAAGGATCCCTGGGATAGATATTTCCATCCACCCACAAATCTATATGCTTCATTCCTTGTGTTTGCAACCTGTTGGCTTCAATCTCATCTATCAATACTCGATGATGTATACTTCTCCAAGATTTGTAAGTCGGATCTAGCTGAATAGATAGCTTGTATTTACGTGTGCTTACACCTGTGTTATTTGAAGTAGTATTGCTAGACATTCTAGCAAATGAACCGAGCAAGAATCTCACAGTGGTAGGAAGCAAGTGCAACAAAAGGAATGGTAAAAGAGAATAGTGTATAGAAAGAAAACGCGGGAGCAAACAAATGCAAAGTTCGTACGAAAATCTCGAAAATACAAAATCTCTCGAGTTCCAAGACAATAAACGGCCGAAAAGGTGACCCCTGACCTGGATTAAAAGATGAGGGCAATTAATGGCCGGCCTCTTCAATGAGCCAAATATTCTCTCATTAATTACATCTGGACAACCAAATTTAGAGGTTTTATTCTTCCTAAACCTCAACTAATTAGCAACTTAATCACTTTCTTACAAGTGCCATTTTTGAAGCGTTTTTGGCCCTAATGGGCTCCTTTCCTTGTCCACCACTAATGTGAATGAAATGGTAGACAACTCTTGGGAAATCCTTGTAGATGGGTGGAAAAGGGGATTTTTCACCCTTTTGTCCACAGTACAAGTGTGAACCCACCCATAGTACTTGCAACCACTCATAGTTGTAGTCTTTGTAGGACCACATATATTAGAATGTATCAACTCAATTGGCTTCTTGCATACATGCTTTTCATGTGGAAATGCATGTCTTATCTACTTTTCAAATTGGCATACTACACATATTTTATGCATCCCTCAACTCTAAACTTTGATAAACAATTCACAATCTATCTTGAACTGCATATTTTTCAAACCTTGTATTTACATGACCAATTCACTTATGCCAAATTTCAATGTCAACCACAACACTTGAACCTTGTGCAGGCATAGCAACATTGATTTTAGGTATACCTATATCAAGAGTAATCAATTTGCAAGCATGCTTTTACCTTTTGCAATCAACTTGCAACCATTTCTAGGGTCTCTATATAACAACCATTAGATGTGAATTGAGCTTTTAACCCTTGATCCACCATTTGACCAACATAATCATATTCGTATTTATGTTTCGTACATCAACACACCAAGAAAGTACTTTTTTTTACCATCTTGGATACTGAAGAAAACATTTCAATGTGAGTAAAGGGATGAGATGTATCATCCCATGTCTCCACATAGCCTAGAGACTCTAGATTGCACATCTCCCTATATCACTCTTGATGAAAAGTCATGTGGTTAGAGGCACTTGAGTCTACATACCATACATCATTCTTTGATGAATAATTATCCATCATAATATTCATAAAATGCTTCATGACCAAGAACTTTCCACTTCTGTCATCATTGTTTCTGCTAAGTGGAAGCATAATTACCTTGGTGCTTGTTTCTCTTTCTAATTTCAATCTTATTTTTGAAATATTACTAGAAATACAGCCTTTCTCACCACAATGCTAGCATTTCCTATTATCACTAGGATTTTTCTAATGTTGATTGAAACTTGTAGCTTTCCCTCTTTGGCTCTCCCTTTCTTAGGACTATCCTCCTTTATTTTATCATGCATCATAACTTTGACCACAACCACTGCCTTGGCCTGGGCTACACAACATCTACATATTAGAGTAAAATGCATGTTCTAATTTGCTCCTTCTTGGAGAAGGAGAAGAATCCAAGCCAAGGTTCTTTTCCTCAAGTATCAACATAGAAATCATATCTACAAAGTTAGGGATATCACCCCATATATTCATAGATGACTTGAAACTCTTACACTCATCTCTAAGGCCATCTAAACATGCTCACACAACATCATCATCAACTGCTACATTGATATATCCAAGAGCTTCCACAATACTCTTGATCTTAAATGCATAGTCATTGATGGACACATTCCCTCTTTTAACTTGATTTGTTTCTGACTTGAGTTGCAACTTTTTGGCCTTTGTGTTTATCTCAAACAACCTTGCCAAGTTCTTCCATATAATAGCAAGGTCTTAGATTCCTACAAATAGCATATCATACTATCTATGACACTCACAGATAGGAAATACATTACTTTACTTTGTGCTTAATCCCAATCCTTCTTAGCCTTCATTTGTTCTGTAGTAGCATTTTGTTGAAAGACTTTGAAGTACGACTACCATGTCTCCTTCAATGTAGTTCCAAATGCCTTTGTCCTTCAAGACATTTGTCATCCTGAAATTCTAAGCAAGATAATTATTCTTATCAAGCTTCTCATTAGCAATTTTGTTAAAATTGTTAGAAATTTAGATGAGACAAAGGACCTTGCAAAACCTACAATCTACAACCAAGCCAATACCAGGTGCACTATAACCAAAACACACAATCTTTTTCACTCATCACACAACAATAATTGCAATTTTCAATCTGTATGTAGATATTTTCTATGTATGTACCCTAGCAAACACCTAAAATCTTATAGATTCAAAGTCTATAATATTTGCACTTGTAAATGAAAAGTACAACCAAATCTACAGTATACCCAAAAACTGCTCTTGATTAACTTGCAAGACTAGAACAAAGGCCAAAACACCCTTAGATTAGAACTAAGTTTTGTTGCAATCAAAGAATATAGACTACCAACCTCAAAAGCCTCTTGCAACTATATTTCAAGGCAAATCATACAAGATGGAAGAGATTCTTATATGTTGCTTACTTGCTTGCTTTCATGCTCCATCACCTTTACCTTACCCTTTCATTAAGCTCTGCATAGTCATGGAATTGTTCAAATACCATGTAAATAGATAATAGAAGAGAGAGGTAAAGCAAAATAAGAGCACAAATATGATGGATACTAAAACACACAAAAAAGTAGAGCTGGAATCTTCTTCTTCTCCTCCTTCATCCACACAAAAGAACTTAGTCTATAACATGATAAAATATTAATGCGAAAGTATTAGAGCATATGTACATGTGGTTACTAAGTGTGAACTCCCTAAGGATGGATGAGATGGCACAATGAATATGCTATAGCGAAGAGTGGACTATGTGGACATAGTCTAGCTATAGAATCATTCGCATATCCTCCATGTTAGACACTTAACATGCTAGTGAGTAAAGTCATGCCTACTCCGAGCCTTCTTCTACTTCCTCCAATTCTATAATCAACATTTTAAGAAAATCACTCTAGGCCTGAGCCGCTTCACTCTTGGACATGAGCAAATCACATTCCATCTGCAGGACAAACATGAAAATGTCATCAACAAAGAGTACCAAATAGTACCAATATTTTCAAAAAGCACCAAAAGCTAAATCAAATGTACCAAAATACACAAAAAATATACCAAAATATTTCAGAATGTATCAAAATGTACAAATAGTTGGGTGCAAAATGCAATCTAACATATGCAATAAAAGTGTGTAAAAAGTACCAAATAGTACACAAAGTACCAATTAATATTTGATATTCAAAAATAAAAATGACCGAAGGATACCAAAAATATGGGAAAGTACTAAGTGATGGGGAGACATCCACTAAGCAATAGGGACCCCTCTACCAAGAGATAGGGGGGTCCTCCACCAAGTGATAGGGAGTACAAACAATATTTGATATTCAAATTATCAAAAAGTATCAAATAATACCAAAAATATTGAAATAGTACCAAGTGATGGGGGTCCTCCCCTAAGCAATGGGGGGTCCTCCACCAAGGGATGAGGAGTACTAAATAATATTTGATATTGAAAAATAAAAAGTACCAAATAGTACTAAAAATATCAAAAAAGTACCAAGCAATGGAGATTCCTTGGCCAAGCGATGGGGGGTCCTTCAAAAAAGTCATTATGAGGGCCACTACCAAAAAAGTCCTTCAAAAAAGTCATTATGAGGGTCACTACCAAGTGATGGGGGGCCCTCCACTTCATTTAGCTTTTTAGCATCATGCAAACCTTATTGGTATAGCTACTCTAGGTGTTGCTCAAACATGGTAATGTTGTCCTTAATTCTCTTAGCCATGGCGTTGAAGCCCAAACCATCAATAAGCTTTCCTTCTTTTGTTGGAGATATGCCCTCAACTCATATAACCTACTCAACTTCTTCATGTAGCTTGTTAAAACCCTCTCAGCAATGCCCTACAAATCCAAAATGTAATCTAGTTCAGAAGGTTCTGACATGAAGATGTTATCCTCTTTAGTGCACATGTTGCTTGCACCCTGCATGCAGTTAGTCTTTTGGTTTTTCTCCAATTGAACAACTTCTTTTCTAGCCCTCCAGGCTTGCTTTTGCATATGTCTAGCATAATCACCCCAAACTTTGCCCATGCAATATTATGCATGGAAGGGTCTTCTTTTGCAGTCTACACCTCTCAAATGTGTAGCACCTAGCAAACTTTGTCATGATCTCCCCACACAATGGGGAGACTGATAAACCTTGTGGAAGAGTAGTCTACAGTCTTTGAAAAATTCAGGCTATAGATTGTTCAGGCATATCTTGGCATTCTTTCAATGTTGCATCTTGAACACCATGAGCCATTGTTTGTCAAAGATATCAACATCGGTCAAGTCCTAAGTAATCTTTCCCTCAAGGATTAGGCCATACTCCTCATGTAGTTCTTGTGCTATAAAGTAAATTTTTTGTTGAATACTGGGTACTCATCCCCTTTTTTTTTCCATGTAATACACAACTATCTAATAAGTTGCTACATGGCACCCAAATTTCATCTTATAACTAACTATATGTAATCATGCAAGTGACGATGTGATTGCTTATCCCTCATCTATATTGCCGACCTATCTCACTATTAAGACAAAATGTTTTTTGTGGTCTTACCAAAGAGATCATCTGTCCTCTCGGCGTCGAGGCAGTGGTTGTAGGGCTTACACTTAGTGCATGTCTACACGCACACAGCCTCATAACACCTAGAAAAAATAGAACCTTGAAATCTTGAACCTTTGCACATTTAATTGACACAAAAGATTCTAGGAAGTAGAACCCTTGGCATAAGAGTCCTCACTGAGTAGGCAGAACAAACCACTAAGTAGAAAGAATAGACCTCAAAGAAAAAGAACTCGAGGAAGCCCAATCATCGCATGGACATTTGATAGTCTGCTAGCATAGGTAGCCATGTCTCCCTGTGAGCTTCAAAGCCCTATCATCATATGGACATTTGATCATCTAGGTGCGTGGATAGCTATGTCTTCATGTGAGCTTCATGAGCAAAACTAAAAACAAGTACACTCCTTGCAAAGTAAAATCAAACATTAGATGTGACAGAGGTTTGTGATATCTTGAAAAGACCGAAGCATGTCTATCCAACCAAATATGCCAAAGGTATACTCCCCTAATGTACATCCATTGTAGAGCTAGAGGTTGTTTGTGCAATAGTAGGTTGGAGTAGATCCTTTTGCTACTCACTCACTAGGAGACCTTGAGTTTGCTTACACTAGATCCATGCCATAGTTGAGCAAATGTCATCCCTTAACTTTATTTTTGGTGATCTCACAATGGTGCCAGGATCCCTTTCTATGTTTCTTTGCCCCCATAGCTGAGAGCAGATTTAAACACCCAAAAAATGTTGCATAAGTGCCAACTGATGCAAATTTAAAGCAAAATTTAAGACGAAAGTGGAAGATACAAATCCGAAAATTTTAAGTAGCTATGGAAGATGGGAATTTAGATTACTTCAAAAGACTGACTTTCATAGTGGCTGTGGATTTTTCATAATTTTTCCAAGTGCTAGATTGAAGCATGACAAGTTCCCGACATTTCAGTACTTCAAGACAGACGTGCAGAATTTTTCAGAAGTGGAATCGGGTGCCGAATGTGGGAGAAGCTAGAGGCTAATGGGTCAAATTTGACCAAGATATGAAAAGGCATGGGCCTTTGGGGGCTCAAAGGGCCCGAACATGCTGAAGGTTGAAGGCCCCATCATGATTGTGGGGAGAGGGGCATTTGGAGGCAACAAGTAACCCATACAATTGAAGATGCAAGCCTAATCTTTCATTTTCGTGCTCCCTATCACCGCTCTCCACTCAAACAATGGTTGCTTGGTTATGGAGATCAGAATTCAGTATTTCTCTCCTCTCCTCTCTCTCTCTCTCTCTCTCTCTCTCCCCTCCAAGAGGCTATTCATGCTGGTGAAAGCAAGAGAAGAACGAGATGAAGGATGCTTGTTCAGATTGTTGCAAGATGCTGAGAACTGATATTTTGTGCTATGTAGAGATCGATGGTGGGTCTGAAAACTATCCACACATTCAATTTTTGTGGCCCAAAAAATGCAATTTAATGGTACATCTATTTTATGATGAAATTTTTCTTGTTTTTTATAGTTTATGGTCCAAATGAAGTGCATATGGAATGAAAATTTGTATGAACCTTGTTTGATTTACCTTAAATTAAGAAAGATAAAGAAAAATGGATTTTAAATGGGAAAAAATAGTTTTTATGTGCCAAAAATTTACAAAAAATCATAAATATGTATTTGGATGTATGATGGGCCTAAGACATGAGGTTCATTCCTATCACCGAAAGCATAACATTAAATGGTAGATGAGGGGTCATGAGTGCTAAATATAGAATGAAATTTGATTTTTATAATGCATTTTACATATAGGAAGCATTTTTCTTAAAAGTTAAAGGGTTCATAGCATGAGTATGCTCGGTACTATTCCTATGCAACGCCACAAGTACGCTAGTTGTATGAAAAGCATGAAGAGAACTTTTTGTGTACCGTCACAATACTATTTTGAATAAATAAAATGGTTGAGCATGAAAAATCATCCACTCTTGCATTGCATTCATTACATGGTATTAGAAATATATATCCGAATGCATAGCACCTGCTTCTATGAATCTTGACCTGCGTTGAGAATATGAGGAGTCCCAAGCTATAGGGTTAGTGATTTGTTTCCTTTAGGAGACTTATTCAATAAGGATACAAACTATCTCCTAGAACGATCGATGATAAGAGAGGACATGTGTCATATGTGCTATATGTTTAAACGGTGCATCTTGGGGTCAATCCCCAAAGTGTAGGAGAGCCATAGTGGTGTGACATTTAGATGAGAGGTGCCCTTTGTGTGTGTGCTAGACACTGATATGTTTGGGTACTCCCTATGATGAGGAATCGGAAAGGGATCCATTGGACTACAAATAGTAAAAATGCATATTTAAGTTAGATCAATGTGTATAGCCTACAGATGCTCCTGGCTGCGAGGGTGTGGGGTGATTTGGTTGAGCATAGTGGTCAGTTAAAGCCTTAGAGCCAATGTCAAGCCCATTTTTTGTCTCGACAGTGGTTCTTTGCAACATTGCATTGTAGTTCTTGGACCAACATTCATGGGATGCACTAGCTCAAAGTCATCATTGCTCTCTAAAAGCATAGTAATTAGGATTATCCATCATTAGGAGAGTATAGGCTATGGAGATGCCTATTGCTAAGAGAGAGAGAGAGAGAGAGAGAGAGAAAGAGAGAGAGAGAGCAGGCCATGCATGAAACTTTTTGATGGAGAGAGAGGGAGAGAAAGCTATGGCAATTTTTGTTGTGGCAATGAAGAGGAGAGAGAAAGAGAGATGTTGAGTCCTAACCCTGACCCCTCCCTCCTAGCCTTGCCACATCAATTGGTCTATTCTACACACAATTCACCAAAGGCTTGTGGTTTTGTGCCACCAAATAATTCTATTGCCATGATACTTTCATTGTCTATTATTCATTGATGAAGAACTTTGAAGACGTCACATGCACCACCTTCAATGCTTTGCCATCATATAGAGGCTACCCTTCAATGCCTCTCTCAAAATCTTCCCTCTCCATTTTCAAATCTATGTTTTCAAGAACTCTAAACTACATCAACATTGCAAGCATGTATCACCGATTGTAACTCTATTGTAAATATGGCTGGCCATAAACATCAATATCATCTCCATATTGATCCATAAGATGAGTATAAACCCATTTGCAAGAGAAACTAGGTGCCTATAAACACATCAAGCGCACTGGAGGCAATGAGATTAGAGGGTAGAAAGAATATCAATCCAAACTAATGGCAGGTTGTATCATGCAGATCCCATAACGAGAAGCACCCCTCCATTCTCATCATGTTCTTCATTGGTGAGGTTTGTTTGAGATGGTAGCCAAGGTCTTCTAGCTTATACACAGAATCTAGCAAGGCGTTCAAAAATTTTGAAGCTATAGAGCTAGTGGTTATGCTAGGAGAGAGCTATAATGATGAAACATTCGAAGGAGAGCTAAGAAAAAATAAGGAAGCTCAAAACCTAGCTATGCCAAGCAGAAGGAAATGATGCTCGAGTGGCATGAGAGGTAGAGAATTCTGAAGAATATTAAGACTCTCAAGACTGAAAGAGAAGGTTGCAGGAGAAGAATAACAAGAATATAGTAATTGTTGGTCACTCACCCTCCTAAACTACTTGTATTATTCTATTTTGTGTTGGGAACATCAAGTCCAAAGTAAGCAATCATTTTGTGAATATGTTATAAATCCACTCTTATATGTGTGACATTGTCATTGTAATAACTGACAGGGCAATTCTCCATCCAAACAAAGCAATGAGGAACGTGGAGAAAGCATCAAAAACCTATAGCAACATCATTCCTCCTAAAGCTGTAAAAAGGAGCACGTTGAATGAGAAGAGGTTTAAGAAAGCCAATGAATAGTGTGTTGAAAAGTTCCTACAATGGGTCTTGCCTAGACAAAGAGGACATCCAAAGCACCCTGGACAGGGTGGGGATTAGTAGACAAAGCTACACCCAACCCTTCAAAGTTATGCAATAGACACTAAAAAAGAAAAGGATCAAGGGGTATTTGTTGACAAAGCCATCTTCAATTCAACAAACAAGATGCAACATCAACTAGCAAGTCTTGGAAGTCCTTGGTGAGCCCGTGCATATCATAGACAACTATCCTGGAAAGAAAAGAGTGCTAAACTATGATAGCTGTAACAATATATTATTTGACCTCAAGACATTGCAAATAGTAATGATCTGGTTTTACATATTGGAGCATGCAAAAGAAAATGGGGTTACCATTTTTGTTATCAAGCTAGATAAAATTGAGATCGTGAAGGGCAAGAAAATGGAGAGAGTCTCTATCGCTTTAATGAGCAAGGATCTTTAGCCATGTACTGAGGGGGTTGAAGGCTCGGAGAACTGAGTGCACTTTAGCGTGCAATCAAAGCAAGACATGTGGTGGTTGGGAGCATTTTAGGTTGGCACAAAATATTTTGACGTGTTGATGAACTAGGTGTTTCAACAAACTTCTATTCCCAAGGTGAAAAGTGCTCAACAATCAAGGGAGGAACTAAGTCTCAAAGGATTTTCACGATATAAAGTGGAGTGGCACATGGCTACATATTTAAAGACACTAAAGTGCATGTATAATATGTCAAAAGTTTCTACTACTAAGAGTCCTGGCATTTACTACATGGCCATGGCCAAGGAGTGCAATGCTACTAGTTGAAACAAGGCACCTGATAGACACACCAAATATCCAAAATTTTAGGCCATTCTAGATATCCCTTTAACAAACATCCACATGTGCACATTGCATGCCTTGTGTAGAATAATTGAGTAAATTTTGTATTTGTGCATTCGATTTGCATGAAAATTGTAATCCCAAAAGGCCAAGGATGGTGCTATCAGGAGTATTGTGAGGGTTTTGTCAAACATTAGTCTCCATAAGGAGAATGTTGTGATTAAGGCAGATGCTCAAATATCCAAAAATGGAAATAGTGTTCCCAAGAAACCCTTAATAGGTGGGGTTAAGGCAAAAAGGTTTTTGGGCTTCCATGGCAAGCTCAAAAAAGATTCTTCTCTCATTCATTACAACCAATGGAAAGCACTACACAATTGAATCAAAGACCATGGGCATGATGGAAGAGCAAGAACAAGAAGCCAATGTCTTCTTCAACACAATGTTCTCGTATTGTGATAAAACACCTTGGTCCATTAAGGATCTCTAAGCCTTCAAGAATGCTCTCAACAAATTCAAAACCTCCATGAAGGATGCCTAGGGAGAAAACAATGACCAGTAATTTTTTATTTGGCTCCAAATGACTATCAAATAGCAGGGCAGTCTATTGGGTTGTAAAAAAAAAGGTGTTGCTGTGATGATGGCATTAATATCCAGGTGATCCCTAAGAGCAAGGCAGCTAGTCTGGATAGCAAACACAAAAGAAATCTGCACTGAAGATAAAAACGCATGTGGGCAACAACCTTTGGCAATGTGGCAAGCTAGATGACAGTTAGCTAATGATGATGAAAAATCCTAAAGATAGTGGATGGCACTATATAGTAAGGAAATTCCTTCGATTAAATAAAAAAATTTGGGCAAAAGGGAAAGCAAATATGAGGCTTCAATGACACTTGCAAAAGGGGTTACTACCAAGCGATATGGGGGCTTTCCTCACTGATGTAGGTGCCCATTTTGCTTAGTTTTGACCCACTCTAGGAATGGGATACCCAACACTCCAACTCACTCTATTCAAGGTAGATGATAAGTAAATGACACAAATAATTGATTGGAATCAACTCACGATCAAGTAGATAGCACTTAAGTTTTTTCAAACTTCATATGGAGATTCAGTAGACTTTGAACTTACTACTTAGCACTTAATTAATTCCATCTATTTTTTTATGTGCAACATATTATTTATAGTTCCAATCTCTGGTTTGCAAGGCAATATGGAAGTTTGTCAGTTTGGTCCACCCAAGGAATGGAGAAGTCTCGTTACCACAGCAAGGACCAAATACTTTAGGCATTCAAGACATGGTGGTAATGCACAAAAGGCAACAGCCTATTGGAAGTTTTCCATTGGCTTTACATATTAATTTGGCACATAGAACAAGGTTAAAAGAAGCAAAAAGGATGTTTGAAAGCTCAAACATTGCTCTTGCATTAAAAAGATCGAAACAAAAGAGACCAGAAACATACAATAACTCATGTGCAAATAAAAAGCTTTTACAATGGTTGGCCTCTAAGGAGAGACAAGACCAGATACAGGGCTCAAGGAGAAGATAAGCAAGCATTCATTCCTTGCTATGTAGGCTCAAAGGGGTCACTTTCATCTTCTTTGTTGGCATTTCCTTATCCTCATCCCTCAAGGTTGGGAGATGTATAAGTGGTGCTAACTCCATTGGAGGTAGTGACACTATAGCCAACACTCCTAGAGGGGCACACACTATAAGAACCCTACACTTAGTCCTCCACTGCAAGAATTCTCATTTTGCATAAGGATGCAAGTTGCATGATTCTCAAACCCCTGCTACAATGACATGAGTGGCATAGGATACATAGATAGGGACCCTTAAAGATTGGCATCCATATCCAATGCCAAACACCCACAATGCATGTTGCTTCTCGACTAGAATTATTTTCTCTACATTTACTAGAAGAGCATATCCTCCACAAAACTTGATCAGTAACTTGAGTGCAAAAATAGAGAGCCTTGCATTTTTTGAAGAATAAACACTATGAAAAATTATAATATGTAACAAAAAAGTCATTTATTCAAATCAATACACAATCTTTCTCTATAATACATCACTTGAAAGTGTATTTGCCTGTATGTACCTTTGCATGATTCAATTTTCCAATGTATTTTGAAAGAGCTGCATCTTTTTTATGGCTTGTTGTCTTGGAGCTGCTGGCAGCCAATGTCCTTGAGCCCCTTGCTCACGTAAGGAAGCTATCAACTAGCATCTACTTCCAAATATACATTCTTAGAAAAGAAGAAAAAAACCATTGTAGACTAAGAATAAGAAGAGCACATAGACTAAATACCCATTGATTTTCGTTGCTTTCAAGCAAATGTGACATCCACAAAGGGATTGTGCCACCCCTAGATTCTTGTGGCGATGATGTTTCATGATGTCCCATATTCACTATGCGGAGCCTTTGCATTATTGCCCGTCTTTCCTTTTTAGTATAGGCCATTGCTGCTGCTCATACGTCTTGGCCTCCACTTCAAGCCTTTCGAGGATCTCTTCACACAATGTCTATTTTTGGATCTTTGATTGTAGCATCAACCAAGAGATGCAAATCTACATCATCTACTACTGCCTAGCCTCATTAAATTGGACCAAGGTTCAACGAGACTGTAATCCTTGTGGATGTCTAGTGAACTCATAATGTCGGCTAGCAACACATAGTCCTAGTCATCTGACACCACAAATGTAGGCAACCAAAAGATAGGCATTCCTCCTTTCTTGGCATATGAATCAAGCAGTAGCATATCCTTTAGGTCCGTAGGGATAGTAACTAGGGCTTTGTTAAAACTTTGCCTTTTCTTAGCAACCTCTACTCTCTCCTCCTTTACGTCAAAGGCTACAATCTCCTCTACCTCTTCAATTTCTCTATTAGTAATAAAAGGTTGTCTCCTACCAACGTACAGTGCTTGTGAAGTCCCTTGCAAGTCACTCCCATCTAATAGGAGATGCAAGTAGCAAAGGAATGCAAAGGAAGAGTGTAGTAGACGATACCTCTTTGAGTGTGCTGGGCACTCCTCTGTGCCCCTATGTGCACTAGCAAGTAATTTATCCATCACCTTGGCTAACTTTCTCTTGGCGACTTTGTGGGTCACAAAGTTATCCAAGTGAATGCATTCCTCTACATCAATGGTCACCGTGCTAGATGACACGATTCTTTGGTATTCCTCCATTTACTCAACTAGCATGTTGCTAAATGAGCCCAATAATCTCTCAATAGGAAGTAGTGACTTGAACATACATGACACATCAGGAGCATGGAAGTGAGCACCACCATTATAGAGAAACATATATAGCTTTTCATCTGAGGTCTCCTCCAAGTCATCCTCAAATACCAGCTCGATCTTCATATTTCCTATGTACAATAGAAAATCCAAAAGAAAAAAATGATTTATTCTCCAAGCTAAACAAACCGCTTTGAAAAAAGCCTCCTTCACTTTAGGGGTGAACCATAGTGTGTTCAAGTGCACATGAAGGTCAACACCAAGCAATGCTATTTGCCTGCTGCTCCAATGAGGCCTCCCTTGCTTGGTGGTGACCCATATGGTGTTCAATACATATGAGGGTTAAAACCAAGTGATGTGGCAATTGTTAAGCCTAGGGAGAAGCCTTCTTTTCTTTGTGGTGCCCCACACTACATTCAAGTGCACACGAAGGTCAACACCAAGCAACACTCTTTGCTCGCTACCCCAATGAGGGGCTTCCCTCACTTGGTAATCCATATGGTGTTCAATGCACATGAGGGTCAAAACCAAGTGATGTGGGAGTTATTAAGCCTAGGGAGAAGCCTTCTTTTCTTGGTACCACCCACACTATATTCAAGTGCACATGAGGGTCAACACCAACAAGTAAAACTCTTTTCCTACTACCCCAATGAGGGGCCTCCCTTAGTTGGTGATCCATATGGTGTTTAGTGCACATGAGGGTCAAAATCAAGCAATGTGGGAGCTCTAAATCCTGGCAAGAAGCCTCCTTTGCTTAGTTGTGATCCATTCTATAGTCAAGTGCTAGGGAGGGTCAACACCAAGAGTGATACTTTTTGCCTAGCGACCCAATGAGGAGCCTCCCTCACTGGGTTGGTGGTGTCCCATACTACATTCAGTGCACAAGGGTCAAAACCAAGTGATGTGTGAGCTAGTAAGCCTAGGGAGAAGGCTCCTTCACTTGGCAATGACACGTACTACTGCATTCAAGTGCTAAGGAGTTCAACAACATCAAGCAATGGTCTTTGACCACCGACCTAATGATGGGCCTCCCTCGCTTGGCGGTATCCCAGTACTATGTTCAATGCACATGAGGGTCAAAACCAAGCAATGAGGGAGCTTTTAAGCTTAGGAAAAATCCTCTTTTTCTTGGTGGTGACCCATACTGTGTTCAAGTGCACATGAGGGTCAACACCAAGCGACACTCTTTGCTCGTCGCCCTAGTGAGGGGCCTCCCTGGCTCAGTGGTGGTGCATATGGTATTCAGTGCACACAAGAGTCAAAACTAAGCGGTGTGGGAGATTTTAGGCCTAGGGAGAAGCCTCCTTCACTTAGTGGTAACCCATACCACGTTCAAGTGCAAGGGAGGGTAAACACCAAGTGATGCTCTTTTCCCAACTGACCTAGTGAGGGGCCTTCCTTGCTTGGTGGTGTCCCATACAACATTCAGTGCACACAAAGGTCAAAACCTAGTGATGTGGAAGCTCTTAAGCCTAGGAAAATGACTGCTTTGCTTAGTGTTGATCCATACTATATTCAAGTGCTAGGGAGTGTTAACACCAAGCGATGTTTTTTTCCCACCAACCTAGTAAGGGGTCTCCCTCGCTTGGTGGTGTCCCATACTATGTTCAGTGCACACAAGGGTCAAAACCAAATGATTCTTAAGATATCAATCTCTACATGAATTGGCATCCACTACGTGCTTTGGCAATGTGGCACAATATTATTCACTTGCGTACTAGGTGATCAACATGAGGATACACCAA
The DNA here is from genome assembly GCF_053477565.2 of Lygodium microphyllum. Classification (NCBI taxonomy): domain Eukaryota; kingdom Viridiplantae; phylum Streptophyta; class Polypodiopsida; order Schizaeales; family Lygodiaceae; genus Lygodium; species Lygodium microphyllum. Next base: position 65,726,039 of record NC_141142.1, read on the forward strand.
TGATTCTATAGTTGGACTACACCTACATAGTCCATCCTTAGTTCTACCATATTTATTGTGTCACCTCTTCTTTCATGACAGGTTCACACTTAGTGATTGAGTGCATATGTTATGGTACTTTCATATTGGTCTTTTATCATGTTATAGACTTAGTTCTTTTTGTGTGAAGAAAAAGAAAGAACAAGGAGAAGATTTCATCCCTATCTCTCTCTGTGCTCAAGTCTCCATTGCTTGTGTGTGTGTATGCTCTTAGATGCTTCACTTATCTTTCCTTTGATCTATTTTCATAGTATGAGAGTCACCCCACAACTACATGGATCTCAATTAAAGGCTAAGGTAAAGGTGTTGGAGTATGAAAGTAAGCAAGTAAGCAATGGGTAAGAAGCTCTTCCACCTTGCTTGATTTACCTTAGGTTATAGCTGCAGGAGGCTCCTAAGGTTGGCAGGGCTACACTCTTCGATTGCACTGAAACTTGAAGAGTAGAAAGAACAATGTTATACTGCAAATTAGCATCTAAGGTCATTTCGACCTCTTTTCTAGACTTGCAGTGATCTCAATAATAGTTTTTGGGTATACTATAGTTTTGATTGTTTCCATTATTTGCAAGTGAATAGGTTATGAATTTTGAATCTATAAGGTTTCAAGTGTTTGTTGGGTTACAGAAACAAAAGGCATTATATACACATTGCAAATTGCAATTATTATTGTGTAGTCAATAAAAAATACTATGTCATAGTTGTGGAGTACCTAGTATCAGCTTGCTTGCAGATCGTAGGTTTTTGCAAGGTTTTCTATTTATCAAAATGTCTGACAACTTCAACCAAATTGTCAATGAGAAGCTTGATAAGAACAATTATCCTGCATAGAATTCCAAGATGAAAATTTTCTTAAAGGGTAAAGGTGTTTGGAATTACATTGAAGAAGATGTGACAGTAGCACATGGAGTTCTTGCATGAAATGCTACTGTAGAATAGTTAAAGGCTAAGAAAGATTGGGAGCAAACAAAGTAAAGTCATGTATTGGCTGTCTATCAATGTCACAAATAGCATGATGGGCTATTTGCAAAAATCTAAAACCCTTGCTATTGCATAGAAGATTTTGGAAAGGTTGTTTGAAGTAAATACCAAGGCTAGAAAGCTACAACTCAAGTCAAAGATGAATCAAGTGAAAAGACGAAACGTGTCCATTAATGACACATATACACTCAATGGTCCCTCTTTAAATGATAGACTCATAATGAGAGGGGCACCTCTCTTTAGGATTCTAATTTCTATCTCCTTTTTTCCCAGTGGCAGCGATGGGCCACAACATTATCTCCCATAAGGATCATTAGCCACCCTTTGGAAGGGGAACCCTCTATGGCTTTGGTGGTGGCCCTCCTCCCATGTAATTGTCTCCAAGGGTCACCACCAAGTAGTGTGCATAGTTGTCTCTATATGACATACCAAGCTATTTGTACTGTACGATCCATATGATATTGTATGGTACGTATATATATATATATGTACAAATTCATATGTTAAACTGGGCCCTTTTTGGCCACCTTGCCTAGGCATCCCACGTCCCAAGTCCCATGTTCTGCCACCTATCGCTCTGCCTTTACTCCCACGCGTTCCACCTACCTGCGTGGCACTTTTTAAATTTTTGGGGGAGCGGGAAGCCTTGGATACCTCATCCCACCCCCTTTTCTAGTTATGCACTCCCTCCCCCCCACCCACCCTCCATGGATTCCATCCAACTAGTAACCCTCTTTGACCATTGATCCCTCTTTGAAGTTTGACTATTTGAACATTGACCCTTCTCTCATCTACAAAAGGTGCTTTGCTCCTCCATGCTTCCACACCAATTCAGCAAGCATTTACCATTCTCATCTTCCTCTCTTGGATCTTGAATAGACTTGTGATTTGTCGTTCTCATCTCCCATCCCCTCTTTCCCGCACCCTATCAAAGCATCTGCCATTCTCAAATCTCATCTCCCATCCCCTCTCTCTCACTCTTGCTCTTTCAACTTTACCCCAACCCTCGAGCCTCTCCCTCTCTTTCAACTTTCAAGACTCAAGCATCTCCTCTCTCTCTCTCTCTCTCTCTCTCTCTCTCTCTCTCTCTCTCTCTCTCTCTCTCTCTCTCTCTCTCTCTCTCTCTCTCTCTCTCTCTCTCTCTTTCGTAAAATGTAATTGTATTAATTACGAAGAAAGTACAAGTTTTCATGATTACAAGATACACAATGGGTATACCCCATCATGTGAAAAGAGGACACTATCTCTTTACAAGAACCAGATGACCTAAGAATTACAAAGTCATGGCAAAGATGTAGAGGAAATTGCCATATGCCAGGGATGTAAGTCCTCCCGAGAGAGCATATCAGAGTGCCGGAGAAGGTCTATCTGCCAGTACAAGAGGCCCTTAAGCCTAGCAATATGCCGCTGAACATTATAGGCAAAATAAAAAAGAAAAGCATTATGAATGGTCTAGTTATGCCAGCAGCCCCAATATCGCAGAAAGTGAAACATGATCTTCATATGTGGCTGTGTCGGTGTGGGGTATTTGGGCTGCACAAAAACCCAATCAGACGGGCATAGCGCTAAACCAACCACCGCTCGCCAAACGGCCGACAAGAATGACCAGATTTTCTTAATGACAAGGCAAGAAATAAATCCGTGACGGGTGGATTCCACACTAGTGGTGCAAAAGAAACAGTTGCCGCTGGAGATTCGGCGTTTGGAAAGGGCTGAAGCAAGCGGAAGACCACCAAGCATCATTCTCCAAAGAAAGACCTTATATTTGAAGGGTGTCTTGTTCAACCAGTCGTCCATCACAGTTGCCCTCCACCATGACCGGGATTTACGCAATCCCCATAAAGTATTAGCTTTAGTAACCAGCCATTGATGATCTTTAATCATAAGATGATACACCTGGTTAGCTGAAGCCTTTTCTAAAGTCAACCGGCCTGCCAAGTCCTAGTCCTACCAGGGACGATCCGAAGCAAGGGCAGGAAAGGGGTGTCTGCTCTGGAGAATCATCAAAAGTTGTTCCCATAAATGCCTGTATCCACGAGGGATCCTGAAACGCCTTCTAGCTGTACAAAAGGATATCAAGACATTCCGACTGGCTAGGGTGGCATCCGCGCGACTGAAGTTAATCCCAAACGTGCCATGCGGTTGAATTTTGGTCGAATTTTGGTCAAAGCTCGTGTTTACCTTCCCACGAAAGCAACCGCGAAACTGCCAACAATTCCAATTGAAAAGAATTAGTAGTCAGGCGATTCTCTACTGGATGCCACTAAGCCTTGCGAAGGACCAGCCGCTAGGAACATACCAAATGGGCAAGCAGGGATGAGGAAGAACTGGAGAACCGAGAATTAGCATTGAGAACATGCCACCAAGAACTCCGGATTTGGGTATTCCCATGCAGAAGCCCATGATCATCTAGAAAATAACGGGCTATAACAACCCACGGATGATGATCCGAGCACATGCCACGGAAAAGCGACCAACGGAGTGCGAGCATATGAGTTTGGGCATCTAAAATAGCCCCTCCACCCATGCATTTGGGGGTGCACGCATGCGACCAAGAAATCCAAGAAATGCTTGCATGCAGGGAATCCTTCTTCCATAACATGAAGCGAATAGACTGAGTAATAGTATTCAGTGTAGTAGTAGTTCAGGGCAACAATGGGGCAAGAAGTATGTAAGCATTGGCAACATAATTGTCTGGGCTACTTTGAGGTGAACATGGAAGGGCCAGGCCTGAGACTTCCAATATAGAAACTTAGCCGACAGTTTCTGTGAGATCCACTGTAGTAGCTACTTTGGGGGAACATCAACACCCAAAGGGTAACCAAGATGCCTGACAATGGAGCCACGGGGAATAACTATACCCTGCCAGTCCAATGACTGCAAATCCGACTCTGTGCAACTGAGAATGGCCGATTTCCAAGGATTGATGTGAAGACCGGAAGCCTGACCAAAGAGAGCCTAAACATCTAATGCTTTACGAAGGTTATCCTTGTCCACACGCAGAATCATGAAGCTGTCATCAGCCACCAAGGATTGACTAATGAAGTGTTGTCCAGAAGGAAGCAACGATCTAGCCAACTGAGTAGTAGCTACCATATGAGATAACATCGAAAGAAGTGGATGAGTCACAAGGGCAAAGAAGAGAGGACTCAAAGGGCACCCTTGTCTGACAGAGCGGGCGAGGACAAATGGCTTGGTAACGCCTCCATTCAGCATGACTCGCGAAGACGCCGCAGCACTAATGGTGTAAATCAGACAAGACATCCGGGCACCAAAGCCCATAACAGACATAAATTCTGCAATGAAAGACCAGTCCAGATAATCAAAAGCCTTTTCCAGGTCCAATTGAATCAGTACAACCTCCTGATTGGAATGTTTTGCATAATCAATCGCCAGTTGTGCATTTAATACATTGTGCAGAATGTTTCGGCCCTTAATGAATCCATATTGGAGAGGATGCACAATGGCACGAAGATGCTTATGGAGCCAATTCGCCATTACTTTGGAAAAGATTTTATACATAGAACCCATCAAAGAAATTGGGCGCCAATGTTTCAACATAGATGGCGAAGGAACTTTTGGAAGCAGCTTAATAAGTCCTTCTTTCCAGGAGGAAGGCATGATCCCCGTTTCCCACACCTGTTGAATCAAAGTTGTCATGGTTTCGCCAGTTGGGTAGAAAAAACCCCAAAGAACTCATTGGTGAGACCATCCCAGCCAGGACTTTTATCCTTGGGCAAGTGTAACAGAACATCCATAACCTCTGCCTCACAAATATCAATCTCCATAGTAGCTTGCATGTCCTGCGGAACCTAATTGCTAACCAGATCATAAAAAACTGAATGGGCATGAGTAATGTGGCGTGAAGGTGGAGAAGTGGAACCAAGAAGGTCGATGAAATAATTTCTACACATGTTGACAATAGTCTGCGGATCAAGGACCATTCGATCTTCTACATCCTGAAGTCTAGTCATATTCTCTCGAGCAGGAAAGGCATGAAGAGCTCGAAAGGACTTATGAGTTTGACACACAGTATCTTGCAAAGTCTCCGTCAGATGTTGCAATTTGTCCTGCTGATAAGATTTCAATTGAAATTTTTTAATAAGATCAGCTACACTCATTGCCAGTGATAGCAGAAATTCATCATCTAGAGTGTCCACCAGCAGTGAACGAACCAAAGCCAACATGTCCTCTACTGCTTGTCACCGCCGGTGACAAAGAGATGCATGATGGATCCCATACTGCCGAGCCACCCGCTGCACATTAGAGAGCAATCTTTCAAATGAAGCAGTGCCCTGAGAGAAGAAATCCAATAGGAATCTATCAATCAATTGCTGCATATAGCCGTGAAAGATTGCATGCTTCAAATAAGACGAGTTGAAACGCAAAGGAAGTCTCTCCAGAAATTGCTTATAAGGTGCAATGGGTTGTGCTAGCAGCTCAAGCTAGAGAGGAAAATGGTCCGACAAGGCATATTGCTGCAGGACTTTCATTTCGAGCATCTCAGGAAGGAAATCATCATTCTGCATTATGTATATGTGGTCCAACCGTGACCATGTTGTTGCATACTGGGCCGAATGGTAAGTGAACCCTGTAGAAGAAGGATGTAGCCATGACCAGAGATCTTGCTTAAGAACGGCAAGAGCCAATTTATGCCACATAGGACTTTTTGGTGCGTCCATGACTGAATGCTCCAATGTGGACTGCGAAGAATCAACACACATATTGAAATCCCCCATCAAAAAACCCATGTCTGCCAAGTGACAAGGAAGCCTGCAAGGTATGCCAAAGCTCCCGGTGAGATAAAGGATCATTCGGAGCGTAGAGGCCAAGTAACCATAAGATCTCTCCTTTGAATAAAATTTCAATTACCACAAGGCGGCCATGTACATCATTTTTAATAAGAGTAGGCTAATATTTTTCATGGAAAATCATGAGCACACCAAAATAATGCATGGCATGTGTCCCTGCATAGAACAGACGAAAGCCATGGCAATCCACAACTTTACCTGCTTCTCTGTGACTCTTGTGCTCAACAACACACAAAACATCCCACCAATTCTCATTCAAGACAGTCCACATGGCATGTTGCTTATGACGAGAACACATTCCTCACACATTCCACGTGGCTATTTTCATGTCTATTCAAAAAGAAAATCAGGTACGAGGGACGGCTTGCCTCGATTTGACCTTGTCCGCAAGAATGTCCAGGACCCCCTCATCCAAAAAGTCGACTAGTACTGCAAAAGAGTTCGGACGACCAGATTTGGAGGTAGACGGCATATCCATTGTCTCGGGGCTGGAACGGGGATAACGACGATCCCATGGGGTAATGACGTTACCTCTAGTATCAAAAGCCAACTTAGCAGGTGGACCCTTTGGACCATCCGAATACACTCTCCTTGTGGGCTGTTGACGGGAAACAACAGAAACCGTAACTGGAGCAGAGTGTTCTGAAGACAACATCTCTTTCCTGCGCACATAAGTACGCATGGAATCTTGTGAGGAAACCGGCACCGTATCCACCATGCCAGCAACAGACCTGTTGCCTTTTTACCCGTGTACATCGACCCATTCATTGGCACGGGAATCCAAACCCGAAACCTGTTGTTTACCTTTATCCAATACTTTAGATGGTTGGGTGGCATCCTGCGACGGAGCATCACACACCATATCTTCCATGGGTAGCGCAACATGCTCAGGTTCTGAAGTATGGGGCTTCTCTGGGCATTCGGCCATAAAATGCTCCAATTTACCACACGAAAAGCAATGTCCTACAAAATTTCCCCATTTCAAAAAAAAGTGTAAAGGATGCATGCCGGAGCAATTAAGGCGTAACCACGCAGGCCTTTTCCTGGCAGTACCCCATAGCATACACAAACGGTTACGATTGACAACCCTCAGGCTTGGAGGGACCAGAACAGTGCCTACAGCGGCCATGGAGTCCTTTAACAGTGGCCAATAGATAGCTGGACAGTTTTCCACTTCAACCCAAACTGGGCATTCACGTTGCAGCAGACACTGAAAATCTGCCATTGGGCGCCATGGCACAACATGGACCAAACGGCGATCTATAAACAAAGGCAGTTTAGATAGAAGAGCATCACGGTGCGTCTGAGATTTCAACAGCACCTCAAAAAAACCCCGGGGCCCAACAAAAATCTCTTCCACATATTCCCCTTGTAACAGACTGTGCACCCACTGGCGAATACAAGAAAGTTGTGGGATCCGCCCAGTGAAGAAGAGAATCACGGCGCGTTCATAGAACACTGAAAAGGAGCGTAAGACATTTTTCGGGTCCACAGTGGCCTCCAGAACATCTTTAGTGCAGAATCAAAAAAGGTTTCCTGATTATGTTGAACATAATCGCCAAGCAGAGTGTTGGCAAACTCCAGCAAGTGCTCCCAGTCAACCTCCTGAGAGTCCACAGAATCAGAAGCAACCTGAGCATAGGACCGATCCTGATGATCCATTGGCTCCTCCAAAGTATGCTTGGTGCGTTTGTCCGCAAGGTGGAAGTCAGGACTAGGAGGCACCTCTTCTGTGCACGGAATCATATCCTCTGGTTCCTCGGTATCGAAATCCGAACCAAGAGCTGCCACCGTTTGGTCTATGAAAGCCAGATCCAAACCAGCCATATTGTATCACTGCGTATGCCGACGAGTGAAGAGCTGCAGTCTCTTTCTCTCTCTCTCTTTTTCTTTGAACAGATCAGTGGGCACTCTAGCCGAGACGCTGTCTCTCTGACAGCTGATGGGCGTGGGGCTTCACAGTAGCTGGACACCTCGGCAGAAGAGGACACACACAGGCAAGCTACGCTGCAAACAGCAGCATAGACGAAGGCAACGGGGCAATTGGTGATGTGGTAGTGCGATCGGGCAGGGGACAGGACGGGACAGGCAGCAGGACATAGGACAGAAGGTGGAACAGGAGACAACGGCTCTCATTCAGACTCTGCAAAAGAGGCAGGGACGATTCAAACCTGCTAAGCATGAGTGGCATCGAGGAAACCTGCACCTCCAGAGATAGGCGGCCGCGTGCAGACGGACGTTCAGGTGGGTGCAGAGGATGAGGACTCGCAGGCAGGAACAACGACTGAAGTGCTCTAGGGTTTTCGCTGACGGCGCAGGACAAGGCGCAAACAACGGGCGAAAGCGTGCAGAATTGTAGGCATCGACGGTGCAGACAGGGCGCGAATGACAGACGATCTGAGGCGGAATATCAGGCAATGACGAAGCTGACACGCGCGAGAGGTGACGACAGGCAGGTCGTCAGTCGTCGATGGCACAGGGCGATGCGACGGCAGGACGTGGAGAACCAGGCGACCGCAGGGCGACAGGAACCGGCGGCTCCATTCGCGACCTCACAAACTCTCTCTCTCTCTCTCTCTCTCTCTCTCTCTCTCTCTCTCTCTCTCTCTCTCTCTCTCTCTCTCTCTCTCTCTCTCTCTCTCTCTCTCTCTCTCTCTCTCTCTCTCTCTCTCTCTCTCTCTCTCTCTCTCTCTCTCTCTCTCTTCCAAGCCTCTTTATTTGTCATCGGCACCATGACTCATGAGAAGCACGAGGCCTTCAATTTGCACGTGATCCATGTGGAAAGGGACACAAAGAAGTCCAACTCCCACCATTAAACATGAAAGTATTGCGGGAAGTGCTATACAAGTGATGCAACTCGGCTTCTCCAACATCTTTCCAAGGCGCGGGGCAAGTTGCTCCATGCAAGGAAATCCCTCAAAACATCACAGAGGAGATTCTCACCAAGATGACAGGGGAAACCACAAGAGGAGGAGAAAGTGGCTTATCGGCATCAACTCCTATGCCTACTAATGAGGAAGTATTGAATGTGGGCATATCTTCAACCGATGTGGGAGAGGTCTCTAACATTGGTGGTGGGGGCTCCACATCTACATCCGGTTCCGGTAAAAGACAAAGAGTGGAGGCTCATGCAATGCCAAAGAGACAATCCTCTCTCTCTCTCAAGCTCCCGGTCATGTGCGTGGATCAGTTTCCTTTCTTAGAGAAAGGAAACGACTTGCGGACATTGAAATTACATGCATGGTGATTGAGTGCAATCTTGCATTCAATGTCCTAAAGCAAGAGCAATGGAAGAAGATGGTAAAAGCCATTGCCAATGTTGGTCCATGTGAAGAATGGACCGGTGTCACATACAATGACATGAGGATGAAAAATATTGATGAAGAGAAGGAGAGGATTGATAGAGCCCTTAATCCTATTCCGACTGCATGGATAAAATATGGTTGCTCCATTCTCACCAACAAATGGAGTGATCATAAGAAACAGGGCATCATCAACATACTGGTCTCATGTCCACTCGGCACTTACTTTTTGCAGGCCATAGATACTGGCAAGAGGGTGAGGAAAATGATGGGCACATTCATCTACCACCAAATTTGACAAGCTATCATTGAGGTATATATTGCCTTTTAAATTTGTTTCACTTTCTTTCATTGTGATAATTGATTTATGCATAGCTATCTATCTCCCTATTCTAATTTCTCTCTAATATATATATTGATTCTCTCTTTCCCCCTAGGTGTCCCAACCTCCCAACCTCCATCTCTCTTCATTCTTGAATCTTGAAAGTTGAAACTTGAAAGGCTAAACTCTCTCTTTCTCTCTCTAACCTCCAAGTATTGTTAATTTGTTAGTATACTTGTAATTTGTAAATTGTGGTTGTAGGTGGGCCCCTCAAATGTGGTGCAAGTTGTTACTGACAATGCATCAATTTGTCAGTGCATGGGCCGTTTTCTTGAGGTTGAGTTTCCCACAATTGTGTGGACTCCATGTGCAAGTCATTGTTTGGACTTGCTCATAGAGGACATTGGGAAGCTCAAGTGGGTGAAGAGGGTGGTCCGCAAAGCTACATCAATTGCCACCTTCTTCACGGTAAAGGTAAAGGTGCTTGTGATGTATCATGAATATAGAACACTAGAGTTGAAGAAGCCTTCTTCAACTCGCTTTGCTTACATGTGGTTATTGCTGGAGCGCCTTTATGAGGTGCGGTCCGGTCATCTTATGTTAGCCACCTTGCACCAGACACTGATGTCCACTCTATGGAATGAATGGGATGAGCATGAGATAGAAAAGGCCAAAGCCATGCAACGCTTGTGCATTAATGAGCAATTTTGGCGAAAATTCCATGCCATTATCATTGTCGTAACTCCCTTTTATAGGGTGTTACATATGAGTGATTGCGAGGGGTCCACCATGGGCCTTCTTGTTTACTTTCTTAGAGCGGCATTAATGGAGGCACGTGCTTGTATAGTGATCACAGAGACACAGCGTGCACATGTTTTAGAGATAGTAGAGAGGAGATGGGCATGGCTGCATAAGCTCATCCATGGTTTTGCTACATTGGTACATCCCGCCTACAAGTTGCTGGCGGTCATGGATGATAGAGAATTGCATTCGAACCAGCTTGCTTATTTGACTCGTATGGTCCCTATGGATGACCACAATGCAATGCTGGGGGAGCTAGGATGCTATGCAGATCAGAGAGGGCATGTGACTTTTGCTTCTCCCACTTGTTGGAGGAGAGAGTCAATTATGAAGCCTTTATTTTGGTGGCAAAACTTTGGATACACATTGGAGACCCTTCAACCCTTAGCCATGAGGGCCCTTGCCCAAGATTGCTCTTCGAGTGCATGTGAGAGAAATTGGAGTGCCTATTCTCTCATTCACACAAAGATTTGCAATCGGCTTAGCACACGACAGTTAGAGCAACTAATCTACTGCTGCACTAACTTACGCATGATGAGGGCTATGATGAGCATAGGTAGTCTGAAGCAAGTAAAGTTTAAACATTTAACCATAAAATTTAACTTTTGTTGTTTTAAACTTTAGACTTTGAAGTTTATACTTTACAATTTAAACTTTAGCATTTACAATCTTACGTGCCTCTCTGCATTGTGTAGGTGAATATTGATACATTCAAGTTGATGGGCGACACTCTTCCGAGTGTACATCAGGAGGTGGACAAGGAGAAGGAGATGATTTTTTAGAGCTCTATAGAGAGCTTATAGCAACAAATACTCATGACACTTGCAATCAGCATGCTCATGGGTGAGGAGTTCGAGTAGGTGATACCAGGGGCATGGTGATTTAACGCCCGCCAACATCGAGGAGAGGTGGTTCAAGTGGCTTGCAAGCATATGTAAGGCGAGGATCTAGTAGCTAACATCCTATGCCTCATGATGACATCCCCCCCTTGCCTACACAGTCACCACTTAGGGATCCATCATTTGATGATGATGGTAACCTCATCAGTGAGGATGAGTATGAGTGTGTCTCATTATCTGATGCAGAGTCATATTCAGACTCTCTTAACGAGCACTCAGATGGTTCTGATGATATGGTGATGATGATGATAGTGATGCCTCATCATAGATTCATAGGTTTCTCTCTTTTTTGTATCAAATATACTAGATTATAGTTGTATCGTATGTTTTGCACAATCCATGCGACTGCGATAGTCAACCTCATGTATTCATCCTATTTTGTAATGAAATGGCTATTTCCACTTTAAACATGTATTCTATCATTTAATGATTTATAGTTTTTGTTATTTTAAAAAGTATCTTAGAATTTTTTTCGTAGTAATATCCTACCGTACCTTATAAAATCATAATGTACCATTTAGTATCATATTTTATTGTACCGTACCATATCGTACCTAACAACTATCGTGGTGTGTAGCTACCCACTACTAGAAGAAGCCTCCATAACTTAGTGGTGACCTCATGCTGTGTTATTATATTCAAGGATCACCACCAAGGAGTGCATGGCTATCCATTGTGAGAGAAGCCTATATCGCTTAGTGGTGATCATCGTCCCGTGTTATTGACTTCGAGAGTCAACACCAAGTGGTGTGTAGTTTGTAAGTGTAAGGTAGCAGCTTCTATCACTTGATGGTGACCCTCTTTGGTTCAGCCCAATGCCTCCATCTCACTCAAGGCGCATAAGATACTAGGCTCACCGAGCAGTGCTTGGAGAGGTACGCAGGATTAGAAACTCACATATGCAACCTATGCAACCTGCAATAGCATGCCTACACTTCCAAAAGTAAGAGGCGGAAGATGCCATACAAGTTCATGAGGCCGCCATAGAAGATGTTTGTCAATGGACTGAACTGAGAGAAGCTATAAAGAGCGAGTCACAACAAGTGGTGGGGAGGGGACCATAGAGATTGGAAGCTCTTTGATGTGATATGGAGAAGGCATGTCAAACCTCCCAGCCCAACCACAACCTCACCCCCAACCCCAATGACAACCTCGAGGACTATCTTGCCGCCACCCTCACAAGAGACAACCTCGCCAGCTCTCAAAGATTTGGCCTCTACTCTTCGAGGAGACCCTTGAGCTTGGCCTTCAAGGCCTCTACATTGTAGTTTTTCAGTCCTCATTTGTCACTTTGTATATGGAAATGGAAATACAAAAAAATGGAAAAAAAGGAAACGTTCTCATGTGTATTGCTAAACTTGTTATTTACAATTACTTGATGGTATGGTCTTTCTTGAGTACAAAACCCTATAAAACATTTCCCTTTCTTTTGTGAAAAATGCATGCGTCTATAATTGTGAAAAGGCTCATTCATTTTGATTATAATTAGGTTGATTGAAGTGGGTATCATGTGCGATGAACATCATGGGGGTCACCACCAGCAAAGAAGGCCCCTCCCTAGGCCAAGGGCCCCCACTTTGCTTGGTGTTGACCCTCGTGTGTGTACTAAATGCCATATGGATCACCACCAAGCAAGAGAGGCACCTCCCTAGGGTGATAGCCCCCGTATCACTTGGTTCTAACACTCCAAGTATAGGCTACCCAAATTCGGTGTCATTCTCAACAATAGTTATCTCTAATGTGATTTGCTCACAACCCAAAAAGTAGAATAGTATAGGCTACTCAAATTTGGTATCATTCTTAACAACAGTTAGCTCTTATGTGATTTGCTCACGTCCGAAAGTAGAATAGTACACATTGATATGAGAAATTACTCAAATGAGGCACAAGGAACTTGCATTTGTGAACCCATTTATCATGTACAAAAAGTACCCAAATGCCACATAAAGGTACTATGAAACTACCAAATTTGGTGCTTGGAAGTACCAAGACTATCAATAATGGGATAGTAAGACCAATAGTAATGGTACTAAGGAAGTACCAAAAACTACCAATTTTAGTACCTTGGGACAAAGAAAAGCACTAGTAATATAGTCTTGGATAGAAGTATGAAATAATTCCAAAATACAAAATAAGTGTTGAGAGCTAGGAAATGTGCTATACAAATGCTAATTGTGACGCTTAAACTTCAGCAACCTATTCTACTTTATGTATGTACAACTTTTATTCTATTTCTATATTCTTACTCTTTGTCTCTGACTATCTCTGTCACTGTCATTGTAGTAGCTATATCTCTTTATAGGAGTGAAGCTAGCTGAGTGTAGATGACCTTCTTAGGTTATGATGACATGTATCTTTCTTTCATAGTCCAAGCCTTGATTTTAGATATATCTCCTTGAATCTTGCAAGTAAGCACTTGCTATCCTATAACTATGTAGTCCTCAAAGGTACCTCTATCAGGTTGCTAATGGCAATGTAGAAGAATAGCATTGTTTGTTATCTCTTTACACGTGAACCTCCTTTCTTTTATTATTAGGACCTAGCAGACATCGAGAGAGTAGTTAGAGATAATGTGATCCAAACAATTTCTTTGATCATGTGAATGTAAAGCAATATAAATAATACAAATAATGATACACCTTTTTATTGTCAACATTGAAGCTAAACGAAGTAGGAAGTTAGATGTCTTCATTTGTTGAGATGGCAAGCTCAACATGTGTGAATATCATATTAGAGAATTTGGAAATTTTCAAAGTTTCAATTTCAAATAAGTGATAAATATTTGACCACATGGCTAAATCTTAATCCATATATTTGAAAGTGAGATTTGGAAAGGTAGCCTATATAGTATTTAGGATAGACTCCACCTTTAAGTAAGACAATAAGATTTGACCATGTGGTCAAATAATAAAGGTATTGGGGGTTCCCAAAGTGCAGGGAAATTTCCTGATTCCCTAATAGTGTTTGTGGATATTGATAATGGACTATCTAGCTAAATGGATCCACACATCTACACTTGCACGTCGATGGTCATTATGATTCTCACATGCCCATTAACTTATCACTTATTATATTTAGATTGTTGTATCTACTTACAACTGACATAGTTATAATGCCAATTGATACTTAGTGGGAGAGTACCTCTCTAATGAGTTTAGTGACTTTTTAAGGTCTCATAGGATAAAGAGACAACTTACTTACAAGCATACCCCACAGTAAAAGGGGGTTGCAGAAAGGAAAAATAGACATATTACAGAAGTTACACATGCGTTGATGTTGCTGAAAAGAATATGTCAAAATGCTTTTGGTCTAAAGATGTTCATAGTAATGTCTATATTATGCATAGAACTCCCACATTTACAATTCATGGGATGATCCTTGAGGAATGCTTTACAAGCAAGAAGCCTGATGTGTCACACTTGAAAGTGTTTGATTATATTGCATATGTTCATGTGTCAAATAATCTATGAAATAAGCAAAGGCTGAAAAATATATCTTTATTGGATACTCTTTAGAGAAAAAAGAGTATCGTTGTTATAACCATATCGTCATAAGTGAGTTTAAAGTGAGTAAGATGTTATTTTTTATCAGACGAGTAGTTGGTATGCATCTAGTGGTAATGCATTGGATAATGATGATTATGATAGTCATGTGCTGAAAGAAAAGCAAGAATTATGAAGCCTGAGTGGACCAAAAACGTCATCTGGTACTACATCTACAGTTACTCCTTGGTTTAGAAGACTAATAAGTAGCCCCACATCTTCAAATGCATTTACAAGTGTTGCTGATAAAGACAAAGGGAAGAAAAAAGTATCGGATAGTAATGATGCATCTACCAGCCATTTAGGATTTGATGGAGATTCCAGTGGTTCAGAGAGTTTGAATGATGAGCTTGGTATTCCTTTAGTCAGGACACTAGGTGTACAGAGAGTATATGGTATGTAAAGACTCCATTGATTGATCCAGTGGTATGTAAGTCTAGCAGGGTAAAAATTACTATTAAAATATTTGATTTTGAAGATTATGAAGCTCACCATTATGCTTATACAGTAAATATGGTTGAGGATGTTGAGCCCACTTGTTTTGAGGAGGTTGTTGGTCATGCTCATTGGGATACAGAAATGGATGAGAAGATGGTATTAGAAGCCACTAAGACTTGGGATCTAGTACCATTGCCTAAGGGCAAGAAGCTATTAGCTGTAAGTAGGTTTACAAAATCAAGAATAATGCAAATAGTTATGTTAGCACATGTAAGACTAGGTTGATTGCAAAAGGCTATGCTCAAACATATCACATAGATTATGAAGAGACATTCAGTCCAGTTGCTAGAATGGCAACTGTTAGATATGCGATTACTTTGGCGATAGCCAAACGTTGGAGTTTGCAACAAATAGATGTCAAGAATGCCTTCTTACATGGTGAATTGTAAGAAGAGGTGTATATGGAAGAGTCAGTAAGTTATGAGGATTTAGAGCATTCCACATATGTGTGCAACTTAAAGAAGGCACTATATGGGTTGAAACAAGCACCTAAAGTATGGTCTGACAAGATTCGAGAGTATCTTGTCAACATTGGCTTTTATATTTTTTATGTTGATCACTCACTTTGTGTGAGAAAGGGAGATGTAGGTTTAGACATCATAGTCATCTACGTGGATGACTTAATTATTACAAGTAACAGTGACAGTGGAATTGCTGAAGTTAAGAATTTTTTGAAGAATAAGTTTGAGATGAAGGATTTGGGTAAGCTGAGGTACTTTCTTGGTATTGAGGTGATCAAATGTGATGATAGTATATGGCTATCCCAAAAGCAATATGGCTTGGATATATTGTCAAAGTATGGTATGACAACATGTAAGCCTCTTTCAGTGCCATTGGAGTAAAATGTGAAGTTAAGTACTTATGATAGGGATGAGATAGAAGGCCCTACTATGTTTAGGAGGATAGTAGGGAGTCTAATTTACATGCCTACACAAGGCCAGAGTTGAGTTATATTGTTGACATTGTCATTTAGTTTATATAGATGGCTAGAAAGACTCATTTGAATGCACTTAGATGTATATTGAGGTATGTAAAGTCAACTTTGCATTATGGACTTTTTTATGAGGCAAGTATGGATATATAGGTGTTTGGATACACAGATGTAGATTGGACTAGTGGCATGTCTGAGAGAATATTTATCAGTGGATTCATGTTTTCCCTTGGTAGTGTAGTAGTTACATGGAGTGGCAAAACGCAACCTACAGTTGCTTTATTGAGTATAAAGGAGGCTGAATATATACATGTTATTATGGCAACATGTGAGGTGGTATGGCTGCAAAAGTTATTAGGTGATTTGGATGTGCAAGGAGATGATCCAATTGTCATTCATTACGACAACATGAGCAACATACAGCTAGCTAGGGACCCAATATTCCATGGTAGGACAAAACACATTGAGGTGCACTACCACTTTGTAAGAGAGAAGGTACTTGCAGTAGGAGAGATTGGCTTAAGCACATAGGATTAGATAACTGACATTTTTACAAAGGCATTGGGTGCAGAGAAGCTTCGAAATTTTTGAAAGCTTACTTGGAGTTGTAGAGATACAGTTAAGTGTGAGAGAAAGTGTTAAGATAGCAAGCTCAACATGTACAAACATTGATAATAGAACACTTGACTAGATGGATCTGCGCGTCTACACTTAGCATGTCGGTGGTCATTATGATCCTTATATAGTCACTAACTTATCACTTTTTATATTTAGTTTGTTGCACCTACCTACAACTAGCATAGTTATAATGTCAATTAATTAGTATAGTTACTTAGGCATTGTTTGACTTAGTAGGCCACTTTCCTTTATGTTATATCTTATCTATACTTTGTATACATTATATTGTGCGAGAAAGAAGAAGAAACGAACAAGAAAACGCTTTGGCCTCCATCTCTCTTATTTGTTCTTGAGTGAGCGTTCTCTTGTGTGTATGGTATGTGTTTGGTGTAGTACCTCAAGCAAGTTCCCTCCCACCACATGATTAGTGGCATCATTGTGCAAGTCCCTCATCAATTGTGGTAATGTGTACATTGACCCTACCTTCATAATGATCAAAAGTTCACCATCCAACCAATCATCAATATCTTATAATGAATTTTTGAAAAATTCCCTCATGTCTGTTTATTGGCAACAGTTTCCCACATACATGGTGTCATCTTCTATACAAAAATGTCAAGATGAAATTTTGAGTGGCAATCATATACTTACAGACAACAAAATCTATTTGCACCTTGCAGGTGATTCTGTCTTGTACCCTTGTATTTCTGCTTCCATCCACAAACTCTAGGGTATTATCTGCATCTAGGGACTTCACTAGGAATATGGTTTTTGAGGTCTAGACTTCAGTGCTGGACAAGAAGTCCACGAAAATGGTTATATGCCTAAAAGAGGATATTTTACTTTGACTACTTGAAATGTTGAGCTTTAGGTATTTCTACACCTTGTGAAAATTTTTACACCTGTAACTCTTGCTTATTTTAGACTCTTGTAACGGCCACTCTCTACTCTTGAAATCTAGAGAGGTAAGCCTAGAAAAGGCTCTCCATTTCCCACTGGAGTGAGGTGGCATATAAAAATGGTCGTAAATGAATATGCCCTTCTCAACCAGTGCCGCTTTGGTCCTCCCCTTCTAAAGCTCTTTGCCAACAAAGCCGTGGATGACATCCAAAACATCTACCACACATTCTACTGGTTGCTACTCCTGAACACTTGATGGATATAAGTCTATTAACATGGCCTTGGCAATTACAAGGTGAATAAGAAACACGGATCTTCATTCATACTAGAAAGTAGATGCAACCAAAATGCACCAACGCTTGGGTCTATAGAGAGGGAGATTGTAGGCAATGGGCTCAAGGTGAAGCTCCTTATGTATGAAAACATGTTGCATACGCACTTCTTTGATTTTCCTCATGCAACCACCAAGCCTGAAATCCATTACCATGCCCTTCCAGCATGATAAAAAAGGATTAGCTGTCGAAAATCTCTTCCGCTTTTTTTGCTACATGATTATCCAACTTCCCTTCATTATGGTCAAGAGAACCTACTTGTCCTGCTCATCAAGCATATTGAAAGTGACGATGGACTCGATGGAAACACTAGGTCTTCTACACTAAAAAGACGCATCCATGGAGTAGGAAGATGGAGGGTAGAAATGTGTGGTTGAGTGGAGAGAAAACAAACAGAAACTCAATAGGCTACAGAGTGGAGGTAAGAGAGAGGAAATGAGCATTGAGTACTTAAAGATTTCAAATGAGGAGAGGCTTTTGCCACCTTTTTTTTACTCGATAAGAGAAACGACTTAAATATGATAGCAAAACATTACTATTGAAAAATAGCAGTCACTCCACTCTACTGCTGGAAAGCAACAATTACTCTACTCATTTCAATAAAACTAATAATATCCAAAATACCCAAAAAATTTTGAAAATATGAAAATATTTTTCAAAAAAAAATTCCGTCACAGAAGCCTTCTCATTGGTGGAGTGCACACTCTCTCTCTCTCTACATGATATTAAAAGGCCAAAAAGTGATCTCAATTTCCCACTAATGTATAGTGGATCGCCTACATTAAATCCATGATTTGTGAATTTTGACATATAGCAAGAAAGAATAACCCACTAGCTAATATGATGTCTAGAGCAAGGTATGAAGATGAAGAGGATACAATGACACATCATGAAAAGGCTAAAATTGCAGGTGTAACACTTGATGATAAATGTTCTGTCTCTTCACTTGAAACTTTTACAAAGTTCTATGAAGGATAATGGCTATAGATTAGGCAATAAATTAGTACTTTGACAAGAAAGGAAAAATGGTCAGATGATGAGTTTAAGAGGATCAGAAGGCATGTTGCTATTTTCTAAAGAATGGCTTTCTTTGGAATCACCTAAAGTCTAAAAGAGATACTGGACTATGAGTATTGTATGATAGGGCTACTCAGCTGTAGATTATGGAAGAATTTCATGAGAAATTATATGTTGACCTAGAGGAGTTTGGCCTGCATTTGAAAATATCAAAGAGAGATACTAGTGGAAAGCGATGTACATGGATATCTTACGATTTGTTGAGACTTGCACTACCTATCATATGTATTCTTCTATGAGACACCATGATGGTTCACATCCTACTTACCCTTTCTCTATGCATTACAAATGCATTGTGGATTTAGTGACCATGCCTATGCGATTATCGCAAATGAGATATATTATGCTTGCACATGAGGACTTCATAAATCAAGTTGAAGGCCAAGCTTTGAGGACAAAAGCTACTAGTGCGATATGCAAGTTTTTGTTGGAAGATGTGATTTGTCGTTATGGATATGTGGGTAAGATCATAGTTGATAAAGGAGAACTCGATATTGATGAGGCTAGAGATTTCTTCTCTAGGTTGAGAATCAAGCTTGCACTTACATCGGCATACAATCTTGAAGAGAACAGAAAGAGTAAAAGGGATCATCCACTCATTGTCAAGGCTTTAGCAAAGGCATGCAGAGAAAAGATACGAGAGTGACCACAGTTATTTCCATATGCTTTGTGGGTTGTTCACACTACTAATAGTGCTACGATAATATATATACCCATAGAGTAGATGTATGGGCAGAAACCAATCATGCCAACAGAGAAGGTAACTGCTACATGTAATATCTTACCATGGGAAGAAGGGATGAGAAGAGAAGAGTTGCTAGCTCTAAGGATTCATTAGTTGGAAAGGAGACCAAAAGATACAGAGCTTGTAGTTCAAAGACTGAAGGAAGCCAAGCTACGGAACAAAGATAGGTTTGATAAGAGACACAAACCTCAAGTGAGAGCTATAGAAGAAGGAGACTGGGTACTTGTGTATAATAGCAATCTGGACAATCAGAACAGTACCATCAGGAAGGTCTCAAAGAGATGGTTTGGTCCTTACATTGTAAGACATCACATGATAATGCTATATATTCTCTTTGCGAGCTTGACAGGACAAAGTTGAAGATACCAATTGTTGGAAAAAGGATCAAATAATTTAAGAGAAGGGATGCTACCACATACAAAGAAGAAGAGCATGACACTAGGTCTACTCATGACAACATAGAAGAAGAAGAGGAGGAAGATACTGTAGATGAACCTGATACCTGAGATGTGGCACATGCCGCCAAAGGATGTGCAGGTTTAGAGGGGATGGATGTCATGTGGTTCTATGTCCAATAGTTGAAAACTCTAGAGATTTCTGATAGTGATAATATCTTGGCTATGTGCCTATGGGATTGATCTGCTTGTGTTCATGCTAAATACACACTATTTGTGCACTTCTGTCATGAAGTTGATTTTACATGTCAATTAGAGTGAACAATGTACATTTTATGGGTAGAAAAGTGGCCAATCTAGAGGAACTTGGACAAGTGTTTCATGCGGTTAGTAGTGTGAATGCAGAGCAGGGCTTATCCTGCTTTTTTTGCCCCAATTTTAGGGCGCTTACAGGCTGCCTACTGCTATGGAAAAATTGCAGGGAAAAAGCACTCAGTTGTTGCTGGCCCAAATCAAGGAGAAAGCAAGGGAAAGACTAGAAGATGACAGGGAGAAGCTTTTGAGGTGTGACAGAGGACTGATCTGGAAACTTTGTGACTACTGTGGATTGCTTCTAAATGGGGAATACAGGTTGTCTACTGCTATTCATGAAGAGTTCTCTCTAATCTACCTTGAATCTGTGTCTGAATATTGCTCTTGGCTGTCCCAAAGAGAGATGTTTTGAGAACTGGTTTGAGGTTTCTTCACCTATTACTGTAGTAGATTGAGAGATTGAATCTTTGAGCTGAAAGAAGGGCGTTTTGGAGCCCCAGAATAGGAATTTATTGGTCTATCTGGGCTGCATAGGTACCAGACTATTCTGATGCATATTCAGGCCCGTTTTGGAGCAAAATACATATTGTTTGTTGCTTAATCTCACGTATGGCAAACTCTAATGCATATGGGCTGAATATAATTGGGTTTCACTGAGCCATAGCCTCAATTTATGGTCTTTATGCTAATGTATATTCTTTACAAGGATTGAGAACAAGCTCTTATGCAATAAATTTATTCGATAGTCAGGTTTTCTCTATCCCTTGGATTTCTATTGGTTCATACCTTCTACTTCTACAGAATTTCTCTTCCCTGTGCTACAAACTCTTCTTATTCAAGTCCCAGTGGCTTTTGGCCATACATAATACATAGCTTGGCAATGTACAATGCATATGCATGGTGTGCATGTGTTTACGTATACTATAAGATATTTATCTATGTGTGTAGGTGTGCATGTGCATGTGTGCATGCGTGTTTACATATACAATATAGAGATGTACATTTGTGTACCTCAAGATAACATGGCTTCAAATAGATTGCAAGTTTGCAAGTTTATACCTCTTCTCTACCCTAACCTGGATGTAGATGTGGCTAACACTACAAACCTTGATGTTACATTAGTTGCAAGGCTCGGGGTCGGGGTATTTATGTCTTGTATTGGTATTGCTTCAAAACTTCTTTTAACAATTACTATGATAGCTTTCATCAAGGATGCTGGAAAAGTCAAATGTTTTGAATCAACTTGATTGAAATCTTGCTTGAGAATTCTCAAGATTCTAGTGAATAGGTCATGTCCCTTGCAAGGCCATGCAATGCCCTATTACAGGAGGGAAAAATACAAGTGACTAACAAAGTGATTCAGTTGGGTGTGATTCAAGTCTTGTGACTGAAAATTTCAAAGATAACTTTGTGGAAGAAAGGAGTGAATCAGCTGCATTTCATTACCAACTTCTCAATGGAAAGCAGCATTAAAAGTTCACAGATTGTTGACACCTGTATGAAAGAAGGGTGGCGTTGAACATCATTACGGGTATTGATACATCAGGATCCATAGAAGAACATGCCTCATCAATGAGGTTTCACATGTTTCTGTGTATAAACAGCACAGACAGGCTTTCTTTTGCTGTGCAAGAAAAGTAACAATTGACAAAATTTTCCGACTCCCGGGCTGACTATTCATGTGGAGAATCCCTTACAACAGAGCAAGAACATTTAATGTTCTGCTAGTGGTGTTTCTGGCAATGAATAGATTTTCAGCTAGAGTAGATTTGTACACCCTCTGTTGGACCATTGGAAAGCACTTACCATGGAGCTTTTCATCAAAGTTCAGATAGTGCATACATTACTGAAGATCCCTTGGCCAAAGCAATATCAATAAAAAAACATAATCAGACAGATAGCCTATGGCCCAAAGTGCAATTTCATGGGCTGTGCAAGAATGATGCATCTTAATGTACAAAGGGGAAGCTGCAGTCCCTTGAAAATCTTCAGTACTACTGCTTGCACAGCACTCATCAGATTGCTTCCAATTTGTCAGTGTTGTGCTACAGAGCATCAAACCATGGAGCATGAACTCGACCGAAGAGTTTTCATTGGAAGTCATAATCTATCCTTCCAACCAACAGGTGACAGAGGATTGCTCCCATTAGCTGATATCTGGCAGCCTTTAGTGTTGCATTACTGTTTGAATTACTTCAAGAAGTTGCTTTGCTTGAAAAGGTTTACAAGCATAAGCATCCATTCCAGCCTCCAGGCATTTGTCTTTGTAACCTTGAATTGCATGTGCTGTAAGACCAATGATTGGCTTCCTGGAGAAACCAAACTCTTGCTCATTTGCTCTTATTATCTTCGTCGCTTGCAAACCATCAAGGACTGGCATCTGCAGGAAGAGATGATATACATTTTAAGCATGAAGGTAACATAACAGAAGTTGCTGGCAAAGAGATTTTGTTTTAAAGCCAATACTTCCACCTAATGCAATCTATGAACGTTATAGGTTCCTTTCACAAGATTCACTGCAGGAAATCTCCAAACAAAGAACCTATGTATCTGAACTCATACACAATACAGCAGATGCATGCAGGGCCAACCAATTTTCATGCACCCCTTGCCTGTGCAAACTGACAGTGATTGATTATCTGACCAGAATTTGTGGCAATAAATGCCTAGTCAGCTGCACATGCAGATGCATCAGTTTCTAAAATAATGGCCCTTCAACCAAGTGCAAGGTATCTGGGGTAAGGGTATAGTTGAGGCATGTGACATTTGGTAAAACAGCCATGTTGAGCTTGCATCAATGTTGAAAGATATCATGTCAGTCTTACATGAAAATTCAAGCCCTGATCAGCACAGACTACCTTCTTATGCTCCAGCCTCCACTTCCTTCTATCTCTATGGGCATTTTGTCATGCATTAAAGAGGTTTGTTAGTATAGCAGCCATTTCCTAGTATTGAGGTATTGCCATTGTAATGATGTCAGCCTTTCACATTTCTATTTCCATTTCCTGTGACAATGAAATAGGCACTAAGCATTCATTTTATAGCTACCATGACGTTAAAAGCATCCGTCAACCCAAAAAAACCACCACCTTGGTTGTAGTCCTAAAATAAGATTCCAGGACTTCTTCTGAGTAACATAATTAGTCCCCCCCCCCACCAGCAGCCCCCCAAAAAAAAGATGCTAGTATAAGGACCCTCCTTTCACTGTATATTTAAAAAGAGTACGGTGATCAAATAAGAGGCCAACCACCCTGACTTCTAAAAAACAGAAAATAGAAACCAAGTTGACACTGCAATTCAGTTGGAAATACCTGTACATCCATTAGAATTAGATCATACTTGTCCCGTCCATTCTGCAAAGCATTGATACACTGCTGACCGTCACTGACAACATCCACTTCAGTGCCGAACTTCTTCAGTTGCTGACAGGCTACCTTCTGATTGACTAGATTGTCCTCTGCTAATAGTACCTTTATGCCTTTAAAAACAAGACGCTGATTATTTGAATCCGGTGCATTGGACACTGCTGCTGTAAACGTTTGGCAGAGAACTCCTGTTTGCTTTGAATGTCCATTGGTCCCATTATTGAGAGAATAATGAGACATATTTGTGTTTGATGCCAAATCATCTCTGTTGTTTTCATGAGTTTCAATTGCCAGCTCATCAATTACCAGCCTGTTCTCATCATCAAGCAGACCATTCCCAGATGTAGAAGACTGAGTACTTATATCAGGCTGAGTCTTTCTGCACTTTAGTGATGATGATCGATGTATGATAGATTGATTGACAAGTGCTTCTGTGAATCCATCATCTGCACTTGGAGATGCATTTTCAGAGCTCCCGTTTTCTAAGGAAGATGGATCTCCTTTGTCAAAGCATGCAATGAAGTAGAAAGTGCTCCCTGTTCCAAGCTCACTTTTGAGCCATATTCGGCCTCCCATCATCCCTACTAACCTGCGAATTTAAACACCTTCCAATGTGAAAATTGAAACAAAAAAAGGGTTCTCATCTGATCTAGCCAATTGGACCATGGACTTCTACTTTTGTGATGAATAAAAGGACTTTTGCCATGGTGAGCAATGAATTCAGGAATAAAATCAAGTTGGAAAAGATAATCCCTAACAGCATCCCTTCATGAAAGCATTTGAGCTGAGTTTGGTAGACTGGCATACTTCTGAATTAATCTGGAGGCTAGTCTCACGCAAGGCCACAAAGTAGGTCCCAAGGGAAGCCACAAAGTAAAAGAGCACTCACACTGCTTTTCATGTGTTACACGGTCACATGAAAAAACAAACAAAACTGGCATTAGGAAACATCTACGGCTTGCAACATGTGAAATGACACTGGTGTACAGTGTTAAACATGCACAATGCTTATTAACATATATTAATCCAGAAGCAGCACGTGAATTATGAGAATGTCTCTAAATATACAGGATTTCTAAGGAAAAGTTAAACCAGAAAAACAGGAACAGCAAGGGAACATTTTACAAAATCTTTTAAAAGAAAATGGAGAATGTCTCTAAAAATCTGTGTTGGCATAGGACATGCAACAACGCAAATCCACAACTGTTTTGCAAGAATGGACCACTAAAAGCTCCCAAGGAGGACAGAACCCAATGTCACTTTAAGTAAGGCCACAACAAACTTGCCAAGGAAGCACAAAATGGCTCAGAAAGAGGTTTTCTCTCATCTTTTTTGCCTACCACAAAATTGCTGAGGAAAGGAGATAGTTCTGTGTGAGAAATACATGAGAGAAAGACCGCTTTTGCATACACTGATGGGAAAATGTGGTGTATGTTGGTAACAGGCATGAGAGTAAAAGATTAAGTCAGTTAACTTGGAAATTCATGTCCTTACAACTGTCAGGTGCTTCGAAAAGATGAAGTGCAGAAAGATGATCATACTTGTAAGGTAAGAAAAATTCATCGAACCTAACCTGAAGGTGTACATGTGACAGGACCAACTTACTCATCAGAACAATCTAAACACGTGGCACCTACCCAAACTGGTGCAATATCACTGTCTATCAAAAAGCTAAATACCTAGAAATACAGAAAGTACTTAATTACAAACCATCACCACAAAATCAAAAAGATGTTGACTTTGCATACCTTTCTACAATGCTAAGTCCAAGTCCGGTCCCTCCATACAGCCTTGTAGTCGAGCTATCTGCTTGGGAAAAGGCCTTGAAAATCTCTTTCTGGTTTTCCTTGCTAATTCCAATTCCTGTGTCAGAAACTGAGAACAGCAAAGTGACCTTCTCAACTATGACATCATTGGAAGTTGACGCTGGTGCTGATAAATCTTTTGTGTCAGAGAATAGAGCTCTGCTGTTTTTCATGGCATCACTACTGAAATGTTCACAGTATTCAGATCCATGGTAGCCTTCAATGACAGATAATATCCGGTTGACTTCCTTCTTTCCAGGACTTAGAATGGAGCACTTTGAAGGCCAACTTCTTGAATGCCCTCTTTCAGACCTTTTCTCATCAATGTACTTCTTGCGACATAAGTTGCTGCCTTTTATACCGAAATCCTCAAGGGCATTACCCATGTATAGATTTGCAGAAAGAGCTACAGATCCAGCATGCGTAAACTTGATTGCATTTCCAACTACAGAAAAAGACGTGAGATATTTCAAGACCTCAGTCCAATCATCTTAAACTTACAAAACCTCAATTATCCTACCAAAACAGCCCAACCCCTCTTTCACCACTTTGCCAAAAACAATGATCATGTCATAATGAAACACCTGAAAGCTGGAGAGTTACATGAAGATGATATGCATAAAGTGCCAAGCCTCTATGACAGAGAAGGAAAACAATCTCAAGCCTCAAAGAGTTCAGTGCTCTATCATGATTCCTGACTTACAACATAGATCCTGCAATCAATATTTCAGTTTCTATATATTATGTAATTTGATATGGATTTCTCTTACCGAGGTTAAGTATGCACTGCTGCAGCCGTCCAGCATCCCCAATCAAACACAATGGCACATCAGGTCCAACTTCCCAAGACAAATCCAGATGTTTTTGATTTGCTCGAACCTGCAAATCATTTGATCTCTCTCTCTCTCTCTCTCTCTCTCTCTCTCTCTCTCTCTCTCTCTCTCTCTCTCTCTCTCTCGTGAAGAAGCTTAAATTAAATAAAGGTATTTACATCAGGCCTTCTGACCAGCCAGAAAATCATAACAATTTACATGTCAAGCCAAAAGGCTACTAAAAGACCACATACAAATATCACGCAGGCAGTGCGATAGGAGTAGCACGAACAATATCCAGCCAAGGAACAGCAACATCAGGGAGGACCAGGTCTGCTGAAACCATGGAAGAGATCTACCATAATAGTTATCCTCAAACATGGGTTACATGACCATGGATACTCGATGCCAAGTCAAAAATGAAAGAATTACGGGTGCACTAGATGTGCCAAAGAGCTGTCCATCTGAGAAAATGGAAGAGGCAGGGATGATCTGATTGTAAAGCAGACAAAGAAAGCATCTTGCCCAGGCCCTAGGGATGGATAGGCGTCTGTTGAGTCACTGAGGTCCACACATGGGAAACAAAGCTCCAAATCTATCTCGCTAGAGGGTAGGAGTTGAAGATGTGAATCGGTGTCTCATCACATGTGGTTAAAAAGATGGATCTACCCCGTGAGATCTTGTAGGCATGTAGCACATCCCTAGTGGGAAGACCTCCAATAAGCAATCTCCATATAAAAGCTTTTTCCTGATAAGGAATCTTGGACCTCCACAATGAAGAAATTGGTCCTGCCACTTCACTCTGCTATCCCAAGCATGCCAAACTTTATTGGCTTTTTCAGTGACCCATCTCTTATCCTCTACTATCTTATGGTAGATCTGATTACCTAACTTTGTCTGAAAGTCATTAGGCTTCACAAACATCCAGTCTTGCCAAGGGGAAGTCAACTGAAGAGTAAGCAACTGAAGATGCCCATGCAAGGTTGACCAGATGTGGCCATAGCCTCTAGGCACCCAAAAATACTGGCATATGCAACAGAAAGAATAAAGACAAGACTGCCTAGGAATGACAGCATCACATACCCGTCATATATAACCCCTGTACTACCACCTTAGCCCAAGCCCTCACTTTCACCTGCAACAACCTAGATGCCACCATGACCCACTTTATTGCTGACTTCTCCTCTTGTCCCGATCCCACCTTCATTACCACATGCAACTATCTTAGGCTATTAAAAATATTACTTAGGCAGGACCCCACCCCGGCAGAACGTGGTCTCCCCCCACTCTTTTTTTACCCTAACGCCATTGATAGTTGTGCGATGACCTGCCTAATGATGTGAACCAGCCTTCTACCTTCCTTCTGCCTTGCTATTCTTGAGGATATGAGTGATGGCCGTGTAGAATTCAGCGCATGCCACCAAGATGCCCAAATAATTGTATGACCATGGGAGATACAAGTCTCCTCAATAGGATTTTTTGGCAGCATCAGTCCAACCATGGGAGATACAAGTCTCCTCAATAGGATTTTTTGGCAACATCAATCCAAGGATGACTTTGTACACATAGGGCTTGCAAAAGCGCCATTCTCGGAGCTATCATATGAAGAATAACATCCAACAAAGTAGCTCCCCCCAACCATTTTGGAGTCATAACATGCTTCCAAGATATCCATACCTGACCCAAATGATTGCATTTTTCTCCACAACATAAAGGGAATGGGCTGCACCAATTCCAAAAATGACTTCTTGGTCCATGGAAGCAAGGGTAAAAAATAAGAGAGCATACTAATCATGATAGATTGAGCCACACATGAAAAGGCCAGCCCTAAGATTTCCAATACATAAACCTATCATGAACTCAAGAGGACATCCAATCGGAGCAATGCTCTAGGAGGCACATCCACTACAACTTGGTTGATAGTGTCAATAAGAGAACTCATGCAGAGAACAAAGACCATAATAGAGATCAATTGCCACATGAAGGACCAGCTCACATGATCAAAAGCCTTTTCAATATCTAGCTGGATCATAACATCCTATTAGCTAGAGGCTTTGGCATAATTAATGCCCATCTGAACGTTCAAAATATTATGCATGATGTTCTATCCCTTAATAAAACCATATTAATATGGACGAATGAGGGAACACTTTCTACAATCTGTTGGCTATGACTTTCGTAAAGATTTAATACAAGGAACCCATAACAAAAATGCATCTCCACTATTTTAATATACATGGGGAAGGTGTTAAGAAGAGTGCTAGGGTTTGCACTGAGGACACATAGAGTGTACGACCACAACAGAAACACAAAGACACAGACACAGAGGGCAAAACTCAAACCCTAAACGAAAACTCAAAACTCAAACCCTAAACGCAAAACTCAAAACTCAAACACAAAAACTCAAACACAAACAGAAGAAGGGAGAGAGAGAACACAACTCTGAAGTGAATGAATGCTGTAAATGAATGTAAGAGTGTACAATGTACTCAAGGGCAGAGCAATGTCGGAGTGTGACGTCCACCAAAGACGGATCCCAAGTCTGTGACCACCAGTCGAAGTGTAGAAGTGCTGAATAGTGAATGGCAACAGGCTGGTCACCAAAATGCATCAGTCTGGAGGCTGGAAACTGGTAAACACAGCAGTGTACCACTGATCGGGGGCTAGAAACTATGCACAGTCTGCTGTAAACAGCAGGCTGAAACAATTTCTGAGAGTGTTAGGGCCTGCAATGCTGAAAACGCAGGCTGGCTGACCCTGGAGATGATGGACAATAGGCTGAACAGCAATCTGGAACAGTTTGGAGTAGTCGCCAGCAAAACTGAGAGCTGTCGCCTATAGCAATGGACAGGTTGAAGATGATGTGGCTGCAATCGATGATGGCTGGACAATAGATGGAGGTGGGCTGCAAGCTGGAAACTGGGCGCCAACAGCAACAGAGGGTGTGTGGGCTGGTGTAACCTGCAAACAAGGATGATTGCTGAATGGGGGCAGCCTGTTTATTTATAGATGTGAAAGGGCACCCCAAAAATTAGGGTTTCCACTAAACTTTCTCGAACCGCTCCCCATTTTAGGGTTTCCATTGAACTCTTTCGAACCACTCCCCGTTTTAGGGTTTTACTCTAAAAGAGCATTTTTAGTGTGTTTTAGGGCTGTTTAAGAGACTAATCAGCAAGTAATGCATATTTTAGCTCAACACCCCCTCTCAGGCCCAAAACTGAACCGAAAGGTTAGGCCAGCCATTGTGATGTTGATGTACCCCAAGGCGTCCCACCCCAAAGTAGCCAAGGCATCGGACAAAGGGTGCATATCGGCTGCCCAGTGGCCTACCAAGCCCTACAAAGGCGGATGGAACTACATGGAACTTTTGTGTGTGTGTGTGTGTGTGTTTTTTTTTTTTTGGAATAAGTGTGGTAAATTTTATAGGATACAACCGATTGAGAAATAGTGACCCAAAAGATAGAAGTAGGGAGAGTACACCCAACACATCACAAAACAGTGCAAGCTAACCCATCCACTCAGGGTGTCAATGACGAGGAAAAGTAGGTGATGGGGTATCCATGTGATGAAGAAGGATGGTGGTGTGGTAACAACAGCCGCCGGTGGAAACAGCTTAGGACCCGCTCAAGTGATGCTCTGCACAATGAGATGCAAAGTATTCTACATGCTGAAGAATGCTCATGCAGCAGGTGCCACTTGGACAGTGTCCCTCATGGAAAAATTGTTCACTTGTCCAAGTGCCCTAGTACAAAGATGATGAAATCATGCAATGCAAAGGGTAAGGTACAACAAGGAGGAGAAGCCAATGTCGAAGACCAAGAATGGTAGAAGTCGCTGCCATGATAGCATTAAGAGAGATGCTGCACGATCCGCCTCAGGAGGGGAAGCCTCCATGCTGGTAGAAGAGCAAAACTCCAAGGATGATGAAACCATGAAGGAACAGCGCACATTCCAAGTTTCCGGCCCAAGTAGGACTGGGCAAACCTGCATGTTAGCCCTACACTGAAAACAAAACCTGCAAAGGAGATCAAAGTCTGTAATCACAGAAGTCAGTAGTGAGATGCTCCAAAAAACAAAACTAAACTAAAATGAAAATCTAACTGAAGGAACAAGTGCAAAGATGCAAATGTGTATGTGTGTGTGAGTAAATACAACGGAAGACTTAAAATGTAGAGACAAAAATCCTATGGGCTCGACTCTAAGAGTACGAAAAATAAATGCTAGACTGACCTAGGGTATCCGAAAGGACCCAGAGACATGCTAATCTAAGAAGGTACCCACCATCGCGTACGTCCAGTAGCAGGGCTCTACCAAGGGAACACCTGACGAGGTAGGGAGGAAGGTGAGATAGATGCATGAAGTGCAACGGGATCGAAACTTGTAGACCAATCAACCAATCCTTCAGGAGTAGAGAAGGATGGCCGCTGAGGCTGTCCGGATGCCAGCAGTCGCTGTGGGGGCTGGAGGAGCAGATGGGGCAGCAACGGAAGGCGTAGCCCCACTAGACTGTGAAGTCCCAGCGGTTTGTTGAGGCTTTTTAGATGGAAGAACTTGGGCCTTGGAGTGACACTTCTCATCCACATGGCCTGCTCTCTGGCAATGTGCAAAACCGGCTTTTCTTAGGGAGTTGCTGCCAGATAGGTCTTGATGCTTTGGTTCCATCGGAGGAAGAGGATTCACCCTTTGATTGGCTTGCCTTCGCGTCTAGCGAGTTCTTGCCATTGGTGGTTTTCCCTCCCGAAGAAGAAGTAACCAATCCCCTCTATTTTGAATAAGACTGTGATGAGGATTCCTTGTAGACTTGATTATGCAGCCTTGTGTAATGCAAAAACTAACACTCAAACTCGTAGAAGGTTGGCAATTGAGGTTAGGAGATGATGTGTTGAATGAAATTGAAGTATTTTGCGGGCAACTGGCAAGTAACCGTCTATAGTCAGCCAACTTGACTTTCAGATCATTCCCTTCCTTAAGAGAGAACTCTTGAAGCTCAAAATCGAGATTGATGCGCCGAGTATGATCACGAGCCGCACAGCGGTCGAGAAGGTCACTCCAACGCTCTGACGCGAGTGGGAAGTGCTACAACTGAGAGTGAAACTCAGGAAGCAATCCCTGCATCAACTCAACTAAAGTGAATGAATGCTGTAAATGAATGTAAGAGTGTACAATGTGCTCAAGGGCAGAGCGATGTCGGAGTGTGATGTCCACTGAAGACAGATCCCAAGTCTATGACCACCAGTCAGAGTATAGAAGTGTTGAATAGTATATGGCAACAGGCTGGTCACCAAACCGCAGTAGTCTGGAGGCTGGAAACTGGTAAACGCAGCAGTGTACCATGATCAGGGGCTGGAAACTGTGCACAGTCTCCTGTAAACAGCAGGCTGAAACAGTGTCTGAGAGTGTCAAGGCCTGCAATGCTGAAAATGCAGGCTGGCTGACCCTGGAGATGATGGACAGCAGGCTGAACAGCAATCTGGGACAGTTTGGAGTAGTTGCCAACAGCTGAGAGCTGTTGCCTACAGCAAAGGACAGGTTGAACATGATATGGCTGCAATCAATGATGGCTGGACAGCAGATGGAGGCGGGCTGCAGGCTAGAAACTGGGTGCCAACAGCAGCAAAGGGTGTGTGGGCTGGTGTAACCTGCAAACAAGGATGATTGCTAAATGGGGGCAGCCTGTCTATTTATAGATGTGGAAGGGTACCCCAAAAATTAGGGTTTCCACTGAACTCTCTCGAACCGCTCCCCGTTTTAGGGTTTTACTCTAAAAGAGCATTTTTAGTGTATTTTGGGGCTATTTAAGAGGCTAATCAGCAAGTAATGCATATTTTAGCTCAACAGAAGGAACCTTGGGCAACAAACAAATAGTTGCAATCTTCCAATCCGAAGGCATTGATCCAGATCTCCATACATGCTAGCAAAGGCAAATCAATGGGTCCTTAAGCTTTTCCACATTGACATAAAATAGCTCATTAGGGAGGCTATCCCAACCAAGGCTTTTGCTGCGTGGTAAATGGGATAGCACTTCCTCTACTTCTTCCTCAGTAATATCCGCTTCCATTAAATCCACCCATTCAGCCTTAACCTGATTTCAAATGAGGTCACAAATGTATCAATGAGCTGACTAGACAACATCCAAACAAGCCAGCAATTTAAATTTAGTATATTCCTCCTCTTGAAGAGCTTGGACTTTGCATTTCAACCATTCAGAACATGTGATCAAGTCAATCCAAGGTATCCCCAACCTGTTGCATTTCAGCCATTCAGAACATGTGATCAAGTCAATCCAAGGTATCCCCAACCTGTTGCATGCTAACCAAATGTTGCAATAAAGAGTGCATATACTACAATTCGAAAAGAAAATGCATGTTGAATACCATATTGTCGAGATAACACACATAAATTATCCCTATAAACCAGCCATGCATTGATACCCCCGGATAGTACCTACATGCTACATGCATTAATCAGCTGCTGCATGCACCCGAAAAACTAATCATTCAACTCAAAGGACCAATTAAAATATAAAGGCAAGTGGACAAGCATATCCTTGAAGGCATGCACTGGCCAATGAATCATTTCCAAAACCAAGGGGTACTAATCAAGGAGGACATGATGCCACTCCACCCACATGTCAATCACCACTGGAAGAAAGGAATCACTCTAGCAAATGTACATCCTATCCAGATTGGCCCAAGTGTCCAAATATTGAAGAGATCGGTAGGTAAATCCAGATTCATAAGGATGCAACCACAACCACATGTCTTGTTTCAAAGCCAATTCTGCCACAGCATCCCATGCTTGATGCTCAGGGCCATCCATATCAAAGTGAGGTGAAGTTGCCTCATCCATAGATACACAGACATTAAAATCACCCATAACAAGACCCTGAAGAGCCATGGAAAGGGACTCTAAATCATCCCAAAAGTAACGATCGTCTCAAGTTGTATTAGGTGCATACACACCCACCGACCACAACTCTTCCCTTCAAACATAATCTCCACCATCAAGAATCTACCATGAAGATCCTAACAAACAAATGAAGGCTGCAACGAAGATTGAACAACCAACATAACTCTAGATTTATGAGGAACCCAACCACTAAAGAACACAATAAAGTCCTTATAAACATTGGTGGAACTAGTCAACGAGTGTTGCTTATGCTCCATTGCACCAAAAACACCCCAAATACTAGCAAAAACAATTCTCTAATAGCCAACAAAAATCCTTTGACATTCCATAAGGCAAGTTTCATGACAAACAAAAAGGGGAAAAACTACCGGATCACCAATTTCCCCTTTTCATCCACTAATTTAACAGCTTGAAATCTCTCCATTTCACTACAAATCACATCCACAAGATCTATCCTCTACAATCCAACAATCGATGTATAGGGCCGGAACTGATGTTGCTAAGCACCGAATACATCTCAAGAGGGCAACAGCCTACCACGAGCATCAAACCCCAAAGTGAATCAATAGCACCTTTACCAACCACTCTAGCTGCAAGCACCCAAGAAAATTGTGGTCGAGGTTTGGAGTAGAACCCTTACCCCTGTGTTGAAAAGCTTGTGTGATATTATCATAAGCTGAATGTGCAGGAATCGAACAAGCTTCCTATCGAGCATGGTTTTTAGCAACATTAACCCAAGGAGAACCCTAGTTGCTTGATCTTGACATGTAGATTGTGACTCAACAGCAAGCCCAGCCTGAAGTGAATATGTATTAGCATTTCCGTGCAAACCCGGAGGTGTGGGGGGAGGAACAAATTGTTGTAGCAAAGCTTGAGGTTCACACTCCCACATATACACCTCAACATCCAAACCATGCTGTAAAACCTTTGGACCATAATCGCATTCAGAGACAAAATGACCCAATTGGCCACATTTGAAACAATGACTTGCAAAAGTTTCCCATTTTAGCTCAAAAACCAACGTATACAATCTTGGCACCTCAAAATAAAGTTTGTTGGGCCGAGGTTTGTTTGGTATCCCAAAGCATGCAAGCTTTGTCCCTGTTCCAGGAGGCCAAACGAGGCTCCACCAAGACTTGACCAAGAGATTTCAATACAAGAGGAAGAAGCCACCAAAGGTGAGAAGGGAAATTAACCACCTCCATCCAAATAGAGCATTCCAATCTAAGATTATCCTAAGATTCCTCCATGGGCCTCCAAGCGGCATATGCTGCATTCTATGTGCCCGAGCATCTGAAGAACGAAAGAGAATCTCAAAAAACCCTTTAGGACCATCATAGATCTCTCTACAAGAGGGCCGTGCACTTGCCCCAGAGCATCAGGCTGACTCGCATCATCACTCAATAGTATGGACTGCAACCATGCTTTAATACAGGGAACCAAAGGAATCCTTCCTGTAAAAGAAAAGATGGCTGCCCTCTCATGGAAGGAAGCAATCTGCCGTAACACTATTTGTGTCCCCATGACAACCACCATAGGATCACCATCTGGTAAAGAGCTTGCTTTACTGTCATTCACACGTGCATAATCATGCATGAGATTACTCGCGCTAGAAAGCACATATTGAAAAGATTGATTAGCCTATGAGGAAGGTGTACACATGACCTGCCAAGATATGTCACCTTGGCACTTGTCCCCTTGCTCCTAAAGGAGGGCAACTGCCCTATTGCAGGGATTCCAAAACTGTCGTATCTGTAGGTTCCTTCACTCCTTGCAATGTTTGCCCACTTCATCACCTTCATCATCTTCGGAAATGTCCTCAGTCTGAGACTCCTCATCCAAATCCAAATCATCTTTACCTTCTACCCCAGCCATGTGCTGATCCAAAAAATGGTAAGGTTTCAGTCTGGACTAATGCAGCACAACACAAGTCTGGACAGTCACTCTGTCCCTCACTCTCTCTCTCTGTACAGTGGTCTGATTTGCAAGGTCTCAGTCTGGTTTGAGGGGTTTTGGTGTACTCACAACTGGTTGCAATTATGCTTTCTGCAGTAATCTGATCTGCATTGTCTAAACCCAAAGATACACAATTGCTGGACTCTAGTGTGCTGAACTGCAGATGTACTGGTCACTGATGTGGGACAGCAAGTACAGGCATTTGATGTGTAGAAAACCTGGCAGTCCTGGCTAGTCGCTGCCTCCACTGCCAGCAGATTCAGGACTGGGACTGTTGCAGGTTCCTGCGTGCAGCAGGGGCAGGAGCTCCCTCTCTCTCCCTGTCACTGAGCACCTCAGAGCAGAACAGCAACTGCGTGAGCTTGCAGGAAGGATGGGCAGCACTCAGGCAGGGAGCAGTGCCTGTTCCCTGTGTGCTGCAGGGGCATCAGGTGAGCACTGCAAGGGTGGCAGGTCAGGGACGCAGAGTTGCAGGTCTGCATTGCAGGGTTGGCACGCTGTCACATAGATTACAAGGTGGCATGCAGGCATGGAGGTAATGAGGAGCATGTCTACAAACACTTAGTTGAGAATTTGACAGGGCTTTCTAACTCCAAAATGCTAACTCCAAACCAGACCTTGCCTATCATACTGTTATCCTTGCACATTACGGAATGCACCTAGGACTTCCCTTGAGGATCTTAAGATATCTTCTTGTACTAATCCGTTTGGTATGCATTACAGCCATGGGCGAACATTGCAAGGTTATTTATGTGTTGGGAGGTAGGGGGCCGCACATTGCTCAAGTGGCAACCATTGCACCAGTATTTGTATGTTCCCCCTGTTAGGGGATCAGAGACTGGCTGTACAGTCGGACTGTACAGTCGGACTGCCATGTGGCAGTCTGACCTGTACCAGTACAGTCGGCAGCCGACCTGCCATTTGTGATCGCCCAGTTTTTGGCTATTTATAGCCGGGTTTTCAGCAGTCTACACACACACTTCTGTACGCAGGTTCCAGGCTGGAGATACGTGCAGATTCCGTCTCTGTTTGCAGATTTCAGACAGGAGATCGTGCAGACTGCAACGGACTTCGAGGTGAACAGCAGGTTGCATCGTCGAAGTGGAGACACGCAGTCCAGCGCACTGCGCCCGTGTACATATCTGCATATCTTTGTATACAGCACACTTTATACAGCAAATCATCTTCCACTGTCTCTTTCTCTCTCTTCTCTCTGCGTTCTCTCTCTCTCAGTCCTACGCTTCCGCACCGCTGCACTCTGACATGGTATCAGAGCAGTGTTGAAGGGCTGACTGAGTGAAGAACCAACCTGAAGAGGAGTTTCCATTGCGACACCAAGGCTGCGTTTCCAGCGTTCGAGGGCGAGCAGGAGGGTTGTGCCTCAGAACAAGGCTAAAGCAAGCGTGGGCGCGCAAGAAAGGAGTCCAGGTGGTGGATTTGCTGCTGTTTACTGCTGTTTGACAAGGAGGAAGTTTGATTTTTCAGCTTTCAAGTGCAGGTTTTGCTTTTTCATCGCCTCCGGCGAGTGAAGAAGTTTCGGGACGCGGAAGAGCCCTAGCAAGCTACGTTTCACAGTCAGAGGGGGTTGCTTTTGCGTTTGTGAAGGCATTACAGGTGAAGATGTCTACAGAGATTGACTTGGAGTTCTAGACGATCATGGACCGGAAGGTGCTTGTCTTACCGGCTCTTCCCGCAGATCAGAAGCTCGATGGCGACAATTACCACATCTGGCGCGTGATGATGTTGGCCATCCTTGAGTCCTACGATTTGGCGAAGCTTGTACAGGAGGAGATCGACCGGCCCTCGGTGAGAGATGAGTCCAAACTCTCTTCCGATGCTCGTGCGGAGTTGGCCAAGGCACAGTCTCACTGGGACAAACTGAATGCCAAGATTCGTTTCTTTCTTTTTCTGTCTTGTACTACAGCCGTGATAGCTCACATCGAGCACTTGACGGTGGCTCGGGAGATATGGCTGGAGCTTGATCAGATGTATAACCGGATGACCCTTATGAAGCGGGTTTCTTTGGAGGTGCAGATGCGGACCTTGTCCGTGAACAAGTCTTCTTCGTTGCGGGAGCACATCAGCAAGCTTAGACAGCTTCAGATGCAGGTTCAAAATGCAGGGAAGCCGATTTCCTCCGAAGACATGGCGATCACACCCTTGTCCTAGTTGCGGCCACGATTCGGTGCTTTCTACTCCGCCCTCATTGCTTCAGGGCGAGAGTCCACTCTTCTGTGGAAAGAGTTGGTTCCTATGGTCTTGGACCAAGAGGAACAACTGAAGGGACAGAATGCTTCCAAGTCAGAGGCACTAACACGTCAAGCCTCTCAGAAGAAGGGAAAGGACCAAAAGAAGAAAAAGAGGGATAACAAGTCAAAGAAGGACAAGGACAAGGACAAAGAATCCACATGCCATATTTGTGGAAAGACCGGCCATTGGAAGAAGGATTGCCCTGACAAAGACAAGAAGGACACCAACAAGAAGGACACGAAGGATTCTGGAGCGGTGGCTGCACCCTCATCAGCTGCATTTCTTCATCTAGCTGTCATTGAGGACTCTACACCGAATGCTTCTGATGCTGCGATGACAGCTCCCCAGGCTCGAGAGTGGATCATTGACAGTGGTGCCTCCCAGCACATGACTTCTTCATCAGATGGTGTTGCCCAGTTGCGACCTTCACGTGGGCAGATTCTCATTGGAGATAGCTCTTCGGTGTCTATTGCAGGACGGGGTGAGATGCAGCTTATTCCAGATGGACGTGGTAGTACCCATACCTCAGAGGTCTTGCATGTACCAGGTTTAGGGTATCATCTACTGTCAGTTCATAAGATTTGTTCCCTTGGCCTTTTGGTGGAGTTTGACAGTGATTCGGTGCGAGTCCTTGATCGTGGGTCAAGGAAGGTTCTCTCATCCGGATATGAGGAGAACGGCATCTACAAATTGAAGTCGTCTACCACCCTCTCTACTCTTCTTCTTACCTCTCAAACACAGTCAGAGCTATGGCATACTCGGTTTGGTCACCTAAACTATGATTATCTTCGGAGGTGTCACGTGGACAGCTTGTTCGAGGGTTGCTGGACATAGTGGTGAGCTAGCAACCATGCGTCTCCTGCATTCGTGGGAAACAGCATAGGGATCTACTTCACCGATGGAGCTTGTATCTACGGATCTTTGTGGCCCTATGAGGAACGAGTCCTTGAGAGGAAGCTCGTACTTCATGTTGATCGTAAATGACTACAACAGGATGACCTAGGCCTATTTCTTGGCGTTGAAGTCAGAAGCTTTCTCCCACTTCAAGGATTGGCTTCTCTTTGAGGAGAACCGATCGGGCCGGAGATTGAAGATCTTGCGATCCGACAAGGGTGGTGAATTTGTTTCTAATGAGTTTGCTCATTTTTGTGCAGATAAAGGTATTCACCAGGAGTTTGCTAATACCAGCACTCCTCAAGAAAATGGCATTCTTGAACGGAAGAACCGAAGTGTGATCGAGATGGCGCGCACCATGATGGAGCACCGACAGACACCTCAGTTTCTGTGGGCCGAGGCTGTGGCTACTGCAGTTCACGTCCTTAACCGATCCCCCACTTCGGCCATTGATGGGATGACACCTTTTGAGGCCTACTTTGGGACTAAGGGACTAAGCCCGATGTTTCTTATTTTAGGGTTTTTGGGTGTGATGCCTATGTTCACATTCCCAAGGCTCATCGTGATAAATTTGAAGCAGCTTCCCGAAGACAGGTGTTTGTTGGCTACAGCTCTCAGTCCCACGGCTATCGTTTGTATGATCCCGTCAAGCGGGATGTGTACACCAGTCGAGATGTGCGGTTCGTGGAGGTTCCGGCCATAGCAGCGGGTGAGGAACATCCCGTTCTTGGAGATCCAAGGGAGAGTTGGGCTCCCGGGACAGTTCCTTTGGAGCCCACGCCTTTTGATTCCGATTCTGTTTCTGATACAGAGTCTACTGTTCCACCGGTCACCCCCGAGGAGTTACCACCGGTGGATATCCCAGAGTCTTCAGCTGATGGAGAGAGAGAGGTCCGGCCTCCTCCTCGTTGGGCCCGTGACACACTCCGTGATTCAAGGATCGAGGGGGTCCCTGAGGAGTGGGGACTGCAGGATGGTCCGCGGCGATCACGGCGGCACCAGGCACATTCTACGGAGCTTGTTTGCTCTAACTATTGTTTGATGACCCGTGTTATGCAGGATCAAGAGCCCACCTCCGTGAAGGAGGCTTTACAGTCCGCACCATGGAAGTAAGCTATGGAAGCTGAGTTGGAGGCTATTGAGAGGAATGGCACGTGGTCACTCGTGCCTCGCCCCCCGAATAAGAAGGTGATTGGCGTCAAATGGGTCTTCAAGTCCAAGTACCTTAGCGATGGTTCTTTGGACAAGCACAAGGCTCACCTTGTTGCTAAAGGTTTTGCACAGCGCCCAGGGATTGATTGTCATGACACTTTTGCCCCCAGTGCTCGTATGCCAACTATTCGAGTTGTTCTTGCCTTGGCTGGCCATAGGCGATGGCCTGTCTACCAGTTGGATGTGAAGTCGGCCTTCCTCAATGGTGATTTGAAGGAGGAGATCTATGTAGAGCAGCCTCCTGGCTTTGGATCTTCCGATGGGAAAGTCTACAGGTTGAGGAAGGCCTTGTATGGCCTCAAGCAGGCTCCGCGTGCATGGAACGAGAAGATTGATTCGTTCCTTCAGTCACAGTTGGGATATCGGTGTTCCAAGGCCGATCCGCAGCTTTATGTACACACTTTCAAGGTTGGTTGTGTGCTTTTTGTGTTGTATGTTGATGATTTGATTGTCACAAGTGATCATGCACAGAAGGTCAAAGAGACGAAGGCAGCTTTACATCGGACATTTGCGATGACGGATTTGGGTCTACTCCATTTCTTCTTGGACCATGAGATTTATCAGTCTCAAAGGGGGATCTTCATCTCTCAGCAGAGATATGTACAGGAGCTCTTGGTTTCTTTTGCGATGGAGGATTGTCGGACCCTTTCTACTCCTATGGATCTGAACTGGAAGGCCACTTCCCATTCCGCTTCTCCCATGGCGGATGCTTCCCGCTATCGTCAGTTGATTGGATCATTGATTTGGCTCCTCAACACTCGTGTTGATCTTTGTTTTGCTGTTGGGCTCTTGGCGGGGTTCATGAGTGAACCTCAGACGGTGCATTGACAAGCTGCCCAGAGGATACTTTGGTATTTGAGGGGGACATCTGATTTAGGGATTCATTATCCAGCAGGCACCGGTGGTTCAGATCTTGTACTTGCAAGTTGGAGTGACTCGGATTGGGTTGGTGATGTGGACCACAGGCGGTCTACTACAGGTTACTGTTTTACCTTGGGTGCAGGTGTTATCTCATGGAGTAGCAAGAAGCAGCCCACGGTAGCCCTTTCGTCTACTGAGGCGGAGTATCGGGCCGCGTCTTCCACCACATGTGAGGCTGTGTGGCTTCGGAGATTGTTAGAGGAGCTTGGCTGCCCCCAGACTCGTCCTACTTTGCTGCAATGTGACAATGAGAGTTGCATTGCCTTGGCACGGAATCCTGTTTTCCATGCTCGGACGAAGCACATAGAGATCCAGTACCATTTTATCAAAGAGAAGATTTTGGATGAGACCATCACTGTGGAGTACTGCAAGACGGAGGACAATCTTGCGGAT
Organism: Lygodium microphyllum; assembly: GCF_053477565.2. Classification (NCBI taxonomy): domain Eukaryota; kingdom Viridiplantae; phylum Streptophyta; class Polypodiopsida; order Schizaeales; family Lygodiaceae; genus Lygodium; species Lygodium microphyllum. The sequence goes on from NC_141142.1 coordinate 65,767,058, forward strand.
CTGTTTACAAAGGCACTTCCCCAAGCTCTACTTCGGGGACATTCCAGATCCCTCAGGCTTCTGCCCCGCCCAGGCTCTGAGAGGGGGTGTTAGCGGATCAGAGACTGGCTGTACAGTCGGACTATACAGTCGAACTGCCACGTGGCAGTCCGACCTGTACCAGTACAGTCGGCTGCATTTAATGTAGCCGACCTGCCATTTATGATCGCCCAGTTTCTGGCTATTTATAGCCGGGTTTCCAGCTGTCTACACACACACTTCTGTACGCAGGTTCCAGGCTGGAGATACGTGCACATTCCGTCTCTGTTCGCAGATTTCAGACAGGAGATCGTGCAAACTGCAGCGGACTTCGAGATGAACAGCAGGTTGCATCGTCAAGGTGGAGACACGCAGTCCAGCGCACTGCGCCCGTGTACATATCTGCATATCTTTGTATACAACACACTTTATACAGCAGATCTTCATCTTCCACTGTCTCTTTCTCTCTCTTCTCTCTGCGTTCTCTCTCTCTCAGTCCTACGCTTCTGCACCGCTGCACTCTGACACCCCCTTGCATTACCTTTGCATCAGCATTGTGTGTATATGTATACATTGGGCATTTGAAATGGATGAAAACCTACAAGAGTTGGCATTCCCACAAATGAAAATCCATGAATTATGTAGCATGCTTCTCCTTTTACCTCATCGAGCGAACATGTGTAGCACATTGCTCACCTTCAGATCCCAAACTAGGCCTTGGCCAAAGGTCGCCTTTTCAGCATTCACAATGTCCACCAATACCTCATCATTGACACCTTAAGGAGGTGGTCATACATGATGATACCCTTTACAAAGCTGTATCTTTGTCTTTTTTTTATTTTTAAAGTATGAAGCACAGACTCTATGTGATGGAACCTCTTTGGTCTAGGCATGAATCCATCTCCCAAGAGATCCTAGTTTGTGCTTGAGAGGCAATGTTACGCCACAAATTTAGACTTTAATTTAGTACATTTTTATTGGCTAATTTTACTCACTTTTTAAACAGCTCCAAAACATTATTTCAACTGATTCTCTAATAAAATATGAGATATGAGACATTTTAGGTCAAATGGGCTATATAAAGCAATAATGTGTGACTATCCCCTTATCCCTAACCCTAACTAATTCTGCAAAGGTGTTGCCCATTTTCAGTTGCTAGATTGCAGCCAATGTCTACACCCTCCTACTGGTCACTCCACCCCACTGCTGCTGCAGCAACATCAATGAATCTTTTTTACTCCTCTTTGCTATCTACAGCAGCCTATCCTCCCCATTTGTTGCTTAGTGCCCTCATATCCAACCTATCGCCATCATTTGCAATAGATCCTCACCTTCAAACTATTGTTATAGCTATACTCCTACTACCTCAGCATGCTTAGCACCTATTCTACACTATCATTGCCATCGTTCACAACCTTTCAACTGCTGGTCGCTTCTTGGCACTTCATTTGTAGCAAGTCGACATTGTTCAACTGCATCATGACAGTAAACTATGTCAAAAGTGGATGCAGCAATGGAAGCATGAAAGAATGTTGAAATAGACTGCTGAACACAAGACAAAAAATAGACTGTTGAACACAAGACAAAAGAGAGAGAGAAAAGAAAACATAAGAACATTGCAAAAGAGAACCCAAAGATGTGATCAGGAAATGGAATCCATATACCAAACACGAGAAAGTCGCGTACAACAATGAGTCACTGGCTGCATGGACACTAGCACTAGCTCCCTCTCTCCACAGGGCATGCACTAGATCTACAAGTGATGAATGACTGAATGTGGAGGAGGAAGCCAACATATATCGAACAAAAGAATGCCATAAATGGCATCAGGTCAGCCACCATTTAATGTTGGTCGGCAAGCATAAAATGCCAAAATAAGCACCATAATGAACTCTAAAAAATACCTAAAATGTCTAGTAATGCTTGGCACATTCTAGATTCACACATGAGCTAACAAGATTGCTAACACCCTCTCTCAGATCATGGGTGATCTGATACAATACAATGATAATGAATCATCATAGTTCATAAAACAAAGACCACTAGAATAGGACCGCATCACCTACACTAGAAAGCAGAAGGCAGGGGCTTCCAAGTCGTTCTCTTAGTTTGAAGAAGATGATCCTTTCCATGCCTTGGCCTTGACCTTGGTAAGAGAATCCGAGTTGGAGTCGGAGGATGTGGATGACTCGGCGGAGGAGTTTGTATCCTATTGCTTCTTCTTCTCCTTCTTCTTCCTTGAACATGAGGACATATGGGTAAAACTCACTTGTGTTGATGACGTTTGGGCCCGCAAAGCACTGGTCACTAGTCCTGTACCTTTGTAACACAAAGCAAGAATGACTGAATAGTATTCTTCAGCTCAAACTTCATTTGCTGGAGCTGTCGATGAAGGGTAATTGCATGCATGGTTGAAGGAGCCTCATACAACATCTGAAGCTTTGCCCATATTGTTGGAGCAGTCCTATAGAAGGTGACTACTAAAAGAACTTCTTTAGAGATGCAGCAAAGAAGAGAGAATATGCTCACGCATCATCATTATCCCATGTGAGTACAGCTGCTTCATAGTTGTCCTTGTCAAAATCAGCTTGAAGAGGGGTAGGATGCTCAGGACGCTCAAAAGCTCCATAAACCACCTACCATTACCACTTCTGCACAAACCATGCTTTCATAAGAGCACTCCATGTTGGGTAATCAAGGCGATGTAATTTGTCATCAGTGGAACAGCAAGGCGGAGCCATATGGAGAGGATAGGAAGAGAAAATAAAGGAAAGAAAAGGAGGAGAGAGAGAGAGAGAGAGGACAGCCAGAGCACAGTATAAACTACACTGACAGGAGTTCACATGCAGTGTAATACAAGTTAATCACAAAAAACGCTGAATAATGCTATCACTCAGTCTGGAAAAGCACTAATGCAGTAAACACAGCAGCTGTACAGCAAAACGCAGATTGGTCAGGCATTAATTGCAGTTAATCAGCAAGAAACAACAGCAGGAAATGAAAATGTAGATAGCTGAACCATAAACACAGCCCACAAAGAGTAAAAGACAAGGCGATTAGCAGCAAACAAGGATAATCAGGCTGAGAGAAGGTGACAGCAGGCAAGAAACTATCTGTAGGAGCAATTCGCAGACCTGTAATCAGCAGAAAACAGCACTTGAAACGGAAATCTGAGAGAAGGTTACAGCAAGCAAGAAACTATCTGCAGGAGCAATTCCCAGACCTGTAATCGGCAGAAAACAACACTTGAAACAGAGATCTGAAATCTGATACCATGTCAGAAGTGGTTGCAGCAATGGAAGTATGAAAGCATGCTGAAATAGACTGCTAAACACAACACAAAAGAGGGAAAAGAGAAAACACAAGAACACTGCAAAAGAGAACACAAAGATGTGCTCAAGAAATGGAATCCATATACCAAACACGAGACAATCGCATACAACAATGAGTCACTAGCTGTGTGGATATTGGCACTAGCTCCCTCTCTCCACAAGGCATGCACTGGATCTGCAAGTGATGAATGACGGAATGTGGAGGAGGAAGCCAGCATATAAAGGACAAAAGAATACCATAAATGGCATCAGGTCGGCCAGCATAAAATGCTTAAATAAGCACCGTAATGAACACTAAAAAATGCTTAAAATGCCCAATAATGCCTGGCACATCCCAAACTCGTACATGAGCTAACTAGACTGCTAACACTGTATTAGCAGTCCAACAGTCCTCTTGGACAGCCTGCCCTCTCCATCAGCCCTCAAACATCTTTGTTGAGTAGTCTAGGCTCTTCTCTAGTTTGTGTGCTGCTTCCAAATTGTTGTGCCTGCTGTTTACAGCTTCTCTTCTCTAAATGATTGTCGAGATCCATCTAAAGGATGGCATAGTCCTCAGCATCCCCTCAACCTCCCAGAGACAATGGCTGTTGGACAGCCTCCCGCTCCATTGAGCGAGTTGCCATACACTATGTTTTCTCTCCAAACCTAGCATTTCCTCACAAGCCAATCATATCCACTTTAACAATCAGAGCACTATGGCAGTTGCAAGGATTCAATATTTCATGCACAAACAAAGCACATTGAGATGCATTATCACTATGTCAAAGAAAGACTCTATGCTCAAGAGATCAACTTGGTTTATGTCCCTACACACGACAATGTGCCAAGTGTGCTAACAAAGGCTCTTCTGAGAGAAAAGTTTGAAGTCTTCCACAAGGCATTAGGCTTACTACCATTTAGAGATTGATCTGCCATACTCTATACACATTCACATCATTCACTCCAAGGGAAGTTGTTACACTTATCATGTTCCTCTAGGTCATTTTGATTTCTAAATGCTCTCTTACACATGGGCACTTTTTAAGGAAGGGTTTTTTTCCTTGTATGACTATTCCCTTGGCGGTGCTATTTTAGCATCTAGAGATATTGTATACTTGCACTTCCACTCACACTCTCTCTCATGATTGTGTGTCTATTCTATGTGCTTGTGAGCTTTGCATCAAACCCAAAAATTTTCAAAAGTAAGGCACACACCCCTCTCAAAAATGTGGCCATTCATAGGATCAATGTGAATATTGCAAAATGCCCTTTAAGCATTGATGCACATGATGGTTGTGGGTGTTTACAAAGATGTGAAGAGTTCGGTGATCCAAACAAGCATTTCAAGTAAATGATAAAGGCATTGTGGCAATGGATACAACACATTTAACAATTGCAGCAGAGATCCGGACCAATGGTCAAAACACAATCATCTCTGCATCCTTTCCCACAGTGCACCCCCCTCTTCCTTCCACTAGCCCCACTCCCCATCCTTCTTGTTCACATGCTACATCCTTACCCTCTCCTATAGGCTACAATGCCAACCCTCCCTCTGCACAACACCCCCCCCCCCCCCCCCCCCCCCCCGCCCCCCGGGCCCCCAAAAAAAAAGGAAAAAAGGAAAGTTAAACCTCCCTTCAATGAGCATACTCCTTCAGTGTCTAGCTACCCTCCCCAAGTGTCCCAGCTTGAGTCAACAAAAGAAATCTATTATTGGATGCATTCAGCATTGAGTGCCATGCTCGTCTCACTATGTGCCTAACCCTTCTCACAAGAGTTCTTTAGGAAAGTCCCTTGGTTACATAAACTTGAGAGAGTCATACGAGCTTTCTTTTCTCTTGAAGTTTGTCTCTTGCTATCTAAAAGTACCACGACAAGAAGGTTCAGCTCCTATCTCCTCCATCCAACCCAAACTACTCCCTTCTTTGGACTAGTCTAACCTGCACATGGTTGGTAGCCATGGTGGAACAAACATGAAAGCATTCAAACGAAGGAGCGTACGTCACAATGGTTTTGTAGGACTCGGGCAAAGCTCTTAAAAGAGGAATGTCTACATGATAATGGATGACCCCTAGTGTGCTATAGACCAGTAGTCTGTAAGGCTTGGTAAGGATGATCAGCATGTAACTTCATACTTTCTACTCAAAGTCATTCAAGATGCCCGAATGGGCTTTGTTCAAGATAGGAAAACTCTAAACAATGGTTTTACTGTATTTGAGGCCATTAGATGTGCACAACATAATGGGCAAAGGGTGGTTGCTTTCCTTTTGGATTTCAACAAGGGCCAAGGATTACAAATCAATGCAATGGGACTTCCTAAAAGGATATGATAACATGTAGGGCTTCCCAAACAGTGAATCTAGGTGTCTAGACCTTTACCCAAAGAACTTGTGAGACTTTTTGAAGACAAAGATAGTGCAAAGGCAGTCCTGCATAGATATTCCTCGGCAAAGCTGAGCAGGGGTTGCATTAACTAGGAGGTTTTCCACTTGCTTTTCACCTAGCACTAGGTGCTATCTTCTCTACAAGAATGAGTGCATCATAATTCTTCATGATAGATGTGCATTGTCAACCTAGAGGCCCTCCCCAATAAAGAGGCTCTAGAGCTTTTAGATTTGCCTTCAAAGTTTTGGATATCATCGCATTAAAAGCAGCTTGTTCAGATGTGGTATCACAGCACTATAAGGATGTTTTTCATAGTTTTTGAGAGAGAGAGAGAGAGAGAGAGAGAGAGATGATAGTATTGGTAACGTAGCTTCATGAGAAAAGACAGACACTTTGACCGGTTATTTATTGAACACTTTACACATGATTACTGTAAGATACAGGACTGGTACTGACTTGAAGCATCTTCATAGTTGATCCAATGATCCCAGAAAGACTGAAGGGAACATGCTCCAATTCCAAGCGTCCTGCTTCTATCTTTGCAAGGTCAAGGATTGCATTTACAATGTGTAGGAGGCATTCAGCTGATTGTGCAACAGTTTCAAGGTGCTCTCTTTGTTCATCCGTAAGATTGGTATCCAGTGCCAAAGACGTCATTCCAATGATACCATGAATAGGTGTTCTGTAAGAGCAAAAAATACAAAAAGACCATAATATAATTTAAGTTTGCAAACCTCCACACATGACAAACCAGAAGCAAAAGCAAAGAGCTTTCGTAATGCCATGCTTTGAAAGTGCATCAAGAAAATAAGGATCAATTATCCAATGTGATCTTGTAAAAATTAAGGAAATCCCTAAGTATTCACAAGAGCAATCCCCATTAAATTTTTTTGGCTTTTGGTTCCATTTATACACTGCCTGATGTACAATGGCAGCCTGTGCATAAACCCAAACTTTTATAACTCCAATACAAAGTCAAAAAACAAACTAATATATATCTGTGGCTGCATTAGGCATGTTTCATTGAGCAGGGGATCTCTAAGTACTGTTCCATGTATAGGATCCATGAAGTATATTTTTGACAATAATGGTTCACTGGTATTTACATCTAAGATTGAGCAAAATCACAAGTTATAGCATTTGTATGTATATCTAACAGTGCTTTACATGAGTGCTTGAACGTCACAAGTACATGCAGCCACATCTATGTTCATGAGGAAGAGAGCTATATGCCACATGTTCCTCACGAGTCCATATTTGTATGTGTGCATGTGGCTAAAGTATGACCATTCACTGTGGGTTCAAATTCCCTTCTGGATGTATCTGATGGTGCCTTTACCATAGCATGAAGACATTGTGATACAAAAATCATTTCAACACACTTAAGCTTCTCAATTCCAAAGAACATGACCTCCAAAAGAACAATAGTAACAGGAAGCACACTGCACGGAGCTGGGTACACATTCTGATAGAGGTAAGAAGCCATTATATAAAGAAACAAACAGAACTAATTACCTGATTTCGTGGCTCATATTGGCAAGAAATTCAGATTTGGCTTTACTTGCTTCTTCTGCTGCTGCTTGAGACTTTCTTAAGTTGACGTTTGCCATCTCTAACTCCTTTGTGCGAATTTCAACCTACATAATACAGATCAAAATGGCATTAAAGACTACTTCCATCCACATCTGCAGATAGATTGACCCATTATTTTCAGGGTGTACCAACACAACAGGCAAAGCCTCCCCCCTTGCTAGAAAATTTACTCCCTAAATAAGCTGGATCACTTAAACACGCAATCACAAGATCAGTGATCCACAGGAAAGTGGTCTTTGTGAATTCTCTCCTAGTCTTCTAACTACTGTGCTGTCTGATGGAATGGAAACAGATGCTGGGAGTGGGTTATCTTATTTTCCACATTCTTTTCCATGAAAATGTGCAGTCTTTGCAGTCTACATATTCCACATTACTTTTAAGAGTGTGTACTCTGTGTGCTTTCCAGAGCTTTTCTAGGGATATCCATGTTCTATGTAGTAGAAATATGTCCTCTCTATAATCCAATATCCAAACCCAACTGAACTGTTCAAGTTGAATTTATTGTAATTTCCTATGCAAGATTTGATTTCCTTCATAGTGGAAGAAATGCTTCTATCTTTAGAACTGTGCATGGTGACAAAGGGAGCCATACGCAAGAGGCCATTCATAATCACCAGTACAGCAGCCTTTGATCTGCTAGACAAGTGCAGGCAGCAGAGCATCTTAGAGTCCAAGATGCAACTCTAGGACATGAAGACTTGCATCCAAGCAGGTGATAGAAATGCCCACCACTGCCCATAGTTCCATATATTTGCAAAATGCAGGAAATAGCATATCCCAGGAGTCCCAAGTAGACATCATCTCCATACCTAGATAATGCTTCACTATAGGTAGGGGTAATTGTCACAGAATGCCAAAGATTGCAAAAACTAGAGTAGGTGCAGCCACATGTATATGAGGACACTATCTAAGCTTCATCAGCATTATCCTCATCCTTGGTGTTACTGGTCTCTGAAAAAGCAGGCCTTAAAAGTTCTTGGGGGTGCCTTGACAGTAAGGTCTTTTCTTAAGTTTATCAATGTGTATGCTTGGCAAGCATCAACATCAGCATTGGCAACAGCATTTCTTCGAATAGCAAATGGAAGGGTTACAAGTTATAAAATTGGTAATGCAGTCTATAGTGACCCACACTAGGAGTGTACATAAATAAGCAAAGATCCATGGCCAAGATTTTGTCTTTTGATTGATGGCAATAATATTAGGACTCTTGTTTAAATTTACAGCATGTGCCTGGCATAGTTGCCTCTAGTCATTCATTTATAATCCTTAGTGTGTTCATGTGATTGGCATTAATCATGTGAGTGCATGTCAATAACTCACAAGGTATCCAATCATATTGTGCCAAGTGTTAGGATGAGAGAGTTTACACAAAGAAAAGGTTTTATGCAGAAGTATAGACTTGGCATGAACCATTGTTTTTCGTGTTTAGTCATGTTACATTCTTCGCAAAGGCTTCTATGCCAGGCACTTGGGTAAGATAGCTTCTTCCCATGCTTTTTTGCCAAATTTGGGTCATGAAAATTGAAGGCCACCATCCTATGTATAGCTTACAACTAGCACCATTGTGCATCAGGAGAGAGAACTGCATGGGATTCCCCAGCACTGTCTTCGTCTTTCTCTTCTTTCTGTGCACTTGAGGTGCTGTCCATCAAACTCCATGACCTTGTGTCAAGACAGAGTGCTTGATGATGATAGTAACCCAATATTATCAGCATAGAGCAGAGAGAGAACAGCAGTCCCCAGCATAATTTTGGGCTGCCTTTCAGGGCACCCACATTTATGCAGCCTATGTATATAAGCCTTTTCTTATCATGCTATTATGTAGAAAGCTTCATGAATTCAGAATCTACCACTCACTTTAATCCACATGAGCTTTCTTTTGTGATATGTTTTGATTTTAATTGTTGTTATTGTCTCTGTGCTATGAAGTGATTGTTTCACAACTTCAATAGTTTGTCCCATGAGTCTGGATGTTATGTACATAGCTCTTGAGCTCAAGGTGTTCTTGTTGGGAGGAAGGGTTGGATGCTAGGATTATGTATGCCCATGAAGTAGTGTGAATAGAGTGCAGGTGGAGTGTCTCTAGTGGTTGCCCATCTTCCCCCTCTCAAAAATGCTACCCCCATTGAGGAGGCTGTAGCAGCCTAGAACACTTGAGAAGGCATGAAATTGCTTTTCTTGGTTGTGAGGCCTCATGTGACTACCATCAGATCACATATGTTTTCTCATCAAGCCATAGCTTGTCTTTACATCCCTCGAGAAACTTTTGTACTGTGCGGCACTTTATTCCTGCCTCTCATTATACGTGCACAAAGTCTCCACTAGGCTCTCCCCTTGCTCTTCTATCACTTGTATGTTTAAAGGAGCATCCATCACTTCTGTGGCTAGGCTCTCCATATCTTCAAGATTCTCCCATAGGCTTCCCGCTGCTCCGCAGTGGCATCTGTGGATTGTTGTGGAGCAAGAAGAGGTGGCCATGATAGTCAAAGTTGGATCACAAAGATGCTACCCATGTTCTTATATCGCTTTGACAATCCCAAGGTACCACGTGTGGAACATGATGCGCAAGGATGCGTAATGATGGAAAATAGCATGCTAGATCTTATGACATGAATCATTAACAAGTTAGGTGTTTAAAAGTTGTTCCAGACTATTCTGGATGTGAAGATCATGGTTCAGGGAATCAAATTCCTGGTTGACTTTTATCCACAAAGGAGGAAGCGTACTTGATCATACTAGGGACACCCTGGCTTATGATAACAAATACAGGACGAGTAGAAGCCAATTCTTGCTAGACACAAAGGGAGCATCATGAGCAAGCAAGAGAAATTCAGGACACAAAGAGGTGGAAACTAAAGAGGAATGGTCTACCACAACAGAAAGATGCTGAGGATGAGTTGATAAAGTAGATCCTATGAGAGTGCAGAATGGAAGAGGAACATGAATATGGAGAGCGAAGGGAAGAGAGAGACTACAATGAAAGAAGGGAATGAAGTGATTAGCGTGCACTGAATCTGAATGAAAGCTGAATGCAAAGGTGGACTGATCAGTCCCTACACACAGCCGCACCAGATCAGGCTGATGATGGAAGGCAGCACAGGAAGACAGAGAAATGTTCCAAATGTCAGAGTAAGCTGAAGATCTGCAGAAGAATAATGGCAACCAAGTGGGGGAGCATTATAACTAGCCAGAAAAGAATGAAACTGGGCAATTGCTGCCCATAAATGCCCAAAAAAATGGTGAACTGCATACTTTGAATAAAATAATGCACTTGCCATCCAAAAAATGCAGATTGCAATAAATTAATGTTAGTCACCCCTATCCAGTATGAACTGACTCTCGAGCCACTAAAAAGGACGTGCAAAGTGCTGGAAACTCTCCACTCCCAGTGCGAACACAACTAAAACCAACTAAAACATAAATTCATGCTCTAAACAAAGCTGCCTCCTCCATCTAAACACATGACAGATTGAGTGTAAGAGCTCCTAATGTCCCCATCTAACTCAGGCTAAGGCTCATAGGTAGGAGATCAATATGCAAGACACATATGACTGCTAATACCCCTCTTTGATCCTAGATGTGGTTGAAGGCTAAAGAAGTTGGAATGGATCCAAGAGTGGCCAAAGAAGTACTAATGCTGATGAAGTCCATCAATGAAGTAGATCCTGATGATCTTGGGAACCCCCCTCTAGAACACAAGGGACCAAGGAATCCACTACTGCATCAACGATATCATCCCCCTTTGAAAGGGATGGAAAGTATGAGGAAACCACCAAAGGAGATGGTGGGGAATGGAATGGAACCAGTGGGATAGGTAGCACACAATCGGGAACAGGTGCGACTATGGAAGACTGCCTCAGAGGACTCTATACACTAAAAGGGGAATGGAGTGTATATAGTCTCCTCTCCTCCCAACCTATCACTAGAATGGCTTCTTCAAAAGAATCCTCAATAAAGACAACCAACTAGGTGAAGAGAAACCACATACCAAGTCTAGTAAGGCCCCATGAACTGAGAGGGATGGAAGCCCAACTCCGAAACATGTAGGACTTCCAAAACTGAGCTTGATGTACGGTCAGGCAATAAAGGCAAAGTGCCGACACCACTAATAGTCACTAAATAAGTGTCACCAACAACAACTATACCCTCTGATGGACAAAGATCTTATAGCGAATCTCCTTAAGGTATCGTATGACTCCAAGCATTGCTGCCAATGAGCCAAGGACTCTCTAGTGATGAGAGAGCCGATAAAAAAGGCTTTTCCATCTCATGGATGTGAAGGAACACAGACTCATGTGCTGCTGGGGAGAGGTAGAGCAAGGCTCAGATGATTTAGCTCCATCCTTCACCCCCGAATGAAGGTGAGGATATTTCTTCCAACACTTGTCTTTGGGATGAGTGCCCTCCCAACAACGTGGGTATTTAGGCTTCTCTGAATTGGTATCAAAGCTCGAAGAAGACTCCAAGTGTTTAACTTGTATCTTATTCTTGTTCTTGGCCTACTTGTCCTACTTGTTGCCCCTTCCTGAACCTACAATAACAGCTTTAGTAAGGCTAGATCCATTGGCACTAATCTCCTTGAGCCGCTCTTCATGCTCCGAAACAAGTGGAGCTAGCTCTTCCCATAGTATAGTCTCCCGAGTCTTTCAACTACGCAAATTGGTCCAAAATATGTCATACTAGGGAGACGCTAGATGAGTAATGAGAATCATCGCCATGTTTTGTGATGAAATTGTACTATCAAGGGATACAAGCTCATACCGCATTTCCTCCATCCTATTGATGTGATCATGCATAGAAGGGAAATCATCAACAGAAAGCATCCAGATTTTCTTCACCCTTTTGATGGGTAAAGAAAAGAGCTTCATCCACACCTCCGCTATTGTTCGAAGTCTACGCACATGAACAAGGACAAAATCCCACAGATTCATGAAGAAAAAAGATCGAGCTCTAAAGTTAAGCCAATCCCAAAGGATGGCTTTGGTCCATCTGTTGAGCTAAAAATGCATTAGCTTTACTAAAACAGCCCCAAAATATGCTTAATTAATGAAGAAACCTTGTTTATTTAAAAGAAATGTGTTCCTAGAGAGTGTCTATGTTGCTGCAATTCTTTCTCCTGTCTGTTGTCGCCATCATTTTCTCTCTCCTCATAGTTGTGTTTGACAGTTTTCTCTCTCCTCAGCCTGTCACAGCAGATTTTCTCTCTCCACTGCCTACGTTTGCTGTTTTCTCTCTCCTGCAGCCTGTGTTTTTAGTCTTTCTCTCTCCTGCACTGTCGTCTGCATTAGATCCAACCTTCCTTGGCTGCATTTGCTGGTATTCAACATCGGGAGGCTTCCTTGCTGTGATTCAGGATCCGTTCGGAGTACGACACTCTCTCCAACTCATTACCCCTGCCCTGATCCTTGAGATACAGGAGTTTGAGGTTCAGTATTCATTCATTGCATAGTGTGTTTACTGCATGAGCATTGTATATCTAGTAGTCATATCATTTCATTTATTCACCATGTTCATTGTCTCTCAGTCACCCTAACCCTAACTATGCTCTTTTATCAGTCTGTGCTTTGTTGTACAATTGTTATTTGTCTCTGTGTTAGGGTATTTCTTTACATGGTATCAAACTTGGTACTCTCTAAGAAACCTAGGCCTTTGATCTGAAAGCTCTTTGCAGAAGCAAGAACAACAGTAGGTTCAAATGACTTCAAACACAACAACACCAATTCAGTCTCCAAAACCAACTATGCCAAGAACTGAGCGAGAGTGGCCAAATCAACCTACTCCACAAAGTTCCGACATGGTGGAAGATACTTCTGACCACACAGAAGAAAAGCTATAGAAGTTTTCCATTGAAGAATATCATGTGATAATGGCTTTTAAACAAAAGAATATTGAGGAGCTCAATCGAAGGATTTCCCTTCAAGAGAAGCTACTCAATGAAGGTATGCATGAATTTATCTCTTCAAATGTTGCGCATAAATCTGATGATATTGCAGGGCTGTTGAGACCTCCCTCAGGGATAGGGCTCCCTGTTGGAGAAAGAGATCCTAAGTATGTTCCATTCTTTCATCCTCTTCCGTCCACTCCAGTGCAAGGTACTTTAGATTCATCTTTTGTTCCTTCTGCTTTTACTTCTTCTACTTTGCAATATACTGGTAGAAATCATGAGGAAAAAAGAGTACAGTCCATTGACTAAGGAAAAGGTTCTCTTGAGGACCAATTCTTGTATGTTAACATACGTCGTGGGGATTATAAGAAAAATCCAGGTACCTCTTTTTCTACCCTTCCTTCTTTTCAGTTTACTTCTCAAAACCAAAATGAATTTGGTGTTCCTATTTCTACATTGCATGGTGCATCATCATTTCATTTTCAATCATTAAACGGTAAAAATGAACAAAATGCATCTGCACATTTCACACCACAAATTCAAAACCCACTCATCCCACCACATTCTTACGCTGCTTCTGCACCTCCATTTACACCATTTACATTCCCTTTTCAACACCTTATCTTGCACTGCATATCACACCGGGGGGTTATGGAAACATAGGCACCGCCTTTAGGACCTCATCCTTTCCTCAGCCGGGTGGTGTTCCACCTTCTTCTAACACACTTTCAGGATCATTGCAGCCTTAGTATCCCTCCCAGTCTCTCCCAAGTGTGGATCAATTGGTACCACAGCTTGCCTCCATGGTATTAACTAGTGGACCTTTTGGTCATTTTGTTGTGCCCCAACCGAACTTTGGGCATGACTTCCATGTCCCAGTGCCTCCATCTCCATCGGCACCTTATGGAATCATTCATGTTCCAATGTCTCCGCCTCAATTGGCACTCATTAGACACTCACAACCTAATTTTACCTACCCACCTCTTCCTCTTCCTCCTTCCTATTAGCCACTTCTACTACCACCCTCTTACCCTCCCCATCCATCTTATTCCACTTTCCTCATACCTCATGGTTCTACCTCATCTTCAGCCAAGCATATATTCAATGATAAGACTAGTTTCAATGGGTCAAACTTTACCACTTGGTCAAATCTGATGAGACATGTCCTTGACTCACAGAACCTATGGGATTTTGTGCAAGGGTTGGGACCCCAACCCAATCCCGCACTTGTTCCATACGAGGTCATCCACTCATGGAAGGCTAGGAATGCCTCCGCTATTGTTGAGTTGATGCAGGGCTTATTGCCTGAGTTTCATTCTCAACTTCAGCATTTTGACCTAGCGTCAAAGCGATGGGCACACTTGACTAACTGCTATGCAGCCCGAGATAGGACTCCTCGTATAAATCTTAACTATGAGCTTCAAAATTTTAAAATCTTTGACCGGATGACTTGAAAGTGAAGTTGGCTGAGTATCGGCGTCTTCTTGCCGAATTCTCCTCTACAAGGACTCCCAAGTTCTCTAACAATCAGGTCACACTGTTTCTAAACAAACTCCCCAAGAAATTCTTCAATTTTGTGGAAAGTATAGTTTCCAAGCCCACCATGTCTACTTTCTATGAATTTGAATGTCAGCTCTTGCATTATGCATGATTGTTTGATCAATTTCATATGAATACTACCTTAGAGGGGGCTCTTGTTGCTCATTCTTAGAAGGGGCAATAAGGGAAGGTAAACAAAATCAAACTTCCACTCAAAAACAAAATCAGTCTGGGGATTCACAAGGAAACTCCCAGTCACAACTCAAACCCGGGTGGTAGAATGTACCTAAAAAGAATAGGTATTGTCAACATTGTCAATGGCTGGCCATTTTGATGACAAGTGTGATCAAAGGTAAGAGGCACAACACCAAAACCCAAGTCTCAGACCCCCGCCCCTCAGTCAGTCAACCCCCAACAGGGAAGGCAAGGTGATGGCAAGGGGCAGTTAAAAGGTCAAACTCATACTACCGCCGCTCAACCATCTCAAACGACAACGTTCTCAACTCTAGAGGGCTTGTTTGACTAGTCTGCAGAGGCCCACATCATCTCCATAGAGACATCTGATGCAAGTCTTATTCATATCTGTGAGTTGCCTCCCAACGAGGTTACCGCAAAGGCCCACTCGTCACAGTCGACGACGAGCACTTGAGCTTCTATTTGGATTGTGGACAGTGGAGCACATCATCTCCATAGAGACATCTGATGCGAGTCTTATTCATATCTATGAGTTGCCTCCCAACGAGGTTACCGCAAAGGCCCACTCGTCACAATCGACGAGCACTTGAGCTTCTATTTGGATTGTGAACAGTGGAGCTACCCATTACATGACTCCTATAGAGGACATATTCCGTACCCGAGCCCCTGCAGCCAGGCGAGTCCACATAGGAAACAACTCCTCAATCAAGATTCAAGCTCACGGTTGCATTAGTTTTGCCACTAATAAGGGTTTGGATTTAACTTCGTAGGACAATGTATACCATGTCCCTCAACTTGGGGTGAACTTGTTATCTATTCAATAGCTTTGCTAGTTGGGGCAAGCAGTTTTCTTTACAACGACCACAGTCCAGGTCATTGACTCTCAACTGTTTTAGTGATTGCTCGCAGTAAGGCACAGCCTAATGGCCTATACCACATGATACATTTTCTGACCAAGCCAACAGCCGAGGGCTTCATGTTCCATAGCTTCTAGGCATTTAGCCACATCTCTGGAGTCTATGAACAATAAGCATCGTTGGTATTTTCGCTTAGGGCATCTTGGTTATGACTCTCTTTATGAGTTGTCATGCCGTGAGTTGGTTGAGGGCTTTCCACGCCTAAAGCTAGCTCAAGATATCTGTAAAGCATGTCAACTTGGGAAGCAGCACCATATCCCATTCTCTCAGCAATACACATATCATGTTGAGGCACCTCTAAGATTGATTCATGTTAATCTTTGTGGGCCGACATCCATTGCTGCCTTGAACGGTGCACTGTACTTCTTTTTGATAGTGGATGATCATTCTAGATACATATGGGTGTACTTCATTAAGCATAAGTCAAATACTTTCACATATTTTTCTGCTTGGATGTTGCTGATTCATAACTATACTAGACGTCGTGTTGGTTGCATGAGGAGTGATAGCGGTGGTAAGTTTATCTTCCACGAGTTTTTTGAGTTTCTATAACAGCATGGCATCTCTCGTAGCTCACCTCTACCAACGCCCCCTCTCAGAATGGAGTCTCAAAATGGCATGCTCTATGTTGTTCACAACAAAGCTCCTTGAGCGTCTTTGGGTCGAGGCTGTTAACACTTCAATGTACATCCTCAACTGGTCTTGACTGTGGCTCTTCCTCAGCAGACCCCGTATGAGGCATTCTTTGGCTCTCGGCCTGTCATTTCCCACTTCAGAGTCTTCAAGTGTCTTGCCTATACACACACACTTGATGATAAGATAGGAAAGTCACTCCCCAAGCTGATCTCCTTATTTTTGTCGAATATTCCTTTGAAGCGAAAGTCTATCGTTTGTTCGATCCTTGGACAAATAAGGTAATCATTCAGAGGGACGCCATTTTTTACGAGAGGGATATTGTGCAATTCTCTGTACCAAATTCCAATCCAATTCCTCCTTCCACATCATCGGAGATCGTGCCTATTGAGCCTGGTCTACTTCCCGCTCCTGACATTCTTGCAAATTCTTCAGCTCCTAGGTCCCCTCCGTGAGACCCATTACCTCGCTGGTACCAACATACCATGCGAGATTTGAGGATCTTACCACCGGTTTCCACTCTAAAGGGACCTAGAAGATCTGTCCAACTTGCTCCTTGGACATCATTTGTGTTATTGTTTACAACTGATTACATAGCGCATTCTGAGCAAGCGGATACATAGCAGGAGGCTCTTTAGCACCCTCAATTTGGTGAGAGGCCATGGAGAAGGAGCTAGAGAGTATTGACCAAAATGAGACTTGGACATTGGTGGAGCCATAAGAAAGTCATCGGAACAAAGTGGATTTTTAGGACCAAGCTAAAAGCTGATGGGACTTTAGACAAGCACAAGGCTCGCCTTGTAGTGCAAGGGTTTCGACAAAAGCATGGCATTGATTATGAAGAGACTTTTGCCCCTATTGCATGGTTGACATCTTTCCGATTACTTCTCGCACTAGCCGCTCACAACGGTTGGCCGATATATCAAATGGATGTCAAGAGTGCCTTCCTCAATGGTTATTTGGAGGAGGAAGTCTATGTGGAGCAACCACCAGGTTTTCCTTCAGGAAACCCTATGGATAAGTATTCCACTTGTAGAAAGCTCTTTATGGGCTCAAGCAAGCACGCGGTCTTGGTTCCACAAGATGGACAAGTTCTTACAGACTCACGGATACCACTCTACCCCTTTATGACCTGAACTTATATGTTTGATCTACTACACAAGGGTTTAGCTATATCATGTTGTACGTTGATGACCTACTTATCATACACTCAGATTCTACTGCCATAGCAGAAATTAAGGCCAAGCTTAGTGCTACCTTCAAGATGACAAACCTTGGTTTGTTGTCTTATTTCTTGGGAATGGAGGTAGTTCGATCTAGGGATTGTATTTTTGCGTCGCAGCAAAAGTACACACTTCAACTCGTGGAACAGCACACTTTGGATCAGACACGGCCAGTGGCTACACCTCTTGATCCTACTGTCCACTTGACAAAGGATACCCTAGGTCAGTCCTTTGATGCACATACCTATCGATTTGTTGTAGGAAAACTTCCTTGGATAATTCACACTCGGCCAGATTTAGCTTACTCAGTTAGCATACTCAGTCGGTATTTCACAGCACCTAGGATGTCACATTGGATTGCATGTCTTTGTGTGTTGCATTATTTACGGTATACTTATTCTTATGACCTGACATATGGTTCTGGTTTATGTTTGCAAGGATACACTAATTCTAATTAGACAGGAGATCCTCACACTTGGCATTTCCATGGCGGCTACCTCTTTACCTTGGGCACAGCTCCCATTGCTTGGTCCAGTCGTAAGCAGGAGACAATGGCAGCTTCCATGGCCGAGGCTTAGTATAGGGCTCTCTTCGATTGCACCACCGAGGCCATCCACTTGAGGAGCTTACTAGCAGTGTAATGAAAGAAGCTAAGGGGAGAGGGAAAGAGAGCTGAGGAGAGAGAAAGAGAACAAGAAGAAGGAAGAAGACTAGAAGAGGAGAGAGAAAGAGAGGAAAGAGGAGAGAAAGGAGAAGGAAGCCATGGAAGCTGGAGATGAAGGTGAAGAGTGTGATCTTGATAATAACTGGTTGCCCTAATCTGGGGCTCTTACACCTTAAATACCCCAGTTTGTGTGACAGGGTGTCTAAACCCTAGTTGTTGTGTATCCCGCTTGTTACAATCCATCCCCACTCGAAAGGTTTTTGCCCTCAAAAACAAGGGGGAACAGAGGGGAGTGATGGGTGGGCTAAGAGAGGGTTGCTGAGTTCTACTCAGAGCCCTTTGACAATGAAGAATAGGTGTGGAGAGACTAGGGACAGCATGCAGTCCTGGACCAGTCGGCTGAAGTAAACTGGTCATAACTTTTGATAGGTATCTCCAAATGGGGCGTACTATATGTCAAAATGGAGCTTATGACAAGTACTTTAAGCCTATGTAAAATGCACATGCATTGGATTTGAGTAAGTACAAAACTGTTCTAAAACAGTGTGCAGTCTACGGGCAGGAAGTGGGCAATTTGGGTCATGACTGGCTAGTCTTCCAGCCGTTGGGGTTCACGGAGGTAGGGAAATTCATCGAGGATGGTTGCTAGGCGCCAAGAGGCTTCTTCCAAGGGTAGGCCTTGCCATTTGATGAGGTATTCTTTGATGGATCGGGATCGTAAGTGCTTATCTCGCTGCCCAATGATTGCTTCAGGAACATATTGAGTGATGCCCTCTTCATCGATGGGAGGAAGTTCTTCCACATAGTCCACTGAGGAGCCTACAAAGGGTTTTAGCTGACTGACATGAAACACATTGTGGATTTTGGTGGTAGGGGGGAGTTTCAAGCGGTAGGCCAAGTCGCCAACTCTCTTCAGGATGCGGTATGGGCCATAGAAGCGGTGGGCTAGCTTGTTACTGCTTCCCTCTTTGAGAGTGGAGTAGCGGAACTTAGGCACTTTCAAAAGGACCAATTCCCCTTCTTGGAATTCCAAATGCCTGCGTCTTTCATCAGCATAGAGTTTCATGTGTGTTTGGGCCTTCTGAAGATTCATTTTGCATTGCTGAAGTAAAGCTTGCATGCGATCCAATTCAGCTTGACTCTGAGGATTGATCTTATCACTAAACAAGACTGTAGGAAGGGAAACCTTATACCCATATAAGGTCTCAAAAGGGGAAACTCCAATGCTAGTGTGTGTGGAGTTATTATATGCAAACTCAGCCAACTGAAGCCACGTATCCCAACTGTGCTGTACATCATGGCAAAAGTGCCTCAAGTATGTCTCAAGCCATTTGTTCACTCTCTCAGTTTGGCCATCAATCTGAGGGTGGTATGCAGTGGATGGAGCAAGCTTGGTCCCCATGGAGATGAAAATTGTCTGCCAGAAGTTGCTCATAAACTTTGTATCCCGATCATGTACTATGACCTATGGTAGGCCATGCAACTTGAAGACATTTTCCATGAGCTGAGTGGCCACCTGAGAGACAGTATATTGGACCTTAGTGGGGATAAAGTGGGCAGCTTTGGTGAGGCGATCAACTACCACATAGATACTGTTCCACCCTTTCTTAGTCACGGGAAGATCGGTGATAAAGTCCATTGTGATGTGAGTCCATTTCCCGTCAGGGATGGGGAGAGGCTGCAAGAGGCCAGCGGGCCTGAGCGTACTATCCTTGTTCTATTGGCATGGAACACGTTTGGTCACAAAGTCCTTGACATTCCTCCATAAGCCTTTCCAATGAAAGCTCTTGGCAATCCTGTCATATGTTTTGAAAACACCCAAGTAACCGGCAGTGGGGCAAGAATGCATTTCTTTCATGATCTTCTGCGTGAAGGGGAAGTGTGTGGGATGACAATCTTGCCATGGGACCAAATAAGGCCATGCTTGAGCTGATATTGGGAGTTTTCAGCCATAACCCCATGCTGTAATTTCTAAAATATGTGGCTGAAATGGTCATCTAACAAGTAAGCCTCCTAGAGCTCTTCAACCCAATCACTGTGCAATTTTGAGATAGATGACACTCTGCATGCCCACATTCAAGAGAGAGAATCAGCCACAATATTATCCTTGCCCCGCTTGTGTGAAATGCCAAAGTCATAGTTCTGTAAGGTTGCCACCCATTGCCTTTGCTTAGGAGTCAAAGTAGACTGAGTCAAGAAGTATTGGAGGACTCGCTGATCACTTTTCACTTGGAAACGGCTGCCATACAAATAGTGGTGCCATTTCTTGATGGCATGGAGGATGACCAACATCTCTTGGTCGTATACATTTATTTGTATCTCCTTCTCATCAAGCTTGCGGCTTTCAAATGCAATCACACCATACTCTTGCAACAATACTGCACCAATACCCTGGCCACTGGCATCACAATGAATGGTAAAGAGCTTAGAGAAGTCAGGGCAAACAAGGATGGGGACTGAAGTAAGCGCGTCCTTTAACTGTTTGAAGCTATGATCTGTCGTGGCATCCCAAAAGAATGACTCTTTTTTCAAGCGATCAGTCAAAGGTGTTGCAATGGTGGCATAGTGCTTAATGAAGCATCTATAGAATGAGGAGAGACCAAGGAAGCCACCCAAGGAGGTGGTGGTGGAAGGAGTGGGCCAATCCTTAACACATTGCACCTTTTTGGGGTCAGCCTGTATACCATTTTTTCTTACAATGTGTCCCAAGTACTCCACAGATGTCTGCATGAATATACATTTGCTCTCCTTAGCAAAAAGTCGATGCTCTCTCAATATGTCAAACACCCTCCGAACGTGTATCAAGTACTCCATATATGACTTGCTGTAAATGAGGATATCATCAAAGAAAACAAGCACGAACTTGAACAAAAAGGGCTGTAGGATTTTGTTCATGAGGCTTTGAAAGGTGGCAGGGGCTTAGTCAACCCAAAAGGCATCACAAGAAAATGGTAAAGTCCACGATCAGTCCGGAAGGCCGTTTTGACCTCATCTCCTGCCCGCATATGAATTTGATGGTAGCCAAAGCGCAAGTCAATCTTAGTGAAAAAACATGTCCCTTTTAACTCGTCCAACAAATCATCAATCCGTGGGATGGGGTAGCGGTTCTTCACTGTAATCTTGTTCAGATCTCTATAGTCAATACACATGCGGAAGGAGCCATCTTTCTTTTTGACTAAGAGAACAGGGGATGCATAGGGGAAAGAACTCGGTTCGATGAAACCCATCTCCAGCAACTCCTTGATTTGCTTTGCAACCTCTTCACACTCACACTTGGAGAGTCTATAGAGGGGTTTGTTCACTGGCTTGGAATGGGACTCTAGGTCAAGTGGGTGGTCCACTTGTCTCTTGGGAGGGAGGGATGTAGGCATCTAAAATAAGTCATTGTATTCCTCAAGTAAGGCCTGCAAGGCATAGTCATATGATACTGTGGAGGGCTAATCAGAATTGTCCTTATTTAATTGCAAAACAAAGATCTGTGAGCATTTCTTAAACTCCCGTCTGAGTTACTTTGCTGTAATAAGCTGAAAATCAGCATGGTCTTGAACTCCCTCTAGGTGGATAGGCTATCCATGCATCATAAACTCCATGTAAAGCTGAGAGAAGTCCATAGCAATTTTCCCCAATTGTTTCAGTCAATCACAGCCCAAGACAACATCAATGGGGCCCATATCTAGGGCAATCAGATCAACTAGTGCCACGTAATTTTCAGCCAAGCATAAGGGAACTGCGGGACATACATGTGTGCTGATTTCTTCTTCTCCGTTTGCTACTTGGACCTTCAAGGGGTGGTGTAATGCCATAGGAATACATTTCAACTGATCAATGGCTGATTTATTGACAAAGCTGTGCATGCTTCCGCTATCCACAAGGATAAAAACTTGCTTCCCATTGATACTGCCTTGAATGCGAAGGGTACTGGGGCTACGCAAACCTGTCCAAGCATCCAAGGAGATTGAGCAAAGGGAAGTGGGAGATGGGTGGGATGTTAAATCAAGTATCTGTGAGGGCGCACCACCCAGGTGAAAGGGAAACCCATCCTCCAGGTCATAAAACTGCTCACGATCAACATCCTCCGTGGGCTCAATCTGATCAATGGCCAGGTCATCCTCCTCATTGTGCCAATCTTCCATAACATACATGCTATGAACTTTGACCTTAGCTGACTTGTAGGGGCATTTGGATGCATGATCAGCAGTGTACTTATCTCCACATTTAAAGCATGGGCCCTTTTCTTTCCGTTCTTTGACAACATCTAGGAAGATGAACCGTTGACTACTGGATCCATGGGAAGGTGATGCAGTGGACTTTTATTTCCAGCATACCGATTTTCAGCCATAGAGCCCGATGCTATCCCAAAAGTGCCAGTTTTTCTTTCAGCATGGAAGGCGGGGTAAGTGGGTACTTTGGGGCTGTTATTAGGCATAGAAGAGCCTCGAAAACCACCTCCGTATGGGGCTGATTGTGAAGGGATGCGGAGAGGTCCAACACCTTGCTGAAAATGCTCATTCTTACAGTACTTTCTTGCATATCTCTCAGCCAGTTCGATTGCATCAAACAGTGTAGTGGGTTTTTGGGCCATGACATCAGCTGATAGACTCGGTTCCAACCCATAGATGTACTTGTGCAATTTAGCATCGTCAGTGATGCTTTCCACATACATGGTCAAGTTCATGAATTGATTAGTGTAGTCACGTACAGTGAGGTTACGCTGGTCAAGAGTGTACCGTCTTCTTGCCAACCGTTCTTTTTCCACAGGGGACACAAAAACTTGGACCATATGCATTTTGAAATCTTCCCAATCAATGAACTACCGATTCTCCCGATTGATATAGCGCCACCAAGTGTGGGCAAAACCTTCTAAGTGGAGAGAATCAAAAAGTATTTTCTGCTTATCAGTGCGGGGGTAGATGTTGAAGTAGGACTCCAACTTGGACGTCCATTCTTCCAGGTCAGATGGTGAGGAAGATTGCCCATTATACTTTGTGAGAACGACCTTGTCACGCAAATCATA
Organism: Lygodium microphyllum; assembly: GCF_053477565.2. Lineage (NCBI taxonomy): Eukaryota > Viridiplantae > Streptophyta > Polypodiopsida > Schizaeales > Lygodiaceae > Lygodium > Lygodium microphyllum. Next base: position 65,790,434 of record NC_141142.1, read on the forward strand.
GGGGCCATGCTGCCCATGAAATCCTTGTTGTCCATGCATCCCGTAGTGGCCATACATGCCCTGCTGTCCATATATCCCTTGTGGTGCATTTAGCCCATGTTGTCCATTATAGCCATGCTATCCATGATTGCCAGGCTGGTCATTTAGACCATATTGTCCTTGATGGGGCTGATTCATATGTGGTGCATGGGGGCTCCTAGGTAGAGCGGGTGAAATTTGACCCAGGGTAGGGGAAGGCCTCAAGTGAATGTTGCCGGCATGGTGGACAGGGGAATTCAATAGGGACTCATCATGCATGTGAGAGGGTTCCCCGATCTCATAGGTAGAAGGGGAAATTCCCTTAGCGCCAAGTATACCCTGTGGTCCATGCGACGGTTCCTGATGTGGAGGGCATCTAGACTCGTGTCTAGAGTCATTGGTTTTCTCTTGGGATGAAGCAGTCGCTAACTGAGCAACAAGAGCAATGAGCCTGTTCCAAGGTCTATTGGGTCTTTGAGTTTGAGATGGCCATGTGCCCAATCGCTTCATCAAACTTAGACATCATCTGGCAGTGGTTGGTGACCATATCATTGTGGTGTTCCATATGACGAAGCTCATGTTGACAGAGGGTGTGATTAAGAAAGGTATACGGGTCCGTTTCAGGCATGTCCTCCTGTATATCACCATGGTAATCTTGCGTTGAGCTTGGTTACTCATTCATGGAGGTCCGGGAGTCTCTAATCTCCCTTTGGAGTTCCTCTTGGGCCTTGCTTTTGCCTTTCTGGCCAACCACCTGGATGCAGTCCACAGGACCTGCTGTCAGTAAAAAGGGTGTAACTCTTAGTAGGAAACTCCAATTGCTGAGGCTGTGGGCTCAAGTCGGAGAGGACGACGGCCTCTTCGAGATGAGCTATTAACCTTTATGACAGAAAATGATCAGAATTTTCTGTAGGGGTTTTACAGTGGCTGTCCTAGAGCGGTCTGCAACCTGTCCACAGTGACCCTAGTACACAAAAATGGGCATAACTTTCACACCGTAACTCCGATTGGGGAGATTTTTTATTCAAACCGGAGGGGACGAAGCCCTCTTTGAGATGAGCTATAGGGTTTACCCCCAGATTCAGGACAGAATTTTCTGCAATTGGATCTTTGTGACAGTCCTGTAGGACTGTGACCAAAAACACTGTCTATCCCTTAGTGCCAATGTCTGACATGGATAGAGCATAGATCAAGAGGCCTGATCTGACACCTCAATAGCATCCTGAACATATTGAGCATAATCCCGAGCATCATTGCATACCCATCAACTATGCCATTCATGCATAAGTACATTCACTGCCATACATCTCCGTAGACTGCATGTACCTCAAGTGGCATACATGGGTGCCATTATCATTGCGGGGTATTCAAGAGGGATCATTGGGGTAGGGAAGTGTGGCTTATGGAAGTACCTGCACCTGCAAACAAGTATTGGGCTTCGGATCACCGGGAGGTGGGCAAAGTTCCCCCCCCGGGCCGGGTTGTGCACCCCTTCAGGGTCTTAAGTGGTAAGGGAGGGTCACCTCTCTTTTGTCTTACCATCTCGCCTGGCATCGGCCTTTTTCCTCAACCGGAATATACATGGCAGACATTTTTAATTAGCAATCAGCATGAGATCCATTGGAAAGGAGACATTGGGCCTTTTCATGAGATGCAAGGAATGATGAGGGTTGGGGTAGGGGTTACCTTGGCAGTCCAGTGACTCACTGGCTGCTACTTACCCACTTTACAATGGCTAATATTCTTCCAAGATCATAAGACAAAGTAGGGGTTAATGTCAGCCATTACAATGAAATCCCGGGAAGAGGTATGATGCTTATATGAAATCTTGAATCTCTCCAACAATGGATTAAGCTCAGCAAGTGGCTAAATTGAGAGATTAAGATCAGAGTGGCATAGCTCTTTAATGCTTATGATGACCATTGAAACCCGAATCGTCATGATGCCGCTTGCTCCATTGATGAAGTCCGGTTGTTGGTTGGGCATCCGTGGAAGAGTGCTTCAGCCTTCAAGTGCTCTTGCTAATGAAGAAGGTTCCCAAGCTTATCCCCGAGCTTGAGCTTCAAGGACGGGAAGCTTCAAGTGAAGCTTTCATGGCTGCCCACAAAGCTTCCATGCATACTGAGCTCAATGGCTTCATCCAGGCAAGAGGAATCCTTCACGGGCTGAAGGGGTTGTGGGGTTGAGCTCTCCAGGTCAGAGGAAGCTTCAGTTAGGAGAATCCATGGCTGCCCCAAACTGTTTTAAACAGTCCCAGCTGCTGTCCACCATGGGAGCTGATTCCTGGGAGCAAGGATGCCAAAGGGGGAGGACCAAGGAGCTGGAGCAGTGCCCTGGAGTGGCAGGGAGGGGAGGGCAGCAAGAGGGGAAGTGGCAGGAGGGCTGGGGGCGGGGGGGGGGGGGCGGGCGCAGGACAGCAAGCGCAAATTGCGGGGCTGTCCTGTAGGCCTCCTGGACAGCAAATCCCCCCAGTCCACCTCTTGATCTGGAGCTTGGGAGGTTAGGGATGAGATCCCGGGGCTGGTTGATGTCGGGGAGCACCCTCAAATCAGGTTTCTTGGGATTTCTTTGGGCTGGCAGCTTGCAGGAGAAGAGAGAGAAAGAGGGCTGAGGCAAAAGTAACTGAGGTTTTGCCCTCTTCCAACTCCTGGGACTCTAAACTTGGCCTAGAACCCTTAAAATTTGCATGAAAAGAAGTGACGGCCTGCTATTTTAACCATTTTACCTCTAGATATGTCTGAGTCTCCAACCATAGCTCCTAGTTGCTTCAAAAAGCTGGAGTTAACTACAGTCCTTCTTGCTGTACCTGTACCTGTAAGCTGAGTAACTAGGGTTTTTGGGATTTGAAAAGGAAGAAAGGGGAAAGAGGAAAATGACCAAAGCCTGAAGCTCTGATACCACTTATAATGAAAGAAGCTGAGGGGAGAGAGAAAGAGAGCTGAGGAGAGAGAAAGAAAACAAGAAGAAGAAGGAAGAAGACTAGAAGAGGAGAGAGAAAGAGAGAAATGAGGAGAGAAATGAGAAGGAAGCCATGGAAGCTGGAGATGAAGGTGAAGAGTGTGATTTTGATAATAACTGGTTGTCCTAATCTGGGGCTCTTACACCTTAAATATCCCGGTCACTGTAACAGGGTGTCTAAACCCTAGTCGGTGTGTATCCCGCTTGTTACAGGCAGCACTTCATTTTCCTTGTGACTCTCCCACCATTGTCTACTATGACAACCAGAGTGCTATTGCCCTTGCGGGCAATCCAATCATCACACCACAGACGCGGCATATGGGAGTCCACTTCCACTTTTCCAGAGAGCAGATGGAGCTAGGCACTATCCACCTAGAGTTTGTGCCTTCTTTAGATAATTTTGTAGACATCTTGACCAAATCGGTCAACTCGCCGGTTCTTCAGTATCTACTACCCAGGATTGGCTTGGGTACACCCTCCTCTACTTCTTCAAATTGATGGAAAGAGGTTGCTTCCCTCTTGCTTTCCCTTCCAGTTTGAGAGGGGTCAGCTTCTTCTCTTGATAGTGAGAGTGATAATACTTACAGTTTTTTTTAGACATTCATTTATTCTTTTGTATTGTATTATGGACATTTGTAACTTCATCCGCACTATCAAGATGATATGATTGTAAAAGGGCACTTGGGAAGTGAACAATTCCCCTACGAGGGCCCTGCCCAAGTGACACCGTTGCATTGCATTTTGCGTGAGCATGAAATCTTGCATCTCCCTTTATATTATCCCATGCATTGGCATTCTGTTAATGTGAACATGCATCTGTGCACATTTATCCCTTTTCGGTCTTTTGGAGTGGTCGACTCTAGATCCACCATATTCATGGCATTGCACATGGCAATCTCCAAGGCAATTTTTCCCTAGCTTGTCTTGCTTGCTTCACATATTTGCTATGCCCACACCTTAGCCATTTTCCTTCTTCACTGACACCCAGTAATGGTAGGGATAGTATGCTTGTTTTGTGAAGGTCTTGGATCTAACCATCCCTTATCACTCTCCCATATTGGGGCACGGATACTTAATAGGACGAGAACTGATTTACAACCCTCATTTAATGCTAAATCTATCAAATCTAAAAAGCCCTCCAAAAAAAAAAAAGTCCATAGTTGATTCCATCCGCCTTTCTATGGCTTGGCAGACCACTGGGTAGCCAATGAGCACCCTTTGTCCGATGTCCTATCCTCTCTGGGGTGATCACTTGGGCTCCCTTGGTAAGATAACCATCACCTCTATAGTCTTAGTAGGCCACTGGGAAGCCGATGCGCACCCTTTATTTAATGCTCTAGCTACTTTGGGATAGGATGCCTTGGGGTAAAATATAAAGAAAAAGAGCTTAGCTAGCCTTCCTTCTCGTGGCACTGTTGTTGGGCCTAAGGGGGAATGTTGAGCTAAAAATGCATTAGCTTTACTAAAACAGTCCCAAAACAATCTTAATTAATGAAGAAACCTTGTTTATTTAAAAGAAATGTGTTCCTAGAGAGTGTCTATGTCTCATAAGCACAAACCCACTTGGGAGGGCCCAAACTTTCTATAAAGGCGCCTATTTTCAACCCTCCACCTCCCATTTGCTATTGTTTCCAGCCAAGCAACTGCTGTTGACCACCTGAACAATTGTCGTACAACCTGCCATATTAGCATACTACTGCATTTGCAGGCCCCAGCTGCCGCCAGCATAGTTTTCTCTCTCTTGACTGCTGTCGCTACAGTTTTCTCTCTCCTGTATGTTATCGCCATCATTTTCTCTCTCCTCACAACTACATTTGACAATTTTCTCTCTCCACCGTTTGTGTTTGCTGTTTTCTCTCTCCTGCAGTCTACGTTTTGTCTTTCTCTCTCTTGCACTGTCGTTTGCATCAAATCCAGCCTTCCTTGGCTGCATTTGTTGGTATTCCACATCCGGAGGCTGCCTTGCTGCGATTCAAGATCCGTTCAGAGTATGACACACTCTCTAGCTCATTACCCCTGCCCTAATCCTTGAGATACAGGAGTTCAAGGTTCAATATTCATTCACTGCACAGTGTGTTTACTGCATGAGCATTGTATATTCAGTAGTCATATCATTTCATTTATTCACTGTGTTCATTGTCTCTGAGTCACCCTAGCCCTAACTGTGTTCTTTTATCAGTCTGTGTTGTCGTATGATTGTTATTTGTGTTTCTATGTTAGAATATTTCTTTACACCATCACGGAATCAATGTGAGGATCCTCCACTTGATAGGGAATCACGACAGTAACTAAGTGTCAGAGTGAAGAGCTGCGGAAGCGTGTGACCAAGACTAAGAGTGAACAGAGAGAGAAGCGAGAGAAAGAAAGAGACACTGGAACATAGAAAATCTGCAATGAAGAATGTTGTATAAGGAAGAAGATATGTACACGGGCATAGAGTGTATGTCTGCATGCGTCTCCACCTCAAAGATCTCACGGGCTATGAACCTCGAAGTATGTGCAGCAATCTCCACGATCAATAATCTGGAAACCTATGATCAGAATATATGAAAGTGTGTGGAGACTGGGCAGAATAAATAGCCCAAAAGAAATGCTAAAAATAATGCAGGTCAATTGGCCACTACACAAAAATTGGCCAACTACTCCTGTTGTGCCACATGGCACCTGCGATGACTACAAACTACTGCACCTACTAACATCACCTACTGTACGACCAGACTACCACGTGTTCTACCTACTGCAACTGCACAAAAATCTACCACATGCATATCTTGCCTGCTCCACCACACAAGACAACTCGCGAATGCATATGACTGCCTGTCAGGGGGATGGCAATCTCTAACACCCCCTCTTAGATCCTGGATGGGGCATACAGCTAAGGGATCTGGAATGCTGTCAAAGTAAAGCCTGAGGAAGCACCTTCATAAGCAAGTCTGCAAGATTGAGTGTTAGAGCTCCTAATGTGCCCATCTAACACTTGAACTAAGGCTCATGGTAGGAGATGATTGTGCAAGACACACATGACTGCAAACAGATCCAAACTTGTTAAGAATCCATGTTGCGTCATTGGAGCTACATCAACAATCCCAAGAGGTAAATGTTACAACTACTAATGTTAAAAGCATGCTAACTATGACCTTAATCCTTCAAAGCTACAAGAACATACAAGCACGTGTAGCATGTTTCCATGTTTATTTGCCACTAATTATAAGTTGTAAAGGGTTGGAGTGATGCGATTGGAAGCTTTGAAAACTAAAATGAAAAACCTCTCATAAGCAAATTGTATTTTTCCAATGGACAACATGAAGTGTGTTTCTCCCACTTTCATAGTTCCCAAGAAGGGTGGCAAGGTCTAGGTGTTGCAGACTGCACAAGTTGGAAGGTAACAACCATAAGAAACCACTACCCTTGGCCATTCCAAGGTGAAATCCCCAACACGGTGGGACTGATGTTCATTCTACAATAAATTTTCTAGCCATTTTCCAACAATTATAGCAAAGGAGGGTCAATTAAAGACTACTTTTAGTATGCCTTGGAGGTGCTTCGCATATAAGAGGATGCCATTCAGTCTCTTGAATGTTTGCACAGCATTTTACCAAGGGATGGATTGCAACTTGGGCCCTACTTGGGTAGATTTATCCGCATCTTTATGGATGCCATGTGCATCTATAATGCTCTACAAGTGCATTTCAGAAATTACAATAAGCATTACAGAGATTGCATAAAGAGGGAGGTCAATTGAACACAAAGAAATGTAAGCTAGGTGAGGGTAGTGCTGTTAGGACATGGATGTTAGAAAACACCATAGAAGCCGGCTCTACTTCTTATGATCATCCTCAAGATGTAAAGATACTCGCTTCCTTCATACAAAAGCCCATGTTTCATTCCTATGATATATCATACTTCAGGTCATTGTGCTCTTCTCCTCTCTTCAGAAACGAAAAAATGGAAACACATTTCAGAGTCGCAAAATGGAGTTTTGGTCTCAGTCCAAAATGTGAAGGTAGGGAAACATGAACTTGAAAAATATGAATATAAATATAAATATGTAAACATAAATATAAATATAACTACAAGCTACTACTTTAGCCTTTACATAATTAGATACTTACATTCCCAAATGTACAAATTACACTCACTATCTAGTAGCTAATATTTGCTAGCAAGAGTATAATCTTCATAGTTGAGCAAATCTTTGTATGACTCCATGCATCCTCTCACTATAGATGACTTCAATGTTTCGGTTCCAAAACATTTCGGCCATTTCCGCTTTTCAGTTCAGGGGGCCCAAAATGTTGTTTTAGGCAACGATGGTCTCCATTAATGGAAAATTACCTTGTATTTTTTCCCAATTTAACTCCATAAAAATATCCCCAAAAAGAATTATTATAGAAAAAGGATATACATTTGACAATAGTACAAATGCTCAAATAAGCCCTATAAAAGCATATGTTGTGGAGAGTTCATTCCATCCCTTTGCAAACCCTACCATTTCCTCGCAAGGTATTAGAGCAGAGGTGTTCTTGAGCTAAAGATGCTAGATCTTCTGTGAGTGAGAAGGGCTTTGCAAGAGCAATGTGATTTAACTTTTGACATCTCAAATTCCTTTACTCTATTTAAATTCTTTAATTGCCACATTCTCATTTGGGAAAGAACATTCTTCTGCCATCCCACCTCCCACTTTTCCAATCTACCTATTGCAATACCAGCTCGTGTTATGGCTTCCTCACCACAAGTTGATTTCTTGACCACTAGGTGATCCTAGTGTGGTTAGACACCCCACTCTACCACAGCTTGTCATCATCGACCATTGTTCCCTACACCACCGGAGTATATGCACCTTCCCAAAGACACCCCTTGTGCTAATGTGACATTCTGGACAACTATATTTGTTTTGCATCAGCTATTGGAGTACCATGATCGAGGCAAGCAGATGCCTATGACGCACGTTAAGTCCTTTCAAGCACATCAAGGCACTTTCAATAAGCCCTCATGAAGACAAATGCAACTTGTTCCGAATGTTTCCTCTACCACTCTCCTCTGCCCAAGACAAAAAGAGGCCTGCAATGCATGCTCAGTCCTTTCAAGCACATAAAGATACTGAGAATAAGCCCTTTTGGAGACCGATACAACCTGCTATGGAGGTTCCTTCCTATTTTTAAGTACAGCGGCTTCCCTCACCACAACCTTTGGATTTGCAGTCCACTCACTATGAGAGACAGTGGTTGTTAGACACTCTTTTCCAATAACCAGTCTCTTGATGGACTGGAATGCGGAGATGAGTGTGTCCAACAGCCACTGTCTCTTGATGGAGCAGATTGGAGATGAGGGTATTCAACAACCACACTCTTCCTCTCTATAGAATGGACTGTGGAGACGAGTCCAATTCTGTGGCAGAAAAATCCAGTGTGTTGTTGAAGACCTGCTCTATATGATTGTGGAGAGAGTCTGTATGGGGTTGCTTGGTAAACAAGACCGTATCTGGCCCATGTGACCTTTTAAAAGTCACTGGCAGGCAGAACTTGTGTTGTTTCAAACTCCTATGGGCATTGGCTCTTACAATCGTCAACTTCAAACACCCATCCCGCATGCTTGCCAAAGCACAATGCTTGGTTGTTGGACATCTCTGCAGTCTGCTTCTCTCTGAGATAATGGCTGTTGGCTACTTGTGGTTCCACAAGAGCTTCACATCCCTACTATTTGATCATTCATATCCTTTCCCTCATCATTCATCATCACCTTCATGATTTCTCCCTGCTGGTGGCTGCCCCCCCTTCCTCAGCCAGCTGTTCAGTGTTCTCTCTGCTGCTTGCTGCCACCCTTCTTCCAGCTACCACCTAGGATCTGGCACATGTGTTTGGAGGTCCATCACACCTGCTTTTGATCCTGCAAGCTGTCATCATCCTTGGAGGCTGCCTCTGCCACATCTACAGGTTGCTGCCCATCAAGAATAGGCTGCCACCCTGACCTTGGGAGAACAAGTGGTGCTGCCCATCTCCAAACTTGTATTTTGGGACACTGCAATTTTCCACCTCTTCCAGCTTCTGCCCAGCAATCGAACAACTGTGTTTGGCATTCAGCTCCCCATCAAATGCTACATTTGCACCTAGTCTATCATCATCACATGCTATGGACAGCCATTGTAATTTGTATCCCATTCATCATTATTCATTCATTTCCTTGAGTTTCTAAGTTTTTGTCATTGTTAGTCATCATACACATCTGTGTTTTCTTTCTGCAAATCCTACTGCTTCCTAACATGGTATCAGAGCTACTCAAAAGAGAAGATATCCATCACCTCCTTGTAGGCCCTTGGGTAACCCGTCATGACACCCATGGTCCAATGCCTTAGTCTCTTTGGGGTGGATCTTTTTGGGTACATGAGGGTAGAGTTACACTTTTGGGTACATAAGGGCAGAGTTACACTCTCCCTCTTCCCATGGGCACCTTTTTGGGCCTCAGAGGGATGTTGGGCAAGTAAAATTAAAGGCCTCCATTGATGGAAAATTACTATGCATTTCAGCCTAATTTAGATAGAAAGATCCCTAAAAAGAATCATGAAAGAAATATGGCATTTTATATGACAATAGGACAAATGCCAAAAGTCTCCTACAAAAGGATATCTTGTGAGCAGTCCATTCCACCCTTCTGCAAACCCTAACGTTACCTCACAGGAGGAAGGGGGATGATGAGGGGTGAGGGGACTTCAATGGTATTGAGCTCCCATGCAAAGTGATGCATACTCTCTCTGAACTCTATCCTCTTGCATTTTTCATGTTTTGATCTCAAGAGTTGTTGTCTCTATGCTGTGAAGTGATTGTTTCCCATGTATAGTACTGTACCTATAAGTCTGGCGTTTTTGAGCTTGAGGTATTCTTGTCAGGAGGAAGAGTTGGATGTTAGGAGTGTTTATGTATGCTCACAGAGTTGTTGATCTGTGGTCGGCGGGTAGGGTACCAGTAACTGTCTTCCCCTCTCACCAGCAGAAAGTTAGCAGGAGGGGATGTTATGAGAACTTCGGTAAGTTATGTATAAAGTTTCAGCTCTCAAAAGGTATTTACTTAAGGAACCTGTTGGCTTTTGCAAATCAGATGACACTAGTTCCATGATCTTCATCATCTGTTGTAATCAATCTGCGTAATGGAAAAACAGTAACTTAAGCTCAATTCTCTCTCCTGCTCTGTGTTTTCCTCAATTTTTTAGTGCAATGCATCTTATTATTCTTTCCTCAAGCTTCTGAATGAGACAAAAACTTCCAGTGCAGTTTCTCTATGCATGCAGGTACAGTGTAAAGAATGCTTTGATGTACATGTAAGATGAAAAATACCTGGCTTTCAAGAGTGGAATTCATCTCATTCAACTCTCCTTCCATTTCTTTTCGGTCATGCACAATTGCAGCCAGAGTAATTGCAACCATTGCTAAAACACCAACAAACATTTGAACCTGCAAAATTTTAGAAACACATTGAGACCACTCAGTGTAAAAGACAATTTGGTAGCTTATTCTTATCTGTAAGCTATCTCGATCCCATCTAAATACAAAATAGTATTTATGCCTTATATATTCCCTCTACCTAACTCGAAATTGATAAGAAAAAGGCCCGCACTCATGCTACAAGTACAGTTACACGAACTTTTTGGCAATCTCTCTTTCATAACCACATGAAGACAACCAACCAACTTCTTTAAAGTAATAAAGAAAAAACAAGGCCTAACCTGACCACTAGCATATGCTTAGAACTGCTTTTCTACAGACAATATCACTTCATTAACCAAAACTTGCCATTCAAATATGACAGTGGAATTGGTAGCTATCTACTATCTAGATTGAAAGGTCAAAATCTCAAATTAGCCATCGGAGACAAAGGTTTAATGTAAACATGACTATAGAGTTTTGTTTGCTATATGAGGGGCAGAGGAGTGGGGGGGGAGAGGAAGGTTTTTTGTGGGTGTGGGGGTGGGGTTTGTAATTTGCAAAATCTTCCAATGTTGTAATAACTGGAATTGTGCATCAAACTAAGAAAGTTTGGAAATTGCAACAGGATGCTTAGTATTAACATTAGTCTCTGCCAATGTTGTAATGACAAAAATTGTGCATCAAACTAAGAAAGTTTGGAAATTGCCACAGGATGCTTAGTACTGGCATTAGCCTGAAGTTTTGGAAGGGCTTGAGTTCAGCAAGCATTTGACCCATAAATTTGGCAATACCAATTCTGTGTTTGCTGCACATTTTTGTCATTCGTGATTTAGGCAATTTGCCAGGGCTCGAGCTTGGCAAGCATTTGACCTATAGTTTTTGGAAAAACCAATTCTGTGTGTTTGTTGCACAAATTTTATGTCCTTCCTTATTCAGGCGATGTTCCTTGAACATGTATCAAAGTTAAGGAGCACTATTCCTACTTCAATCAAGCCTGTTGGACAATCTTTTAGCCATGTATCTCAGGGGTTGTCTTCAATCCCAAGAACATTTAAAATTGAGCAGATGATTGCTTTGATATCTTGATTTAGTGATCATATACACATTAGTACATTTGATAGCACTGAAGTCTTGAGAGTAAAATGCTTAATGCGCTCTTCTAAGAGAGATAAAGGTAGCTGCTAGTGTATATCAAATGCCACAGAACTGATCAGCAGATAATCGTGTTCTTGTGTCTCTAACTAAAGAACTACCAACTGATGTAGCAAGTCCTCTAAAATTATGGGATTTTGGGGTTTACATATTTGTAATGACACTCTTCAAAATATCGCACACTCCAGGCAAGAGCTGAAAATTGTGTGTATGCATGCTTGAATGAGTTGTCTTTACAAAGTAGCTCAAATAGTGACCACAGGTATGCAGAAAGAAATTTCATACCTGAAGCAATGAATTGTCAGTGCTACTGCTGTGATAGAGTGGTCCATGTTTATGTGCAGTACCACTACTTGCTATAACTGCTACCACCACAACTGATAGAGGTAAGCCAACACGATTGAACCGGAATGACGCCCAGATGACTATAGGAAAAACCAAATAAGATAAGTGCTGCACAAAGTCATTTGCTGAAGCTCCAATGTTGAAGAAGATAAGCATGCATAGTCCAACCAGAAGAAGAAATAATACAGTGCACTCTGCAAGTCGCATCAGAAACTTCTGAATAGAGAATTCTCGTACTTCTAGCTGGTTGTTGACAATGTCAGGATCATGACTACATGCAATAGGCAATTCTTTTGCTCGACTCACATCCTCCACCCAATGCTGGCTGCCCCTTTCAAGCTGGTTATCCAAGTTAGCTCGAGACCCCTTTGAGCTTCTATAGACAGAAAAACGTTCCTTGCATTTGCTACAGTAATTACCAATAAACCTGTTTACTGGTACAGTAGTATTTTCTCTTCTGTTTATCCCTGTGCTCTCATCTGTTCGTATGTTCAGAGACCTTTCCCAATTAATAAGTTGAATTTTGTGCTCATCACCTGGTGAACTGCATTTCAATGAATATGGATCAATACAAGACTTGCAACCTCTTTGCAGAGACCTGATTTCAGAGGTTGGCTTCAGTTGAGATAGTAGGCAAGCTTTTACTGGCTTCCTTCTGCCCCAGCAGAAGGTGTTGAAATCCTGATGCCAAAGATTCCAAATATGAAGAATGCAGGGCATGTAGCAGAGAATGGCTGATAGATCACCGAGGACCCATGTCGGCCAAATGTCCATGAAGTGATTCCATGTAGAGAGTCTAGAAGATACAAGCACAATTGCATTGCCAGTTCCAGCAATGAATGCTGTGAAAGGTGCTACAAGGAACAGCCACAATGCATCATTTAGTGTATCAACAGTGACGGTGCCATCTCTGGATTCCTGCACACACCATAAAGACAATCAGTCAAAGCAAACAAGCCACTTGTTGAATGTAGATCTGAGGTCCAACTAGGTCTGACTGCTAGCATCTATGTTGTAGCTGTGAGAGAAGGAAATACCAAGTTGAAGCCTGAGAAGGAAGAATACCTTCCAATGAAAGCAACCATTCTTGTAGCTCAAAGGGTTTTTGAGCAACCATGCACACGACAAGGATTCCAATGCGGAGAATAAAGCAAATCCAAGAGATGCAGGCCAGTATGACTTGGGACTGTGCTTTGAAAAGTATCTCACATTTATTGCAATCGTTCCAAAAAGGATTCCAGGAAAGACCCTATAGCCAAATATCAGCACTGCTGCAACCATTACACCAGATGGAGCCCAGATTGGAGATGCTTGAGAACTTAGTGATGACAGCGTATCAGATAATTCTCCAGTTCCAATATACACAGCAGCAATGATGAGATTTATGATAAACCACCTTGGTGATCCCCATTGAAGTTCATTCATGTTTGTTGTATGGTTGTAGCTTGCACAGCAGCCAGAAACTCAACCATAAGCCTTGCGTAAATGTCTTCAGTGGGAAATTTTCTTGTCTAAGTTGTGAGGCTAGAATTCATAACTAGATTTATTGATTCATCAATCACAGACTAGATTCAAAAACACCGATGTCTGTAGTTGAAATTTTATCATGTGACAGACATGGGAGAAACTCAACCATTACCAGTAAGTGGATTTTCAAGTGAAAAGATCGGTGCCTGCTGTCTAATGAATTAAACTACCATAAGCTTTAGCTGTAGCCAGAAACTTTTTCAAATAGATGCGAATCACACCATAATGCCCAAAGCCTCTGTTGCACGGTGCCACATGAGTTGGTGCAAGTATTGATCTTGACTGTAGGAGTGTGGAATATAGTCGAAACCTGCAGAAGGTTTATGGAAGAAATGGAGTTCACTAAGCATCTGAGAAAGAGGGCCAGATTCACAAACTTGGAAATAGCATGCAGGATCCTTGTGTTGCTGCATGGTCTGCAGCTTTCTGCTAAAAAACACAGCAGCAAGGACGAGCAAGTTAGAACAAATGGTTGGATGGAGGACAGATGCCAATTGCGGGAAGGATGCACAATGACTCTGTCAAATTCTTGTCATTGCTGATTTCACAATGGCTCGGCAACACTCTCAACTGTAGCAACCTTATTCAAATGCTCAGTCAAGGTATCTGTTGGTTGTTGGGATCAATATTCAATGTTGAAATAGAATATGATAGCAGTTTGAACTGGCACAGCATCGAGTTTGAAGTGAAGGAGCGTTCACGTAATGTTCCAGGAGAACCACCTGCATGGCTTCATGGAGCACCATGACCAGATAGCTTTCAAATCAAACTGCGTCTCCGAGCAGACCTGCAAGGTGGGCAAGCGCCATCTTTCTTCAGGCATTTCCTTCTAAGAAAGCCTTGTTTTTTCTCTGTCTTTCTCTGTAGTGTCTCTCATTTTTCTCCCTTCTCCCTACTTGCTGGCATTTAAATAGAAGGCCATTTAGACAATTCTCTCAGGCTGATCAACCCATGTCTTCCACTCGGAATTCAGCTATCTTCAGACGTCCAGTGCGTACAAGGGTGTGCGATATATGCCCAGTGCAGGCATTTCGTCTGCAGACTTAGCTTGAACGCTGCCAGAATTACCAGCTCCTGCTCTGATCCAAAGCTGATGGCAACCTGTTTTTCTTTTTCCGAGAACAACCACCTCAATTGTGTCTAACCTGTTTTCTCCACAATGATCAAGAAATCAACCTGTTTTCCTCACTCTCCTGAACCATTGAATTGTATCCCTGTGTTGTGAAAGATCCACAATTGAAAAGAGAAAAGAGTAAAGAATTATTCCCCAATTTTGTTTTGTTTTCTTTAAAGACCGCACATAGACAAACTGCAGATTCTCTCCTCAACTCAGTCTTTGCATACTGAAACCGTGCAAGAAGAGAGAGCATGCAAATCATGAGATTCTTTATCACAGGCTCGGAAATAATTAACTGGAGACAGGGAGGCACACCAAACCCAAACAGACAAACAGACACACACACACACACAGAGTAGCACCACTATCTTAAAAGGCCTCACACCGCTGTCTCTTCTCTCATCAACTTTTCTTTTCTTCTTTTCACAATACCCAACAAGAAGCATGCATGCAAAATGAGGGTGCCAATCCCTGAGAACGTGTGTGTTTTTAAAAGTAGAAAAAAGGGCCAAAATTTTTTCCTTTAGAAGAGGTTAGCTTGTGTCTTCTTTAAAGCCGAAGAAGATGAAATTACTAGTGCGAAAGGGAGAATTTTGTACAGAAGAATGAAATGGATCACATTTTTTCTTTAGAAGAGTGATTTGGGTTCTCTCTAAAGCTGAGAAGGATGAAATGGACGAAGAGAATTTGTGCTTGTTTTACAAGCTCAGAAAGATGGAGTGAGGAGCAGAGGAGCTACAAATGAATGAAATAGATCACATTTTTCTCTAGGAGAGGGAGAATTTGGGTTCTCTCTAAAGCTGAGAAGGATGAAATGGGCGAAGGGAATTTGTTCTTGTTTTACAAGCTCTCAGAAAGATGGAGCGAGGAGCAGGGGAGCTACAAATGAATGAAATGGATCACATTTTTCTCCGGAAGAGGGAAAATTTGGGTTCTCTCTGAAGCTGAGAAAGATGAATTGGGCGAAGGCAATTTATTCTTGTTTTACAAGCTCAGAAAGATGGAGTGGGGAGCAGGGATGCTGCAGGATCCAGGCTGCCTAAAGAGGGCAGGGCAAAGGAGCTTGACCCATCAACACACACACACGCACGCACGCACAGAGTGTGAGCATATCAACGACCGAAACCAAAAATCGCTCAATTGCATGATGAGAATTTTATTAGAAAGCCCTGCTCTTGCAAGCAACTTACAGCTACAAATTTCCTGAAGTCTGCATCGAGCACATCAAAAGGCTGTTTGATTCCTTTTTTTTCTTGTTAGCAACATTTGCAGAGGGAAAAAACGAGAAGGGAGGACACGTTTAGAGCCGTAATGACAAAACCCAATGATAGCCAGAATCAAAAATCTGATTGGTTTGGACAAAAGGTCGGGATTAAGGATACGAATAATTTTTAAAAACAGCGGCAACTATTAGTTAGACTGTGAGATTCACAGTCCTGACTAAGCCATATCATAAACCATGATTAGGATATAGTGCTAATTAATGCCTTAAGCAGAGAGATTAGCTGCCTAATCAATAAAGCTATGTTAAAAAGGCCACCATTGGGCGGCCTTTCCGCGAAACAACAGAAAGGAAAGGGCCCTCGTCATACCTTGCCCGAGTGCAGATCCTCCAATGATATTTTCTAAATTTAAGCCCCCCCAGATCCAGATATTAAATCGCTTTTTAATGGTAAATTTCTCCCGAAAAGAGGAGGAAAGTGGTAAGCATACGCAAGCCTCTGTTTTTGTGGGCACCTCGGAAGACACGAGGAAAACCCAATCAGGTTTTTTCTTTTTTTTAATTGTCTCTAGTAGCATCGGGTTTGCACGCATGTGTATGTGTGTGCATGCATATGTACGGGTCTGGATGTGGGAGAGAGAGAGAGAGAGAGGGGGGGGGGGGGGGGGGGGGGGAGATGGGGGGGAGATGGGGGGGCAACTTCCGAGGGATTTGTTTTATCTAGCAAAGCTTGGCCTCACTCCTTAATCCCCCTTTGCTTATGAGCTTCAAATAAAAAGGCTTTGGAAGATTCTCGCATGTGCATAAAGTAGCCCTTTTAAGGACACATCACTACCATAAGGATGCCACCCAACATATATCTCATAAGTATATGCATATAGTAATTTTCATGTGTATCCATATAGAGAGAGAGATATAGAGAGAGAGAGAGAGAGAGAGAGAGTAAGTGAGTGTGTGTCTGGGTTTGGTTTGTCAACTCCACAAAGAAACTGAAAAAGGAAGAAGCTTGTTGATACATGGAAAGCCGCCCACATTGGATAAAGTTAGTGGACAATAAGAAGAAGTAGGCATGGCAAAGAAGCAAAGCTCCTTTCCTGTGGTTAGTGTAACGTTGAAGTCATGGATAAAGGAGATGGTAGTGCACACATGCCATGGCACACAGATTTATTTGCATTGTTTTGTGTGCATTTGAGAAGAGAGGAGTGAGGGGGAAATGAACATAAACATGGATGATGTAAGTTCCTTTTGTGCACAATGTGTTTCACATATATACACACAATATGGAGGAGGAAAAAAGAATATGGCTTTGTGTGGTGTGGGTGTGTGGTTCCTTTCTTTTCTTTCTTTTTTGTTGGGGGGGGTAAGGATTGGATGGGGCGCCAACATGCGCATGTAGCTCTAGACAAACATGATATATTGTTGCTCAAAATTCCAAACAATCTTATCACATAAGTAAGATCCCAAGTGTGCTTATGAGATGTAGTTGAAGGTTTGCGGGTGTGTATACTTCACACACACACACACACACACACACACAGAGTGTGTGTGTGTGTGTGGAAATGATTCATGGTTATGACCATAAGTTATTTCGTGGATCTAGTTCGTACCAACGGAGACAAGGACATGTTAAGAAAAAGCCACACATGAGATGTGAATTTAGAATGTAAATGTTCAAGCCATTATGCTTGACTCCTAGATGAGTCCATTTTGTTCATTGATTAATATGTATCTTGAAATCCTATGGAGAAAAAGAGATTTACAAAGTTTGACTTCATGTGAGAAGAGGGTTGGTGCGTGTCCATGTCCATGTAACGTGGGAAATGGAAACTTGCAATCCTTATAGCTTGCAATGTTTGACAATGTGTTCAAATGAGTAAAATACGGTAATGGAACCTCGAAATACAACTTTTATTCTCAATGTGTGTGCATCATTGATAAGAAAAACACTTTTGCTCTATAACAGTTGATTTGCAAGTCGCTCCAAGTATGACAATATGTGCAAGTTTGCTTTATTATAGTAACAGCAAACAAGTTGTTGATAAATCATGTTTCAACAACTTGCTCCAATAAACACGGCAATCTTTGTTAGGTGACCTTAATATCAAGAGATTTGTGCAAAAAAGTTTGCCATAATTAGTGAGACATTTGTGCAAATAAAGTTGGCACATTTTGCACTTCTTAGTTAGACTTTTGCTCCAAGTGTTGGTCACACTTAAAATTGGCTTAATCTCCTTGGATGCACCTTGAATTACCTTCTTTACATGGTTATAGTTGTGATGTTTTGCACTAATTTTAAAATCATTACCAAGCTTGTAATATCTAAATAGTTTAGTCTAGACATGGATGTCCATCTATATTTACAAGATATTTATTAAGTCATGGGAGTGTAGATGTTCAAGGAATAGAAGATAGGAATAGAGCTCATATTCTCATCGTAGTCTTGTAAGCTCAAAAACCAACTACTAAACAAAATACACGTCTAAAGTTAGTGAGTCTTAGGCCAACTTTTTATTGACTCTAAGCATGTGATTGAATCAATAATTAAATTTTCATATCAAATTGTAAACTCTTCAATCCATATGTGTGCTCAACTCTCCCAAATGAGTGGAAAATGTGCTTCTAAACTGATTAAAGATACAAAGCATGAAAACTTTAATTTGGCCTCCTCTCTCTCTCTCTCTCTCTCTCTCTCTCTCTCTCTCTCTCTCTCTCTCTCTCTCTCTCTCTCTCTCTCTCTCTCTCTCTCTCTCTCTCTCTCTCTCTCTCTCTCTCTCTCTCTCTCTCTCTCTCTCTCTCTCTCTCTCTCTCTCTCTCTCTCTCTCTCTCTCTCTCTCTCAATGTCAGCATCCTTGTGAACACCTTACAAGAGTATCGAACTTATGTTGTAAACACCTTACAAAAGTTCTAGCCTACATGAAGGATTTGACTTTGTACAATTCAGTGGCCATAATTGTGCATGTGGTAAGTCCTACTATTATACTAGGTCACATATAGTAATTCCATAGTTGAGAGTGAAAGCTTCAACTCCTAGTAATAGTTAGAGTATTGGAGTAAATAGTACATGTTCAAGTTGTTGATAATATTGCAGGTGCACAATGCTTTTGCTTGGACATAGAAAAGACAATTCATAGATGAAGCAAGGAGATTGTGATGTGACTTGATTGAGCCACCTTATGTGAGTCCAATGCATTCATAACCCAAGACACTCAAAGATATTTGCCATTGGCAATAGGACAAGAGCAATCAAAACCTACAAAGTCTGCATGTCCTTTTGAGGTGCCAAACTAAACTTTATATAAGGCATTTCAAAAGCAATTCTTGCCCTAACATGAGGTGACCAATTTAGCATTGAATATGACTAATCCAAACAACATTAAATCCTACATTGGACAAAACAATAGAATTTCTCAAACAAAATCGAATCATGTAAAAGCAAGTTGGTCTTAGAATCAAGGTGGAGAGCAACAAGAATAAAGATTTATTTGGTTCGATATTAATTAGATAAATGACACATTCAAAAGCACCACAACATCAAATTGTAAATTGGTTGTGAACCTTCATAATGGTTGATTATTAATCTCATTATCAGCTTAGCTTCTCAAATTCTTCATATTCCTCATAAATATTCAATGTCACGTCGACTCATGAGCTTTAAATTTGCACTCCCTCCCCATGTTGGTCATCGAATGTCCGTGAAGTCATCTGTTGCTTTTTAAGACCAATACATATATATGATATGGTTAATTCTACAAAGGTAGACGTTGTACAATTCAAAGTCATCAAAACATGCCATACAAAAAAGTGAAAGTTTCAATAACTCTCAAATTACAAGACAATTGGTTAGAAAGGGTATCCTAGTTAAAACAACATAGAGGTTCAAATAGATGGCCCTACTAGATAACACTAAAACTAGTTTAGTAAACTATTAGCCAAGGACGTTGCCACTATAAGGATATCTATGCATTCCTTAGAAGATTTTGTTTTATTGATGACTTGACAAAGTACTTGGTCATGGAGTATATAGTATAATCCAAGTCTTTACCTCTATGCAATCCTAAGGTAATCTATTTGTTTTCAATACATTATTTTCATCACTTGTCAAATGGATCTCAATAGGGTATATTGCTAGCACTTGAAGCACATTACTTGATAATGCAAAATTGTGCTAATAAAGATAAAGTGTTTACAACATCCTGATCGGATGTACTAGGGCTAAAAAAAACTAAACTCAAGAATAAGGAACTATATATATCCTAGTCTTATGGGAAACTTCAAACACTTGGGCTTTCTTTCTTAAGCCCTTGAAAACAACAAGAATCTTCATATTAGAGAATGTATCAATTGTAGGCATCTCCCTAAAGATAAAGAGTTTCTCCATTTTCAAATAAACTTGATTGTCACAAATCTAATTATTTTCCCTATTTTAAAGGTTTCCTTGTCCATACCCAAACAAGTCCCCAAATAATATTGTATTCACATTGATCTTCCTATTTTAAAGGTTTCCTCATCCATACCCAAACAAGTCCCCAAATAATATTGTATTCACATTGATCTTTCCATTAAATCTAGCCAACATTAAGGGTATCATCATCCATACCCAAACAAGTATCCCCTAATGATGCTATCTTCAAATTGTTCTCCTCTTTGAATATGGCCAACTTTAACCATTTTCCCAAAACCTTTTAGATTTGCCTAGCCTCTACGCATTTTGAACAAAGATACACAATGGTCTCCTCCTTCCATCTACAAAGAGAGCAAAGGGGGGAGGTGTCCAATATCTTCCTTACTTTATCTTTGGTTTGAAACTTAGTCATGACAAGTTTCCACAAAACCACTTTAAGCCTAGTAGAGGGAGCATTAGACCAAGCTCTTGATCCTCTTCTTCCAAGTTTTCAACTTGATTCAAGGAAGTGCTTTCCCCAAGTCTGCCAAACCATCACATTATGAACATTACTTGATTTGAGAAAGTTTCTCCTCTTTTAACATCTCCATAAAAGCTTGCATGTTGGGACTGCAATGAGCTTGAGAGGATGCCCTTTAAGTATTCTTGTAGGAATCGGCCAATCACCCTTCCTCATCTTTTATAGCAACCTATTTTGCCCAACAACTTTGGCTCCAAAGAACCAAAGTGACATGTTGCCCCATCTAGGTCCCATGAATATTGTGCATACTCATTCCAAATATCCCCTCACTTATTCAAACCTTATTATATATGGATTTAAAAAGTCTAGTATTATGTTGAGCTAGACTAGTGCAAGGGCCATATGCAAAGGAAGACAATCAAATAAAATGTAATAATTAAGAATCCCTCTCTATGATCTTGAGACCCCAACTAGTTTTCTTGATCAAGTAAAATTTTCCAAGGCTTAGCTGGCTTTTGAGCAATCTCCCAATTTGAAAGAACAAATTTTCAACATGTGACACATCTATCTTTAATAAATCTTCAAAGCAGCTCATTTTGACAATTTCTATGTATATTGGCTTGCCTGATTTGGCATCAACATATCTAGACTAGTTAACATCAAGGGGGTGTTCAAAGAGCTAGTTAGCTACCAAAATTCTATTAGTTGCCTAGTGAATCTAGAATACCTAAAAAAGGATGTGTTAAACCTTTTTTTTTTGGGGGGGGGGGGGGGGGGGGGGGGGGGGGGGGGGGGAGGGGGGACACCATGAGATGACCTTCCTATAATACTAACCTTAAAGGTACAATATAAAGGGATACAATTAGAAACCAAAATGTCTAAGAGAACCCTCATCTTGTACCTAAACTAACCCACCAAGCATCTTGATTAGCATATAACATGTCTAAACTTAAACCACCTCCATATTGATTATGCCAAAACATTATTTAAAAAAAAGATGAGATCCCTAAAATCATGCTCTAGTACTAACTCGTCCCATCTAAGTCTTTCTTCTTCTAGCATGCACCTTGAGCTGTATGACATGTCATTTATTCCATTCTCTTGTTAGTAGGACATTTCTAGTATCCAATCTATTATTGAGTGTTGCCCATTGCTTGCCCCCTTCCCAATAAAATAACAATACACTAGTGTGGCTTTTAACTAGAAAGTATACTATAACAACATAAAAATTTCTTCTTTAGATGGTGGCTTACAATGAAACACATATACAACCCACACAATAAATCTCTGCATACCTTTTGTTTATTTCTAGCCAAAGAGAACATGATAGGAACCCCAAATACCTTTCTGCTCCCATTGACTATAGAGATGAGCTCCCAGCCATTGAAGGCCCTATGGTCATCACACATGTGTTTCTCAACTACCATCATGTTAATGTTGTCATAAACAACCTTGAAATAGTCCATAGCCACTACATTTCTAGCACTATCAAGCTAGACTGCATGCATGTAGTGAGCCACCACATGGTGGTAGCTCAAGTAAACTTAATTATCTTATAATAAATTAATAATCTTAGTGGCCTCAACTCCATGATCTCTATCTCACTTCCATTTAACATTAGGATATTAGTTGGCAAACATGTAGTGAGACAAGTTACTTCTTTGAAGCATTTAAATGTTTTAACATCAAATATGACAATCATTTAAAAAGTGAGTATTTTGTACATGTATTACCTCAAAATATCAAATGACAAGGGTGATCTTAATAAATTGCTTAGAAAAAAATTCAATTGTGTTTGAATGAAGAGGTTAGGATTTATTCTCACATAAGCCTTGAATTTTTTGTTATAAATCTTGTTTGTTTGCACTATTTCAAGAACTTAAAGATGCCAATATCTACTAAGAGATCATTTGCCTATGCATGTAGCTAATTCAAGATGATATGAGAGCTACAAGAGCAATGATTTCACTAGGGACAAAGATGCCTATGCCAACTTGATCCAACCATGAAAAAAGATACACACCATGTTACTTTTGTGAGCCAAATTGATAACCCATATTAGTGAGAAATAAAGTGCATGAACTAGTCACGAGTCTCAAGGGACTACCTCAATTCTAATGTCCATCACACCATTGAATGTGTACCTAATTAGAGCTTGAAGAATGCATTTCAAGATATAGAGAAACCATGTATAGTACTACACAAATCTCCTTCCCAAGAGGATACAAGTGAAAAAGTTGGTTTCACAACCTTGAACATTAGACATCCTTTGAGCTCTATCAAGTATGTTATTAATTAGAAATAAAATGAATCACAAAAAGAAAGAATTCCAAATGTTTACGTATGTGTACACACAGTCAATGAGGTTCTTATGGCTCCCCTCTCCAACTCCTTTTAGGCTTTATTGGTGCATGACAATCACCATGAAGACATCGAATTGACTATTTATCCTCAAAAAGAAAATGGACAATAATCCATGGATGTGTAGGAGGCATTTTTAGTTGAATGTTCTTTACATTAGTAAAAAATTATCATTGGTGGCTCAATTGGGTGCTCATTCTAATGGATAGATGGTGTTAGCTTCTTTCTCATGGGTCAACCAATGATAGTAACACATGTGGAACAAATTTTGGGATGCATGTTAAGATTGATGATCAAGATATGGGAATTTCTTTTTATTATGAGGAACCTTGTCCTTGTGGGCCCATCATGCAACTACTAGTTACAAGGGAATGGTGACTATGGATTAGGGCTAACATTAGTTGGTTCTTATAAAAACACGCTTCATGCTCATGTCTCATGTGTTCTATCTTATTGAATAATCCATTGTTCATCAAGCCAAATAAATTTTGTGGATGAATCTCTTAACATCAAAAGGCATACCACAATCCACTAAATAGAACCTACCATATGCTCTTCAAGGGAACTTTGTTAAAGCCTAATATGGGTACTTGTAGATTGACTTTGCTTCTAAAGGACTTCACCTATTGCAAAGTATACATACATGCCTCTAGAGAACTATGCATACTACTATAAGTTCTATCATGTTTCTATTTTGAGGACAAAGTGAGGAACATTCCAATTTGAGACTTTGCAATAAAGAAGTTAGAGTTACAATGAAGATATGCACACTTTCATTCTCATTTGACTTCTAATAGAGCAAGCATGAAACTTTTAATTGGGAAGAAGAAAAATGTAGCGAATGAACATTTTTAGCCCATGAAAAGCAATATTTTATCGTGAATTAGATATGTTGCAAAACTTATGCTAGGGCATGATGTAACAAAGGTGATTAGCACTAGAAAGTTGATCATGTGAACAATCATGGGTAGCATTTACTTGTTCTCCTTGCAATTCACAAGCAAGCGCTTAGTGTCTAGAAAAGAGTAATAATTGGGGTTAAGGTTGGTGTCTTGTGCTCCATACCAAGCTATTATAATCCATAAGTTGGGAGTGCCCTTCCATGATCATCTAGAACCCCTTCTTGCAAGTCCTTGTCTTCATGGAACCACTCCTCAAGCCTCATATCTTCAAATTCCATCTTGTTCACATGACACTCTCTTTGTGCTTGCCTCTAGATCCCCCTCTTTGGGTTATCCTTTCTTTCTCATTGGGATGCCCCCCCATGCTTTCAAAAAAGTTGTAATTTCTCTAGTTAGTGCCAACCTATTCTCACGGGCTTTTTCATCCCTTGGACTCTATGACACTGATCAAAGTAGTGCTTCACACCATTTGTGAGCCTTGTAGGAGGTCTAGGATGCTTGACTAGCCCCTACACACCATTGTGATCCTCTAGGAGGTCTAGGGTTCTTGATTGGGTTCTTATTTGTAAGAAGATAATCCAGTGATACTCTAACCTCTTATTACTTACCAAAGGATATCCCATGATAAGTATCCTATGCATCTTTGTGGCAAGTTAGGTGTTCTAAGGTTGCCAATAACCCCTTGCAAAATAATACCTTTACGTAAAATTCTACTTGATTGCTCAATGCTCTTCCATTGTTCAATCAACAAAAACATGTCTTAACATATGCTTCAAAATATAAACTATCCCTTCTAGTAATGTTTGAAACCTAGAGGAATAGTAAATAATGTAAAACGAAGAATCAAACACATGTGCATGAGCATCTTCTACCTAAGAGAGCTAGGAGCACCATATTTCTTTCCAAGTGGATTAGAAAGTTGTAGCCCACTTTCAACATTCAATAGCATATTTACAATAAATACAATGATAGAACAACTTCCTACAAGACATCTCAATCTATAACTCATTATATTGAGGAATATTAATTAATTTGTCATTTCTAGTGGTAGCATATCGATGTGAACTCAATTACTTGCTAGCATCACTTCACATATCACATATTGGTGTGTACTTTCTTACTTCAATTTTCATTCTATCACATGACAAACTTCATATATTAAGCATGCATTTCTTTGTATAATTGAAGATAAAAACATTGAGATTGTGAGAGGAGTTATGTGTTCACCTATAGAGATGTTGGGTATTCTTATATTTTTTATTTTCTTATATATTCTACATTATCACTAAATTACATTCACAACTACATTTTATAATATGTTGAATAATGAGTTACGCATAATTGATGGTGTATCCATGTGCTCCCATTCTAGTGTGATAGCTTTAAAGAGTGATAGAAATAATGATATTTGATAACTTTTCTAAAGAAATGGATTTTCATAATTTTTAAATTAGGACATGTCAATTGTAATCCTCTAGATCTTGCCTAGTGATAATAACCCTAAAGTTTCTCAATAATTGTTATCATGCAAGTAACATCCACCACATCAATTGTTTCGGATAATTAGCATGAGAAGGATAGTCATTATTTCTTTTTCAGATTTCATTCATATAGATGCGCCTATTTGAGCATCTTAGTGTTTCCTAACTTAACAACAATGAAGCTAACCTCATGAATTGCAAAGTTTTGCCTAACTTTCAACACACTTTTGTTTGGATGTGACTTTACATGGTCTTACTAATCAAATTGATGATTTTCTATGTAGAAATCACTATACAATGGTGGGATTAACCCTTAGAGTTCAAATGGCAATCCATATTTTTCAAATGAGGGACTACAATAAAAAGCAAGTTTGGTGCTTAAGGGATTGGAAGGGCGTACTATTAGTTTTGCAAAAGACATATTATTATCTCCAAAGGTTATGCTTCTAATGTCCTCCTTATTATGAAGAATAAAACCTAGCATGAATGTGAACTTACCTATCATAATCATTATCTCAATGTGTAATAATCCACTTAGCTTGGCTAACTTGTGTAAGGTGTAACCTCCACTATTTCCACCTATCATTTTAACTTGATACAAAGTATGAGTATACATAATTTCACAATTGATATATTTTAAACACTAGAACTTTGTCATTGATTGGTTCCTTTAAACTATGAGTGCACACATTTATATAATCTCATGAAGGCACTTAATAAAGAATAAGTCCCCTTGGGAATTATAGAAGAAGTCCTCCATAAGTCCAATATTGACATAAATCAACATGATAACCAATGGGTGATAATGTCAAGGGATTAAGAAGAAGCCTTGTGGTCCCTTGGAAAGGGTGAGAACGGCAACTAGTAGTATCAAAAGGAGGCATCTAAAAGGGTCCCAGCATATGCACAATACATAAGAGAATCAATTGGTCCAATGGCTCTACTTAACAACATTGAAAAGGGTAAAGATAATAGAGATTGAAACAAACCATTGATTTCAAAACTTTTTACATAATGCTCAAGAGAAGGGCAATGAAGAAATTCTAGGAAAAAAAGATTAAATAGAGGTGGAGGGGCCCAACTTCGTGTGGAAAGAACTCTCACAAAGTACCTAAGTTTAAGGTGGTGACTTAAATGGGGATTCTAAAGACATCTCATATGGAAAAACACATGGTATACTGGCAAAATCATTTCATGAGGAGTTAAACATATTAAGAAGCTTACATAAGGTAACATGATTGCAAGAACTAAAGGTGCTAACATGGCTATTGAGGTGATTTGCATCACATGTGCATAACCACTATGTTTCAAGTATTATTATGGTTTAAAAGACAAAGATGTGCTCAAAAAAATAATATATAATGGAGACTTCATATATTAAGTACCTTTAGTCTTTCCAACAATATTTAACAAGCTCTTTGCAAAGTGATAATGTTCGTATGTCAAGATAATGACATGCTTCCAAAGTATAATAGAAGAAAGGTGAGATGATAAAATATAGCTCCATGTCTCATTCACATCCCTACATCTTTTAGCATCTCACCAACTTTTGACAATGTGACATAATAAAATAGCACGTCTTTCTCTCCCATGTTGACCTCTCTAGTTTTGCAATATAGATTGACAATGCATTAGAAAAGTAAAACGAGCTTCTTCCCACTACAATTCTCGACATAACTTAAAAAATCAAAATTCAATAACATAATGTGTCAATATCAACAACAAAAATTATATCGCTTGCTAGATACATCTGGCTTCCTTACCTTCGTTAGATGCCCGCTTTAAGTGTCCCATATTTGTGCTATAGGTGCCTACTTTTATACAGCAACACATCTTTGCAAGACTTATCCCC
Organism: Lygodium microphyllum; assembly: GCF_053477565.2. Lineage (NCBI taxonomy): Eukaryota > Viridiplantae > Streptophyta > Polypodiopsida > Schizaeales > Lygodiaceae > Lygodium > Lygodium microphyllum. The sequence goes on from NC_141142.1 coordinate 65,817,648, forward strand.
TTCTTTTCCAAAAGTAACATCTACCTTCACCTTTTAGCCCATCATTTTCTTCAACAAAATGCTTACGCATAAGCCAATGCTCTTAACACAAAGAAGATTAAAGTTTTATTAAGAACTTACATCCAAGTGTTCTTTCATGAGACAAGTCATGTGTGTGTGTGTGTGTGTTTGTGTGCACGTGCATCTTGAATGCCTTCTCACTCGCACAAATTTGAATGAAATTGTGTCTCCATGGTTACAACTTAGAAACAAAACTTTTCCATTTTTTACCATTGCATTCATATGAGTTTTGCATGTTTGTGCAAAAATGGATAGTAGTCATGAGCTAATGTTGAAAAGCTAGTGCAAATGATAATAAGGTTCATCAAAAGCAACTTATTGTTTCTTTAAACTCTTTCTTTAATAACCAAAATGATACACAAGGTAGCTACACATGCACAAACAAGCATATTTACATTTGCAATGTCTCAAGCTACATAAACTATATTGCATTCATAATTTTTAATATACATGTGAGAGGCTAGAAGCAAAATAGAATCCATTTTGCACATCCTTTGTAAGCTCTCAAATTTATGACTGAGTGTTAATGTAGTGCATGTTATAGATGTGAAAAGTGGGTGAAGTAGGGTTCCCATCGTATTATTGAATTTAACATGATTCCCTTTCTCTTCACACAACAATGTTTGGCTTTTCTAACAATCTCATAAGAACACATCAAACATTTTCCATATCCATTCGATTTCAGATAACTAGAATCATGAGGTAAAGCTATTTGGATACCCATAATGTGTCAAATCAAGTAGGTTTTATGTCTTTTCTAATAAATACAAACAAATCTTGTTAAGAATGTCAAATGGACATGATAGCAACTTTTGGTTTTGTTAAAACTTTTTGGCTAAAAAGGGTTTTCTATTTCGAAGGTTTGCTTACTTATATACAATGGTACAACGTAAGCAAATTAATTGCAAGTGGCCACACAAGGAAAATTCAGAGAAAATTAGTGTTGACTATCCTAATAACTTTTCCATGGCTATATGGAGTGATGGACTTTAGCTTCCTTTATTGAAATAAACAACATTGCACATCCTTAATAATGCTAAGCCATAATATTATGAAATCTTACCTCTCCACTATAAGGAAATAAAGCTATAGGTGGGCAAATAAATGCATTTTGTGAAGTAAGAAAAAAATTACAAGTGCACCTACACTTGCAATTATAATTGTATTTGAAGACATGCATCTATAGACATGTTTGGTTCCAAGTTCCACATGATTTCAAACACACATTTAAACACGATTTTACCTATAATTTTTACATGGTTTTAAATGCATATGTAAATGTGGTGAGCAACTCTTGGTTTATTTTTTCCCCTTCTGTTGCACACATTGAGCTTTGTTTATATGAATCAAATCCATCATATAAAAAAATATAGCTTGACACAATAAAATGCGCAATATGAATATAAAATAAGAATGAGAATAACAGTCTTTGTTGCATTTATAAAATTGTATGTGTGTAGATAAACCTTTGGAGCCAAAATTTGGTTTGCATCATAAGTCAAGAGAAGTCAAACATGCCAAAAAATGTTTGTTGTTGCATTACAAATAATCATTGGTATACATAAGACCTTGAAAGCCAAATTTTGGCTTGTGTTAGAAAAAAATAAATAATTACATTCTAAGATAGTGTGTCCCATGCATAGATGGACTCCTTCTTGGATCAACTATCGTTGGTTCCACTACTCTCATTAGAACCATTAGACACTTGATATTGATAGATCCTCTTCTCCCTCTTGATTGCCTTGTGCCTATAGAAATGGGAGAGAGATTACAACTTTAAAGAATTCCAATGCCTAACATAATAAATTGTTTGTAATTGAAAAATGAGATACATTACATAGCATCATGAAAAAAAGACAAAAATATTTAACATATTAAAAATATAACTAATTATAAATACCTCCTCTTATATTAATTTTCCTATGAAAAATTTACAAGATCCCTAATGACCCATGCTTGCATGAAGTAAGTTTAAGTTCTAGGGTGTAGCTAATCATAAAAGTACTTAGGTCCCCACCAACACAATTAACTAGGATTGTAAAACACAAGAAACTTGGATGTAGCTAGTGCTTTTAATTTTATTGATACAACTAAAAGTTGCTTCAATATTAAAACCCACTCTTGAGAGAGAGAGAGAGAGAGAGAGAGAGAGAGAGAGAGAGAGAGAGAGAGAGAGAGAGAGAGAGAGAGAGAGAGAGAGAGAGAGAGAGAGAGAGAGAGAGAGAGAGAGAGAGAGAGAGAGAGAGAGAGAGAGAGAGAGAGAGAGAGAGAGAGAGAGAGAGAGAGAGAGAGAGAGAGAGGGGGGGGGGGGGGGCAAGTGGAAAGTGGGGCCAAGGTTGAGGCCATTGTTGGATTTGAGGAAGGGAGGGAAGCCATTGGAGACTATAGATTTTATGGTTGCACCTACTAGGGTGTAGAATTCCCCTCAATTTCACACAAAAGAGAGAGGCCCTCTTGCTATGGAATGTTGCGACTAAGAATGATAATGATGATGATTGGAAAGGGAGTACTTTTGGCTAGATAGGATTAATCCACTCCCCTAGGCCAAACTATTGCTTTGCTTGGTGCTCAAAAGAATGGTAGCTAATGGTATGGAAGATGAAATAGCTAGTAATGAATGTTGCCATTATGTGGTGTTACCAAAGAAGAAGTATGAATGAAGGATAGAATGTTATTTAGTCCATTGATGCTGATGGGTCTGCTATGTAAATCTTTAGTGGTATCTACAACCAACTGTGCTCTCCTTGTAGGTGTCTAATTTACTGTGCTTGTGTTTGTGCAAGTGCAACTAGGAGATGGATCAAACTCCAATAAATATTGGAATGATGTCCCATACTTAAGAACCTAGTTGTTGTAATGGTAAGTGTATGGTGTAAAGCTCAACATGATAGGTCTTATGAGCAAGTAGGTTGTCCATCCTTTGATGTGACTTGAGTTTATGAAGCGGGGAATAAAGGGGCTAGGGGGACTAGAGATGGAACAGGCCAAGCATGGCCACTAGATGTACCTAACTTGACCACCCCTATGTCCAAAAAACATGAGTGTATCTATCTAGCATGGAACATTTTTTCTCTTTTTCTTTTTATTATCTTTTTTGGATGCGTGACAAACATGCCTACTAAGATGCTCCTTCACTAATCACATAGCTTGATAAAAGATTCTAGGTAGAAAGGATGTGAATTGTAGACAAAGTGATAGTTGACCATATCTTTGAGTAGGTATGTATAATACATGTAGATGGAGCCATGCCATGGTGACATGATCAATCCTAACATTAACATTTGTTTAAAAATTTGGTAAACCATCCTCATGTGGGATGGATGCTTCCTACAACATTTTTACTAGAAGTTGAAGATAATTGCAGGTGGTGATCATTGATGAAACTCTTAAATGATGGTTTTAAACCCCTTGGCTAAAACAAGTAAGTAATTTCAAATGTTTTTGTGTTTTGATGTTGGGAAAAGCATACTTCCAATGAAGTTTCATGTTATGGTCCTTGCCGTATTAAGAGATAGAGACAATAAAGTACATTAGCCCATTCATGTGGTAGTGAATAATAAAAAGCGAACCAAGCATAATCATCTACCTTGAGAATAACATATTGCCATTTTGGTTGTAGCATCCATGTATCTTGTGGTCTCATTGCAAGACATCCTCTTCTATACTTGGTATCATGGTGTTTGCAAGCTTCATTAAGAGCATCTCTATCCCCAACCAATTCCTTGCTATTATTTGCCCTACCTTGATGGGTGTCGTTACTATTCTCAAGGGTAAAGCTTTTTTGAATTTGGATTATTGGTAGACATTAAAGTCAAAGGCTAGAGCAACCTTTTTCTTCTCTTGATATTTTCACAAGGTCTTCTTCTTATTCCTCTATTGTTTGGAACTCAAGAATATGTTTTGTCACCTTTTAAGTGAAATCCCATAAAACTTGGATCATGCAATTGTAGCACTCTTGGGCATCTAGTACCACTTTTGTTGCTTCTTGCCAGTGAGCTTTGAAACTCTTCTTCATATCCATCCTATGGTTCATCAAAATCCATAGGATCAACAGTCAATAGTGGGTGCCATGATTTCAAGTAATTTCATAGTCAATGATGGTCCTACCACTAATGATAATTGCTAATAGTTAGGCCCCTTTCCCTCAGTTTTCCTAATCATTATATCCTACATGGTGTAGATGATCCATTAATCTCTCCCTTGCAAGCTTATAGGTCAAAATCTTGTACTCTACGAAAATCAAGCTTCTCAATGGCAATGGTGGCAAGGCCCAATCGCTCTTTCAATTCCTCCACATCATATATTATAGAAGCTATCATGATGGCCCTTTGGTATAGTTTCTATTCCGAGGAGAATGCATGTTTGCAAACTTCCACTTGCACCTTGAATTGACTTATGCAAGGTTTTTGCTAAGTTTGTAGCAAATCTTTGAATTATCTCCTCATATGTTTTTTGAGTTTCTTCCTCTACTTGGGAAACTACTCTAGTCAAGCTTGTTTCAATAGTGCTTTGGAAACCTATAAAGGCTACCTTCAATTGTGATTGTGCTTAAGAGGTTCCTCTAACTTCATTGTGAGAGTAGTTAGTTGTTCTCTTTCCTTCTCTATATGGACTATGAGTTCTACTCAGCTTGAGCTCTAACTGCAACATTTTGGTCTTGTAGTGCTACAATATCTTGCAAATTTTCCCTTACTCTCTACTTTCTTGGTTTTGTAGTAGCGACTGAGTTGATTGTTGCAAGAACTCTTCACAGTGTCCTTATCATCTAACTTCAACTATAATTATTTTCTTTCCTTATCTTCTTGAGCATTATCTTAGACTTGATTTGGTGCAAGGATCATAGTTGCAAATAGAGACTACATAAGTACACATGTGGAAAGGTTTGATGATTACCTTAGCATAGGTTTGGATTTTCCATTGATCCATGCACTTCTTTGCCATGCTATTTTTGTATATAATCTTCTCAAAGTTATTTAACAAATTGGAACTTCAAATTGTTGACATGCCACATCAATGGTTGAAGATCAAATTCTTTGCATTGTTGGATTGTGAATACAAATGGAAACCGGTACTTGGGATGCAACTATGTATGCTAGGGGGATTTGAGATTCTACCATCTCCCAAAAAATATTACAATATATTCCTACCTCTAAAAAAATTGCAATGCTTCCTAGCTCACAAAAGTGATAGGTGAAAGTCAAGCAATCTTTGTGTATGCAAACCTTAAGCAAAAGAGTAAGGAATTATATACATGAAACTAGTAAAAGTGAAAACTATACAATGTTAATGGGAAAGGGATTGAGGGAGCCAGCAATTGTAGACGGTTGGATTGTATCTAGTTTTGTGAAAGCATCCAAGTCAAAGGGGCTAGGCCACAAAGATAAGTGGTAAGATCTCAAAGAAAGAAAGATCTTGCATGGCAAATAACAATGTGTAATTCTTCCTTTAAATTAGGATTTTATGCAAGAGTTGGTGATGATGCAACTCGAGTGCCAAGTCTAGATTGTAATTAAGAATGAAAGACTAGATTGTAATTAAGAATGAAAGAGTGAAGAGAAGTAATCTCATAGTATGTAGGGTCATGTTGAAGTATGAAAGAGTGAAGAGAATTGATCTTATAGTATGTAGGGTCATGTTAAAGTGTAGCAATAGCATAGTGCTACTCAAGCTTGTCAATGATTGCAAAAACTTTGGCAAAGGAGACACATGTTAAGTCCACCTGGATGAACTATTCCTTTTCTGACAGATTGGTTTGTGCAAGTGGCCCTAGCCTTTTTCCACATTGCCATATAATTTGTTGCCACATGGATGTAGTATACTTGAGAATATTGAGAAATTGGGCTAATGGGTCCCACAAAATTGATTTGTCACTTTCAAAGGATTGATGAGAAATCATTGGAGAGAATTCCATCTTATCCTTTTGTAGAGAATGCTTTGTATCTTGATACTCATCAAGCATTTAACATAATGTGTCATGTCCTTGAACAAGGTTGGCTACCCCAATTGGGAATATAACACTTTCTTGACAATGGTAGTAGCATCAAAGTGACCACTTATTATCCCTCTATGTACTTCTCATAGCACATTCTCAATCTCATGCTCATAGACACATATCTGAAGAAGACCATCATGTCCCAATTAGTAGTTATCTTAGAATCATTTGGTAGGGTTGGATCTTGATCAAAAGATAGGTGAAAGCATTTCTATTGAGCATTCTAGTAAATTATTATCAAGGACATTAACAATACCATCACCCTAATAGGATATCAACTCATTTTTAAAAATTTGAGCCTCTTACTATATTCTAATTAAGCGACTATCAAAGAGATTATCATCACCTATAGTCACCTTCTCACCACTTGTGATTCAAGTCCTGTGATTAGATATTTAGCCTTTTTTACCTTGTCACAAGACTATGGAAAAGTCAAATTCTAGTAGAAATAGAAGCCATTAAGTGATTTGGCCTATTATGCATGGCTTATTCACCAATTACAACAATGGCTATGGTCTACAAAGAAGGTGAATGATGTCTCAAGTTAGTAATATATCAAAATTTCTTTACAACATAAACCATTCCCAATCCTTCTCATTTAGTTGTCAAATAATTCAACTTAGCCTCATTGAGTTCTCTACTAGCAAAAATGCTTTGGGGGATGGATTACTCATAAATATGTTTGCATATCACATTGGTTCAAAAGAAGGAAATTTTAAATATGATTTTACACATTTTTTGCATACAAAAGGGTTCCCTATAAACAGTTTATTCATAGATTGAATACAAAAGGGGTATGTTTTATTTAGGAAAAAATTCATAGATAAGGGTATTTTTAAATAGACCTCGAATGCATATGATTTAGATGATTTACATAGTGACCCCCCTTGGTGCGGTAAAAATTTCCTAAATTTGAATGTTCTATTCATTAGGTTGACACAATACCATCAATGTGTACATAAAACACGACTATCCAATCTAGGGATCATACGTTATGTGTTATTACAAGAGCCTTTTTAGTGATTCATAAGGAGCTTCACATTATTTGATCAATTCTTAAGTAATTTTAGGAGCTTCTTTAAAGGCCTTGAAATGATAGCATAGTTTAGAACAAAGTGAATGCAAACAAAGTGAATGTAATATCCACTATGCCTTAGGAAGCAGTGAACTCCTTTCTAATTGGTAGAAGATGGTGATCCACTATCACTCTAATTGGTAGAAGATGGTGATCCACTATCACTTTGATTTTATTAGTTTGGTTGCAATGCCATTCTTAAATAGACATGAGCTAAAAATATCATGCTTTACTCAAAATTGGCACTTTAATAAATTGAGAGATAAGTGGTACTACACCTACATCATTCAAAGACAAGTCAAAATTTCTCAAGGTGTTTCTTCCAATGGGAATGGACACAAAGGTCATTCATAGATGCCTCAATCCATTCCCTTAGGATGTCTTTGAAGATAGTAATATGTGGTGTTGGAAGGTGGCCAAAGAATCAGTCAACCCAATAGGTACTAATTTGCACACAAATACTCCCTCCCCATTCTATAGTAAAAGTAGTCTTGTACCTATTGTCCAAATGGACTTGTACTTGATTCTATTCTAAGAATTTGTTAGGGAAGTTATAGGCTTCCTTGTCTACCACTGATTCAATCATATAGTCAGCGTAGGGTAGTGGATAATGGTTTCTCTTTGTTGTAGCATTTACTTTCTTGTAGTGGATATATACTTGAACGTTGCCATTTTCTAGAGTACCACAATGATAGGTGATAATTAGTCAATATGCTCTATCTCATAAATGAGAGTTACTTTTTGAAGCATATCCATTTATTGAGATGAGCACGGTGTACATAACATAGATTCGTTGGGTTTCTTGTTTCATTGGCTTGGCATGAGATTTGAGAGGGATGGTATGTGTGAATGCTTAGGGAGGTACTCCTTTTCAACTAGTATAGTTCCAAGCAAATTGTAATATTCTGTGAGTAAATTGATAATCTTGCTTTCATGTTTAGCATTAAGGTCATCTGTATAGTGAAAGCACGATTAGGGGGTTCCCTTTCCTTTTCAAGGCTCATCTCCTTGACCTTGGAAAGTCCTTCTATGGGTTTGTTGGATTCTACTTGCCTCATTTTACCAAGCATCATTATAATCCTATCTTCTTTATTGAACCCCTCGAACAACTTTGGGAGACCATTTGGTTTTTGTTGGTTGGTTGCATCACACTCCACATCCTATTGATAAATCATGTGTGTCTTCTTCTAAAATGTATAGGAAGGCTAGGCTTCGATTCCATTTAGGGGTTGGGTCTAGAACCTCAAGATTAGCATCTACACTTTCTTTATACTCTGAGCTTGGAGTCTTCTAATGTAGGTAGGTTGTAATATTGCTCAACTTGTAGTACTCTAGGGTTTGGAAAAATATGTGAGGTTTGAAATCTTGATTGTTTTCGATTGCTCTAACCATTCCATGTTTAATTTGCCAAGTCGCTCATCCTAAGTAGCACTGCCTAAATGCCATGGAAGACATGGGCTTAGATGATTAGGATGTTATACTCAGACTACCTCCCAAGGGAAGGGCTAGGCTTGATCCACAATAATTGACCTATGTTCCTATTAACTCAACTTCAATCTCTTAAATAGTATGCTAGCATTAAGTTAAGAGAGTCACTTATGTGAAATAACTAAAACTTGAAGAATGTTGGCACCTCACTTGATTCAATGAGAGTGAGAGATGAGGGAGAGTTGAACATCAACCCCTTTGTCTAAAAGGCATAATATCACTCTAGTCCTCTAAAATGGCACTAAGAGGGTTTTATGGTATAAAACCTAGGCAGGTCATGCTTCAACTTTAATATTAACCCTATATTTCAAAAAGCACTCAATTGATTAAGTCCATCCATTCATAAGACAACTTCCAAGGGGAAGTCATCCACCTGCTTCCAACATATACATCCAAAAAATATTTAACTTTCCAATTATCATAGTACATTTAGTATGGACATATACAACTAGCTTTCTTAATTACTTAGTTATTAGCATTGGTTTGTTTCATGCCTTTAGATTATGCATACAAAAGAAATGAAAACAATCCTTTATTTTAATATAATGACAATTAGCTAATCACAAGAATGTATCCAAGATAAAGGCTACTATGATTGCACAAGGTACAAGAGTTATGGATGATATTGACATTTTCAATAAACATTTTGGCCATGTAAATATGTAGTGATTGAAAAATATGCAATCACATGAAATTATGATGAGCTTACCTAAATTTAAAGTGGCTGATATGCCAAAAGTGTGTGAAGCATATCAATTTGGAAAATAGACAAGGCAAGCATCTCCTCATGATAAACATGTGTTAACCTGAAGTCGATATGGTGGAGAAAGATGGTAGAGAAATGAAGGAAAAAGCGGAAAAAAGATGGAAAAAGAGCAAAGACATGAGGGCGGCCTCTAAAGCTAAGCTAGGGCAAAAAACACAATTTTAAATGAAAGGCGCCTCAAAAAGCTCTAAAAACTCTTGTAAAAGAGCGCTAGGCTCCCTCCTGTGCCAATTGTAAAATATTAGACGGGTGTAGGCTAGAGGCATAGGGCTAGAAGAGGGAAATAGAGAAAGGACCTTGCCACAACGGCCAATCATGTAAAAAAGGGATGGGTGCCCATGGGATTTTAGGGCTTGTATATAAAATTCAAAAAGTGAATGGAAGCTCATTCTTTTGGTGTGTGGTTAACAAGAGTTCTCTTCTTCTTCTCTTCTTCTCTTCTCCTTGCTTTTGTGTGCTCTTGAGAGAGGGAGTGTGAGAGTGTGAGGGAGTGAGTGTGCAGGAATGAGGGATCAAGAGGGTGAAGCTCTTCACCATCTCCTCTCCTCTTCTTCTCTTCTCTTCTCTTATCTTATCTTCTCTTCTCTTTTCTTACGCGCACAACTATGGTGGATGGAGCTTGGAGATGGAGGAGGCTTGAGGATGCTTGAGCTAGCATCTAGGATCGTGGAGCTACCGGTGTGTGCGATAGAGGAGGAAACTCATTTCGGCATCAAGGTAAGCTCACTACACTCATAGGATCGACGGCGTGTTGGTTGGGTGAGAGATAGCCATTAGAGCTCGCTTGAAATGCTTGAAACAATAAGCGGTCCGTGGGTCTTGGAGATTGAGCATGGGCTCCCTCTACATTTTGGTTCCGTTTTGCCAGGATCAACGGATTCAAGCTTGAGCACTTGGGCGCCTTATATCGAGCATCGAAGTAAGGGATTCATCCCCGAACTAGAGCTTGAGATAGGTAGGAAGTTGGGTTATTTAATCTTCAAAGCAAGTAAGTATTTTGGGTTATTTTGTTTGTTTGATGATTGGAAAACATGGAGAAATCATTTCAGTTTTTTGCTTTCTATTCTTGTTGCATTTAGCCTAGGTTAGGATTAGGAAATCGAATTGGAAAAGGGTAGGGTTTACCGTTGCAAAACAGGGCACAAATCATGCAAAAAATGGCAAAAAGATTGCTTGGGATGCTTAATGTCGGCAAGTGAGTGATTGGGAGCATCCAAACCTTACCTGAGAAGGGGTTTAAGAGCCAAGAGGCCAAGGGAGAGCTCATTTTCAACCCTTGCAGTGAGAGAGAGAGAGAGAGAGAGCCTGCGGAGAATCGATTCGATCTTGTCGCGGAGAGCCTACCGATCGCTTCAGGTATATCAATCACTTTCCCTTGTACCCTAGTTGTGATCTAGAAGGTTGTGTGTGAAATGATTAAGTAAATCATCAGTTTCGATCAAAATCACCTCGGCGTTGCCTCATCGCGCGCAACTCGGCCCATCCAAGCAACCGGTTTCTAGGCCGAGTCCCAGAATCGGCCCTCAGCCCTTTGTCTTTTGGCTGACTCAACCCAAAACTCTACTTGGCCTGTCTGAGTGACATCACTTGGCCCCACTTACAAACTCAGCCCTCGGCCAACCATCCCACTCGGCCCTTGGCCCCCGTCCGAGCAACCCAATTCGGCCCTTGGCCCACGCAAAACTCGACCCTCTGACAAACCTGATTCGGCCCTCGGCCCATGTGCCTTGGCCTGTCCGAGTGACCCCGTCCGAGTGGACCACTTCGGCCAGTCCGAGTCAGCACCTCGGCCCATTCGAGTCCACCTTGTCCGAGTCATCCATTCGGCCCTCGGCCCATCCGAGTCACCCACTTAGCCCTTGCAATTCGGACAAGTTGGGCTGAGTGTGGACTTTTCCAAATTTTCCAGAAATTTGACCAAACCTAGCTAGAGCTCAGCCACACAACCTGTTGTAAGTCCTCTTGACGCTCAGAACTCGATTCTGGCTCAAGGAATAGGCAAAATTGTCAGGCACAGTTGCATAGCAGCTTGTGTAGGCTGTTGCGAGACCTAGAGTCCTAGAGACAATCCATTGAGCCATAAACCCTGACAGGGCGAGCAAGGCAACGTAGCAGGAAAATCGAAAAGCATGTCAAGACGGCGGCCAAAGAATTGATCGACAAGCCTATCAGGCCTAAAACAAAGCGAGAGTGCGTAAGACTCTTAAATATTGTTTGCCGCACTCACCTTGAATTTTTGCACTTGACTGGTCTCTGTTGTACTCTACTATGCTTTGCAGTGCCTTGTGGGCTAGCTTCCTCTCCTCTACGATGATGGCATCTGTTGTCCTGCCGCGGTGCTCATACCGGGTGTGTGCATCGTAGCTACTAACCAGCTCTGCTGAATCACCTCTGGGAAGACTCCTAAGTCAAGTTCCTCGTTCGACCTGCAGTCTAGGTTTTCTTCTGCCATTGTCGTGTTCTCCTGCTCCACCAAGCTATCAATCAGGTTGAGTAAGCTTGTCAAATCCACCTCTTTCGCACCGCTTGCTTGGTCCTACTCCGTGTGTCAATAGTCTATCTATGTCTTTGGGTCTTCTCCTATTGGTGGGTTCCTTGAGTTGTTTATTTGAGTGAGTTTCTTGACTTATTAAATGCAAACCTGCCAAAGGCAAAGCATAGAATTGTGAGAGGTATAGCGGGTGCTGTGAACCTAGCTGGTAGAAACCGAAGTGATCACAAGAGAGCCCTAGAAGGAGACTTAACGCTAAGCGAGCTTCTCACGAAGCGACTGCTAGATAACACACCAGTAGAGCAAAGTGCCGCAACACTAGCGACATCACTGCTAGCAGGATTAGGAGCAAACCAAGGCTCCAAGAGCCTATCCAAAATCCCAATCGTTGCAAAGCATCTCAACAAATTCCAGCCCCATGATGATCCATACAGTTTCGTAGAGCAATTCGAGCAAGTCTGCGAAGCCAACAGCCTCACCGATTTGACTCAGCGCTCTCAAGCATTCGAGCTCTGCTTAGGTGACAAGAGTAGGACTTGGTATACAAGTTTAGATGCCGTAGAGCGAACCAACTTCAACGGCCTCAAGAATCTCTTCATCAAGATATTTGCTAAGCCTGGATACTTCGACAATCTGCTAATGTGACTGATGAATGTCAAGCAGAAGGAGAATGAGGACATTTGCGATTACGTGACCCACGTGAGGAGTCTCTTCAAGAGAATCCCTACGGGCGTATGACCAATTGAAAGAGCAGTGTCAAATGTATTCATTAGCGGAATTCAAAATGAGGAACTATATAAGGCTTTGGCAGGCAACTCAAGCTTGTAGCGAGACACGCTAGCTAGGGTTTTTGAGGAAGCCATCAGAGTTGACGACCAGATGAAAGAGAGAAGTCCAGGAGCTTAAACTCAAAAGAAAGCAACTTGCGGAGCTCAATCAACCTCTAGCAAACAATCAGGTGCCCAACCACCCAAGATAAGGGGAAAGCCACCGAGAAAAACCAAGACTTGGCTGATGTAAAGATGGAGTTAGCCAAGCTGCAAGACATGTTGAGACGACCAACGCGCCCACACGTCCAATGCATGTATTGTGGCAGAAATCACTTGCCAGTCGAGTGTCAAGACCCTAGGTTAAGACCTTGCACTAACTGCGGTAGGTTCGGTCACGACGTCGCGCATTGTAGATTACCAAGAAGACTTCCATACTCGCAACCATAGGGCCAGCCCTACCTAGCTAACAGGCCGTAGCCATTCTTCAGAAGGGAAACTCCATTGGCCCTTCTTGCGCCTAACGACATTAAGCAGGCTGTTCCTAGGATAGACATAAACCCTACAGGCATACCTAGACCTCTTGGTCCCTACATGACCCATCCACCGAGTGACGCTCCGGTCCACTCTGTGGAAGAGACGAATGAGGAAGAGACTTACGTATACCCTTGCATCTTGCACAATGACAAGGGCAACGCAGTCCTTATGGAAGAGGACAAGGTAGAGGCCTAGGAGGGCAGACGGAGGATCCAATCATCTGTTGAACTTGTGGTCACCCAGGGCATGTCTCATCACGCTGCCCTGAGAGGGAGCAGCAGAACAGAGACAAAGCTGACCTAAGGTGCATTGAGTGCGGGATCACTCATCTCTTTGTCGATTGCCCAAAGCGAAAACCATCTTCGAGTTCAACCAACGTGCCATCTGTCCCATTGGGGCTGTTTGGTGTCGAACCTCGATGGGGAGGCCACACCTATCCCATTGCGAGTCATGACTCGTGCCCAAATGAAGGAGGTTGCCATGGCCTAGCAACCTCAATGCAGCATCGATAGGGAAGAAGAGCCATAGGCGGAGAAAGAGGCCTGAAGCTAAGGTTGCACTCAAAACTGAGAGTGCTACTACTCTCCTTGCTGGAAAGAAGGTCATTGATGTAGAGGTAGAAACTTCAGTCCCTAAGACAGCCGAAAAGGGAAGTGCCAAGGTAGGGGAATAGTTGCATTTGAAGCGCCAACTAGAGGCCATAAAGAAAGTGAAGGAATGGGTGAAAGAGACCCAAGAACACCTAAAGGACGCTGAGCCCATTCTAGAAGACGAGATCAATGATCTCTCCAGCATAAGCACGCCAGTCTCACCCCCTGACCAAAGTCGGGGGATGCGACTGCACCACAAGCAGTACTGCTTAGGGCAAGTCTTGATGTTGCAGGCCTGCAAATTAGTCACAGCCATTGGCTAGGACAATCTGGATTAGGAGAGAGACGAGCAACCAACGACCTCCTTACCACACTGGTGACCACCCATGTGATGCTAAGTCTGGGAGACCTGCTTAAGCAGCATCCCACCCTATGGCAAGACCTGAAACAGTGGGTTGAAGGATCACGAGAGCAAGATGCTGATCTGCACGACCATGATGCAGAGACACAAATATCGACTCTGACACTGCACTTTGTGCCAAAGTCCTTGCACGTTAATGCCTTCTAGGAGAGCATTGAGATACATGTAGTCTTACCGATCCTAGCCCTAGGCGACACAACGAGAAAGGGGATCGTAGACACTGGAGCTAGGGTTAGTGTTCTTAGCTATGCAGTGCTTCAAACTTGGGAAAACCCACCTATTGAGGCTGCTAAGTTTAATGTCACACTAGCAAATGGTATGAGAGTGAAACCATTCTGGGTGCTAAAAAACTAGCCAGTGAAAATCGGAGGTGTCCAGTTCTTGGTTGACTTTATAGTCATGAAGGGTGTGGACTACGATATCCTATTAGGCCGACCCTAGATGCGCAATGCCAGAGTCATCGAAGATTGGGGTAATGGCTTAATCTTCCTTGGCAATAAAACAGACATTGTGAGGGTAGAGATGGACACCTGGAAGAGCTCACCAGTCGACTTGGATGCCATCTCCGCGATGCTTAAAGGGAACGCTCAAGTCAAGAAGTCCTATGGACCCTTGACCAAGTATATTCCATGCCCAGAGGACGAGTGAGATTGGATGCATGTCCTTGCTACAATCAACCTGCCATTCTCAGATCATGAGGCATACGAGCAAGCCATCAAGACAATCGGTAAGTCTAAAGACGCACCCTCCATACCAGTTTGCATGATGGCAGGAACCCTTCAGGGGAGACCTAAACCTGTCACCTTCCAAGTGCCAAATAACAAGAGGGAACCCTAGGATATTCTGGAATATTTAACAGGCAAGCTAGCTGGCAATCCAGCAGCAAACTTCAAACCACTCTAGGATCTCTTAGATGAACCCAAGTGGCAATGGACCAGGGTGCATGACTTGAGCCTTATGTACAACTGGGCCCTAATCCCTGATCAAAGACAAGAGATATACCAAGACCTAGGAGACGATGAGCAGTCTGATGAAGAGGACTCCAACGACGAATATGAAGACTGCCGATCTTTCAGTGACGAAAGTGAGGGTGAGATGGATACTGTAGAATATGACACTGAGGGATGGAAAATAGAACAAATACGGGTAGACTCCAAGCTGCAGAAAAAGAGTGTCTTCCGGATAGAGTGAGGGGTCATGCGCATCGGTTGTGATTGCACCTGGTTGGAACACGTAGGAGCCATAGATTTCGATCAAGCATGCCTAGCCCAATCCGGTATGACACCAGTGCTTAGGACAGAGTCACCATCTGAGTTGCGACTAGGGGAGATCACCTCTTCTAGCAAAGACGGGGAGTTCGACTCTGAGTCGGAGGTAAGTTCAGATAGCGACCTAGGCCGGCCAAGACCAGACGCACCAAGGGGGACCTACCCGTCCACTTGAGGTGCAGATGGTTGAAAGAGGAAAGGATAAAACAACCTAGGGACACATGAACGGAAAAACAGAGAAAACTGCAGGACCTCCCTAAAATATTTACAAAATTCAAGAAAGGGGATAGGGTAGTGATCCTGTTGGGTGCCAAATATCAAGGGCAAATGAGTGAACCAATTGAGAGACCAGCCAAGGTCAAGGAGGTGAACCTAGCCCAGGAAGGGGAGACACCCCGACCAGTCTTCATTGTTGTCGATGACTTGACCGAGGAAGAGGAAAAATGTCTTGTCACTCTCTTGCGAGAGTATATAGACGTATTTGCTTGGTCCTTAGAAGAGCTCAAGGGGTTAGATCCGAGTGTAGTGACTCATAATATACCCGTGACGCCAGATGCTATGCCGATCAAGCAACGACTGTACCCTATGAATCCAAAACACGCTCACGCGGTCAAGGAAGAGTTTGACAAGCTGATGAGAGCAGGATTCATTTACGAAATTGAGCACACGGACTGGGTATCACCCATAGTCATTGTCATGAAGAAGAACTGAAAAATCAGAGTGTGTGTCAATTACAAGAAGGTGAATGCTGCTACTAAGAGGGACAACTATCCATTGCCGTACACCAATCACATGCTTGAAAGAGTGGCTGGCAAGAAAGCCTATAGTCTTCTGGACAGCTTCTCGGGATACAATCAGGTGCAAGTGCATCCTGCCAATAGGCATAAGACTGCCTTTGCCACTAAGTGGGGTGTCTTTGCTTACATAGTCATGCCCTTCGAGTTGACTAATGCCCCCACCACCTTCCAATGCCTCATGTGTGCCATATTTAAAGACATGCTTGGCAAAGAGTTGGAAGTCTTCGTAGATGACTTGTGTGCTCACTCAACCTGGAGAGAACACTTAGACAAACTTCGAGTAGTCTTTGAGTGGTGTTGCCTATATCGTCTCTCCCTAAACCCCTTAAAGTGCCAGTTTTGGGTGAAGCATGGATGCATCCTAGGGCACCTAGTGTCAAAGAATGACATTTCCACTGACTTCTCAAAAGTCAGGGTTATTGTTGATCTTTCGCCCCCAATCAACTATAAGGGAGTTTAATGCTTCTTAGGCCATACGTGATACTATTGGGGGTTTGTGTTGAATCACGCGTTGATTGCCAACCTTTATACGAGCTGCTGATTGTCAATGGACTGAAGCATGCCAACGAGCATATGAAGAGTTGAAGAAGGCTCTAACCACAACACCGATTCTACAAGCCCCAGATTGGACCATTACATTCCACCTGCATATCGATGCCTTGAAATTTGATGTGGGGCAATGTTGTGCCAACCTAGTGAACACAACATGGACTACCCAGTGAGCTTTGCTAGCAGATAACTCACTGAGACAGAAATGAATTACTCGACGACAGAGAGAGAGGGCTTGGCCATGGTGTTTGCTGTGAAGAAATTCCGACATTATCTATTGGCTACACCCTTTACCTTCTTTGTGGACCATCAAGCCTTGCTATATCTAGTGAATAAACCTTGCGCTACAGGATGCATAGCTCAGTGGCTTCTTCTGCTTTTGGAGTTTGACTTCTCTGTAGTTGTACGGAAAGGAAAACAACACTACATGGCTGACCATATGTCATGCATCCCCACAGGAGAGGCTACTGGAGAAGGCATTGCCGATGAAGACACCCATCTCTTTAACCTTTCCAGTGAGAGAGATTTATTTAAGGTTGATCTAACACCATATTGGGCAGATGACATAGTCCAAGTGTTTGAGCACGGATTGCCTGAGCGATCGATAGAAAATGCAAGACTTAGGCGACTCATCCTCAAGATCCAACCCTACCAGTTGATAGAGCAGGCCAGCTATATCGACTAGGGCAAGATGGACTGCTGCTGTGTAAATGCATGTGAGAGCATGAGATGCACGATGTGTTCTCAGGGGCGCACAGTGGAATCGTTGGTGGGCACTTTAGCGCAGACACGACAGCCCGCAAGGTGTTGCAGTCTCAACTATGGTAGCCAATGTTGTTTCGTGATGCAGCACGATTCGTTAAGCATTGTGACGAGTGTAAGCGGATAAAGGTTCCAATTTGCAAGGATCAAATGGAGTTGACCCCAATCATTGCACGACAACCCTTCAAAAAATGGGGAATTGACTTTATAGGACCCATTAGTCCAGCTACACAATATTCACAGGTCAAATACATCATTGTGGCCATAGACTACCTAATGAAATGGGCAGAAGCGAGAGCGACACGAAAGAATGATGCTAGAATGACTGCTAAGTTCTTGTGGGAGTAGGTGATTTCACAATTCGGCTGCCCCATCGAACTAGTCAGTGATTTGACCAGGGCACACACTTCATCAATGAAGTAATAGCGCATCTTCTATCCGCCTTTCTAATTATCCATTAAAAATCCTCTCCATACTACCCTCAAGCAAACAGTCAGGTGGAATCCACGAATAAGATTCTTGTAAACGTCCTAACCAAAGTAGTCTCTGCTTCGCGCAGCGACTGGGATAACAAGCTCATGGCAGTCTTGTGGGCTTACCTTACAGCTTATAGAACAGCTGTCGGTAAGACTCCCTTTAGGTTGACCTACGGATTTGTAGAGTTCTTCATTCCTAGCCTGAGAATAGCACTTCAAGAATGATGGGAAGGAAAGGAGGCATGGACGCAATGCCTGGTTGAGCTCAAACACCTCTCGAAAACTCGTCTTCTAGCCACTCACGCACTCATATGTGAGAAGGCATGACGCAAGACCTGGTTTGACAAGCACGTCAAGCAGTGAGATTTTGAACAGGGAGACTTAGTACTCCTGTACTCAGTTAAAGGGCATAAGCAGAAAATGAAGTTTAGAGATCTTGGACCTTTCAAAGTTTGTGCAATCAGCCGAACTGGCAACGTTGAGCTCGAGACTCTAGACGGCGAGGGCATAGGCTTCTTCAATGGCAGTCGTGTCAAGAAGTACTACCCTCCCACGCATCCTCTACATGAGCCACCAATGTTAGAACCCCCTATCAAAGTACGAGTAGCCACGATCACTGAAATGGGTGATGAGGATGAGGAAGCCATAGAACCTGCATACCTACACATCACGATCACTGCCAAGCAAGCATGCACTCTCAATGCCTTGATCGACGAGGGAGCAGACTTCAATGTCTTAATTTAGGATCATTGGACCCAACTAGGCAAACCACCACTACAGCCCACCAATGCCAAAGTAAGCCCATATGGGGGCTGCTCATACGCACTTCTCGGCAAGTGCAGGGCTGCCACTTCTATCGAGTCTGAGACTATACCAATGATCTTCTATGTGTTGCCAAACCCTGAAGACGCAGGCACGGAATCGCTGATAGGGCAAACCTTCAAGAAGCAAACTCACTGCAATGTTGATTATGAATCGCAACGTATCCATCTCGCCATAGGCAATGTTCACATTGTTATAGCCTTCAGCAAGGGCTGCACGACCTCATCAAAGGCTGCAAGACCACCGATAGAAATGTTAGCAGCCAAGTTTAAGGAGGGGGGTAGTGCTCGGTCACCACCCACCAAATCTCTAGAATCACTGCTCACAGCAGCAAAGGCTAAGGTTCAACAGCCTAGGCTTCAATGGAGGCCCAAGCAACCGCAACCGCAACTGCCGCCTAGGAGTTGACGCTCACGTCCTCATATATATGGGTCCCTAAAGCCCTCTTGCGTGCGCAAGACTACTATGAGGGAAATGCCTGGATATGGATCCCTAAAGCCCGCATGGCCGAAGGCACTACTCGCATGCCGCCCTCAAGTTTGGTCACACCAAGCCCCATAAAACCTCAAAGCTAGAAGCCGCAGTGCTTTCAAGACCCATATCCATCAAGCTCATCCGCACATATGCCCAAGAAAGTCGAACAAGCCTATCGGCCCTGGTTTGCAGATCGGTCGCAGAATGCTCACGTAGTGAATCCCGGAAGGTCCCCAAGAACAATGAACTCTACCTTTTTGCACAAAAAACAATGTAAAGCTATTAAAATATAATCCAAAGGTCGAATACTCGCTAGACTCCAATGCTTTCCTCCGCCACTGCTGCTATCTCTACAGATCAACTGAAGCATTCACAATCGTTAGTAAAATAATACAATTAAACCGACAAAAGTGAATACCTAGCAGTCTTCAGCTACATAAATAAATCAACTGGTTAGAAATAAAACCTAACCTTAATTTATTACGAGTGTGCACTCTAAACTCATAAACGTTTATTAATTTAATATGCATTTTGCAGAATCACCCGCTATGGAATCACCCACGTACACACTAAATTAATGAAACGCCCGAAAAGGACAGGCGTCCCCATCAACTTCTCGCACAAAGAATCCTCTTTGTGTATGAGCCCCGGTCATCTAAGTTTACGGAATCCACCGTAAAACCTCACGGAATCCACCGTGGCACGGAATCCACCGTGGAATATGCCTCCTGGCATCATACCCCTGGGGTGGGATAGCAATTGACCTCAATTGCTATTAGCTCAATGTGGAGCTAACAGAGTGAGGAAAGCATTTAAGTCTCTAGCGTGCATCCATTGTGCTTCCTCTATAGGATGGTTCTTAAATTTTACTAGATATCTAGAATACCTTCGGCCAGTTCTAGTGGTCATGTAGTCAGTGTCTATGATGGCTTCTGGTTCAAGTATTTCAGTCTCTTCCTCTAATAAAGGTGGGTTTTCATAAACAGGGTGGATAGGTAATTGGCCTCTAAATGGTCTCAATAAACTAATGTGAAATGTATTATGAATTTTCCAATGAGATGGCAATTCTAACTTGAATGCATTATCATTAATCTTATGAATAATTCTAAAGGGTCCATAAAATCTAGGAGCTAACTTAACAACTGGATGTCTATCTACACTTTGCAGTCTACGCTTTTCTATTCTAAGCCAAACATAATCATCAATTTTGAAATTCATAGCTTGTCTTTTCTTGTTGGCTTGTTTGGTATATTATTGTTGGGCTTTAGCAATCATATCCTTAACCTCATTAAAAATACTATTATGCATAGTAGCAATATCATCAGCACTCTGTATTCTATTAGACAAAGATGCAACAGGTGTAGATAATCTATATCCATAAATGACTTCAAAAGGTGCTTTCTTTGTAGATGTGTGCGGTGTATTGTTGTATGCAAACTATAATAAATGCAAATGAGTGTCCCATGTTTGAGGTTTAGAGATAGTATATGCACATAAAAGATCTAGAATGGTGCTATTTGTGGCTTCTGTTTGTCCATTTGTTTCTGGATGAAATGCAGACGAGAAATCAATCTTTGTGCCTAGATTTGAAAATAGTGTAATCCAAAAATTATTACAAAATCTAGAATCACGATCTGAAATAATCACTTTTGGCAATCCATGGTTAGTAAAAAACAGTTTTCAAAAATAACTGTGCTGCTTGTGATGCTGTTAAAGTTTTCTTACATGCAATGAAATATGCTTGCTACTAAATCTATCTACAATTGTCCAAATCATGTCATGGTTAGATTTAGTATTTGGTAAACCAGTAATGAAATCCATAGAAATATGTTCCCAAGGTTTAGATGGAATAGACAAAGGCATTAGTAATCCATACTGTTTACCATGATGTCTCTTTATTCTTTGGCAAATCAAACATTCAGAAATGAAATTAGATACATCTACATTCATATGCGGCCAATAAAAATCTTCAGTTAACATGCGTAATGTAGATATGATACCTCTATGACCTTGATATGTGGGACAATGAATTTCATTCAAAACAAAAGATCGGAATGGAATAGTAACACACAGTCTCTTTTCAAAAAACATAAATCCATCATTATATGACAATGAATCAACAGGAATGAAATTATTTTGAACTAATTTTTGCCAATTAGAATGAAAAGTAATATCCTGGTGATATGTATCTTTCATAGCAATCAAAGAATCAAAAGATATGACAGAAATATTATGAATTGCAGGTCTTCTACTCAATGCATCAGCAACTACATTTTCTTTTCCAGGTTGGTATTGAATGATAGGATGAAAACTTTGAATGAAGGAAGCCCATTTGATATGACGGTCAGAAATTTGGGGTTGGCTAAGTAGATGTCTAATGCTTTGCTGGTCGGTCTTTATCATGAATTCTGAACCCATTAAATAGTGTTTCCACTGTTTTAATGCTTGTACAACTGCTAATAGTTCTTTGTCATAAGTGGAATATTTGAGCTCAGAGGGTTTCAGCTTAGAACTAGAATATGCTATTGGATGATTGTCTTGCATTAGTACGGCTCCTATTCCTGATCCGCTAGCATCGGTCACAACTAGAAAGAATGGTCTATTAAAGTCAGGCAATTGTAGAACAGGGGCATTGGTTAATGCACGTTTCAGTAAGTCAAAGGATTTCTGCTAAGTTTCAGTCCATTGATAAACAATTCCTTTCTTGAGAAGTTTGGTTAATGGTAAAGCAAGTAATGAAAAATTACGTACAAACTTCCTATAGAAACTAGCAAGACCAAGGAATGAGCGTAATTCATGCACGTTTTTAGGAACAGGCCAATGCAATATTGCATCAATTTTCTTAGGATCAACTTTAATTCCTTCTTTTGATACAATATGACCTAAATATTCTATTTCTGTCTTAAAGAATTCACTCTTTTCAGGATTTGCAAACAATTGATTTTCTTTCAGTAATTGAAAAACTAATGATAAATGCTCATAATGCTCTTTTTCACTTTGACTAAACACCAAAATATCATCAAAGAAAACAATCACACAATACTGATATTTCAGAAAGATACGGTTCATCATTCTACTGAAAGTAGCAGGTGCATTAGTCAATCCGAATGGCATGACTAAGAATTTGTAATGGCCAAATTGTGTCCTGAATGCGGTCTTAAATATATCAGATCTATCTAGCCTCACCTGATGATATCCAGACTTAAGGTCAATTTTACTAAATATAAAAGATCCTTGCAGTTTGTCCATAAGGTCATCAACTCTAGGTATAGGATACATATTCTTTACAGTGATCTTATTTAAAGCTCGGTAGTCAATACACATACGATAGGTATTATTCTTTTTCTTGACTAAGAGTACAGGTGCACCGAATGGAGAACTGCTAGGTCGAATCAAGCCTCTATTTAGTAATTCTTCAACTTGACTCTGGATTTCTTTTTGCTCTATCTGATTGTGCCTATATGGTGCTTTGCAAGGTGGTTGTGTGCCAGGGATTAAATCAATCTTATGGTCTTTTGGACGTGAAGGTGGTAAGCCTGGTGGTAGGTCTTCTGCAAAACATTCCTTAAAATATGCAAGAAATTCCTTATGCCTAGGGTGCATATGATTTTCCTTTGCATGCAATTCATTCACCCAAATGAGATATGATTTAGTACTCTTGCGTAGTGCACGTTTTGCTTGAGTATGCGAAAGCAGTGGAAAAATATTAGATGCATGCATACCATATAATGTAATGGATTTTCCTTGAAAAATAATATTTATTGTGTGTGTGGAAAAATCTATATTTGGATTATGCTGGTGTCTCCAAGGCATTCCTAAAATAATGTCGCTTGACTGTAATAGGACAACTAAGAAATTTCTTCTTTCAATGTATGAACCAATTTGAATCTCTAAATCTTGTACTTCTTGTGTGCCATTGTACCTAGTGCCTAAAAATGCAGCTTTTATACGATAATGCGTAGGTACAATTTCTAATTTCAATTCCTTTACCAATTTTACTGAAATAAAGTCATGAGTACTATCGTCATCATGCAAGATAGTTCTTTCCTTTCCATGCACCAAACATTTCATAGTCAATAATGAATGTGGAGTAGGCATACCTGATAAAGTGTCGGAAGTAGTAGTAGTATCATCCTCATCTTCAGTGAAATCAGGCATATCCTCATGCTCGTCTTCGTCCATGGCTCCAAGATAGTTGATATGTGCTGGTGGCTTCTTTGAATGACAATTTGCTGCGAGATGCCTCGGCTGGTGACATTTATAGCATACTATTGGCTTGGCTTTGGTTACATTATTTGCAATGGCTGGAAGTCTGGGTACATTTGGATTTGCTTGTGGAATAGGCTTAGGATTTGGATTGACATTGGATGGTAATGCAGGTGGTTTAGCCCAATTCTTGCGGAAAGATGGTGATGAGAAACGACCTGGATTAAACCTTCTAAAATTGGAATTGAATTGTTTAGATCCATAGTTACCATTGGCTTGGAATTGCTGTGGTCGTCTGTCTCTTCTGCGTAACTTATCTTCAGTGTCGTGAGCTAAGGAGATGGCGTCTTCAAGGGTAGCAGGCTTGAACATATTCACTTCAGCGTAGTAATGTCCAAGGAGTCCAGACATATACTTCCGCTTATGTGTCATCTCTGGTACGTCTTCAAGCATGCGTAGCTGTAGGAGTGCATTCCAAAAATGCTCTGTATACTGTGGAATAGGCTCACGATCCCGTTGTTGAAGTAAATCCCATTGCTTGATAGCCTTCTCATGAAATTGCGGTGGAAGGAAATTCTGCATGAATTTCTTCTTGAAATCTTCCCAAGTAGCAGGACATTCTATGCTCTTGCGTACTACAGTCCACCAAAGTGATGCTCTGTCTACCAGATGATTAGTAACACACTTGATTTTATCTTTTTCTGAATAAGTTTCCTCATGGAAATAGTCATCAAACTGACTAATGAATGATAAAACAGTCTTTCCTTCTCGTATGCCATTGAAAGTGCGAAAATTTGAAACTTCGTTTACTTATCTTGGATTCCTTGCGAATGGCTTGTGCTTCAAGAGTGGCGTCGATGGTACGTCGAATCAAATCTTCAGCTTGAGGTTCTTCTTTGTCGGTAGACGCTCTTTGTAATTTTGTCAATTGCGCTTGCAATGCTTGCCTAGCCCTTCGCTCTTCTTCCAATTCTAACATGATTAGATCCAGCTTTTGTTCCATGGTAGGCTCAGGTAAGTCTTCTTCAGTCATAGGATCATCCATATGTGGTGTCATCATCCTGTAAAACTCAATAAACCTTTCTCACTCAAAATCAGGTTAGCGGGATGAGCGTAGCTCAAATTCGGGGTTACAAGGCTATGTATTTTTTGGTATTTCTTTCTCAATTTTCAGAAAATCTGCAATATTTCCGTCTTCGTTTGCTGAAAGTACTTCAACATACTTGTAGACAGGTAGAACACCTTGCCACGAACAACTTTCCAGTTCAGAGTTTTTGCGTAGGAACAAGCCTTCTAGGAGTTTTGACAACTAGTCAGTTCTGACTTAAGTTGACTAGTCTGACTTGCAGAGTTGCAGACTTAGCAGACTTACAGAGTTGCAGACTTGCAGTACTTAGGCCGACTTGATGAACTTGCAGGATTTGATTCCACTTGACTTGCAAAACTTGACTTCTGATGCGCAGGACCCGGAGTTTGGTGACTTTGTTGCCCTGTGTGACTTGCAGAAAGCTTAGCTTGACTTAGGTGATTAAGCTTTAAAAGCTTAAGATGGCTGTCGACTAATTTCGTGGGGGGGGGGGCCGTTTTCCGTGACGGCGCGAAAAACGCGGGCCTCCTCTGATAGCTCGATGTGAATTTGAAGCTTATTAAGCTTCTTAAGCTTCTTCTAAGCTTAACTTAAGCTTAAACTTATGAGAAATAAGAGATGAAATTTTTGTTTTCTCACTGTATAACCACGACTTGATGAAGGAGATGGATGTGTGGTCCTTCGCCTCTGCAGAGCCTGGTCCTTCGCGATCTGATAGTAGAAACAGGGGTTCTTGATCGCCAGAAGTCTGCCTGTATTGACGGTTCGCGATGAGATTGACTGTAGAGCCCGATCGTTCCTGGAGCTCCGCCTTCGCCCGAGTTTGGTAGCGATTGGAAGCTCTTGATCTCAGCTCCGCTCTGATACCACTAGTGCGTAGATCGGTCGCAGAATGCTCACGTAGTGAATCCTGGAAGGTCCCCAAGAACAATGAACTCTACCTTTTTGCACAAAAAACAATGTAAAAGCATGAACGACATGAAGCAAGAGACCAATTGGGTTCAATCTCCCCCATGCCTTGTGTGAGCGCTTCACAAAGCATGTATTTTATGTATATTTCCATCTTCATGCTCAATAATAGCCCAATTTACAAAAATATGCCAAGCTTTTAGCTTTTGAGTTTGCTTTCTACAAAAATAGGAAATAAAGCTAATGGATGGTGCCCATAGAGTTTGGCACGCCCAATCTCAATGTCCAAAATAGAAATAACATATCCGTGCGCATAGCCGCATACAAAATAATAATCAATAATCGATGTCTCAATAGACATAACAAAATATAGGTGTGGCACCTATTAAAATATAATCCAAAGGTCGAATACTCGCTAGACTCCAATGCTTTCCTCCGCCACTGCTGCTATCTCTACAGATCAACTGAAGCATTCACAATCGTTAGTAAAATAATACAATTAAACCGACAAAAGTGAATACCTAGCAGTCTTCAGCTACATAAATAAATCAACTGGTTAGAAATAAATCCTAACCTTAATTTATTACGAGTGCACACTCTAAACTCATAAACGTTTATTAATTTAATATGCATTTTGCGGAATCACCCGCTATGGAATCACCCACGTACACACTAAATTAATGAAACGCCCAAAAAGGACAGGCATCCCCATCAACTTCTCGCACAAAGAATCCTCTTTGTGTATGAGCCCCGGTCATCTAAGTTACCGGAATCCACCGTAAAACCTCACGCAATCCACCGTGGCACGGAATCCACCGTGGAATATGCCTCCTGGCATCATACATGAAGCAAGAGACCAATTGGGTTCAATCTCCCCCATGCCTTGTGTGAACGCTTCACAAAGCATGTATTTTATGTATATTTCCATCTTCATGCTCAATAATAGCCCAATTTACAAAAATATGACAAGCTTTTAGCTTTTGAGTTTGCTTTCTACAAAAATAGGAAATAAAGCTAATGGATGGTGCCCATAGAGTCTGGCACGCCCAATCTCAATGTCCAAAATAGAAATAACATATCCGTGCGCATAGGCGCATACAAAATAATAATCAATAATCGATGTCTCAATAGACATAACAAAATATAGGCGTGGCGCCTATTAAAATATAATCCAAAGGTCGAATACTCGCTAGTCTCCGATGCTTTCCTCCGCCACTACTGCTATCTCTACACATCAACTGAAGCATTCACAATCGTTAGTAAAATAATACAATTAAACCGACAAAAGTGAATACCTAGCAGTCGTCAGCTACATAAATAAATCAACTGGTTAGAAATAAATCCTAACCTTAATTTATTACGAGTGCGCACTCTAAACTCATAAACGTTTATTAATTTAATATGCATTTTGCGGAATCACCCGCTATGGAATCACCCACGTACACACTAAATTAATGAAACGCCCGAAAAGGACAGGCGTCCCCATCAACTTCTCGCACAAAGAATCCTCTTTGTGTATGAGCCCCGGTCATCTAAGTTTACGGAATCCATCGTAAAACCTCACGGAATCCATCGTGGCACAGAATCCACCGTGGAATATGCCTCCTGGCATCAGGCCCAAATGACAAACAGTGTCACATGAATCAACACCCGATAGAGCCGCTCAGACTTCCCTGATCCATACCAAAAGTAGCAGTCTGTTAGACGCCACTACTACTACCCCATCCCTAATTCAAGAGGTCCAATCGCAATCTCAAGAACACCCGCAACCGCAACTATTTGTTGTCAAAGGCTCTAGTTCTATCAAACCCCAACCGCCAACAGGCCTTTGACCCCCTTATGAGTGGAAATCATTCTTAACACTGGCCGCTGATCTGGCTGAGGACATAGAGGAGGATGTGGTTGATTGCATTAGATGACTCGATGCCACTTTCATGTCGTTAGCTCTGAGCTATGATCACTTGGATTTAGGCCTACTACAAGAATCCTTTGCAAATGAAGTTTGAACGATGGCTTGTTCTTGGGAGACGTTTGAATTTGCATTCGCAAAAGCCTCTAACTCTGCTGCTGAATTGCTCACCAATGAGATATCCAAAGAGCAGGCCATCAAACAGCGCCTCATCATGTCCTATGATAAAAAAACCACTTTTGCCATTACTGACCAAGAAATTGCAGAATTATCAAAACTTGCTGATACTGAATCCCCATTCTTAAGGCACTGGTACACTCTTTGATTGCAATGGGAAGTTGAAGGATGCCAAATAATGACCAATGCTGAGCAGTGTTGTGCAATCAAAACAACAGAGTACAACCCCACTTACATCACACCAACCTCATATAGAGTGTTAACCACTCTTTGTGGCTGACCCATGGAAGAGCACATCAAAGGACACCCCTACCTCGATCGCCTACTGACTGAGGAAGAGTTACATATTGCTAGCTATGTCGATTCCGGTGACTTCCTAACAGATGTTCTCACATACATCACACACGTAGGCATTCGACCCTTTGATCTAGACCACGAAGCTCAGTTAGAGTACAATCCCAATTTCTATACTTGACTCCTATGCAGGTAAGTCCTAGACCTCAATCCTAGGAAGGATTCTTCTCAAGCTGGAAAAGGGGAGGGGGGTAAGGTGAATCAAACCAAAACCAAGGAAAATCAAGCAAACACATAAACACATAAAAAACGAGCGAGGTAGGGAAAATGGCACGAGAACTTTGAAATAAAGGGAAAAAAAGTCAGATCTGAAGGGAAGAATCTACATTGGATTTTAATTCTTTCATTCAATAAACACATAGTCTTTCTTTTCTAGCAAATTATTATTTTGAAAGCACTAATGAAAACTTGGGTTCATGATATGAATGAAAGATGCCGCAGTAAGACCGTGCCACCGACTCCCGTTCACGGAGGAGGAAAGGACACAATATCGCATCACCCTAAGAAACTGCACCTACAACTAGCTCAAATTTCAAACCATCCATAACATAGAGGGTGTGGTGGCCAAGGAGGAAACAACCAAGAGAGTTTTCAAGTAGTGCAACCTCACAGAGTACCTTGAGAAGTTTGCACAAGAGCTTGACCACACGAAATGTGTGGAGTTCCTCAGGACATACAACCCAGACTAAGAGTGTGGTACCGTGATGGTGGGAAGGGGAGAAAAGGCCAAGCAAGTGTAGGTACATTTAAACTTAGCATTGCTGGAGAAGGCATTGGGGTTGGAGCCGAAGGTAGAGAAAAAGCATAAGAGAGTTTTTTATGCCATGCTTAGGATGAAGAGAGAAGAAGTGCCGACTAATGACGGCATCAGCATCCAAGACATTCATGATGCGGAAGCTCATCTACAAGCAAAGCTAGTGCATGCGCTCTTCTCCAGCCATAGCAATAATACTCCTTGATGCATCAAACTAGCCTGCCTACCTGTGCTGGAGAATGTGGTAGCTCGCACCTTGGATGAAGTCGACTGGAATGGCTATGTACATAAGACCATTGACCAGGCGGCAAAAGTGCTAGCTTTGGATAGTACACTAGCAGGTGGGGATTCCCTAGCGTCCAAGACCACAGAAAGAAAGAAGGCCTCATCCAAAGCCTCATTCATTGGCTACGAAAGCATTTTGATTGCCCTCATTCAGGAGGCGGTAGAACTGGCTCAGGATGCAGAGGAAGGAGAAGGAGAAACACCGGAGAGATTGCCCCCTCACCAGGACAAAGAGGTATCCAGTGTTAGAACTGAGAGTAAAGAACAAGGGGAAGAACAGAAGAAACAGATGAACAAGAAGACATCAAAGAAACCCGTTAAAAAGATGATACAAAAGAAGAAGCAAGATGAAGGCCGGAAAAAAGAGAAAGAGGATTTAGAGAGGGCAAACATGGAATCCCTCAGGAGGCCGAAGAGAGGGAGAAGAAGAAAAAACAGGAAGCAGATAGGTTGGAAGAAGAGTCTAGGAAAACAGAGAAAGAGAGGGAGAGAAGAGCTACTGAAGAAGAGGAGGAGCTAAGAAGGAAGGAGGAGAAAGACTTGGCCGAAGCTACACGTGGTCAATAGAACATCAAAGTAGGGCAGATGCAATGAGGGCAAAGGCAAGGATCCCATCCACCCTATTCTGACCCTCTTGGTGCCTCCCACCGAAGCAACAACCCTCACCCCGAGCATACCCACCAGTGCATATGTCTCAAACTTCGTGGCGTGGATGCAGTACTTTATTAACAAAGAACTGGCCCAAGGGAAGAGTATGGAGACCACAGCCACAGGGCAAAAAAGGCCGACCACGGACGCTGAGTCAAGGCAAGATCCAAAGCACCAGAAAGAATAGGCCTCGACCACTCCCATCCACACAACAATGATGCCACTAGCTAATTACGACGAGTACGTCACCGAGTTGCTCTCTCAATTGGAGAAGGCTAAGGAGGAAAGGAAGATAGTTGTGGTTGAGTTGGCGGTAGAAAAAGAGTCGGTGGCTGCATTTCAACTCGAAAAGACCTGAGCAATAGCCTTGCAGCAAAGGGAGATCTCTGATCATGAAGGCTAAGGATGACAGGGAAGAGGGTTGGAGGCAGCAGCTGGAGGATGAAACATAGGAACTCGTGAAGACGCAAAGAGAATACAAGCTCTTGATCGTGCAACATGAAGAGTTGACTGCAAAAATTGATCAGATAAAAAAGCTTATGGTTGAGTTTACCACCAGGGACGAGGAAAGAAAGCATGAGTTAGAGCAGTAACAAAAATGATCAAAACCATGATCGACAAGCTGGACCAAGGAAAGAAAGAACAGGAAACCATGAGCAAAGAGCTAAAGGACCAAGAGCAGAAACTTGTGTCCTTGGTCTAGAGGCAGGGTGAGCATGGAAGAGATGAAGAAGAGAGCCGAGGAATGGGCAAGGCAAAATGAAAGAAGGGTGAAGACACTAGAATGACGCCTGGCTTTGGTAGAGAAAGAGAAGATCCTTGCAGAGAGCAAAGCAAAAGCTGCCCGGGTAGCCTTTAATACCCAGCAAAAGGCCTTCCTAGTTACACTGATGGACACCACCCACTTACAAGAAGGAGAGTCATTGGAAGTGGTTAAGAAGAAACTTAGTATCGCACGCAGAGCTATGTACGCAGGGCTGTAGATGTCACCCCAAACTACGGAGGTTAAGCTGAGCCTGGATGATCAACAAAAGTACTTGGCTGGCCTAACCCCCTAGGAAATTGATGCGATAGGGTTTGAAGAGGGAACACAACAAGGAGACCGGCAGGGGAATGAAGCTGATGATATGGGAAGGTTTAGAGAAGAGGTGATCTCACAGCCCCCCTCGCCGCATTACCAAGAACAACAACCGTTCGACACATCCGCGGAAAGACAAGCCGCGCTTAGGGAAAGAAGGAAAAAATTAGTAGAAGAAACCAGAAAGCAGCTAAGGGCCAAGCTAGTCGTGCAGCCGTCCGTGCCCCTCCCACCATGCCTTGATGACATTCTCGTAGGATTCCATGCAGAACTGGTAGTTTGGGAGCAATAGGAAAGAGAAAAAGAGCCATTCACTTTCAGCTTTCCCATGCCCAACAGCCTACGGAGGGTCTTACCACTCAAGGTGATGGAGGAGGTGATTGGGATTGGTTGCCGACTAGGACAGAAGTGGCTAGAAGAAAGAGAGAAGAACCCCACTCTTTGGGGAATTGAAGAAGCTGAATTCTAGCAAAATAAAGTGTTTGAAGTGCCACATTCCGTGCAAGATTATAACTGCCAGCCCCTATGGAGAAGGCGGGTGTGCGACATTAGCATGCTTGCCTGGATGGCTTTTTGCAACTGTTTACTGCAGCACAGAAGATTACCACAACACAAAGGATCGGAAAATGGAGCAGAAGTGCGGGAAAAATGGAAGAAGGAGATAACCAAAAAGGCACAGGAAAAAGGAAGGAAAAGGTGCCCCGGATGGAAGTCAGACCCTAGAAATTTGAATGACGACCTCTCCAAAAGGCTTCAGTGTAGCCTCGAGAAAAGAAAAGAGTAAAAGCGCACCATTAAATATGAAGGCGCTCCCGAACCCTTGTAAAAAGAGCGCATTGTATGCATTAGTGGGAATGGGATAAGTAGAACGGTGGAAAATAGGAAAATAGGGCTAGCCATGTAAAAAGTGGGGATGACCGCCCAAAAAGTAGGGCATGTATATAAAGTTCAAAAGTGAATGAGAAGCTCATTCTTGTGTGTGGCCAAAAGTGGATCTCCTCTTCTTCTTCTTCTTCTTGCTTGCTTGAGCTTGTGCTTGAGAGAGGGAGTGTGAGAGTGTGAGGGAGTGAGTGTGTAAGGGTGAGGGACCGGGGAGGAGAAGCTCTCCATCTTCTCCTCTCTTCTTCTCTTCTTGGGGCCCCAAGAGGAACACCAAGGAAAAGGGAATTCTCTTGCAAGAAAATCTATCTTGTAACATCAACAAGCTTGTTTATCATGTTTCATATTATCACAATGAAGAAAAGAACACCAGGCACAACAAATCTTCATGCAGCATCATGTAAATCTCCCACGGTTTTAATAGAATCAACCATATTCTTCAACATCCTCATAAAATCCATCAATAGAACAAAGAAAGCAAAGAAGTACACCATCTTTGAATGGAAACACATCACATAGTATTCATCTTCAATATCTTCATAGTCTTCTCTCTCAATCTCTCATATACAATCACTCTGTTTCAGTAGAATTGGCTATCTCTGACTCTCTCTCTCTCACTCCATCAATAATACATCATGTCCTCACTACAATCTCTCAAAAATTACTCTCAATAATCACTCTTAGGTCGTGGATACCCCTCCCAAGAGGTATGTCTGATATGAAGAGTCACCAGAGCCACTACAGTGTCTCTTCACAGTTCACTACTATCACTTCACTCTAGTCTTCTCTTGAGTCTTCAGCAGCTTCTTCCACTTCTTTCAGCTCTTTTGCACTTGTATTCACCTCTTTCCAAGGCTAGAAAACTTTCCCAAAAATCACACATACATTCCACAGAACACTTACAGAAGCATACAGAACAGTCTACAGAACAGTACCAGAACAGTTACAGTACAGAACCAGAACAGAAACAGAACAGAAGCAGAAGCTCTACAGAAGACCTACAGAAGGTTACAGAAGGTCATCAAAACCACATAACTCACTCTCAAACCATTTCAAACTCTCACAAAACATTCACTAAGCTTTCACAATATCTCATTCTTCATCAATCAATACCTCATCCCTCCTTACAGAAGATAATCAGAACAAAACAGACCAAAACATAACAAAACAGAAGGTATATAGAACCATTCAGAACCTATCAGAACATCACAGAACCATCAACAAACATCATGATCTTCCAAAACACAATCAATATCATCTAAAACACTCTCAAACCACTTCTAAACCAACCAATCATCTCATAAATTCAACCATTCAACTCTCAAAAACAACAAAAATCAGCCAAAAAACAAGTCATTTCAACACTCAACATATCCCCACACTTAATAAGGAAGCGTCCTCGCGACCTAGGAAAAAGGGAATACAAGTTCATTGAAAAGCTTCACTGTGATCTTCAATATCTTCTTACAAAGAATCCATCCACCACGACCCCAACTTATAACCTGTTTCTGATATATAAAAAATACAAAGAAAGGAAAACTCGTTTGAAATTAACACCGCTTATTAAACTAAAAATCACCACAAATTTGTAAAGGATATAAGAGTTTGCTTATTCTTCATCATCTTCAGCTTCAACTCTCCAACCATGACCCCATCTCTACAAATCTCCAAAATATAGCTCGTACACAAAATCCAATAGGAAACCACCACGTTCGTTTGACATAAAGGAACTCACAACACAAACACTAATACACAACACAACCATCTGAATGACTTCTTCAAAAAGAGAGTTGTTCATTAAAAGCTTCCACCATACATTGGAAAGGTATCAATGAAGATGATCCCTCTTAAAAGATTGATGCTGTCGGAATCGATCCATAGATAAGGATTCATCTACAAAGTTTTTAGGAGGATTTTGAAAAAATTGGAGACAGCACATCCTTTCCAATAGGACCAAGTATCTGCTAGGCAAACAGAGGGCATGAAAATACAGTATCTCCAACTGTTGGGAATCAATGCTAACATTGACATTCATGCACAACTTTGGAATAGGCTTTGAATCAGTATGAGAGTGCCTATGCATATACGCCAGGTACCAAGCAAAGTGAGCAGTTAATCTCACTGAGGGATCTGCAGACTGCGAATATTGTTGGGCAAAATGAACATAGTTTTGATAAGCTTGACTTGAAGCTGTCCATTCCCCTGGAATTACTGGCCAATTAATCTGCGGTCCTGTAAGGCAATCATCCGAACTCCATCCCCTGCTTCTGGAAATCTGAGTATCAAAACCGTCACAGTCACTAACCAACTGAGGTGGTTGAGATATGGAAGTGTTAGGAGAGGGTAATGGAATAAGGGAAAGTGGATGTAGGGAAGGATAGGAAAAATCATAAAAGGAAGAAAAGGTTAAAGAAGGAGTGGCAGAAATTTGTAAGGAATCACTAAGGAAAGGTGTTAACTGATAAATAGGAAATGTAGAGGGTACATTTATAAGGGGTGAAGGACAGGGTGGAGAAGGGGAAAAGACCCTATCCTCAATAAAGGAACAGTAAGTGAAAATAGGAATTTGAGGGAAATGGAAGGTTGGAAAAGAAGGGGTAAAATTACTGTGGAATTTGTTTGACAAAGGGAAAAATATATAGCATAGCAGTGAGCCAATTGTTGGTAATAGAGGAGGGTAGGAACAGAAGGTCCCAAGAGAGATCGTCTATGATAGGCATCAAAGAAAGTAGCATCAAATGGATTATGTTTGGAAAGATAGGTTAAGAGATCCATCCTCAGTTGGTTAGTACTCTGGGTAAAGGTAGGAGCTGTGTTTTGTCTTTGATTTAGGACCACCGAATCAATCATGGGATGCCACGAATTATCCTGACAATCAGCCACTTTGGACGAATAACTCTGAAACATATCAGGTATGCGCAACTCCAAATGATTGACATATAGAACAGCCTGTAAGACCACATCCCCCACATACCATGCCATATCTACCTCATTTGGAATTAACAAATATCCTCGGAGATACATGTATGACATCAGCATGGTGTCTGGCGTGACAGAATCTTCAAAGAGCATTCTGACTACCTCTGTCAACAACTCAGCAGACCAAGCCCCACTCCAGCCATCCTCTGGAAAAGGTAAATCCATCGTGGAAAGCTTCATATAGAAGACCAACTTTTGCAAGTGGTAGTGGACAAAGAAAGAATGGTCTGGTAAGACAAAGTCCTGAAATTGCTCAAAGGTAGACCATAACAAGTCCATTCTGGACTGCAATCTTTCCACTTTGTCTTGGAATAGAGGGCACAAAGTAGCCTGTCTCTGTAGGGCAGCCAAATCCTGCTGTGAAAGAGAAGGAATTAATGAAACAGGAGGGCTTGGAGGAACAGAGCGGGACTTTGCAAGCTGATCTTGCAACTGCTGGATTTGGGAGGCTTGGTTGGCCACTGTGTCATTAGCCATCTGTAAAGCTGAAAGCTTGTCATCTAAAAGAACTTGGAATTCTTTCGCTTCGCTGGACATCCTCTCCTTCTCTGCTGAAAGGCTAGTAACCTGTGACTGAGCCTCAAATAACTGGGTCTTCAATGAAGAAATCTCATCACTTTGAGTGGCAACCAGTTGGGTTTGCTGTTCCATTTGCTTAAATAGATCTGCTAGGGTATCCTTAGCAGAAGCTAACTCAGATGTTGCCTTATGCAACTGGTCTTTGGACTGCATGAGCTCCTCATAGAAAGATGCGTACAGTTGTTGAACACAGGCTGTCACTGACAACTCAATGGAACTTTGAATATCCTTGCAGAGGAAAGGAATGGCATCTCCTGAAACGAGACTGTTCAGGGAGGGAACTGAGATCTCCAAGGATCCTTCTCTATGTGCTCTGAACAGGTTATTGCAAGTGAGATACCCAGGGAGTTCACTGCCAGAAGTAGCAGGGATAGACACTGAGGGAAGTACAGCAGGGGCTTTGTCCGCTACCCTCTTCAAGCGTTTGCGTTGTATGACCAGGGGAGGCGGAGAATCATCATCCTCAATGTCAATAGGTGCTGACTCTTCTGAAGGTGGAGGAGGAGGTACTGGATCTGATGGAGGAGGTGGAGGCACAGTCTTCTGTAAACCTGAATAGGTCAAGAAGGCAGACAAATATGATCCATAGGTAACATTGGTAACATTACCCCTCGTGACTTTAACAAAATGCTGATCCATTTTAGTAAGGAGGTATGTGCTCCAATCAATAGCAACGCCTTTCAGCACCATCCTGGAAGCTGTGAAAAGCTCTTTGGACAAATAGTGGGATGGCGTTTTGGCAGGCATGAACCTGTCTTGAAGGAACTGACACATCGTCTTCCATACGGGATCAGTGATCATAGAAAACGAAACTCCTGAAGAGTTTATCACTTTCTTAACATCAAGGACTTCCCTTGTCTGCTTCTGCAACAGCTTGAGAATCTCTTCATTAGAGAAGAGCTGACGAGTGGTCACAAAAGGTTCTCCTTTGAAGGGTAAAGACAGAGCCTTCCCTAAGCCTCGAGATGTCAATGTCATAGACATGCATTGAACTACTCCTGTCTTCTTGCTGTAAGAGGCCAGGAACTCATCACATACGGACGGATCCTCTGGAAGTAATGGAAAAGGAGTGGCCACAAAAGCAGCAAGTCCTGCCTTCGTGAGGGGCTCAAAAGTAAGTAGGGACGAGTAATCCCTACTAACTAATGGGACGTAGTGGATAGGGGGAGGAGCATGAGAAGGCGCCATTCAGATGGTTACACACACACCACAAACACAGACAATCAAGGTGAATGCCTGCAAACCAACATACAAAAACCAAGGATAAGAGAATTACCAATCAAACGTGACTCGACCTACTAACCCCAGGCAAACCACATCCTAGAAAAAATTCGACATGACCTTGAGACAAATGCGACCGAAAGCTTCATGCGATGCATCAGACAAACACCCTGAACCCCGTATCAGGCAATAAAAGAAAAAAAACTGCATACCGTACCCGTAACCGTAACTAAGACATGAAACCAAAACCATATCATATCCAACACATATCAATACGACATCTGTGATAGAACCAAGACTGGACCATGGAAAATAACACTAATGACGCGCATACCCATCCCACGAAACGGTTCATTGAAAAGGGGATTAAGTGCAGTGAGGGGGGAATTAATTTAATGAAGGGTTGATTTTAATCAATTATTAAAAATGGGTGAAGTTTTATTAGGTGATAAACCTTAATAAGAAAACGACGGTTCCTTATTATAAATTTATTTACCAATTATTAGGTTAAACGGTGCAGTTATTCGATTCTCGGACTTCGATTCCCGACTGGGTCTCTAAATGCAATTCATTGATTATAATTAAGGTGATGTGGAGCGCTTTTTTGCCAGCGCGTGCTCATGTGACGGCTGGTTGATTTTATTTAAAAATTTAAAGTGCCTCTTTAGCGCACGTAGCGCGTGCTAAGTGAACGGCTGGTTGATTTTAATTTAAAAAAATGTGTGTTTAGCGTGAATGCGCGTGGAAACTGTGGGTGAATGAAAGGGTTCATTTTAACAATTAATTTGTGATTAAGGGGAAAAATAAATAAATAAAGCACATCAAATAAATACCTGGAAGGGGTGTGTATGTAATGTAGGAATGCGCATGGAAGAGTTCCAGTAAAGGAAAAGTAAAGAACACTGGTGAAACAACAAGGACAACACCTTAGCAGATGTGTTGATTTGGTTTGTGGTGGTTTTTTATTTTTATTTACTTTATTTTATTCTAAGTTGTGATTTTTTATGGTTAAATAAATGGAAAATGATGAAGGGAGGTAAGGGGAAATTTTTAGAATATTTTTAGAATTTTTTACAATTTGTTACAATTTTTTAAATGAATTTTCTATATTTATGGGCAATTTTAGGGTTAAATGTAGGAAATGTGGAATTTTCAAAAATTATAGGGTAGGCAATTTCTAGCAGACAAATTTCCAAAAATTGACAAAAAGCAAAAGGAAATTGTAGAATTTTTTCTGAAATTTTTTATGGAAAAATTAATGTAGTGATTAATTAAGTCACCTAAATCACATTAGTCACATTAGTCAATTAAGTCATAAGTCAATTAAGTCAGGTTAGGAGGAATAAGTCAGGTTAGTCTACCTAAGGCTAGTCTGGTAAGTCTACCTAAGTCGAGTCTGGTTAGTTAAGTTTGATTAGGTAAGTTCTAACTAACCTAGTCAGGTTAGTTAAGTTTGATGAGGTAGGTTCTAACTATTAATCTAACTTAGGTTAGTTGATTAATTAAACTAAGGAAGGTTAGAATCTAACCTTAGGTGGGGGTGGTGGAGGAGAAGGGAGGTGGGGGTGATGCAGGCAGCGAGCCGGCGGCGTGGCGGCGAACGCGGCGATCCGGCGAGGAGGCGCAGCGACGTTCTGGAGGAGGGAGGTGGCCGAAGACGGTCCAGCAAGGCGGCGACGGCGTTCTGGAGGCGGCGAAGGCGGTCCAGCGAGGCGGCGACGGCGGTCGCGAGGAGGCGACGGCGGGGCTGGCGATCCGACGGCGACGGAGGCGCG
Source organism: Lygodium microphyllum (assembly GCF_053477565.2). Lineage (NCBI taxonomy): Eukaryota > Viridiplantae > Streptophyta > Polypodiopsida > Schizaeales > Lygodiaceae > Lygodium > Lygodium microphyllum. The sequence goes on from NC_141142.1 coordinate 65,855,823, forward strand.
GGCGAAGGCGAGGAGACGCGGGCAATCGAGGAGGAGGAGGCCGCTGCGGGCGATCGAGGAGGAGGAGGCCGCTGCGGGCGAAGCTGGGGGAAGGGCAAGAACGGCGGCGCTGGGGGGTGGAGGCGAGGGTGGAGGGAGGAGAACGGCGGCAATGGTGTGGGGGGAGGGAGGAGAACGGCGGCAATGGTGTGGGGGGAGGGAGGAGCGAGGGCGAGGAAGAGGAGGAGGGAGTCGGCAGGTGGTCGCAGAGGGGAGGGAGAAGTGGAGGGAGTGAGGACGCGCAGGGGAGGAGGAGAAAGGAGTAGGAGGGGAAGGAGGGCAGCGTGAGGGAGGAGAGAAGGAGGGGAGGATGAGAGAGGAGAAGAAGGGAAGGAGAGGAGGTGGAGATGGAGGGAGAAGAGGGAGGAGGGAGAGGAAGGAGAGGGGAGGGAGGGTACGCAGAGAAGGAGAGAGAGAAAGAAGAGAGTACGCACAGAGAGAGAGAGAGAGAAAAAAGAGAGAGACAGTTGGCGGGAGATAGTTGGGGTGGGGGGGGTCGGGGTAGGGGGGGATAGGAAAGGGCATTGGGGGGGGGGGTGGAAAAAGGGGGAAAAGGGATGGGCAGGGGCAATGGCGGACGTAACCCCGTCCCGCGCACGTGCGCGGGGCGGGGCGGGGTAAAAAAATTTACCGTGACGGGATTGGAATGGCGCGAGGAAGACGGTACGGGTTACGCGGACACGACCGGTGCGCGTGGAGATTCGTAAAATCGAAAAAAAAGGCATGTTCACGCGCAAAACGAGCGCGAGAAAAACAGAAAAATAAAGAAAAATTAATAACTCCCAATCCGGATGTCAAAACGAAATATCGTAAAAACAAAAAGTGAGCAGGACGACAGGGGGGAAACAAGAAAAATATGGGACGAGGGTTCCGGGAGGGGTAAAGGGCATTCACGTGCAAAAAACACAAAAAACGAACCAAAAACGCAATTTAAAAATTAATATCGAAAGATCCATGCATCGGAATGAGGTGCAGAAAAAAAGGAAAACTGTGCAGAAAGATGTGTCCGACAATCCTATCATGTCAAAACATAAGTCCGACTGAGATACCCAAAAAACAAACCCAAAAATGGGATCGGAAATTAATATCGAACAAACCATCCACCGGAATGACATGCAGTAAGAAGGAAAAATGTCCGCAGGAAGGAGTGGCACAGGGGTATCACGTTAAAACATAGTTCCGGCGGAAGTAGGAGGGGTTCACATGTGAAAAACTCCAAAAATACTCCCGAAAACTCATTTAAAAATTAATAAGTAAAAATCCAGAAGTCGAAAAAGGGTGGAGGAAAAAGGAAAAAGGTAGGGGAAGGAACAGGGGACACGACTGTCAAATCAAATTGGAATTTCGATGCAAATAGGACAGGTTCACATAGAAAAATGTCAAAAATACGCACGAAAAAGTCGCGAAAAACCCGGAAAATTAATAACGGACAAACCATGTATCAAAATGATGTGGAGTAAAAAGGAAAACTGGCAGGGAAAAAGCACTAGTCAGGGCTATGACATCAGATCACGGTTTCGAAGCAAGAAAAGCGCGTTCACATGGAAAACCGGCTAAATTGTGTAAAATGCTTCAAAAATTAATAACTCGAAAACCGTGCACCGGAACAGGGGTAGGTAAAAAGGAAAAATAGTCAGTTCAATGGGGGGAACATGGCTATTAGGTTGGATTGGGACTTTGGTGAACGTAGGATACATTCACATAGAAGGACCTCAAAATCAGGGAATGAAGGAAAACTGCAAGGGAACAGCCCCAAGGGTGGGTGGAACATAACCGGGCGGGTGGGAAAGGACCCCAGGAGGGTAAAAGCAAGGCAAGGCATTCATGCATGAGCAAGATAAGGCATATGCAAATGAGTAGGCAATGTAGACGCGCAGGGACGCGTCCCCACACTTAAGACCTTAACGGATAGGGTTAACCGAGCATTAGGGACCTAGGACCACGCCATAGACCATCCACTAACGTCCCCACACTTAAAACATGAACATCACTAAGAAACAGAAGTTGTAGGGTTAGAAAAACTTGGCCCGTTTCGTCCAGAATCAAGGTTGAGTGTCGATGGCACGTCTAGTGTTGTTGTCGGTGCTGGAGGGACCAAGGCATCTTTACAGCGCACACGTCCGTCATGGAAGGGACCACGCGGCAGCACCCAGGGAGGTAGCTGATGGAAGGAATCGCAGGAAATTCGTTGATGATGAGGGATATTACACTCAACTCACAGTCACTCAATTTGGAATGAAAGAACAGTCACTCGCCCCATGACTAATATCACTCGAGGAAGCATGATTAAAACCCATAACTCATATCCGATTGAGGAATCAACAAGGGGGAATGGTGCAGAGAGGAGTATGCCAGGGTGCACGGTTGATGGTGCATTAGTGCGTCCAACCCGTCTGGCATAGGTGCAAGGAGGAAGGCAAGGGAGCCTTACAATGCCGTGTACAGAACAGGGTGACGTGTCTTGTGTTGACAGTAAAGACCCATCCCGTGGGTGCATAGGGAAACGGGAACATACCTGACTCCAAGTGTCGTAACGTCCCTCAATCTCACCTCTCGGTAATTGATTGAAGAAACTCCAGTCACACTCAACCCACCCTCCGTCTCACGCTCTGTGGATAGATACAGGAGGGCAGCCTTTTCCTGAAACCCATTAATGTAATCCTCATAGTCACTTATGCAAAGGTTGTATGCCTTGTGTGCATTTGATGGTGCAACTGTGCATCCCGCCCTGTGCCGGCATACGGTGCGAGAAGAAAGACCAGGGAGCCTTATGGTGCAGTGCACAGAAACAAATTGTGCGTTGTGCTTTGAGAGGCCCATCCCGTGGGTGCAACACTTCATTCACACTTCTCACCTCTCATTTGATTTGAAGGGAAAAGATTGGTCTCTCGCCCCACCCTCTGTCTCACTCTCTGTTGATAGATACAGAGGGCAACCATACTCACTTCCCCATCCGGTTAGGATGAAAGCTCACATCACTCAAGGGGTTGTCGATGAAGATCGCGTCATCAGTTGTTGAAGAGGCGTACCCAGGGAGGTAGCCATCAAATCGAATATTGTGTTGAATAGGACATGTTGTCTGCTAGAGGACAGTTAGTCACTTTGCAAAGAGACCCATGACACAGCATACCAAGGGAGGTAGCTTCGGAATTGAATCCTAGGGATATCAATTAATGAATCCACTTTCTGGACTGCTGGGTGTTACCACCTTTTCCACAGCCAGCTTCTCGCCCAAGGGTGTTTACCACCTTTTCATGGAACGAGGCCTGCTATGACAGGGAATTGCTTCCTTTTCTCTCATAACAGATTTGTTTGTTTGTTTTTTTCTTTGTTCTTTTTTTTTCTCTTTTTCTTATTTTCCCCTATTCCCGAGGGTGTTACCACCTTTTCTCGAAGAATAGGTCGGCATGACAGGGACCTAAGTCCTTTTCTCCCATGACCGATATGTTTTGTGTTTTGTTTTTTTTCTTTTTTTCGAATTGAGCAAGGAAATGGTAGAACTACCATTTGTCAGAACCAACCTCACCATTGTCGCTGGTGGAAAATAGGGGATAAGAGATCAAGGCTGGAAGGGGGTTTTGAGGGGACAGAGGGTTGCACCCGCTTCATCAGAAGTGGCTGAAGAACGGCTATCAGAAATAGCATCATAAGAAGTACAGTGCCGCGCCAATGAGGGAAATGATCAAGTGTCCGTAATTGTCAAGATCCCCAAGGAGGGAAGTACTTCTTCAAGCGATATCCATTGATCAGAAAGGGATCATCAGAGGCATCAACGGTCTGTATTTGGACAGAACCATTAGGGTTGACTGCAAGTACCTTATAGGGGCCCATCCACCGCTGTTGGAGCTTGCCAGGAAACTTGCCAAAGCGTGAATCATAGGCTAGGACCAAATCACCTTCTTTGAACTCCTTGTGCTTGATGAAGCTATCATGGTAAGCCTTACGTCGAGCTTGCGTGGCTTCCATGCACTGTAGAGCCATCCTACGAATTTCGTCCAAACATTCCAAGTGCAGGAGACGGCGTTGCAGTGAATCGTCATCCCCCAAACGCTCTTTGATCGCCACTCTCAAAGAGGGTAGTTCCAGTTCAACAGGAAAAACTGCTTCTGTACCATACACCAGCTGGAAAGGTGTCTGTCCTGTTGCTGCTTTATGGGAGGTTCTGTACGCCCAGAGGGCCTCTGTAAGTCGATCGTCCCAATCACGACAATGTGCAGCAATTGTTCTTGTCAGAATCGAGCAGAGGATGCGATTGGTGACTTCGACTTGGCCGTTGGCTCTGGGGTAATAAGGAGTGGACTTGCGATGGCGGATCTTATACAACTCTGTCAACTCGTCCATGACTTTGTTAAGGAAATGAGTGCCTCTGTCAGTTACCAGCTCTAAGGGACTGCCAAAACGGGTGATGATATTCTCGTACATGAACAGGGCCATGCTGTTACCATTGTCCTGCTTGAGGGCTTTAGCTTCACACCACTTTGTGACATAATCCATACATACGAGGATGTATCGGTTCTGTTTCCTTCTGGTAGGAGGATCAATCGGACCTACCAAGTCAATGCCCCACTTCTCAAACGGCTTTAACGGAAGGATAGGTTGCAATGGCATGGCACTTGTCTTGGTGGGTTTTCCCATTCTTTGACAAGCATCACATCTTTTACAGTAATCATAGGAATCTTTGTGAATGGTAGGCCACCAATATCCCGCTAGCAGAGCCTTCCTGGCTGTAGCTTCTCCTGCAAAGTGACCTCCACATGGCTCGTCGTGGCAAGCCTTCAGAACAATCCCAATCTCATCTCCTGCAACACATCTTCTGAGTACTTCATCTTTGCCCTTCTTGTACAGTGCTCCGCCTAGCAAGGTGTATGGGGCTGATTCTAGCATGAGCTTCTTCCTTTCCCGACTAGAGATACCAGGAGGGTACTGTTGGGTTGCCAGCAGATTGGCAATGTCTGCATACCAGGGAGTTACAGTTTCCACCAAGAATAGGGAAGCATCGGGGAGGTCTGGATCATCTTGCTCCTCGTCTGCAGTTTGTGGGATACGCGACAGATGATCAGCCAGAACATGGGAACGACCAGGCTTAGTAATCACCTCAAAGTCGAACTCCTGGAATAGAAGGAGCCATCTCATCATTCGTCCTTTCACATCTGCTTTGTTCATTAAGAAGGATAGGGCCTCATGATCCACATAAAATTTAAAGTGGGTAGATAGGAGGTAGTGGCGAAACTTCTCTAGGGCAAACACCATTGCCAAGCACTCCAGCTCTGTCACTGTATAGTTTCGTTCCCTATCAGTGACTTTTCGGCTTGCATAATAGATCGGTTGATCCAGCTTCGAGGAGCCCTTTTGGCAGAGGACAGCACCTAAGCCTTCAATTGACGCATCAGTGTGTACGTGGAACTCTTTCGTCCAATCAGGAGGTTGCAGAATGGGTGCCTCTATCAGACACTGTTTCAGAGTGTGGAAGGCTTTGTCACATTCTTCCGTCCAAGTAAACTCTGCATCTTTCCTCAGGAGCTTGTGCAAGGAGGTTGCCTTTGTCGCAAAATGGGCTATGAACCTTCTATAGTAACCCACATGGCCTAGGAATCCCCTCAACTGTTTGAGGTTGGTGGGTGCTGTCAGAGCTGCAATCTTTTCGATCTTTGCAGGGTCTGTTGATATCCCTTGTGCTGAGATAATGTGGCCCAACAGGACTCCAGAAGAGACCCCAAAGATGCATTTGTCGGGGTTGAGGGAAATCCCATACTCCCGGCATCGGTCAAAGCATTGTTCCAGGTGGTCCCAGTGTTCACTGATCAAGCTATAGACACAGAAGTCATCTAAATATACCTCAATAAAGTCATGCAGATGATTTTGAAATGCGGCCATCATGACTCGTTGGAAAGTAGTAGGGGCATTGCAGAGCCCAAATGGCATCACTCGGTAAGCATAGGTCCCCCATTCTGTGGTGAAGGTTGTTTTGGATTGGTCTTCTTCTGCGATTTGGACTTGGTTGTATCCACTGAATCCATCCAGAAGAGAATAAAGTTCATGTCCTGCCACTGTGTCCAATAGTTGGTCTGTGAAAGGGATTGGAAAGTGATCCTTCTTTGTCTTGGAATTAAGTTTTCGGAAATCCACACATATTCGCAATTTGCCATTCTTCTTGGGTACAACCACGATGGGTGAAACCCATTCACTATTTGCCACTGGATAGATGAACTCGGCTTCCAGAAGCTTCAGCAGCTCTGCTTTCACCAATGTGGAATAATTCGGGTTCATTCGCCTCTGTCGTTGCCGTACTGGCTTGGCATCAGGCTCCAAGTCAATATGATGTTGACATATTGTGGGATCAATCCCCTTTAGGTCTTTGTAAGACCATGCAAACACGTCCAAATTCTCTTTCAACAAGTTGTACAAAGTTAACAACTCCTCTTCTGGGAGACTGCTGCCCACCTTCAAGTGGCGTTCAGTGCCTTCTGCATCCACAAAGGTTAACTGCCTTTCACCTTTCACTTCACGGATGAAGGTCCCACGGACTGCTTCTGGATACAGATCCGACTCCTTCAAGGGAGTGGTATCCTCTTCTGATGTCCCACTAGAACCAACTTCTTCTTTTGGTGGAGACTTAGGTTGCTCGTTAAGATGTTGGAATGGGATTAGAGCTGTTTCGGATTTGGTTTCAAAATTAATTACCTCGTGGCTTGAAGACTCATCTTCTGATGATACATCCAGGAACGTCACATAACAGGGACCCTCTGATGCTTGTTGGGTTGGTGGGTTCGGTGCTTGTTGGCACGGTGCATCATCATCTTCTTTGTTTGGCAAAAATGGGTTAGGACGGCATGAGCCACTGCTGAAAGACGGCTTGTTCTTCTTAATCCATTTCTTATAAAGGTTTTGCATATGAGAAGATCCATTTACCAGACCAAATGGTACCATCGCCATTCTGTCCCATAGCATGAGCTCATCGGCTTCTGATGCTTCTGGAACTTCTTCTTCAAATGTATCCTCTTCAAGTGGGATAGATTCTTCTGGCTCACTTTCATAATCTTCTTCGTCCATATCATATTCATCCTCTTCTGTCTCTGTCTCTGCTTCTGCTTCTGCTTCTGCTTCTGTCTCTGCTTCTGCTTCTGTTTCTGTAGGAGCTCTGTAACAGAAGAATAGATTCTCTGGTTCCTCTCCTGCCTCTGTCTCTGCTTCTGCTTCTGCTGTGACCATGTAACAGGGAGAGCAGTACATCCATGCTTCTATCTCACTGTCAGAAGTGATTTCAGACGGCATTCCTGATTCAGGCGGAAAGTATTCACCCATTGATAATGGCTTTGCATCTTTTGGAAGTCGGCTTACAGTATCCACTGTTAAGGAATGTGCCACTGTTTTCTTGGGAAGGATCTGTTTGACAGCATCTTCGTCTGCTGGCGTTCCATCCGTAGCCTCGTTAGGAGAGTCAGAAGATAATTCCAAGGAGGTGGATCCATGTCCTTTTTGAGAACCATACAGTTTCAGCACCACTTTGTTGGGTCCTCTGCCCAAGGTCAAGGTTCCTTTAAACCAATCCGTCCTTGCTCGGGCTTCAAAAAGCCATGGTCTGCCTAGTAACAGAGGATAGGATGTACCATAAGAGTTTGGCTTCACCACCAGATAGGTTAGCCAATAATCTTTTCCAGCCACAGTAGTCTTCACATATGGGAGAATGCCCAAAGGCTTGATTCTACTCTGATCCGCCAGTCTGATGAGCCATTGGGTTGGTTGCACACCTTGTAAGCCTAGATCCTTCATTGTCACATCCGTCATAATGTTTACTGATGAACCACCATCAATTAGTGCATTTGCAATAAAGCAGCCTTCTATCCACACGCCAGTCTCTGGAGTACCCGGGTCTAGGAAAGCATTAGCCACATCCACTTCTTTTACAGGCTCTGAAGCCTTGTTGGACTTTGTCACTGTTGAGGGAGCAATCCTTAAACCACGTCTTTTTGTCAGTATACTTTTGAATCTTTTCCGGCAACTGGGGGACAGCATCAATAATTGTCGGAATGTGAGGTTTGGTTTAAAGGTATCTAGATCTCTAACTAGATCGTATTCCTTAATAGGATCCACTGGCTTTTCTAATCGATTAGGGAATGGGGCAACACCCATTTTCATTTTCCCTCTTTCTTCCATCAGAGGAATTATGGGAACTTCTTCTGCCACTTGTGGCACTTCCTCCTCTTCTGTATCCTGGACCTCTGGTCCTGCCTCTGTAACTGTCTCTGTAACTCTCTGTGGCACTGTAGGGCTCTGTACGGCACTGTTAGGCTCTGTTCTGTTCTGTTCTTCTGGTGGAAGATTGAACTTCACTGTTCTGGCAGGAGGGTTATTTTCTTTCTGGATAGGTGGTTCCTTCTGCTTTGCACGAGTGATGGCAGCAACTTCCAATTCCACCAAATTGGAGGTAGGCTCTTGGGCCTTGGACGAACTATCAGTAGCACTGTTTTTCACTGGGGCTGGGCTTGGACAGTCTTTTGCAGTGTGGCCTTCTCCTTTGCATCGACTGCATAAGGGCTTGTAATCCACTGACCTTTGAGGATTTGGACAATTTGGTGAAATGTGTCCCTTTTCTCCGCATCTGTAACACTCCACTTCTGATCTCTGACCACCGCCAGACCGTCTGCCTCTGTAACTTTGGGAAGGAAATCGTCTGGGTCCGAAATTAGGACCAAACTCTCTAGGTTTGGGTCCAATATCTTGTGTTGTCATTTTGGATTCTAGCAAGTTAAATCTTGCATCTTCTTCCTTTCTTCTCCTATCATGCATCTCCTTCAGAGAGCAAATGTCCTCTGTATGGTTCTTCCGCAAACAGTAGGAACAGAAGGCTCCAGGGATTGTTGGTTTTCGTGTACATTCAGTGGCTAAATGGCCTGCTTGATGACACTTACCACACCAAGTATTTGACCGCATCACATCTCTTCCTACTCCTGCAACGTTGGATATGCTCGCTGTGTTCACTTTCAGCGTCTGTAGTTGCTCTGTAATCACATCCATCAACTCCTTTTTGATGTTTGCAACTGAGTTGGATAAATAATCCTTCAAGCTTTCTCCTCCGGACGTACTGGCAGGAGGGTTTTGAGGAGTCTCTGTAATCACTGCATAAACGGGTTGAGCTGGTACAGAGGGGTCTCTATTCTGGTTCTGATTCAGAGCTCCTGTTTGAACTGTTGGCTGTTGGCTCCAGTTGGTAGGGTTCCACTGTTGCTGCTGATTTGATAATGAAGAAATTGGTTGGGACCATGGTTGTGGTGGTTGGGCCATCATTTGAGGCATGGATTGTGTCCACTGTGGATTTGGTGCACTGTACTGTGATACCGAGGGCATCTGTTGGTAGGAGTAGGGAACAGTCCCTGGGACTGCATTTAGTGGGTACATCATTCCTGGCACCAGAGGAGGTAGGACTCCTCTTCCTGTATTCATTGCTAATCGAGCTTCCACTTCATCGTACAGTCTGGCACCTTCTGTTGCAGCTTGCAGGGTGGCTGGTCTTTGCAGCTCCACAAACTTACGGACTTCTGGTTGTAATCCTCTGAGAAACACTCCCTTCTGAATGCCATCATCCAGGTTATGGTTAGTCCATCTCTTCAGGATGGATTCCATTCGTGAGACATAGGCTTCCACTCTTTCTCCAGAGGACTTAGTGAGGAAGGCCAACTTCAGGTTCATAAATTCCTCTCTCATCCGCTCTTCAAAACCTTCACGCCTGAATTTAGTGAGGAAGGCCAACTTCAGGTCGTCCCATGTGCCAAAAGTTCATGCTGCTTGTCTCTCATACCACTGAAACGTCGCGCCCTTGAAAGTGGCGGGGAATATTGCTAACCAATGCTCAGGGGTTCTGGCATTGTTAGCCACACATGCTACCATAAACTCTGCTACATGAAGATCGGGGTCTTCATTGTACTCTCCCTTAAAAACTGACAATGGGACTACATTCGCTGGCCTGTCATCAATATTTCCAGGACGGATCTGGCTTGGAAGTGGACCTCCAGCAGGAGGAGGAAGGGCTTGATGTGCCATTGGGACTTCTGTAAAGAGTTCCACAAGGGCGTCAAACGCGGCTTCTGCTGCGAGCTCGCTCTCGGCTCTGATTTTTGCTTTCTCTCTTCTCACGTACCTCTGGACTCGTTCTAACGCTTGCCTTTTTATTGCGTCATTCATCGGGGGGTTGGCTCCACTATGTTGTTAGTACTCCACAGAGGGTTAACAGAAGGCTTCAGTCTCTGGAGGACTCTCTGGCCAACATTTCTTCTACTTCTTTCTTCTCAACGTCCCTGAATTCTGCTTTCATGCCACTGCACAGAGGAAGGTATCCGGTTCTGAAGGTGTCAAAATGCATACGTCTGAGCATGGTGGTGGTGCCATCATCATAGTAATGCCAGCTTCTGATGGTTTCAATAGTGTATGTTGTGAAAAACACTCTTCTACCAACTTCCAGTGGGTTGCTAATTGAACAAACAGAAGATTATCAGTACACCAAGCATCCCATGTATCTTGCTGTTGAGCATCCACGAACAAATTCCAACTCTTTTCCTTCTTATCTTTGTGAACCTCTACAGACCAAGACTCCTGAAGCTTCTTCACAATCTCCCACTTGATGTTGTCTGGAAACTTTTCAATGAATGCCAAATCTTCCATGGATGGTCATCCTCTCTGTTTCTACTCTTCAGTTTGCTCCCAAACAACTTGCCACCAAGATGCAAATTTCTGCTGCTTCAACAGGAAGAGGAAACTGTCCACTACATAAAGCATGCATCATAATGGTGATGTGTTTCCGCCATCGTGGGATGAGCTTCTTGTGGAAAGTGGCTTTGATTATGAGAAATTCCAACTCTTCAGTAGAAGAAGGAACTTTACAAACATCCATTGAATTCTTCTATTCTTGACAATGCCATTTCCTTCGTTTTCAGCCTCTTTTGGTGCTTGTTGATGGCAAGCTTCCCCGGCTGCGCACCAAAAACATGGGGCCCCAAGAGGAACACCAAGGAAAAGGGAATTCTCTTGCAAGAAAATCTATCTTGTAACATCAACAAGCTTGTTTATCATGTTTCATATTATCACAATGAAGAAAAGAACACCAGGCACAACAAATCTTCATGCAGCATCATGTAAATCTCCCACGGTTTTAATAGAATCAACCATATTCTTCAACATCCTCATAAAATCCATCAATAGAACAAAGAAAGCAAAGAAGTACACCATCTTTGAATGGAAACACATCACATAGTATTCATCTTCAACATCTTCATAGTCTTCTCTCTCAATCTCTCATATACAATCACTCTGTTTCAGTAGAATTGGCTATCTCTGACTCTCTCTCTCTCACTCCATCAATAATACATCATGTCCTCACTACAATCTCTCAAAAATTACTCTCAATAATCACTCTTAGGTCATGGATACCCCTCCCAAGAGGTATGTCTGATATGAAGAGTCACCAGAGCCACTACAGTGTCTCTTCACAGTTCACTACTATCACTTCACTCTAGTCTTCTCTTGAGTCTTCAGCAGCTTCTTCCACTTCTTTCAGCTCTTTTGCACTTGTATTCACCTCTTTCCAAGGCTAGAAAACTTTCCCAAAAATCACACATACATTCCACAGAACACTTACAGAAGCATACAGAACAGTCTACAGAACAGTACCAGAACAGTTACAGTACAGAACCAGAACAGAAACAGAACAGAAGCAGAAGCTCTACAGAAGACCTACAGAAGGTTACAGAAGGTCATCAAAACCACATAACTCACTCTCAAACCATTTCAAACTCTCACAAAACATTCACTAAGCTTTCACAATATCTCATTCTTCATCAATCAATACCTCATCCCTCCTTACAGAAGATAATCAGAACAAAACAGACCAAAACAGAACAAAACAGAAGGTATACAGAACCATTCAGAACCTATCAGAACATCACAGAACCATCAACAAACATCATGATCTTCCAAAACACAATCAATATCATCTAAAACACTCTCAAACCACTTCTAAACCAACCAATCATCTCATAAATTCAACCATTCAGCTCTCAAAAACAACAAAAATCAGCCAAAAAACAAGTCATTTCAACACTCAACACTTCTCTTCTCTTCCCTTGTCTTGCTTGCGGCGATGGAGCTTGGAGTGTGGAGCTTGAGGATGGAGCTCGCTTGAAGCTTGCACTTGGTTCGTGGAGCTACCGGAGTGCGCGGGAGAGGAGTTAACTCGATCGGCATGGAGGTAAGCTCACTACACCCGTAGATGTGGATGGTGTGTTGGCTATGTGAGAGGTAGCCACTCGGGGGGAGGGGGGGGGGGTCACTCATAAATATATGTATATATAACGTGAGTTCAAAATAAGGGGTTTTTAAAACACCAATTTTATACATTTTTTTACATACAGAAGGGTGTCATATAAAGGGGTTACTTATAGATTGAATAGAAAATGGTTTTGTTTTATTCAAGAAAAATTCACAAATTAGGATATTTATAGATAGGCCATGAACGCACGCTATATAGAGAATATATATATAGTGAACCCCCCGAGGGTAGCCATTAGTGCTCGGCTTGGAACGCTTGAAACAATGAGCGGTCAGTGGGTCTTGGCAGTTGAGTGAAAGCTCCCACATTTTGGTTCTATTGCCGAGACAGACGTAATCGAGCCTTGAGCGCCGCACGCATCGAATCGAGCATAGAAGTAGGGTTTGCAGCTCGAACCGGTGCTTAGGAGATTTAGGAGGTTTCGATCTTTGGAGCAAGTAAGTTCTTTGATTTGTTATTGAATATTAGAGTAGGACCATCCGGCTCCATCTTTGTTTTTGATTTCTATTGCATTAGGTTAAGTTTAGGATAGGAAAAATAAGGAAAACATAAGGGTTTTGCTACAGCTGGAGACAGGGAAACAGGGGCACAGATTTAGACTTATGGTTGGAAGAGTGTGCGGGATTAATTTCTAAGTTTATAGCAGGCTGGGATGGGGCAATAAGAGGCCCAGGGAACCAGGGAACACCACATTTGACATTCTGCCTTCTGAGAAGAGAGCGAGCTTGAGAGCCACGGAGAGAGTAAGAGAGAGAGAGAGCTGTGGGGAGATCGTGAAGTGTTGATCGATTCGAGTGCCACATTGCTTCTAGGTATGCCATGCAGTTCCCTCTATTGCTTTGCATCTATTTGGAAGACACATCACTCCGTGGAGTAGGCATTGACCTTGAGGCATTGCGCGCAACCCACGGGCCTCGTCTGCGCCATCGGACCAGTTCATCCGAGTCCCAGAATAGGATTGCCCAATTTTTTGTAGTAGGACCATCCGACTCTGAAAATTGGACCACTTTTTCGATCCGATTCCCAGAATCGAACCAGCCCGAAAGTCGGACCACTTTTTCGATCCGATTCCTAGAATCGGACCAGCCGTCCGACTGTTATAATGGGACCCAGTGTCAAAGTCAGACCACGTATCCTTGTCCCGGATTTGGACCACTCGACCCATTGCAGAAGTCGGACCTCCCCCATTCGACTAGGGAAATCGGACCTAAGTAAAATTTGACCAGCACGTCCGATTCCCAGAATCGGACCACCAACATGTCCGATTCCCATAATCGGATCAATTCACCAGAACTTTAATAGAAGGTTTTTAAACCTATCCCACAGTCCTGGCCACCTTGGTCATATCTCTAATCCCCCAGGGAACCCAGTTTAACCTTAGAAGCTAAAGGCCAGACAGGATAACCGAGGATTCACCCGAAATGACTAGACACTGAGCAGACCAAATTTAGAAATTGACCTGACGATTGGCGACCAGCCAACCAACTAACCCTGAAGCAGAATAGAGAATCCAGCAGGGTCTTTCAATAAAACTTTAGATTAGCCAGAACCTGCGCTTAGAGCCACATCAGGCTATGAACGTGAGGGGTAGAGTGGAGTTTGCATTGAGCATTTTGTGCATTCGCACCTCACTTTATGATTTCATCACCTAAGGTGCACTACAAGAAAAGGAAAAGCATGTTTTCACATTGAGCACTAGAAAGCACAAAGCACAAGTTGTGAATAAGATTGACGATTGCTTCCAATAACAAGGAGCTCATCAGGAGACATAATAACATCAAGGAACCCACTACTAGGAGAAGATCCCAAAACATAGTTGGCTACCTAAGAGCCCTATCAGTAGGACCCTAAAAGGACACGAAGATCTGGAAGGCAAAAACATAAAGGATCAGATGCTGTCAGAGTTACTCAAATTGATCGACGATCTTGTGGAGTTGGAAGTGGGAGCAATGTCAAGATTACGAGGCAGACTAGACTTGAGAGAATTCCCAGTCATAGTGCAGGAGTTAGTCTATGAGTATGACTTGTTGGCTAGGACGGTAGTTCAGGGTAGTCCAGTGGAGGAAGTGGTAGCAAACCTAGAAGAGGAAAGAAAGGCGATTAGAAAGGCTTTAGAGAGCATAATTGCCTATAACCACGAGCAAAAGGCTAGGAAACTCCAACAAGATGTAGACATGTACGAGGCCATGCTAGCCCTGGCTAGCGTAGCAAAAGCAGGACCAAATGCTAAGAGAGAGCTAGCAGTAGAGGCTGACTTATCATTGAGTGAGCTTGTAGCCAGGCAGCTCATGGACAACACGTCCGCTAAGCAGAGTGCAACAGCCTTAGCCACAACATTACTCTCAGGGTTAGGGGTCAAGCAAGGGGTAAAGGGGCAATCTAGGATTCCTGTTGTAGCAAAGCAACTAGACAAGTATGAGCCTAGCAATGACCCATATAGCTTTGTGGAGAAGTTTGAACAAGTTTGCAAAGAAAATGGCCTCACGGACCTTGCGCAACGCTCTCAAGCTTTTGGGTTGTGTTTAGGTGATAAGGGGAGAATTTGGTACACTAGTCTAGATGCAGCCGAGCACACGAACTTTGCCCGTCTTAAAGACCATTTTATCAAGAGATTCTCTGAGGCAGGGTACTCTAACAACCTCATCGTCAGGTTGATGAATGTGAGTCAGAGGGAAAAGGAAGACGTACGAGACTACATCACTCATGTGCATAGCCTATTCAAGAGGATCCAAGCCAATGAGCGACCTAACGAGAAGGCTGTGTCTACCGTGTTTATAAATGGAATTCGAAGCTCTACAAGGTCTTGGCTAGTAACTCCACCCTACACAGAGACGTGTTAGTTAGAGTTTTTGAAGAGGCAATAAGGATGGATGATCAACTTAGGGAGCGAAGCATGAGGAACTCCAATTGGGACAATACAAGCTAGAGAGCTCCAGAGCAGACAACAGCCTTAGGAGAGAGAGAGAACTCTAGTATATGAGATAAGGGAAAAGGTGTTGACCAAGGCCAGGAGCTGGCTGAGGTAAGAATGGAGCTTGCACGATTGCAATAATAGATGAGGAAGCCTCCGCGGTCTCATGTGCAGTGTATACACTGTGGTGGAAACCACCTCCCAGTCGAGTGTCAAGATCCTAGATCTAGGCCGTGCTCGAACTGCGGTAGGTTCGGTCATGACGCATTGCATTGTAGATTGCCTAGGAGATTTCCATATGCGCAACAATACAACCCTCCATACTTAGGCAACAGGCCACCTGACCTCTTTGGCAGGGGAGCCCAGCTGGCGCTTCCAGCACCACATGACACAAGACCGGCCATTCCAAGGCTAGAGATGAACCCAACAGGCATACCCAGACCACCAGGGCCCTATGTAACCCAACCACCACTGAGTGACGCTCCTGTTCACTATGTGGAAGAACCTAGTGAAGAGGAAAGCTATGTGAACCCATACATCTCCTATGACGAGGAAGGCAATCCAGTCATGATGGACTATCAACCAGTACTGGTAATGGCGCTGGGCAGAGGAAGAGGTAGAGGCTTGGGAGGACCAAGTCAAGATCCAATCTCATGCTGGACTTGCGTCATCCAGGCCATATTTCATCATGCTGCGCGAAAAGGGAACATGCAAACAAGGACAAAGCTGACCTTCGATGCACAGAGTGTGGGATCACACACCTATTTCCTAACTATCCTAGATGGAAGCCATCAGTTAGTTCTGCCAACGTGCCCTCCATACCCTTGGGACTATTCGGTGTAGAGACCTTTGGCAGTGAGGATACACCCATCCCACTGCATGTCATGATGCGAGCGCAGACAAAGTGAACATGCATCTCATTGCCTGGGCCAAGTAACCTGGATGTAGCCTTGTTGGGAAAGAAAAGCCAGAGGAGAAGGAGAAAGAGGACAGACACAAAGATTACCCTTAAGACCGAGGAAGCTACAATCTTAGTGGTAGGAAAGGGGGTCATTGATGTCGAGGCAGAGACCTCAGCTCCTAAGACAACAGAACTAGGGAGTGCCAAGGTAGGGGAGTACCCCCATCCCAGACGGCAACTTGAGGCTATAGCCAAAGTTAAGGACTGGGTCAAGGATGCCTAGGAACACCTTAAAGATGTAGAACCCATACTGGAAGACCGAATGGAAGACCTCTCTAGCGTGAGTACACCCGTTTTGCCATTGCGACCTGAATCGGGGAACGCACTCACACCACGAGAGATGCCACAGAGGCAAGACCAAGGAGAAGCTTGTCAACAAGCTAACTAGGACATATGGCCAAAGAATGGTGACCAAGGAGGAAGCCAACCACCCAGCAACCTCCTCATCACTTTAGTAACCACCCCAGTAACCGTAAGTGTGGGGGATTTTCTTCGGCAGCTCCCTCCCTTATGGAAGGAATTAAGGCACTGGGTGGAGGGAAAAGGGGAGCATGTTGCCGCTAACTTGTAAGAACAGGATGGGGTCACACAGATTCCAACCCTAACGCTACACTCGACTCCAAGGTCACTGCACGTCAATGCTTTTTGGGAAGGCACAGAGATGCATGTAGTCCTACCTATCTTAGCCTTGGGGGACGCAACATGAAAAGGAATCGTAGACATGGGCGTTGGGGTTAGTGTCTTGAGCCACGCAGCTCTACAGGCCTGGGGAAACCCACCTATGGAAGCGGCTAGGTTCAATGTTACATTGGCCAACGGAATGAAGGTCAGACCATTCGGGGTCCTAAAGAACTGGCCAGTGAAGGTTGTAGGAGTGCAGTTTTCTGTAAAATTCATTGTCATGAAGGGAGTGGACTATGACATACTGCTAGGTAGGCCCTGGATGAGGAATGCACGTGTTATTGAAGATTGGGAGAACAATCTCATCTTCTTAGGGAATAGGACAGAAGCAGTAAGGGTTGAGATGGACACCTAGAAGACTACCCCAGCCGACCTCGATGCTATCTCAACCATGCTAAAAGGTGATGCCTAGGCAAGAAAACCCTATGGGTCATTGACCAAGTACATCCCTTGCCCTGAGGACGAGAAGGATTGGATGTATGTCTTGGCAACCGTTGACCTACCGTTCTCAGATGAAGAAGAGCTATATAGGCAAGGTGCTAAATCACCAAGCATGCCAGCAAAGGAGCCCACTGTGCCACTCTGCATGATGGTAGGAAGCTCACATGACTCGGGGAAACCAGCCTCGTTCCATATCCCCACCAACAAGCTCGAGCTTCAGGAAATCATAGAGTGCCTAACCGGTAAACTGAAGGGCAACATGGCTGCTAATCTAAAACCCTAAGTGGTCTCTTAGCTAGGCCTGAGTGGAAATGGACCAAAATGCACGATCTTAACCTATTATACAATTGGGCTTTAGTCACTGATGAAGAGGATATTGGAGAGGAAAACCTGGGGGATGACGAATAGTCAGAGGGGCAAGACTTCGATGATGAGGGGTACGAGCACTATCACTTTGCGGGGGATGAGAGTGAGGAAGAGTTGGGCGCGATAGAATACGACACTGAAGGGAGAGCAATTGAACAGATCAAGGCAGACTCTAGGCCTAGAAGGGAAAGGGCAAGCTGAAAGGAAAAAGGAGTCATGCTGATGGAGTGCGATAGGTCCTGGTTGGAGCACATGGGAGCCATGGATTATGAGCAGGCAGGGGTGGCACAACCACTGGTGCTCTAGTACTGAAGACGGTTTCACCTCTACTGAATTACAACCCCTTGGTGAAACTCCTTCCTCAAGCGAGGGATGTGAGTTTAACTCAGAGTCTGAAGTCAGTACAGAGAGTGATCCTGAAATACCCCAACCCTCTAAGGTCAGATGCACCAAAGGGGACTTGCCAGTCCACCTAAGGCACAGATAGTTAAGGGAGGAGGCCAGGAAGCAAACTAAAGACTCAGAAGCAGAGAGGCAAAAGAAGCTGCAGGATCTCCCCAAATGCTACACGAAGTTTAAGAAGGGTGATAGAGTGGTGATTTTGCTAGGAACAAAGAGACAAGGGCAAGCTAGTGAACCAATTGAGGGACCCACTAGGGTCAAGGAAGTCGACCTCGCAGGGGAAGGCGAGAAGCCTCGACCTGTGTTCATCACTGACGGCCTGACCAAGGATGAGGAGGCTAGACTTGTTGCTCTCCTACGAGAGTATGTCGATGTGTTTGCCTGGTCCTTGGAGGAACTTAGAGGAGTTGATCCTAGGGTTGTGACCCATAATATTCCAATGGTTCTAGACGCGGTGCCAACAAAGCAGCGACCTTACCCTATGAATCCCAAACACACCCATGCAGTGGAGGAAGAAATCGATAAGCTCATGAAGGCGGGATTTATATATGAGATTGAGCACATGGATTGGATATCGCCCATAGTGATCGTTATGAAAAATAATAGTAAAATTTGGGCATGCATGAATTACAAGAATGTTAATGTCGCTACGATGAGGGATAACTACCCCTTACCATATACCGAGCACATGTTGGAGAGGGTGGCAGGCAAAAAGGCTTACAACTTCCTGGATGGTTTCTCTGGCTATAATTAAGTGCAAGTGCACCCTAACGACAGGCACAAGACTACCTTCGCCACGGAGTGGGGTGTATTCCCCTACATCGTTATGCCCTTTGGGCTAATGAATGCACCTGCAACCTTCCAATGATTAATGTGCACCATCTTCAAGGATATGCTGAGACAAGAGTTAGAGGTGTTCGTAGACGAGTTATGCATACACTCTAGTTGGGCCGAACACTTAGAGAGGTTGAGAGCTTTCCTTGAATGGTGTCGATTATACAACCTCTTGTTGAACCCCTTGAAGTGCCAGTTCTGGGTGAAGCACGGATGTATCCTAGGGCACGTAGTGTCAAGGAATGGCATTGCCACCGACTTCTCAAAAGTCAGGGTCATTGTCGATCTACCACCACCCATTAACTACAAGGACGTTCAGTGTTTCTTAGGCCATACGGGATACTACCGATGCTTTGTACTGAACTACATGCTAATTGCTAGACCATTGTACAAGCTGCTGATTGTATTCGAGAGGACTGAGGAATGCCAGTGTGCGTATGAATAGTTGAAGAAGGTTCTCACCACTGCACCAATCTTATGAGCCCCAGACTGGAGTATGACATTCCATGTACACATAGATGCCTCTAAGTTTGCTATTGGAGCTATTCTATGCTAGCATGGTGAACATAAACTTGATTACCTAGTGAGATTTGCCGGCAGGCAGCTCACCAAAATAGAGATGAACTATTCCACTACAGAAAGGGAAGGGTTAGCCATGGTGTTTGCTGTAAAGAAATTTAGGCATTATTTGTTGGCCACACCCTTCATCTTTTTAGTTGACCATCAAGCCTTGTTATATCTTGTGAACAAGCTGTGCGCTACAGGTTGCATTGTGAGATGGTTACTTCTCTTGTTGGAGTTTGATTTCTCTGTGGTTGTATGTAAGGGAAAGTAGCACAACATGGCGGATCACATGTCCCTCATACCCATAGGAGAAGCTACTGGACAAGGCATACCTGACGACTTACCGGACGCTCATCTCTTTGGCCTATCTAGCGAAGGAGACTTGTTTAGGGTTGATTTGATGCCATATTGGGTCGATGATGTGTCAAAGTGCTAAAGAACGGTCTGCCTGAGAGACCTATTGAGAAAGCCAGGCTAAGGAGACTTATCTTAAAAATCTAGCCATACCAACCCCTGATCAATGGCCAACTCTATAGGTTGGGACAAGACGGTTTGTTGCGTAAATGTGTGTGCGAGCACAAGATGCACGATGTATTGAGAGAAGTGCATGGCGGGATAGCTGGCGGACACTTTATTGGGGATACGACCGCCCATAAGGTGTTATAGTCCCAACTATGGTGGCCCACCCTATTCCGTGATGCTACTAAGTTTGTCAAATAGTGAGATAAGTGCCAGAGGACTAAGGTGCCCATGTGCAAGGTTAAGATGGAGTTGACCCCCGTAATAGCTCGACAACCCTTCAAAAAATGGGGCATTGACTTCATTGGACCTATCAGTCCTGCGACGCAGTACTCTCAGGCATGCTACATCATTGTGGCAATGAATTACCTAATGAAGTGGGCGGAGGCAAGAGCCACTAGAAAGAATGATGCTAGAACCACTGGGAAGTTCCTATGGGAATAGGTCTTTTCACGGTTTGGTTGTCCAATCGAACTAGTGAGTGATCAGGGCACATACTTTATTAATGAAGTGATATCCCACCTACTCTCAACCTTCCTAATCATTCATAGAAGGTCCTCTCCCTACTACCCTCAAGAAAATGGCCAAGCAGAGTCCACGAATAAAATCTTGGTCAATGTGCTTACTAAGATAGTATCCACATCACGAAGAGACTAGGATAATAAATTGATGGCGACCTTGTGGGCCTATCGTAAGCTTATAAGACGGCTGTCAGATAGACGACCTTTAGGCTAATTTATGGAACGGAGGCCATTCTACCCTTAGAGTTCTTTGTCCCTAGCTTAAGGATAGCAGCTCAGGAGCGTTGGGAGGGAAGAGAAGCTCGGACCCCGACCGCATAGTGGAGTTAGAGCATCTCACGGAGACTCGACTCTTAGCCACCCACGCTTTGATTTGTGAGAAGGCACGACGAAAGATGTGGTTTGACAAGCATGTCAACCAGTGCAAATTTGATCAAGGAGACCTTGTCCTACTATACTTGGTGAAAGGTCACGAACAGAAAATGTAATTTCAAGGACTGGGACCTTTCCGGGTGCGTGCAATTAGTAGAACAGGCAATGTCGAGTTGGATACGCTCGAAGGGGAAGGAATAGGCTTCTTCAATGGCAGTCGCATGAAAAAGTACTATCCTCCTTCCCATCCATTGCATGAGCCACCTATGCGTGAAGCCCCTGTCAACGTCTACGTAGCCACAATTACTGAACTAATAGATCAAGATGAAGAAGCAGTAGCACCTGCCTACCTATGAATCACGATCACCGCAGAACGGACGTAATCTTTTGATGCCCTAATCGACGAAGGTGCCGACTGTAATATCTTGATGCATGACCATTGGACATGCATCAGTCAGCCTAAATTACAGCCCACCAACGCTAAACTCAGCCCATTTGGGGGCAACACTTACTCTCTTAGGAAAATGCAAAGTGGTTGTCTCCATCGAGTCTGAAAGTATCCTAGTCGTCTTTTATGTGTTACCAAACACTAAAGGGGCCGGTGATAAGTCACTACTAGGCCGCACTTTCAAAAAGCAGACAAACTGCAATGTGGACTATAACCTGGATCGCATCCATCTTGCTGTAGGCAATGTGCACATAGTAACTACTTTTAGCAAGGGTCATCTTACACCTCCTACAACTACAGAGCCACCGATGGAGACCCCCATGACCAAGCCTAAGGAGAAGGGCATGGATATCTCACCCCACGCTCCAACTGCTAGAATCAAACCCACCCAAGCCATTCACATGGCCAAAGATCCCACGCACATATGGGTGCCAAAATGGCGAGGGCCACCTCCTGGTAAACCGCAGAAACATGCTTCTAAACACAAAACTATTAGTCGCAGCCTAAGAGGCAGCCTAGATGCTATCGACATAGGCACACTACCACGCCACGATGGATCTCGAAAGATCTCTTGCGAGCACAAGGATACTATGAGGGCAACCCCTGGATATGGGTGCCTAAGCATGGACATTCAAGAAGCTCAACTCTGAGCAACCCCACTCCAACTAGACAGGCTGGCATGTACAAAGCACAAACCGCAAAGAACACTGAACTAGCACCAGTGATGATTAATGACTCCCAACACATTCATTGTCCCAAGTTGGATGCCCCAGCACCATCCAGGACAGAGGAGTTGCGCACCCCCATGCCAGCTCGAATAGAATGTAGCATGCCTCCTGTGCCATTGAAGCCCACTGCAACATCTCCAAGTACTCCAGAGTGCAAAGTCCCATTTGTGACGCCAACAATGGAGTCACCACTGTCTAGCCCAATTGTGCCATCACCACTAGCAGGTCTTAAGCCTTTGTACGAAAGATGATCTTTCCTTTTAGCGGCCAAGGATCTCGCCGAGACCTCGGGGAATGACGTAGTGACATGCATCAAGGAGTTGGATGACACCTTCACCACATTCGCTAGGAGCTATGAGAGGCTTGACCTAGGACTTCTTGACGAACCCCTTGCTTCTGATGTTCATGCGTTGCCATGGACTTGGGAAGACTACGAGTTTATGACCATAAAATTTTCCAAAATTGTGGCCGAATTAATCGCTAATGGAGAAATCTCAAAGGAGCAAGCTGTTCTTAGACGACTAGTCACCTCTTATCGCAAGCCTGCTTCCTCTACACCTGAAAGAGAAGTGAAGGAGCTCACACAGCTTGCCAGCTTTGCTTGTTCATTCTTACAACTGTGGTATGCCTTACGACTCCAATGGGAGAAAAAAGGCCGCCGTATCATGACCAATGCTGAGCAAAGGAGAGCAATCAAAACAATTGAATGTGACCCTACTTATGTGGCACCTCTTTCATTTAGAGTTTTGGCCATTACACGCAACATACACTTAGATGATCAGGTATTGGCCCACCCTTACATTGACCAGTTCCTCACAGAAGAGGAGTTGCACATTGCTAGTCGCCTCAACTCCGGGGACATCTTTCATGATGTCTTGACCTACATCACTCAAGCTTCCATATAACCATGTGAGCTTGATCGTCATGCCCAGCTTGAATATAACCCTAACCTTTATACTTGGCTGTTGGCTAAGTAGCTCACCCCACACAGCCCATGCGAGCCTTCCTCCTTAACACTTGGGGAAAAGGGGGGGAGGAGCGAATGAGAACCAAGTGACAAAGCAAGTGATGTAGTAAGAGGTACAAAGGATGGAAATGATCAACTGAATTCAAATAGAAAAGAATGCAAGGAGGAAATAGATGTTGGTTGTGAATTATTTCTAAGTTTCATTCCTCTGAATCAGCACGGCAAATTGTCACACACATTCTTTCTTGGGTTTTGCTAGGAATAAATCAAGTTATAACGCTAATGTTGACTTGGGTGATGACAGGCACCTACCATGGCCGGACAGGGTAGACTCCCATTCACGGAAGCGGAGCTGACGAAGTATGAAATTAGCATCGAGACGTGAGGATTTAGCCAATTCACATTCAAGCATACCAGGAATCTAGATGAAGCCATCTTGGAAGAGCCGGCCGTGAGGGAGCTGGTGGACAAATGTAACCTCCAAAAGTACGTGGAGAAGGTCGGACAGGCAGTAGAATACAGCATGTGCGCGGATTTCTTAAGGAGCTTCGATGGAGGAAGGAGCTGGGGCACAGTCACAATGAGGGTGGGGTGATCAAGAAAGAAGGGTGCAAGTGCCCCTTAATGCAAACATTGTTGAGAGAGCCCTGGGGCTTGTGCCCAAGAAAGAAAGATGCCCAAAAAGGGATGTGTATGCCATGCTTGGAGTCACAAAAGAGGACGTGCACACGGTCGATGGAATTAGTCTAGCCGACATTCCAGTCCCTGCGACGAGGATGAAAGCTAAGATGATCCATGCTCTTTTCTCGGGCCACAGATACAGTGCACTAATGAATAAAATCAGCGTGCCACTGCTGGAAAGCATTGCGGCAGGAGTTTTGGAGGAGGTGGATTGGAACGGTTTTGTCCAGAAGACTATCAGGAGTTCAGCCGCCCTTCTTGCTTTAGCCGCAGCACCAGCCGGTGGGGAATCTCCGGCCTTTACCGCACGATCCACAAGAAAGAAACCTACCACCAAAGCCTCTACAATAAGATACAGAGGTGTCCTCATGGCAATCATTGACGAGGCTATCAAGGATGCCGGTGTGGAGGAAGAGCAAGCTAGGCACCAAATCTCACCTCACCACGAGGAAGAAGGCTTGAGTGAAAAGATGGCAAGTGACGAAGGAGAGCCTAAAATACCACCCACTCAAACGGCCAAGCCACAGAAGCAAATGAAGACCGACAAGAGCCAGAAAAAGAAGGAGGAAAGATTGAGCAAAGAGGAGTGGGCCGAGGTGAAGAGGGCCCAAAGAGAGTCAAGGAGGGTGGAGGAGCAATGATGGAAGGAGGAAGAGGAAGAACCTGAAAGAGTTAGAGAAGAGTCAAAAAGGGTAGAAGAGGAGAGGCAAAGAAGGGTGGAGGAGGAAGCCAACGAGCCGAGGATGAAAGAACTGGCTGAGTTGGCAGAGGCCATTTGCAGATCTGTTGAGGAAATCCATGGAAGAGGAGAGATAAACCCCTTGAGTCACCACCATGAGGCTGAAGCGAGTGGCAGCGCGGAAGCAGCCCCAGTGATTGTAGGCAAGGGCACTTTATCATTCGTCTTCGACATGGCAAGGGGACTCCGCCATAGTTTACTAGATTAATGATGCAAGGTTTGTAATGAGTATTATAGCACCATAACATCTTTGAAGGCCAAAAATTTTTGTATACTCTGTCACATTGGAATATTTATTTATATATACATAATTTCTCGTGTGATGTGTACTGAATTCAAATAATTGAGTAAAGTTGTTTTGTTTTGTTTCTTGAAATGCATGACTCTTAATTTTTGTTTAACATATGAATGCATCAAAAGTAGTAATACATACGGATACAAGTTACGTTATTACTTATGCACAATCGCAAGTGCAGTACTACGCGTTGAATTATGTTAATGTATGTAAATGCATCATTCACGTACCACACATTATCGTCACACTTACACAATCGCAAGTGCAGTACTACGTCTTGAATTATATTAACATATGCGAATGTGTCATTCACGTACCACATTATCATCACACTTATATGAACCACACATTTATTTAATAAATATTTATTTGTAGGGACAAAGTAAAGTATCTTATATTCATCAAGAAAAATACATGTGATGGTTGTTATTGACGGTAGATACAAAAATCCAATAGCCAACAAGAAGTCTCAATTGTTCCTTGGCTTTTTCATCGCTGGAGAGGAGGGGCCATCTTCCGATGAAAATATAAGTTCCTTCTTTGCTTCAAAAATGATGCACTCCCCCTTTAGCTCTTTCTCTAGGAGAAGCAAATATGACACTTTAGTGAGGTCGCCTAATGTAGCAAGCACACACATTGCTTCACCATGCATTTGGTCAAACAAGTAAAGAAGCTTTGATCGCTTCATTAGCACCACCTTCTCCAAGCTAGATGTTATAGATATCGTTCGAAAAGGTCCAAACCTGATCAAAGCTCGAATTTTCATGATTATTTCTTACCTTCCTAGTGAGCACTTCTTGTGGAAGACCAGCAAATCTGCAACAAGGTTACTAATATACTCCTTCAGAGCTGAATCCCTCTGTCAATCTGCATGTCGAGCTCCTCCTTGCCTTGATGCAAACTCATCTATATACAGTATGTCCTAAATGACAAAGTCAAATCAAACAATGTCCTAAATGACAAAGTCAAATCAAACAATATATTTAGCAACTAACCTAGAGTTATCAGAAAGTGATGAAACTTGATTGTAGGGTGCGTCGGGTCCCCGCGAGTCCATTTGTGAAATCTTGGCAAAAAATGATGCTTGCAACTACCCTATCCGAAGTCTGGCGTTTGGGGCCACTAAGCCACAACTCAAATGGGTACCTAAATCCTCCGTAGGCTCTCTCTCTCTCTCACTCACTCACTGCAAGGGTTGCAAATGAGCTCTCCCTTGGCCTCTTGGCTCGTAAACCCCTTCCTGGGTAAGGTTTAGATGCTCCCAATCACTCACTTGCCAACATTAAGCATCCCAATCAATCTTTTTGCCATTTTTTGCATGATTTGTGCCATGTTTTGCAATGGTAAACCCTACCCTTTTCTGATTCGATTTCCTAATCCTAACCTACACTAAATGCAATAAGAATCGAAAGCAAAAAACTAAAATGATTTCTCCACATTTTCCAATAATCAAACAAACAAAATAACCCAAAATACTTACTTGCTTTGAAGATTAAAAAACCCAACTTCCTACCTATCTCAAGCTCCGGTTCGGGGATGAATCCCTTACTTCGATGCTCGATATGAGGCATGTAAGTGCTCAAGCTTGAATCCATTGGTCCCGGAAATGGAACCAAAATGTAGAGGGAGCCCACGCTCAACTGCCAAGACCCATGGACCACTTATTGTTTCAAGCGTCTCAAGCGAGCTCTAATGGCTATCTCTCACCTAGCTGATGCACCGTTGATCCTATGAGTGTAGTGAGCTTACCTTGATGCCGAAATGAGTTGCCTCCTCTCTCGCACACATCGGTAGCTCCACGATCCTAGATGTTAGCTCAAGCATCCTCAAGCCTCCTCTATCTCCAAGCTCCATCCACCATAGCCGCATGCACGAGAAAAGAGAAGAGAAGAGAAGAGAAGAGAAGAGAAGAAGAGAAGAGGAGATGGTGAAGAGCTTCACCCTCTTGATTCCTCACTCCCACACACTCACTACCTCACACTCTCACACTCCCTCTCTCAAGAGCACACGCAAGCAAGGAGAAGAGAAGAAGAGAAGAAGAAGAGCTCTTGTTAGCCACACACCAAAAGAATGAGCTTCCATTCACTTTTTGAACTTTATATACAAGCCCTAAAATCCCATGGACACCCATCCCTTTTTTACATGACCGATCGTTGTGGCAAGGTCCTTTCTCTATTTTTCTCTTCTAGCCCTATGCCTCTAGCCTACATCCATCTAATATTTTACAATTGGCACAAGAAGGAGCTTGTCGCTCTTTTACAAGAGTTTTTAGAGCTTTTTGAGGCGCCTTTCATTTAAAATTGAGGTTTTTGCCCCAACTTAGCTTTAGAGGCCGCATGCATGTCTTTGCTCTTTTTCCATCTTTTTTCCGCCTTTTCCTTCATTTCTCCATCATCTCGACTTGGGGTTAACATTACCCCCCTCCAAGACGAGTGCAAGTCCCATGGCACTTCTAGTGGTTGGCTGTTGGGGAATGGTAGGTAGTTGGAAAATTGTTCGGGTGAGGGTAGGGCCACATGTAGACTCGGGTGCTTGTGGAAGCTTAGTAATGATGTTTGTGGGAGAAGCCAATTGGATGCCAAGTGGATGATGGGGGCCTCCGAAGTTGGTGGTTTGTCGCCTTTTGTAATGCCTAAAAGGAGAAGGTGTGGTGCGCTACCTAAGGGGAGTGTCTATCTTATTGTGTGGTGCAAAGTACTCATGCTAATGGAATGGGGAGGTGGATCTAACCACAGGCAAGCCTGGGTAATGTCCCATACTTGAGGACCCCATTTGTGCAAAGGGAGGTGTGGTGCAAGTAGCTTAGGGTAACAGGTCTAACCATAGGCGATTGCTACCTCCCTAGGTATGTCCTACCCTTGATGGGCCCTAAGCGTGAAGTGGGGGATCAAAAGGGTTAGGGGGTTAGGAGTGGAGCTGGCCGACCAAAGCCATCGGGCACGCCTAACTTGAGGACCCCTAGGCGCAGTGATTGTGTTTTATGTGGTGCTAAGTGCTTCTTCAAGTGAGTCATTTTTTCCATATCCTTGTGTGATATTCTTCTTGCTTTTTTTTCATGCTTTTATTTTTTTTCTTTTGCTTCTTCTTCTTTTTTCTTTTTTCTTTTTTAAAAAATCAAAACATAATCAATATCATCCAAAACACTCTCAAACACTTCCAAAAACAACCAAAACATAATCAATATCATCCAAAACACTCTCAAACACTTCCATAAATAACCAAACATCACTCAAAATCCATCAAAAATCAACCATTCATACCTCAAAAACAACAAAAATCAGTCAAAAATTCAGTACTTTTCCTATCTCAACATATCCCCACACTTAGAAAGGAAGCGTCCTCGTGACCTAAGAAAAAGAAGAATATAAGTTCGGTAAAGAGCTCATTTTGATATTCTTTAGTATCTTCAATAATCACCCAAGCACGACCCCAACTTATCACATGTATCTAAGAAAGAATACTACTAAAGGAAAACATCGTTATGCATTAATACATTTTATAAATAATAGAAAGTCATGACAAATTTGTAAAGGATATAAGAGGTTTCTCAGCTTTGCATCGTAGGCTTGTCATCCACCATCACCATCAATGTCAATAATCGAAAAGAGAGCTCTCGAACAAATTATTCAACCAACACGAACTCATCAGAAACCAAATTGCTTCGCGAGCCGCTAAGGCAGCTCCTCTATACTCAGCTTCTATATTAGACAATGGCAACAGTAAGCTATTTCTTCCTTTGCCAACTAATCACACTATTGCCCAATCCAAATGCATAACCACTGGTTGACCTCCTGTCATAGGCACAACTAGCCCAATTATCATTAGTAAACCCTGTCAAGTCAAGAGATTTTCCATATGCATAAAACAACCCATAATCTGTAGTACCCTTTACATATCTCATGATCCTCATGGCTGCATCTAAATGTGGTTTGGGAGGCTTCTGCATGAACTGACTAATTAGCCCAAGCGCATAACATAAGTCACGATGGGTAATAGTCAAGTATATCAAGCTACCCACCATCTGTTGATACATGGTCACATTCTCAATGTCATTCCCAACATCAATCTATAGCTTGACATTTTGATCAAGAGGTGTCTCCATAGGCTTGCATTCAGCCATACCATACTTCTGTAACATGTCATGAGCATACTCCTTCTGTAGAGCAACCATATACCTTGAGGCGTAGAGACTACCTCAATCCCAAGAAAATACTTTAGTTCACCAAGGTCTTTGAATTTAGCCTGTAAACATGATTTAATTTTAGCAATGCCTTCTTCATCATCTCCAGTGATGATAAGAACATCTACATAAACCACTAGAAACACATATCCATGATTCGTCTTCTTTGTGAATAGACTGTGATCTGCATCACCCAATCTAAATCCATGTTGCTATAAATAACTGCTGATTAGAGCATTCCATACTCTAGGTGCCTGTTTTAGCTTACATACATGTGTAGGAAAGTTTGGGTAAACATAGCCTTCAGGCTGCTCCATATATACTTCCTCAACCAAATCACTATTCAAGAACGCATTCTTGAAGTCCATTTGCCATAATTTCCAGCTTTTGCATGCTGCCAAAGCAATGACAGTTCTGAATGTTGCCATTTTAGTCACAAGACTAAAAGTCTCCTCAAGTCAAGGCTATACTGTTGCGCATATCCGTTTGCAACCAGCCTAGCCTTATAGCATTCTAACGAACCATCTAACTTGCACTTAGCCTTGTACACACATTTGCAACCAATGGGGACTTTGCCTTCAGGCAACTCAACCAATTCCCATGTCTCATTTTCAGCCAAGGCTGCATACTCCTCATCCATGGGAGCACACCAGTTATCATATGTAATTGCATCATCAAACTTTGTAGGTTCTTTGTAGCCTGTCACATTAGCCATATATGCATAATGACGTGCTGAATAACCAGTGTATGTAAACCTGTCAACTAGTTTTTTGACTCTCTCAAATCTTCGTAAACTATGGCTCACTCTGAGCTTGCCTCTCATGAGACAGTACATAACGACTCTGCCTTGATCTCCAAGTGTCATAATGGACGGAATGCCCAACTCACTATCCAAACAGTCACTGTTAGATGACTCATAACCTGCTGTATGTGGACCTGTCACATCCTCAAGCATATTTTCTTTTCCCTTATCCAATCTCCCCCTCATTGACATATCCGTGTTAGTGGACTTTGGAGTACGACTTCGCAAGAGTCCTGACTGAGGACTTACTATAGGTGACCCATCACCTGTAGTACCACTCATAGATGTGCTCACTGTAGGTGTATTTTTAGCATTACTAGTGCTAGCTAATCTATTAGTAGTAGCCACTGCAACAAGACTACCATACCACGATGCCATCTCATTAAAAAAAACATCTCTGCTAATCAATGTTTCATGTGTAGATGGTACATAACACTTATAAGATTTTCGGTCTTGTGCATAACCAAGGAACACACTCTTGACAACTTTAGGATCCAATTTCTTCCTCTTTTCATCAGGAATATGCAGATATGCAATGCTGTCAAATATCTTCAAGTGTGAAATGTCAGGCTTATGACCATACAACTTCTCATATGGTGTTACATCATGAATCCCTGCTGTAGGGGTTCTATTCAGCACATAGACAACAGTCACTACTGCTTCACCCCAATAACCATTTGGCAAACTCTTCTCATTCAGCATAGCTCTTGCCGATTCCATCACTACCCTATTTTTCCTTTCTGCTACATCATTTTGCTATGGTGTATAGCTGCAAGTTAACTGTCTTCTGATCCCATGTTTAGGAAGGTACATGTTAAAGTAATTAGAGACATACTCTCCACCTCCATTTGATCTAAGACATGAAATTTTACAACTCAATCATTTTTAGCGTGCTTCTTGAAGTCCTTGAATGCATCAAACACGTCATCCTTATGTTTCAGTATGTAAAGCCAAGTATACCTGCCAAAATCATCAATGAAGGATACATAGTAACGAGCACCACCAAACGAAGCATTATGAGATGGACCCCATACATCTGAATGTATCAACTGCAAGGGTTGCGAGCTATTGTGTACATGTCTCATAAATGGAAACCTTGTCTGCTTTCCAAACTGACATGCATCACGTACATGTCCAAAGTCATGATACTTGAACTTAGGCAGTCCAAGCACAATATCCTTCTATTGCATAGATTTAAGCTTTTGTACATTCACATGGCCAATCCACTTATGCCATATCTCAACATCCCGTATAGCACCATCATCATGTGCAAACATGGGTGCTTTCAATTTTGGAATTGATGCATCAAGAGTAAACATTTTACCATCTCTTCGGCCTCTAGCAATCAATTTGCAGCCATTATCATATTCTTTAACAAAGCATCCATCTCTATTAAATCTCACTTGCAGATTTTTTTTGGCCATTTGTCCAACTGACAAAAGATTCTTGGTTATTGTAGGTATATGTAGTACATCATGCACGCTCTTTTTCTTCCCATCAGGCGCATCAACAAAGTTACAACTCCTTTATGTTGAATAGTATGATGGGTGTCATCCCCAATACAAACATGTCCATATGAACCTGCAACCATATCATCAAACCATTCTCCATGGGGTATTGTATGATTCCAAGCCCCTGAATCAATGTATCATCTCTCATCTTTGTTTTGCCTAGATGCATTTTTAGACACATGTTTGATGGCAAACAACTTGTCACCCTGATCATCAGGAACTCCGCTAGATGAAGCATAATTTCCATGCTGTCTACCCTTGGCTTTCATGTCAGCCTACTTCTTAAGATAATCTTTGGTTATATGCCCATATCTATTGCAATAATGACAGTCCTTGTCCATGTTGGAATGATCATTTGACTGCCATGAACCAGATCCACCACCTCTACCATGGGGTAATCTCCCCTTGCCTCTAAAGCCACTAGATCCACACTAGCCCTATGTATTTATGCCATGCCAGGCATTATGCTAATGCTGCCCATAATCATTTTGAGTGTCTCCTTGACCTCGAAAAGAGACACGGCCTCTGCTACCTCTGCCACACTGGCTACAGTAAAGAACAGTGTCTCTGCTTTGATATGTAAAGAACAATGTCTCTGCTTTGAGAAATACTAGAACCTGTATTCAGCCCAAGCTTAACTTCCTCATGCAGCAGAAAAGCAATCAGCTCATTCCAATCAAGGGACTCAGCTCTCACAGAAACAGACATATCAAATGCTTTATACTCTTTGCCAAGTCCATTCAATGTCATTGCAATCATATCATCCTCAGACACTTAAGATCCAATGGTGGCAAGCTAATCTGCTATGTTCTTGATCTTTGTAGTGTAGGCCTGAATGCTTCTGCCATTCCTAGACATGTTATTGAACTGTTGCTTTAGGTTAATCTTTCTTTCATGTGTTACATTTCCATAATTCTTCATGAGTATGTCCCATGCATCCTTTGGAGAATTGCATCCAGTAATCTGTATAACCATAGCATCTAATATACATAAGGAAAACCAATGTAACACCTCGCATACTCTCTTAGTCCATAGCTTATGAGTCCTTTTTTAATCATTTATCGAATTCCTTTCATGCATTTCAGATTCAACCTCATCACCTGTACATAAGTCACAATAACCTCTACCAACCAAAAAATTATTCATACGGAACTTCCATAAAGCAAAATTTTTGTTGTCCAACTTTTCTCCCACAATTTGAGTGATATTGTCAGTGCCTTGAGCATTTGCCATAGTTGCAGCTTAGGTATTCAGTGATGTATACAACGTGTAAGTATCTGACTCCTTTTCCTATAGTTCATGACCAGTTTTCTGCTATTCAGGACAGTTTTCTGCAATTCAGGACAATTTTCTTAACAACCTGCTTGCTATAAACTGTATTCCAACAATGAAAAAACACAGCCAACTGAGATAAACCAAGTTCAAATAAGTTCAAAACATTCTATGGTAGTGGAAAAACATCCCAGCAACAAACTATGTCCATACAAGTATCAATGTTTGTACTGTATGCAAGTAGCAGTACCAAATACAGCGAGTCCACTATCCATACAAGTATCAATGTTTGTACTGTATGCAAGTAGCAGTACCAAATACAGCTAGCCCACTGCTATAACCAACAGTATTTTCTCTATTAAAACAAGAGTATTCAGACCTCAAAAGAGTCCAAAAACATCTTATTCAATTGCCACTCTATGAAAAAGTTGATACATGTCGAACTAGTCAGAATATATTGCATGTATGTCAAGTGAAGATGATAGGTATCCTTCCTACAGACAATAACTAGTCAATACCCTGGTATAGCCATCAACAAATTAGTCCAAACTTAAGACTTTCAGCACTCACAATATCCCAAAAAGCATCTACCACTCAAGTAGTATGATCCAAGCATTTTTTAGTAGCAAATAAGTATCACAGATACTTCAACCCTGAAGGTATATTGTTTCCAAATTTAGGACACCAACCAGTTCACTATTTTCGGCTTGCAAATAAGCTCCAAACTAAGCATTTAACACTCCAATATCATGCTCAAATGCATGGTAATAAGGGCATATACATTGTTAGGATGAAAGCCACTAGTGCCCTAGAATCACCTTCTGTTTACTGTAGTAAACAGCCAGTCTGCACATATTTGTGCTGAATATCTCAAAATCTATGAGGAATTTGAAAAAACTTTATTCTACAAAGTTGTAGACGACGTCAAAACGGTCTAGATAAGGGGCCGTTTCTCCAAAAACCATTTTTGTAGAAAGATATAGCTTTTGCAAAAAAAAAAGGCTGCAAGCATAGTCTCCTTTGATGACGTTTTCTTCAGATATGATGGCTTGATGTCAAATGGCCACTACCGAGTCTTGAGGCTTTAGGCGTTCAAGCTCTAATACCATGTTGGAAGAGAGGGAGAGAGATAGAGTGGAGTGGAAGATGAGCCTCAGCTCATTGTTGTTTTTCTTCCATTATTCTTCCATCATACTAAATTGAAAGAGACTTACACACATAGGTATGACTAACCAAGGCTAACTATGGTTAAGTCATTGACTACACTAACTTATTGAATGTCACACACGTGTACAAGTGTATCTAGCTAATGTCGGTCATACACATAAAGATATGCTAAACTGAAGAGTAATAGGAGCTTGATATTCTAACATAGGAGTCATTGGAATGTTATGCATTATGACTCTTGAATCGATTCGTTTGAGTTCACCCAGGGACCAAGTAAACACATCTATGTACTCTCGCAAGAGAGCAATGAGATTAGCCTCCTCTTGCTTGGTCAATTCATCAGCTACTAACATGGGTCGAAGCTTCTCCCCTTTCCTTGCTAATGACTTCCTTGACTTTGGCATGCCCTTCTATTGGTTCTCTTGTATGTCCCTGCCTTTTCACTCCGAACAAGATCACTATCCTATCTCCCTTCTTGAATTTAGTGAAGCACTTTGGTAGGTCCTAGGGATTCCTTTGTTGTTTGTCTTCTTTTGATCTCTTTGGTTATTCTCTCTTTTCCTCCTTCAACCATCTATGCTTTAGATGGATCAGCAAGTCCCCCTTGGTGCATCTGGTTTTAGGTGGTCGGGGTATCTTTGGTTTGCTCTCACATTAGGAGAAATATGGAATCTCCTTTTTGCCCCTTAATGAGTGAATAAACAAATATAGGCCTAACCAATGAGAGAGATGGGATTCCAAATTCATGTAACATGAATCTTCTAGCCATATCTTGGCCCAAACATTCCCTCAGCAATAAAATAAGGGAAAATGTGGGAAATACAATGCTAACACTTCTTGGAAGCTTGTGACTCGAATTTTTATTTTCTTATTTTTTAATGTTTGACTTTTCATTTCTCCCCTTTTCAGTTTCCCCCTCTTTCTTAGGCAGAACTCAAATTTATCATATCTTTTTCCCCACCTCTTCTTTCTTGACAAAATCTTACAGCCTCATTGTTGCTTGCCCTATCTGTAACCCTGTGAAATTTCATTTCCTCTACACAAACACAGAGTGAGTTTCACATGTTTTATGATAGTAGAGCTTGTTCTACCAAAGCCCTAATATTTTCTTCACAAAACTTTACAGGTATATTGTTCTCTTCCATGGATGTTCTATGGTAAAGTTTTATCTCGTTTGGACAAAACCTATGCAAGTTATGTGCATTCTTTGACATGTAATTTCTTTTATTTTGGTACTCTAGGAGTCTCTTACAGTCAAGAACAATGATCTTTTGAATACTCAACTTCTTCTTTATCATCTTACGATTTCTTTATATACAAAGTTACAAGTATGTTGTCTTGTTTTTTTGTTGCTCCATAGTTAAATTTTATCTCGTTTGGACAAAATGTATGCAAGCTATATGCATACTAAGTTTTTCTTTTTTTTAAAACTCCAAGAGTCTTCAAGGGTGGAGAATAATGATTTTTAAAAAACTCAACTTCTTTAACATCTTTGGGCTTCTGTGCAAAGAGAGCCACAGGTATATTGCCACTTTTTTTTGTTGCTCCATGGTTAAGTTTCAACTCATTTGGACAAAGACTATGTAAGTTATATGTATGCTTTGACTCGATATTTCTTTTGTTTTTGTACTCTAGGAATTTGTCAGTGAAGGAACAATGGTCTTGTTATAAGTCAACTTCTTGTTCAACATCTCTAGGCTTCTTTGTGAAAAGAATTACAAGTACAATGTTTTTTAAAAAATTACTCCATTTAAATTTCATTTCATTTGGAGAGAACATTTGCAAATTATACACATGCTGATAGGTAACTTTTCTATTTGGTTATCATAGATGTCTTCACAGAGGAAAAACCATACTTGAAGTGGAGGTCTTCAATAGGAAAGATATTGGCGATAATTGGATTTGTGACAAGTACTATAAGTTGGATTAGATTTTGATGCACCCAAGTACTCGAGGGAGTTTCAAGGTTAGGTCTAACAATGTTGCAAATCCTAGCAAACATTGGAAAGGTAGAATTTTAGAGTGATGGAACCTAGAACGGGCCGGCACTGGCTCATGCACTAGCCGGACCTCTATCTCACGCGCTCAACAACCCCACGGCCTCGCGGCCAGGAGCGTTGATGACACATACATTGCCTTCCTAGACATCTTGCGTTTGTATTATGTTGTTTGTAGTCTACTCTTCTCTCACCCACTACTCCTCAGAGGGAGTCCCTTACACATTACGAAGCACAGACATATGGGGTCCTCCAACGGCTGAATGCCGCCACCCCTCTGCGACTCTCCTACACCTTGGGGATTGGCCCCTCAATGAGTCGCTCAACATATAAACATTTCGCACAAAATCCACTCAAGGTACCATTTAATCGTATACAGGAATGTACCATTGTCCTCATTTCTCTTTTCCCTAGACCCCACGACTAGCCTATGGCTTAGGGTGTCCTGTCTCTCACTCAACGTGGGTCAAGGTCCTAATGAAAGCAATTGCTGTGCATCCAGGATTTCTGATGCCTTTAAATATTTCCATGATTTATGCATATTGTGGATGCCAAGTGCTCAAACAATTATAAAATCAATATTGTGCACATTTGGAAAACATCCTTTCAATGATTTTCAACTACCGTTCTTATGCGGCATTGCACGAACCTAGCACCGAGGAAACCCTTGTGCTACTAGGCTCTTATTTTATAATTATTCACCGATCTATATGGCATGCAAACAAAACAACACTCTTTTCATCATTGTACTCCGCATTTAGACACATTTTAACCACTCTACCCTCCCATCGATCAAATGTTGCATTGTGGTATAGATTTATAGGGCATTTTGCCATCCTTTTATGTGTAAAAAGCGGGAAAAACACACTAGAACAAGAAGGTGGGGATGAACTGAGGCAAATCCTCATGCTTCAGTCCCCACAAACATTCACAAACATTGTTCTTAATTATCATTAATTTTTCGCACCCAAAATACATTTTTCCCCTATTTTTTATGGTTTTTCTCTATTTTCCTTATATTTTCTCTTATTTTTTACATTATTTAATTACTGAAAATTCAAAATAGGTTATGGGCTATGGCCCTTAGTTCCTTCTTGTAGCAAAATTGAAAATTTAGTTAGTATTCCTATTCATTTTCCCATTTTTATGCCCAAAAACATCATTTTCCCTTGATTTTCCATATTTTACGTGTTTTAGTATATTATTTTGAGTCACAAGATGCATATTTTTCTGATTTTCTGATTATGATCAACAAGTACTCATGGAAAACAACAACATAAACAATTTTTAGCCCACATGAACAACACTTTATCAATCAAAAGCCATAAAATCTCAATTTTCCTTTGAAAAAATTGAATTACCGCTTATTTGCGTGTTTCGGGTTTCATGTCCATGGCTGCAAATCTGAAAATCAGTAGCACTTCATGCTCAGCACGATCACAAATCACCATTTCCAGCCCATGGAGCAATCCGATCCATGCCGGACAAGCCTCCATCATTCTTTCTTCTTCCTTTCTCTTCCCACATGAATTCCCTCTTAGAAGAGAGAGAGGGAGGAGAGAGAAAGACTAGATTTCTATCTCAGCATTCAGGCCATCAATTGACGGGTGAAGGGCAGCGATAAGATCAGCAGACAGAGGGGAATGAGGCCCCATAATCCATTAGGCAGGGTATGTGTAACAGCCATGATGCCCTCTCTCCATCCATGGCGAAAAAATCGGCGCCCTCTGTTGGTCACACTTTCTTCTCCATCCCACGTTTTTTTGATTCACAATGCATGCCTTTTGGTTGGAGGTTAAAATTCCCCCAAAGGGCACCCCCCCTTTTGTCCATGTTGTGGCCACCCTTTCAAATCTTCACCAATTCTTGGGCATTTCCCCGTCCGGGCTCGGAATTGAGCTTTGAAAAATCCTAGGCATCTAGCTTAGCATCCCGCATTGGCTAGTAGCTCGTGTCAACCTGCACGACTGTCTGAAAAATTATGCAAAATCAACAAGTGTCGCTCGGGCGCCTTTAAAGCACTTTGGCGCTTAAAATCGTCCTAGATCGAGCCGCTGCCTTTGACGGTGAATATTTTTCCCTTGATATTCGTAATTTTTAGCTATTTCTAAGCAATTTCTGGCACCAAAATTCCGCTCTCATTGGCGGCCACGGGATAGGGTGACTCAGCCCATCGAATCCACGAACATATCTGCATATAAACAACCAAAGAAGCATCAAACTGATACAAAACAAATATATAATAAAACTCAGCACAATGCTCCCGACATCCACAAGGAGTAGGCCTAGCATCATTTAATAGAGGATCCAAAGTGAGTCACTAACCAGTTGCTCCAACACAGCCAAACTAAAAAAAACCCTATCAAGGAGGTTGCCCTAAGTGGTAGTCTGAACTACTTACCAACTACAGACAACACAACTAGGAGCTCCGACAAGGCGAGGACTCCTATAGCCTGATCAAGGAGTATTTTCTTTCAGTATATTTCTTCTTTTGGGGTTTGTATTGGATGAACATACTTGGGCATGTAAAAAGGAGGGAGCTGAGTGTAGTGACCCAAGGAGAACAGGGCATCGACCTCAGGACCTGTCTCGGCACCCAAGAACCTACCAAGCCCTCGCAAGGCGACACGTAATCCTTTTCTAACGCTCACTTTTATTTTTGCTCCAACCTTCCTTGTTTTGTCATTCATTCTTCAGCAAGAAGCCACCCCTAGGAAGATAAGGTATCGGCCCCAGGTCTGATTCGTCCCTAGGAACCTACCAGGCCTTCGCAAGGCAATGATCAACTGCTTATATATTTTCATTTTTTTTTCTTTTCTTTGATAGGGGTTAGAACGCCTTTTTACACACCTGCGTATTTATATTCATCTTTTAGGATGTTCAGGGTTTCTTGCATCATCATTATTATCTTCTGGCAGGCTTCTCTAATTGCCTCACTACTAACAAGAACTCCTAGAACTGCTGCCTAGCAGGATATCAGAACAGGGTCACTAGGACTTCCTTCTAAAACAGGTCTTTCAATGCCTGACAATGTCTTTACAGGAGGCAATGACTACTTCGACCTCCCTCAAACATACTTAGCTTAAACCTGGGACTTCATGCCTTGGTTGCCGGTCCCCAACAAAAATATATCCCCTCGACAATTACAAATACACATATAACGGGAAAGAAAGGTACTCGTAAAGGAGAGGTATCACCTGGATTGGCCACAAGAAGCTTCCATCGCAGCAAAGGCTCCTCCAGGCTCCACCAAATTCCACGAATCATGAAACCTGTCCAGCACAACACTTAAAACAAAAACCGGATTAAACGCACCCGCACTAGACAGGGAAATGGCCCTCTTGGCCTAATGAAATCAAACACTTCACTACAAAACTGAATCGGCCCTCTTGGCCTAATGAAATCAAACACTTCACTACAAAACTGAATCGGCCCTCTTGGCCTAATGAAATCAAACACTTCTACGCATAACATCCTCCTGGGAACAACTATGATAGACATCAAAGCATACCATTCCCAGGGGAACAAAGGCTCGTAGCCCTAAACTAGGTGCATTAAATTATGACCCATCCCTCCTGCATATATCTCAAGAGGTGTTCGCATCACATGTCGTCTAATCAGTCTGTGGGTCCAAGACAATAAAGGCAGATGAGTCTTGCTTACCCTCTGCATCACCCAGATCAACCATCGTCTACCAAAGAGGGCATGTTCAGAAAGCATACCCCACAAACGACCAGGTCCTGTCTCACCATCAATAGATATATCGGGACAAGGGCCACAATTAAAGAAGAGGTCTTCTTCATACGCTACATTAGCCAATGAATAGACAAACTGATTCCAATTCCGTGGAATCAGCTGAAAAGACACTCTATCAAATTCGT
Organism: Lygodium microphyllum; assembly: GCF_053477565.2. Taxonomy (NCBI): domain Eukaryota; kingdom Viridiplantae; phylum Streptophyta; class Polypodiopsida; order Schizaeales; family Lygodiaceae; genus Lygodium; species Lygodium microphyllum. The sequence continues at coordinate 65,895,421 of NC_141142.1, forward strand.
CTAGCAGGGCTATGGCAGTATGATGGTACATGCAAAGGATGGGGTTTCGTACCATGTACGTCCCATTGAGTTGATTTAAAACCAACTGAGAGTCCCCTTTCACCAATAACTGGCGGATACCACCCTTCTTTGCAATATTCAAACCCATAATCAGGGCTTTGTATTCCGCCATATTATTGGTAAAATTCACCCCGAGATAAGCAGCTAACTTCATGACAATGCGTCGTTGGGGGTCTTGGATGACAACTCCTATACTTCCTTTTTTGCATACACCCCTGGACACCCCCATCAAAGTACAAGGTGTACGTCCATAAAGGGTTTACATATCCCGCCATTCGGAACTCTACTCGTAATTATAATAATCGAAATTCAGCATATTCAACGGGTGGACCATAGGCTCCATCCCTCCATCATCATTGAATTCAACAGGGATGCTCGTTAAAACTTGTAGGCAGTGATGGCAGAAGACCTTGATCTCCCAAATAAATGTCCCGCCTTCTTGCTCAGTCACCTTATATCCTTTGCTCCACCAAATGAGCTTTCCCTGATGATACCTCTGTTCTAAATATGGGTGTTCTAAATAAGGGATCAGACGACCCATCAACGTCTATCACGATTTCCTTGCAGATGTTTGATCAATCTCGCCTAGACCTGCAAGGGCAGTCATAGCATTAGTGCAATAAAAAATAATAAGGTTTAATCTTATTAAGATTAACCTTATTTTTAAATTCTATCCCCTCAAGGTCAGCTAACAAGACTGTGGACTTATTCTTTCCTATTCTAACTATCCTATAGGGCCCGTCCCATTTGGGCTCTAGCTTGCTTGGAAATAATTCACATCGTGCGTCATAATACAGAACAAGCTGTCCTTTCTTGAAGGCGTATTTCTTGGCTTTAAGGTCATGTAACTGCTTCATTCAGCGCTTCGCCACTTCTTGGTGCAATAATCTTTGCAGCTTAAGCTCATCTAAATGTGCCAGTGTCGTCAAGCGCTCAAAAAGTGCATCTTCATCACTCAAAGAATGATTGATAGCAAACCGAATAGTCGGCAGCTCAATCTCTAAAGGCAAGACACACTCCTCCCCATATACTAACTTGAACGGGGTATGGCCAGTGGCTCGTTTGAAGGTCGTATTATAGGCCCACACTGCCACGTATAACTTTTTATCCCAATCCCGTTTCTTTTCCGACACAATTTTAGACAGGATGCCCACAAGCTGCTTGTTGGTGCTTTCAACTTGCCCATTGGCTTGCGGGTTATATGGGGTTGTCTTGTTATGCTTGATTTTCCACATCTCTGTCAAACCTTTGATCACCTTATTCAGGAAATGGGTTCCGCGGTCCAACACTAATTCTTTCGGCAGACCAAAATGGCATATTATCTGCTCTAAAAGGAAACTAGCAGTTTCTTTAGCATCATCTTTCCTTGTTGCACGTGCTTCTGACCACTTTGTGAAGTAGTCAGTTGCTACAATGATATACCTCTTTTGCGCAGTCTCGACGACAGAGCAATAGGACCCACAAAGTCTATTCCCCACTTCTCAAATGGAAGTATCGCCATAATAGGGGTGAGTGGTCGTTTCCTATTCTCTCGACTATCATGTCGTTGACAAATATCACATCTCTTGACATACGCAAACACATCTTGGAAGATGGCAGGCCACCAATAACCTGGTCTTAAAGCCTTTTGTGTTGTAAGCCGTCCAGCAAAATGGCCACCGCAAGCAGAATCATGGCACTTTTCCAAAATGAATGGCACCTCGTCAGGCATCACACATCGGCGATAGATGTCATCAACCCCTTGCCGATATAATGTACCTGCGATCAAAGCAAACTTTAATGCTTGCTGCTTAATTTTCCTTCTCTCAGCTTTAGATAATTCGGATCCCGCCTCTCCCGTCGATAAATAATGCGTTATTGCAGCGTACCAGGAGGGAATAGATGCCGTATCTATTTTAAATAACAACTCCATGTCACTACCTTCAGCCACAGATTCTTTCGGCTCCCCAAAGTCCACAAGACATTCCATGATGCCTTGCAACCTTGGTGGCTTACTCCTGATTTCATAATCAAATTCCTGCAAAGTGATCAACCACTTTGCTAGACGATCAGGCGGCTATAGCTTATTCATCAATAATCGAAGTCCCTCCGCCTTCGTATAAAGCACGACTTTCTCATAGAGAATGTAATGCCTAAATTTCTTGGTCCCAAAGATCATCGCTAGACACAACTTCTCCATGTAAGTATAATTGATTTCGGATACCCCCAGCTTCTGGCTAGCAAAAGCAATCGGGTGGTACCACTTCTCTTCCCAAATTTGGGCTAAAAAACAGCTGATACTATACATGGTGGCTGCCGAAAATATATAGAACACCTCACCTCTTTTAGGTGCTTTTAAAACGGGCGCTCTTGCTAGCTCCTGTTTCACATCGTCGAATACTACCTTACAAGGGTCACCCCATTCAAACAAACAGCTAAAGGACAATAAATTTGTAAGTGGCAACGTTCTTTCTGCCAAGGCGTTTATGAATCTACGGTAATAACCAACCGAAGACAGAAAGCTATGAACTTCTTTCGGAGTGCGTGGTAGACCCATGGCAACTATAACTTTCACCTTCTCGGGGTCTGTCGCAATTCCTACCGAACTGACCACATGACCCAGTAATAGCCCATAAGGTACTCCAAAAACACACTTCCGTGGGTTTAGAGCGATACAAAATTATCTACAACGCTAAAAGCATTTTCTTAAAATGATCAACTGCCTTCCTCTCACGGTGGCGGCCCCTAAGTCATCAATAAACACCTTCAACTCTTCAGGGGATATGTCATCGAATGTCTTATCTGCTATTCGTTGCCACGAACCAGGCGCATTGCATAAACCAAAGGCCATCACATGGTACGCAAAAGTACCAAATACAGTGATAAAAGTTGTTTTCAACTTGTCCTCTTCTGCAATTGCCATTTGGTTGTATCCTGCAAAGCAATCCATAAACGAATATCCCTACCCGCTAATTGATCCAAAATTTGGTCAATAAATGGCAATGGGTAGTAGTCCTTAACTGTCTGCTTATTCAGCTCTCTAAAGTCTACACATAATCGGATTTGATTATTCTTCTTCTTTCTTATCACAACCGGCGAACACCATTCTGTGTGTTGCACAGGAAAAATCAAACCCGCTTTTCGAAGCTTCTGTAACTCTTCAAACAACCCGTCCCTCAGTTCAAAAGGCATACGCCTTACTTTCTGCCGTACAGGACGACTGCCCTCTTTCAACGGAATTGTATGAACAGCAAGACTAGGAGGAATGCCTCTCAGCTCATCATAACTCCACGCAAAGATATCACGGAATTCCTGAATCAAGGCCACATAGTCCTCCCTTTCTGTTGTGTTGAGCATAGAACCTAATTTAATTGGCCGTGAATCATCAGGCGTACCAAGGTCTAGCTCGATAACATCTGCATCTCTTATACGATCTTGGCCCTCTATCGGCTCGTTCAAAGTAATCTGATAGATGTCTTCCATGGTGGATCCCTCTTTGGACTCATCACTCGATGATGTCTCACTGGCAGATAAATCTTCTAATGTCTCCAATTCTGTAGAAGATAGAGGAGCTCTCTCACTCTGCGGGGACTGAGGATAAGCATCAACCACCACACGCTGGGCACCTCTGCCGAATATTAGTCGACCGGCGGGTATATCTACTTGGCAGTCCGCTTGCAAGATCCAAGGTCGCCCGAGAAATACTTGGTAACTTGGACGGCCTGCAAAACGAATCATCCTAAAGTCCAACAGGCATTCTACATTTGCAACAGTGACATGGACCTTAGTAATGCAGCCTTCCAGCTGTCTCAAACTATCATCTGCCATTCTGAGAATTGTGGAGGTATCTTTTTGGATCGCAAGACCCAACCTTTCCATTAGTTCAGAACTCATAATGTTAACAGATGATCCCATGTTGACAATGGCATAATCTACTAATATCCCATCGACATAGGCTGCAACCCTTGGGCAATGCTTCTCAGCATGCTCGAATCAATCATCACCAACTCGCGCAATACCCAAATGTTCCACGATATACCCGGTACGTAGGATCTTTCTAAATTCCTTGCGTACTCTTGGGGAAAGCTTAATAAGCTGTAGAAGATTCACATCCGGCTTGACTTCGCAAAGAGAGCTCGCCAAATTGAATTCATGATAGTTCGATAGAGCTCACTTTTCACGCCAAACCATCCGCTCTTTAGGTCGCTGAACTGGCTTTATTGCCTCTTTTTTAATTTTCACCTTCTTCTTTGGTGGTTCCTTGTCGGCTTTACTTTCCACGGGCTTCAAAGGTCCCCCTTCCATGGCAGGATCCAAAACTTGCATTCCTTTGTCACCTTGTTTAGGGTTTCCGTCGACAAGCTTATCCTTGTCGGATTCTCTATCCTTTTGACCTCTTGTAAGAACACCTCGCAGATTAGAGGTTTCAGCATCGTTAACGTGTACAGCCTCAATCAAACTAACCCCACTACCACTGGGTAGCTCCTCCACTGTAGTCTTTGGTCGTTGAAGTATTTGTTTAGGCCCGTCTTCTCGCTGGGAATCATTTCCTTGCACACGATGATTAACAGGACTTGGTTGTCGACTACCTCGCTGGAGGGAACTAATCTTACTCCAGCAAGTAGCTGCTAAATGGCCGGATTTTCCACAGATGTCGCACTTAACATTTGGGCAATTTCTTGGATAGTGCTACCCACCACACCATTTGCAACTAAACCTCGAAGGTACGCCCTCATCTAGGTATCTACTTCCTATCAAATTTTGTTGTTTTTTAAGGAAGTTAACATCAACGGCTATTTATCGATACTGCTCCGTAATCATGTCGGTATAATGCTTCATCATGTCCTTAACCTCGCCAAGAACATTGGAAGCACTCGACTCATAGCCTTGGTCATTACCATGTCGTTCCATCGGCCTAATAATACGATTAGGCACTAGTTGTTGGGCCACAGGCATGGTATTAGAATTGACTGCCTGGCCTCCACCATTTGGAGCCATTTGACTGCCCGTAGGCATCGATATGCTAGGGGGAGCTGGTAATAAAGGCACATTCTGTATCATGTTCCCTCTCCCATTAGGGTTAGCCATCGCTATCCCTTGGCCACTACTGCCATTGGCCATTGCCACATTGTTTTCCAATACTAAACCCATATTCGAATTACCTCGAGAAGCATAGGCTGCTTGTAGTCAGGATTCCACCTCTTGTGCTCGTGTAATGGCAGTATCTATATCCCCCAAGGAGACACTACTCAACTGCAATTGGATATTAAAGTCCAAACCATGTAGGAAATATTGCAATTGGGCAGCTGCGGGGATAGGAATAGAGGTGTCCAACTTACGGAAAACCTCTTTTATTTTCTTTGCATATGCACGAATATCCTCGTGTGGTTCTTGGCGGGTCACGTTGAGTACACACAACCAATATTGCCCACCCCTTTCAGGGGCAAACTCCTTTCGAAAATATCCATAAAATGAATCAATATTCAATATGGTTCCGGCTTCTAAACCATGATACCATATAGCGGCTTTTCCTTTGAGAGTCATATTGAAGAACATCATTAAATGCCCTTCTTCTTGGATGAGACAGTTAAACGTCAGCTTTTGAAACTCCCTAATGTGGAGTTCCGCATCTTCCTCAACTAGCCCATTAAAAATGGGTAGCGGGTAACCTAGAGCCGAAAAATCCGTCGTTCCTGCTGGAATTGCAATAGGCTACGCCATGACAAGGATTGGATTTGCACTAGGAATAGGGAACGGTGGGGTTGCACCTCCCGCACTTGATGTAGACTAGTTTATGGAAGGAAGGGGAGCACTAGAGCTTCCACCTTCTCCTAACTTACTGCTTGTGGCCCCAAGACCACTAGATCCACTCCCTCGTAAGGGTTCAGCACCACTACGCTTAGGGGAATATCTCCTAAAAATTTCAGCATGTCGCCTAGCTCTTTCGTCTCTTTCTTGCTTTTGGATTTCTGCTAGACGATGCTTATCGTAAATAACGGATCGATCTCAGTGTCCTTTGGCATAAACTGCTAGTTGGTTCCTAGACAACCAGGATTCGAGGACCGCCACTTTTAAGCAGCTCCCGGCAGACGCACCACTGATGGAACCTAGAACGGGTCGGCACTAGCTCATGCACTAGCCGGACCTCTATCTCACGAGCTCAACAACCCCACGGCCTCGCGGCCAGGAGCGTTCATGACACATATATTGCCTTCCTAGACATCTTGCATTTGTATTACGTCATTAGTAGTCCACTCTTCTCTCACCCACTACTCCTTAGAGGGAGTCCCTTACACATTACGAAGCACAGACATAGGGGGTCCTCCAACGGCTGAATGCCGCCACCCCTCTGCGACTCTCCTACACCTTGGGGATTGGCCCCTCGATGTGTCGCTCATCAACATATAAACATTTCGCACAAAATCCACTCAAGGTACCATTTAATCGTATATAGGAATGTACCATTGTCCTCACTTCTCTTTTCCCTAGACCCCACGACTAGCCTATGGCTTAGGGTGTCCTGTCTCTCACTCAACGTGGGTCAAGGTCCTAATGAAAGCAATTGCTGTGCATCCAGGATTTATGATACCTTTAAATATTTCCATGATTTATGCATATTGTGGATGCCAAGTGCTCAAACAATTATAAAATCAATATTGTGCACATGTGGAAAACATCCTTTCAATGATTTTCAACTACCGTTCTTATGCGGCGTTGCACGAACCTAGCACCGAGGAAACCCTTGTGCTACTAGGCTCTTATTTTATAATTATTCACCAACCTATATGGCATGCAAACAAAAAAACACTCTTTTCATCATTTTACTCCGCATTTAGACACATTTTAACCACTCTACCCTCCCATCGATCAAATGTTGCATTGTGGTATAGATTTATAGGGCATTTTGCCATCCTTTTATGTGTAAAAAGCGGGAAAAACACACTAGAACAAGAAGGTGGGGATGAACTGAGGAAAATCCTCATGCTTCAGTCCCCACAAACATTCACAAACATTGTTCTTAATTATCATTAATTTTCCGCATCCAAAATGCATTTTTCCCCTATTTTTTATGGTTTTTCTCTATTTTCCTTGTATTTTCCCTTATTTTTTGCATTATTTAATTACTGAAAATTCAAAATAGGTTATGGGCTATGGCCCTTAGTTCCTTCTTGCAGAAAAATTGAAAATTTAGCTGGTATTCCTATTCATTTTCCCATTTTTATGCCCAAAAACATCATTTTCCCTTGATTTTCCATATTTTACGTGTTTTAGTGTATTATTTTGAGTCACAAGGTGCATATTTTTCTGATTTTCTGATTATGATCAACAAGTACTCATGGAAAATAGCAACATAAACAATTTTTAGCCCACATGAGCAACACTTTATCAATCAAAAGCCATAAAATCTCAAATTTCCTTTGAAAAATTTGAATTACCGCTTATTTGCGTGTTTCGAGTTTCATGTCCATGGCTGCAAATCTGAAAATCAGTAGCACTTCATGCTCAGCACGATCACAAATCACCATTTCCAGCCCGTGGAGCAATCCGATCCATGCCGGACAAGCCTCCATCATTCTTTCTTCTTCCTTTCTCTTCCCACATGAATTCCCTCTTAGAAGAGAGAGAGGGAGGAGAGAGAAAGTCTAGGTTTCTATCTCAGCATTCAGGCCATCAATTGACGGGCGAAGGGCGGCAATAAGATCAGCAGACAGAGGGGAATGAGACCCCATAATCCATTAGGCAGGGTATGTGTAACAGCCATGATGCCCTCTCTCCATCCATGGCGAAAAAATCGGCGCCCTCTATTGGTCACGCTTTCTTCTCCATCCCACGTTTTTTTAAATTCACAATGCATGCCTTTTGGTTGGAGGTTAAAATTCCCCCAAAGGGCACCCGCCCTTTTGTCCATGTTGTGGCCACCCTTTCAAATCTTGACCAATTCTTAGCCATTTCCCCGTCCGGGCTTGGAATTGAGCTCTGAAAAATCCTGGGCGTCCGGCTTAGCATCCCGCATTGGCCAGTAGCTCGTGTCAACCCGCACGACTGTTTGAAAAATTATGCAAAATCAACAAGTGTCGCTCGGGCGCCTTTAAAGCACTTTGGCACTTAAAATCGTCCTAGATCGAGCCGCCGCCTTTGATGGTGAATATTTTTCCGTTGATATTCGTAATTTTTAGCTAATTTTAAGCAATTGCCAGTACCAAAATTCCACTCTCATAGAGTTCAGAAAAGTGTTTAATGGAACAAGTATAGTAACTGAAGTGTTGATCCAATATGTTTATATGCACAAACAAATCTTTGTACACGACAAGAACTACATTGCAAATTATAAACAAAATAGTAAGTTTTTAAACTTTATCATTGTTTATTCTTTTGCATCAGAGTTGTTTTTAAAAATCTTTGTAGTGTTCTAATTAAATCTTGTTTTACCGACAACTCTATATCCATGAACTTTGCATGAATGGCAGAATGTGAAATGTTTGAGCGGCAAGATACATGTTTAGCTTATGTTCTTTGATCTATGATAATAACTTTGCAAGTCAACTTGCAACTCAAAATATATTTTTTTATAATTCATTATATGTAGTAGAAAGCCAAAGATTGTCACATGTCCCATTGCCGCCACTATCTAGTGGTGAATGGTTGATTGGTAGCTTAAGAGTTGTCAGGAGCATGTAAGTCTAAGATAAAATCTAACATCAATAGTGCTATGAAACCCACCACAGGCTCCAAAGATGTGCATCTTAGTCGGTTTATTCCATTCTCATTGTTTGCACATTTGTTTGGTTCATGTGATGTTCTAAAGAAGACAAAGATTACTTATTAATGCAAGTGTCCATTCGAGGAATGGATGAGTCAGCTATTGGGTGAATCTTGGCAAGTCAAAAGAACACATTTTGATGAGATGATTAAGTGCAGGGTCAACCAATCTGATCTCACATTCAGGTAAATCTTTTTTTACTTCTTTGAATGCCTTGATTTAATTGACATAGGTCTCGCTTAGAAAATTTTTTGTGTTATTTGCATTTCCTTATCATTATTTTTGTTTTTATTACAAGTATTTTATCGCTAGACAAACTCTATGCATTTGCTTTTGATATAGAAGATGGTGACTTTTGTGAGAGGAGTGGATCAACTTGGATCAAGATACATGAGATGAGACACATACAGCTCTTATAGATGTGGTTATTTTGTGGAATGGTCATAATCCTTTTGTGGTTAGTAGAGAGTCATTGGCCCATTTCTTTTCTGAGACAAGAAATCCAATTAATGTCCAATGAGCCCCTTTGCAACTTCTATTTCAAGTTAGATAATAGAAAAGTCAGGATTCATAGTGAGCAATCCATGACATGTAAACAATGTGCTTCTCCACATATTCTTGAGATAGTGGAATCCTTGTAACTTTTTTTAAATAAAGAATGAATATATATATTTTTAAATTCTGAGTACTTTCAATTTAGATAATCTTAGTTTACTATGATCTAAGTGTGCGATAATACATACTGTAATTAGTCAATCCTACTAGTTAAAATCATAAATAAATTGCATGCTGGAATTCTATAATCTATGTAATATTGTATTTGCATAATGATATATTATAGCTCATCTCTTCTACTTATTTCTTAAAATTAAATATTAAATTGGATCCAAGGGATTTTGATGGTCTTTTAGATTTCTTTTCTTAAAAATTTTCTATATTTTCTATAGTTGGACTTGAATATACTTGACGATCCATGTATATTCGAGGATATAATAATGTAGAACGAAGCATTTATTTGTATGAGTAATTTTAATGGTTACTTTAAAGTATTGAAATAAAGAAACTAAGGTAAGAGTTTTAATTTGAAACTTTAGGGTTAAAAAAGAACCTTTATTTAAAATCCTAGATACATAAAAGCTATAACTCCAAACTCATTTTCACTTTCATTCTCTACTTTCCTACACTTGTGCTCTTCTTCCTTCTCTCTTTGTGTGCCATGGCTACCACTCCCGTCTTCATCGCATGGATTAGCTCCACACACTACACACATATATGAGACCAAATATACCCTAGGTTTTATGCGACCTTGAGTCTAGAGAGCTCACTTTTTGTCATAGACCCTAGCTCTAGTATATTGGTATCATTTTATGATGCAACAAACCCTCTCACCTGGGACTCTACTCTCAGATGGGTCCCCATAGATTTCTTATATATTTTACGTGCTGGATCAAGCCATGCAAAGGCAATAAATTGAGTCCTCGTGCATGTGGGGCAACATCTCCACACCAAAGCAATGCCCACCTCATCCCAGGACCACTCCATGATGGATCTCATCGAGTGCAATGCAGCATTTTCCATACATGTTTTGTGCACTGAGGTGCAAGAGGACATTGAGGAAGACATCGACACACCCTCTTGGCCATAGCTAGAGTATTTCGAGAGGGAGTCTGAGGAGATCACACTCGATCCAAGAGTAGCGGCAGCACAAAGCTTAGCCATTGTGCAGCCACCTCCTTGCCCTGTTGGGACATCGATAAGCGATGAGCCATCCTCACTTCTCTCCATGCTATCATCATTGAGGGGGTGGAATATTTACTTATACAGGATGTACTAGAAATTTTGGAGCTAAGGGAAGAAGAGCTATATTGTATCATGGTGTGTGATGCACCTAATGATTTTATAGATTTTGGTATATAAGATGCGCCAACACATGTTTATGAGGTGGCTCGGTATGATGGCACGAGTGTCGATGACATCTCTGCCATTGTGAGCATCTAAGAGCAGATTGAGAATGCGACGCCACAGTATGAGATCTCAGATGAGGAGTTCGAGTGGTTGCAAGAAAGAATTTTTGGACCTCGACATGACTACGCAGTACCTTCCCAAGAGAGAGAAGAGAGTGGCGTAGGAGCAGACCTGGATGCTCCATTACAGTAGTAGATACATAATGTAGAGAAGGCAATATTATCGGATTTGCATAAAAATTTACCAATAGGGCCTCTAGGGCATCGAGAGTGTGCACATAACATTTGCCAAGGTCGGGCCCCCAGAGCTGCCCTGGTCGAAGGCTTGCATTTGGGGGCCTGAATCTACGAGCCTTTGGCCCAAGGGCTCGCATTTGGGGGCTTGAATCTACGAGCCTCTGGGCCGCAAAGGCTTGTGTATGGGGCCTGATTTTGCGAGCCTCTGAGCTAGAGGCTCGCAAATTCAGGCCCCCAGATGTGAGCTTCCCACCAGGGTAGCTCTGAGGGCCCGATCCTAGCAAAATTTTATGTCCACACTCCCGCTACCCTAGAGGCCCTATTGGCAAATTTTTATGCAAATCCAATGTATATATATTTAGCACACTCCATGCATAGTGAGTCTGACACAGTGAGTCTGACACTGAACTTGTGTGATGCAGAGCATTGTCTATATAGATGAATTTCCATCTAGACAAGGTGACATAGTTGGTAGCCAAGGAAGGGTGTAGGAATTGACATTGAAGGAGTATATGGACCAGCTTGTGAGAGACATTATTGTATTCCATAAGACATGCACTTCGGCTTTTGCTAAGAACTTCTTGAAGTTGAGGGCACTAATGAAGGTTGGGCTCTTCAAGGCCATCCCAATGAACTCTAGCTTGGAGAAAGTAGTGTTGCTTCAACGTTTGAAGCTCCTCTACTTATTCTCTAGTACTAGGTATGAACCACTTTTTTCCATGGTGGCCCATGGCATGGTTGCTGGTGTTGAAGATCCCAATGTCATTAGGTAGGAACTACTAGAGCAAAATGTGTTGCTACCTATGATCAAGAATAGCTCTAACCATGGGGAGTTTAGCTCAAAGAAGCCTAGGAGAGAGTAGATGTACTTGGTGCCAAATGATATCTCATCACCAATGTAATGTCATTTTTAATCTTCTCTTGAAGTAATGAAAACTAATATTTATTGGATTTGCATGTAATGTAGTTTGTCATACACATCATTTATTATTGTTTTTCACTTAAATGTTATGTTTATTTATCAAATTTATATGCAACATGAGTTGTTCCCTAAATTTAATGCGTAGTGCTTTATTGAGTTTGTGCACAACATGTATTCATTTGAATGCATGTAATAATAACTCAAAGACATAAATAAAGAAAATAACAAGAGAATAAACAAAAATAAGATGTGCTAAAAAAATTGTGTTCAGATTCATAACATTTTACACAGGATCCATTACAACCAAGGTTTTATAAAATCTCTTTGGAAGTTACATTCCGTATATGTTTTGGTAGTATACCCCTATCATATTTGTTGATCTCCACGAGGACTATCCTTCCATTGCTGGAAGAACCTCACTATTCGCAAATCCCTATCGATGATAGTGACTCTCCTTGCATGTACTACTACATAGACCGAGTTTTCGAACAAGCCGATGATGTAAGCTTTGACAGCTTCTTATAGTGCAAGGAGGGCTTGGGCAGTCTAGTGATCGGGTTTTTGCAAGCATCTTTCATTTAGGAAGTGCCTCCTGCTGTTCTTAATGAGTATATCATCCATAATATCATGCACTAGCTTCTGGAATGGAGCCTTTAGTATCAGGAGGTGTGTGGTCTTCTGGTAATGGCATATCTCACAAAGAGCCACTGTGCCTAGATTTCATCGACGCTTGCAATGCTGGCATGGTGGTGGTGGAGCTAGGGGAGGTGGCCTCTGCATAGGAATTCTAAGGGGTGTCTCCGAGCCGCTTGCTTGGTTCGTGCCATGTCTTCCAGGAGAGAAAACTCAAAACTCAAAAGTGAAATGTGTAAAATGAGGTGAAACTTTAAACTTATAGAAAAACTTTCAAAAAATCCTTAAACTTGAATTACTTTATCCACACTTTGGAAAAATATCACCAGCGATCCGATTGACGTGAAATTTTACATGTGGACTCTCTAGGGACATCAACTATCCAACAAAATTTTGGCCGCATCAAAATCTCTAGGACACATGTCCGAAGATTGGCGTCTGGGACCCTGAATCTGCATGTGGGTGAAGTTTCACCAGATTTTGATTTATAAAATTGATGGTTCAATCATTTTTTGAAAATGTATTAATTGTATTATACTTCACTGATAACACAAAAACTCACCACCACACCGAGTGTGTGCAATTGCATATTAAATGTGTTGTCAACCAAACTACGTGAAATATTGGAAACTTAAAAATTCACAAAAAATAAGTCATGGGTCAAATGGAATATCGCATATAGGATATAGTATTACCAAACCACTAAATACAGTAAAGATATAGTGCATCGGCCCATGTACAATTGATCACTGATATGTGCGTGATTGCACATTGAATTTATCCTCAACAAAACTACTTTCAAAATTAGAAACTTAGAAATACACACAATGCAAATCATGGAAAAATAGAATATCAAATATCAGATTTGGGATTATGAAACCATGAAATACACGGTAGATAGTGCATTGCACCAAGTACAACTAGAGCTAGGCAAAATTTAGCTTCATTTTGTAGACCACTGCTATCAAATACTTGAAGGTCTACTGGAAAGTTAAACCAAACTAAGCTCCTTACAATCTACAACCAAACCTGAGCTAAAAACATAGATCCAATTACAAGGTAGCTTCTCAAAGCATATTGTTGACATTAAGATTAAATGCATCCTTGTTGTTGTAGATCGTATGAACAAGAACCATATCTATGGGTTTAATAGTGATACTTAGGCATGAATGGCTAAAAGTTGAGAATCACCCATTAGATCAATCAAGTAACTTTCAGCTGCTTCTTGGAGAGCAAGCAAGGCTTGTCTTGACCATCTCCCCACATTCCTTGCCTAGTTTCTTGAAAAGAACTTGTGATGATGCCCTAACTATAGATCTTGCAGTATTTCTCACACCAACCTAGAGAATGGTTCCTTAGGAATAATCAAGTTGGCACTCTTTTGGAATTTCCTTATCTCATGTAGTGCAGCAGCTGTGCTTGGTCTCCATCTTCGCTTCTTATGTGTTGGAGGACGTGTATTGCCAGTTGGAGCAGTAGTGGGAGGTGAAGCAATTGGAACATGTGGACCGCCATTTTTGGACAATGGCAAACCATCATTATTGACCACACTAGGGCCACCATTGTTGGACACAGTAGCACCGCCATTATTAGCTGCAGTAGAGCCACTGTTGTTAGCCCACCAAGGAACTTTTATCATTCACAGTACGCTCACTAGATTCGGAAGAGTGTTGAGATCTTGCTCTTGTAGGTGCCTTCTTGATAGGAAGCTTGGAACATGCCATGGTTGTGATGATGAAGGATAGAAAGGTGGAGGGTAGAGTGAAGAGTAATGGGAAAAAATGAAAGGAGAGACTTGACTTAAGTACGAAACTTTTAAACTTACTGTGGTGTAAATCAACTTTAAAATTAAAAAACATAATTCGAAATCGACTTTAAAAAACATAGTGACAAACCTTTGAAAATTTAAACAAAATTTGCAAGACATCTCATGTTAAAGAAAGGAGTATTGATGTGTCATATCCTGGGTACCTATGCTCTCTCGTGGACTCTAAATGCATCAAAAGTATTATCTTTATGTAGGTCTCCATTTCTTGCCATCTCTCTCTTGGGCTGCCAACCATTCTGTGTGGCATTATGTAGCTGTGCTGTTTTCATATCTTGCTTTTCTCACTTCATATATTGCCCTGCTTATAAATTCTACTTGAGAGGTTTTGGAATTCTTTTCTTTTTCCTCGTATTGTATCTCTAATCTCCTATACCACCATTGTAATAATTGCCTCATAGAATTGGAATCATTGATGCCACCTCCATGATCAGTTGCCTCTTGAAAAGCACAACGAGCTTGCCAATGAGATTGTTCCATGCCTTGAGTTGACCATACTGCCAAACTTCCTTGATCTGCAAAGTATGGACCATGTGCTTTAAGTATATGCTACACAAGAAGAGAGATTAGAAACATAAACTAATTCGAAATGATGATATTTTTTTGTAATGGTGACAATACTAACCATGTAGTGTGTTATATTTTTTGTAGTCCATGCCTCCACCATGGACTTATGAAATTTAGCAATTGTCTCTTTAAATGTATTGGCATCACCATCCCTAAACCTCAACCTTTGTAAGAGAGCTTGTAATGTCTCCCCCCGTGACCCCTGTGCTCCCTCCGTGTCTTTCCCATAAGAACCCCTCCCCTCCCCCGTAAAGAAAATTTGAATTTTATTAAACCCTCCCTCTCTCTGCCCTTGTCGTGTGCATGGCGAGGAGAGAGAGAGTGTGTGTGTGAGTAGTAAGAGAAGGGGGGGGCATGCAGCCCCTCCAGATGGTAGGGAGCGCCGTCTCCCCCCCATACCTCCCTCCCCCCCACCTTAAAAGGACATGCAGTGAGCTCCCTCTCTCCTCCATCTAGAGAACGGACACAATGCCTCCCTTACATGTTGGCAAGCATCGGCCTGTCATCCTGGTTAGCACGCTACCACCCCCTCCCTCATAAACAACTCCTCCTTGGCTAAGGAGAAGAAGGAGAAGAAGAGAAGGAGAAGAAGAAGGAGAAGAAGAGGAAGAGACAAGAGAAGAAGAAGAAGAAGAAGAAGAAGAAGAAGAAGAAGAAGAAGAAGAAGAAGAAGAAGAAGAAGAAGAAGAAGAAGAAGAAGAGGAAGGGAGAGAAGGAAGGAGAAGAAGAGAGGGAGAGAAGAAGAGAAGAAGGGAGAGAAAGAAGGAGAAGAAGAGGGAGAGAGAGGAGGAGAAGAAGAGAGAAGAGAAGAAGAAGAAGAAGAAGAAGAAGAGGAAGGGAGAGAAAGAAGGAGAAGAAGAGGGAGAGAGACGAGGAGAAAGGAGGAGAAGAAGAGGAAGAGAGAGGAAAAGAAGAAGAAGAAGAAGAAGAAGAAGAAGAGAGATAGAGAGAAGTTGAAGATAATTAGGGGAGGATATAGGGAGAGCGAGAGAGAAAGAGAGGGGCAGAGAAGACTATGAGATGGAGAGGGTGAGATAGATGAAAAACAAATTGGGGAGAGGATAAAAGAAGAAGAAGAGTTATGCATGTTGAAGTCACATTGTTTGGCCTTAGATTCCTTGTGAACTTGCCTACCACTTCCTTCCGCCAGGGCAAGAATGGTCGATTTACCTCAAGGGTTGCAAGACCAGGAACGCACAAGGATGGTACCCAAGAGACAAGTTATAAGGAGCACAAGTGCTGAAGTTGCAAATGGGGCTAGGAACATATCCAATGCAAGTGGAGACATGAATATCACCAACCCTCTAGCAACTATAGCTCATATCCAGGTTGTACCAAGATTTAGATTCTTCTCATGCATCTTGAATTCTTAAATAGAGGTAGAATTGCATGTATTTGCCATTAAAGGGCTTAGGATGGGTTGATCTTCTACCCTAAATAGGTAGCCATGATTAATAAAGGTCAAGGTGAAACCACTTAGTTCATTTAAAGGATCTAGAAGGAATTTGTTAATTCGACCTTGTGAAGCCCTAACCCAAGGGGGAGAGAGAACTTTAGGGTGGTTGATTTATGCTAAGCATGTTGCTTGGAACTGTTGAAATGGTTTTAACGAAGATTGATCTTGTTAAAGATGGATTGTTGACCCAAGTTATGCTTGGTTGTTTGAAAAGGGTATATCCAAGTGAATATTGACTGGTTGTGTTGGTAAGAGGAGAGAATCTTACTAAGGATAGGTGGATCTTAAGCAAGGTGATTGCTTGATGTGGTTTTGGATGCTAATCCAAGTTGTTTGTGATTGATGATTGCATGGTCGGGTCTGAGATGATTGATTGCCATGGAAACAAAAGGGATGTTTTCCCTAGTAAATATTATTAAGCTAGATGCTTCAACTGTGGTTGATTTCCTAAAGGGATAATTAAGGAAGGATGGCGCTAGCTACTCTCCGCGAACCGCCAAACCCTAACCAAGGGGGCTATGAATCCGCGCCAAGAATGTGGACCGAACCCGCGGCGAGAGGTCTCTTCGTGGAAATTACTTGGCATAGGAGGATACTTGGGTGCCAGGGGGGCTCTGGCCGTAAATCCCAATGCCTCCAGACCCTACACAAGTGTTCTACGTGACTCGAGATGGCATCTTGAGGCCTTGATACGAGTTACAAGGCAAAATCTTGGTAGAATAAACCTTCGTGTTTTATTGCCAAGAGACGGAAGGATTTTTCTGCAGATGCAGAAAGGAACACTTAATTCTGCTGTATGGGCGGGAGACAAACATTAATTTGAAGATAAGTTAAGGAAGTGTTTGATCTTGTTATCTTGTCTTTGTGTTTGTGCCCTAAATTACATAAAGGAACCTGTGCTTGACCGGTGAATTAAGGAAGCTGCTTTCATGTGTGAAACATAATGTGGTAGGTAATTAGATAACTAAAACAACCCCTGAGGGAAGGGTGGTGGATGTGACCATCAGGTCCATCCTACGGCAGGGTGGTCTCGGTTAGCCGAGAGCTTTTCTCAATGGAATTTATTTGATGCAAACATTTGTTAGACAAGGACCTTAGAACTTGTAAGTTGAAATCCTGATTCATACCATTTTAGGGGGCCGGAATGGGACTATGCCCTACGGGCAGAGAGGTCGAGCAATGCATCCCTCTCGTTTCCCATTCTCTTTGAACCAAGTGAGGTATGAGTTTGTTTTGGTCCATTTGTATCTACGCAAAGGGGAGCAGTTTGCAGACCGACGCTAGAAGGCTGTTAGGAAGACCCGATTACAAGGAACCCGGACTTCAGGTCGATCCTAGTGGGGACAGCCGGATAAGTTCTGTTGCAGGGTAGACTCGAGAAACCCTAGTTGGCAAACCCCGTGTCATTCCTTGGGAGTGCCGGGCGGTGTCTCCCTCTCTCCTCCGTTTGGAGAACGGACATCCCCCCTACATGTTGGCAAGCAGCATCTCATCGTCCTGGTCAGCACGCTACCACCCCCCCTCCCTCGTAAATAGCACCTCCCTGGTTGAGGAGAAGAAGGAGAAGAAGAGAAGGAGAAGAAGAAGGAGAAGAAGAGGAAAAGAGAAGAGAAGAAGAAGAAGAAGAAGAAGAGGAAGGGAGAGAAAGAAGGAGAAGAAAAGAGGGAGAGAAGAAGAGAAGAAGGGAGAGAAAGAAGGAGAAGAAGAGAGAAGAGAAGAAGAAGAAGAAGAAGAGGAAGGGAGAGAAAGAAGGAGAAGAAGAAGGAGAGAGAGGAGGAGAAAGGAGGAAAAGAAGAGAAAGAGAGAGGAAAAGAAGAAGAAGAAGAAGAGGGATAGAGAGAAGTGGAAGATAATTAGGGGAGGATATAGGGAGAGCGAGAGAGAAAGAGAGGGGGAGAGAAGACTATGAGATGAAGAGGGTGAGATAGATGGAAAACAAATTGGGGAGAGGATAAAAGAAGAAGAAGAGCTGTGCATGTTGAAGTCACATTGTTTGGCCTTAGATTCCTTGTGAACCCGCATACCACTTCCTTCCGCCATGGCAAGAGTGGTCGATTTACCTCAAGGGTTGCAAGATCAGGAATGCACAAGGATGGCACCCAAGAGACGAGTTACAAGGAGCACAAGTGCTGAAGTTGCAAACGGGGCTAGGAACATATCCAATGCAAGCGGAGGCATGAATACCACCAACCCTTCAGCAACTATAGCTCATATCCAGGTTGTACCAATATTTAGATTCTTCTCACGCATCTTGAATTCTTAAATAGAGGTAGAATTGCATGTATTTGCCATTAAAGGGCTTAGGATGGGTTGATCTTCTACCCTAAATAGGTAGCCATGATTAATAAAGATCAAGGTGAAATCACTTAGTTCATTTAAAGGATCTAGAAGGAATTTGTTAATTCGACCTTGCGAAGCCCTAACCCAAGGGGGAGAGAGAACTTTAGGGTAGTTGATTTATGCTAAGCATGTTGCTTGGAACTGTTGAAATGGTTTTAACGAAGATTGATCTTGTTAAAGATGGATTGTTGACCCAAGTTATGCTTGGTTGTTTGAAAAGGGTATATCCAAGTGAATATCGACTGGTTGTGTTGGTAAGAGGAGATAATCTTACTAAGGATAGGTGGATCATAAGCAAGGTGATTGCTTGATGTGGTTTTGGATGCTAATCCAAGTTGTTTGTGATTGATGATTGCATGGCCGGGTCTGAGATGATTGATTGCCATGGAAACAAAAGGGATTTTTTCCCTAGTAAATGTTATTAAGCTAGATGCTTCAACTGTGGTTGATTTCCTAAAGGGATAATTAAGGAAGGATTGTGCTAGCTACCCCCCGCGAACCGCCAAACCCTAACTAAGGGGGTTATGAATCCGCGCCAAGAATGTGGCCTGAACCCGCCGCGAGAGGTCTCTTTGTGGAAATTACTTGGCGTAGGAGGACACTAGGGTGGGGCTCTGGCCATAAATCCCAATGCCTCCAGACCCTACACAAGTGTTCTACGTGACTCGAGATGGCATCTTGAGGCCTTGATACTAGTTACAAGGCAAAATCTTGGTAGGATAAACCTTCGGGTTTTATTGCCGGGAGATAGAAGGATTTTTCTGCGGATTCAGAAAGGAACACTTAATTCTCCTGTATGGGCGAGAGACAAACATTAATTTGAAGATAAGTTAAGGAAGTGTTTGATCTTTTTATCTTGTCTTCGTGTCTGTGCCCTAAATTACGTAAAGGAACCTGTGATTAACGGGTTAATTAAGGAAGCTGGTTTCATGTGTCAAACATAATGTGGTAGGTAATTAGATAACTAAAACAACCCCCGAGGGAAGCGTGGTGGATGTGACCGTCAGGTCCATCCTACGACAGGGTGGTCTCGGTTAGCCAAGAGCTTTCCTCAATATAATTTATTTGATGTGAACGTTAGTTAGACAAGGACCTTAGAACTTGTAAGTTGAAACCCTGATTCATACTATTTTAGGGGGTCAGAATGGGACTATGCCCTATGGACAGAGAGATCGAGCAATGCATCCCTCTCGTTTCCCATTCTCTTTGAATCAAGTGCGGTATGAGTCTGCTTTGGCCCAGTTGTATCTACACAAAGGGGAGCAGTTGCAGACCGACGCTAGAAGGCTGTTAGGAAGACCCAATTATAAGGAACTCGGACTTCAGGTCGATCCTAGTGGGGATGGCCGGATAAGTTCCGTTGCGGGTAGACTCGAGAGACCCTAGTTGGCAAACCCCGTGTCATTCCTTGGGAGTGCCGGGCGGCGTCTTCTAGATACATCTCTCGATGGACTGCTAAGACGTGTCCCACAATTTGAGGAGCGGGCATGTTACAGAGCTACTAATCTATATAGGTGTTTCCACACTTCTGCCTTTACAATCCTCGTTCATCCCCCATTGCTCCAATCTAGAACAACAAGGTGCAACTTTTTCCATGCTTCATACTTCTTTGGTTGTTTTACAAGTATATTTCCTTCCTCATCTCGAGGTGGAGATATAAACTTCCTAGCCTTGGGTCTGCCAAAGCATGGTTTACAAGGGATATTTCCACTTTTTTCCCATTTTTTCTCATCCTTTTTTATTTCTACTTGACCCCTGTGCAATCCACATGACTTTTTCTACATCCTTGCATGTAGCATCAGCTTCTGACACATGCTTTATCTTGTATGCAAAGCATATATATTCATATACTAGCTTCTCAATTATTCTAACTAAACAATGCAATGTGCAAAAGTGAACCCTTGTTAGTGTATTTCCAAAATAGGGTGCCAGTTTGGATCCACTTGAACTAGCATTCCATTTCTCATGACTTTTTGATCATGTGTTGGAGCACCTTGTTATCCTGCCTTGGCAAGCCATTCTTTCTTTCCATCTTTGTCTTTCTTCCTAGTTTGCATGCAGTATATGCATGGAAATTTTACATTCGCTACATTTGATAAACCAAACATACACTTCAATGTTTTTAAATCACCTGCAAGATGCCATTCAACTTGATAGTCCCCAAATCCCTCGATGTGTAAAATTGCTCCATTATTTTGCCGTTGAATAACACTAGGTATATAAGTGAGGTCAAAAACAACTTTTACTTCATGGTCCTCCTTTGGTACTTCAAATGTTGCAAGCCACTATATTTCATTCTCTGACTATACATTGAAATATAAATGATGGTTTTCATCAATGTTGGGATCCAATGCTCGATTCATAAGTGTTATACTCACACGTTCAAGTTTTTTCCCCTTAGTAATCTCACTCTCATCAAGTTTGAGGGCAAACTTAAGCTTGCCTCTACATTCTTTCATAGACATATTGTAGAACTTGACCATAGAAATCTGAACCCTACATATATCCAATACAAAGTTGTTGGATGCATTCAATATAATTGCAACTTCTTTGGAACCATACTTCAATATGTGTGTATTTTCCAAATGTGTTGGCTCACTAGTTAGTTCTAAAACTTTCTTATTTAGTTTTTTTCAAGCCTTCTTCACGTGAAATGGTTTTGGCAGAGGCATTACTCGCTTAGTTTTGAAGACTTGCTTAAAAACGGTATCCAATTGCTGATAGAGCATATCGTATGATTCAGAACTCATTCCCACCTTGTCACATAATCCATAAGCATTTATAGCAGTAAACAAGTTGCTCACATCCCTAAGATGTTCACTTGTGACACCATCTACAATGTCTCTGAATTTACGATTTTCCAATGCATTTTTTACCATATCCTTGCTTAGGACTTTGGCAATAGTATCATTCTCTACATGAGAGAACATATTTCTCATTGTAGCAGATAGAGCATATATATGTCTATGATATTGTCCACTTTCTTTGGTTAATTGGTGAATTGGTTTAACTAATCAGATGCACCGACGTGCTTCTTTAGTTTTTAAAGTGGGCCTAATCTCCAAATTTTTTGTGAGCTTCCTCTTTATGTTTTGATTCTCCTTCTCCAAGTTCATAACTTTAGATTGTAACTCCATATTTTGCACATGTAGCCTGCATAGCATCTTCAATGCTAGACATTGCTTGTTGTAGGCTTTGGTTCTTCCTGTTCTTCTTAGTCAATAATCTATCATTTTCCATCAAAGACTGCATATTCCCTTGTGATCTTGTTTGCATATTTGTCAAGGTTTGATGAACCCCTGCTAATCCTTGTGTGACAAGTTTGCATGTGTATCCATACAATCCTTCATTCTCTTCACAAAAAAAACTTTACAAATGATGTAAAATCCCTTCAAATTGTGGTGGCCTTTGAGTGATTGGATCGGGTGGATAAATGTGCCCATCAACCCAAAGGTCCACGTTTTTTTCCCCTACATTTCTTTCTTGTTGCACCATGTATATTATTTCATCATCCCTTTCTATAATTCTTTTGAACTTTGATGCATATGCATCCTCCAATCGAAAGTGAACATCTCTCTTTTTCTTGGTACGTCCTACACCTACATCCTGTAAAGAAAAATATATGCCAATTTTAACATTACACAATTACACCCCTTTGATTAATAGTAAGCTAAGGATTCGATGCCAATTTTCTTATCAATAGCAAGAATGTCTAAATATCTGGGAGCTATAGGTTAGCATTAATCCAATAACATGCACCTAATTCTGGACTGGCTCAAATCACACAATTACACTCCTTTGATTCACTATATCTGTGTTCTTTTTTACCCAATCGGATCTTGTCTCTTTCTCGTGATTTTAGTCATGATAGACCCTAATCAATCCCTAATCTTCATGTAATCTTTTTTAATCTACCTCTAATCAACATCTAATGTTATCTTCTATTCTATCCAAAATATCCCCCCCCCCTCTCTCTCTCTCTCTCTCTCTCTCTCTCTCTCCCTCAAGAAGAATTGATCAAAGATATTTAAACACATTTATATAGAATCTTGGCTAATAACATCATCTTATCTTCTATCCTAATTTACTCTTTATCAATCTATCACTTATTTTCTTAGTTTATCTCACATAGTCCTCTCTCTTTCCCCCCCTTCTCCCTCTCTCTCTCTCTCTCTCTCTCTCTCTCTCTCTCTCTCTCTCTCTCTCTCTCTCTCTCTCTCTCTCTCTCTCTCTCTCAATTGACACTTAAAGATTAAACAACAACTATGAAGAATAATAAGATCACAAAGATTAAAAAAATAAAGATACATCCATTATCACTTGATTGTTTGTAGTATAGAGTGTTAAAGAGGAAGATATCTTATAGCATAGTATTGAAGAGGGAGATTGGTTGTAGCAAGGTAGAGAGTGTTGTAGATAGAGATTATTTGATTTCAGCAAATGCTATCAAAACCACTCCTGAGATTGCTTGTAGCAATGTAGACAGTGTTGTAGATAGTACTAAGTGTTACTTAGGATTCGTATGCAAGAAACCATATTCTGGAGAGAAGGAGAAGAGTACACAAAATCTTAGACAAAACTAAAGCTTTGAGAGGAAAGGAAGAAATGCCAAAAAATAGGTATATACTTGTCCAAAAATGATAAAAATTTACAAGGAAACTCTAGAGTCAAAAAGGTGCCTCAAGGTCAAAAATAAACTTAAAATATGATGTGTACATCATTTTATATCATTTTTTAACTTTCTCCCTTTTAAGAAGCAAGAATGAGCATTAGGAAAAAAGTGAACTCATAAATGGGCCCTTAAAAATAATATAGTTTAAGATGTGGGCCTTTTGGATTGTCCAATAAGAAGGCTAGATGTTGACATCCATGGAGGGTGAATCTTCTCTCTCCAAATATTGGGTTTTCTATTAAAAAAAGGGGTAGTGGGGGATTAAAAAAAGGGAGAATGAATAGCACACAAAATTTGAGTTTCTCTCACCTCGTATTTCCCCCTATTTTGGAGAATTTTTAATTTTGGTTTTTTTCCCTCTTACGAAATTAGTTTGATCCAAAAGTTGAGCAACATATCACTTTCCCTCTCTTCTCTATACTCATGAATTTTCGTCTCCATTGAAGCTCCCTGCTAAGAGTAATTACGGTTTTGAGCGTTCTGCTTACCTCTGCACTTTCTTCTCCATGTAGCTCCAGATTTTGGGCAAAACACAGTATCCATCTCTCTTTGCATTTTCTCTTGTTTGCTATTTTTTCAATAGGGTTTGATGTTGTTTCTTACTGTTATTGTTGTTTTATTGCAAAGGTTGTTTGGGGTAGGAGACAGAGGTGGTCATCTCTCTCTCAGTTCTTTTTTTCCTCTCTTTTATGTTGTGTTGTTTCTCCTTTATGTTGTGTTTTCGATAGAATTTGATGTTGGTTCTAATTGTTGTTTTCTTGCAGAGTTTATTTGGAGCAAGAGGCACAGGTGTTAATCTCTCTCTCTGTTTGTTTTTTTTTTGCTAATATCTTTTCAATACAACATAATGTTAGTTCTAACCCTTGTTGTTGTTTTATTGTAGAGATCATTTTGGGTGACATTGCATAAGTGCTCATCTCTCTCTCTCTTTCTCTCTCTATGTTTCCTCTTTTCTACTGTTTTTTCAGTATACCTTCATGTAAATACTAACTCTTGCTATTGTCTTTTGTAGATATCAATTTGGGCAAGATTGGATAGGTGCTCATTTCTTTCTCTCTCCCGCGTACTCAGACGCTCTCTCTTTCTTCTTCTCTGCATTATCCCTTTTCTACTATCTTTACAATAGGGTTTGATGCTAGTTCTAACTTAAGGATCAATTGTTGTTGCAACACTTAACACAAGGTAGAGCAGAGATTATGTAGCTCAATTTACAGGTAAATCTTCCATATTTTGTGGTGCCAAAATTTATTCATTTAATTAGTGACTTTTATGTTTGATGGGATTGATGTTTTCTTATGTCCATCATTTGCAATGGGTTTTGATTAGCAATGATTCAATCTTATCTTCAGTAGATTAGCTTATAGGTAAATTGGCCCTGATTTGTATTGCTTCTGTTCATGCAGTTATCTAGATATTTTTTTCTAAAAGAGATTCATGCAAGTATTTTTGTTAAAAGGGATTCATGCAGGTGTTTTTTTGTACATGTAGGTATTGTACAAGGTTTAGGTGAAGCATATAATTCTCGATCAACTATTTTGATGTGGCGAGTGATTCCTTTGTGTTGGATGATATGGATATACTAGAAATCGATGGTTCAAAAATCCTCTGCTTTATTGGTATTATGTGTCCATTTGGATCTCCATGCCAATTGGCAATGATCCATGAAACTCTTGTATCATATGATCCATATAACACACAATGTGTTGAGTCTTAGAATATCTCACGTGTCAATCCAATGTGCCTATTAAGGTTTGCATGTCATGTGGCTACTATCCTTGTAACAACTACTCTATAATGCCCATATTTCATACAATGTATTGAGTCAAATCAGACTCCTCTTCATTATAATAAAATTTATTTTGGTAAAATTCTTTGAATATTCTTGTGCTATTCTTTTCATTATATTTCAAGTAAATGGTATGATTAAAGTGATGCCTTGAAATTAAGTCTACACTTTATGTTGATGTATATATCCACATGCGTTTCGATATCGATGTTTATGTCTGTTTACAAAAGTGTAAACATCTCTTAATGCCATGTTGATTTATATGGCATATTGGTGATTACTAGACAAATTTAAAATGCTTATTATTTAGGGGTTAATACATACTTCTTTACATCTAATGCATAGGTTATAATGCCTGAGAGAAGAACAAGCATTCTCTCGATAGAGGTACGTAACAGAAAAGATGAAGAAGGGAATTGGATCACTGATACGTATCATTGCTCGTCTTGGGTACATATGCATCCAAGTATGAAGGGAGCTTTTAGGGTGAAAGTATTTGTAAGTGCAAATGTATCAAAGCATTGGAAGGGTAAAATTTTAGCTCTCAGACAAAGGAATGTTGATTCTCACCTTGTAACAGAGGCCTTTGTACAACATGTACTCATGCAAAAACAAATACATATTATGCCCACTGTTCCCTTTCAACGAAACATTGCAAATAGTAACTATTTGCAATTCATTGAGAATGAGAAATTTTATGATACCTATGTAATAAATTGTCTCGTATTTACAGAAGTATACCCTTCGGATTGCTGTGAGTGGAAAAATGTTGAGAGTTTCACTGGTTCCTTTAAGTGTTACCACCTCAAAATTGGTAGATTGCTCTTTGAGGGACGTAGAGCTAAGCAACTCGTAGAGGACTTTGTTTTTTTCTATGAATCCAAGTACATATTGCCCAAGGGGAGTCGAGAATATGGAACCCTTGAGTCTATGCACATATCAAATCTCAATAGCATAGAATGTTCATTGTGTAGTGGCGACATTTTGCACATGTGTAGCACAAAAATTTCAGCAGACATATTGAATTCTATGAAGCCAAGCACTGGCTCAAAGAATGTACATCTAAGCTGGCTCATACCGATTGCAATTTTTGCACACGTGTTCAAGAAATGTAAGGGTTTGAGATGTACCAAAAGCACGTATGTCATAAAAAATAAATCAGAGGATTATGTAACAAGGATTCTAGGCAAAACTTGGACATAAAAAATAACTCACAGTCTTGACACAGTGGAATATCGAGTCACAACACAGGACATGGCTTTCAGGTAAAATTTTTCTCTCTTAGTTGATTATTGTCTTACTTTGGGATGAATCGGCTAACTTTCCTTTCCGATTACAGGTACTTTGTTGCACGATAGACTTTATGCCTAGTGTTCAAGTATCGTAAATGGAGGACGCTCAAGGGTAAATGGTTG
The DNA here is from genome assembly GCF_053477565.2 of Lygodium microphyllum. NCBI lineage: Eukaryota > Viridiplantae > Streptophyta > Polypodiopsida > Schizaeales > Lygodiaceae > Lygodium > Lygodium microphyllum. The sequence continues at coordinate 65,922,038 of NC_141142.1, forward strand.
TGCCTTGATCAAGACATGTGTGAAAGTGCAGCTGTAGATGTTACTGTCATTTGTGAGGGCCGCGAGCCCCAAGTGTTGCAAATGGAGGATGATTGGCCCTTGAGTATAATGCACCATGAAATTACAATGTTAATGCAGAATCCACATGTTAGCTTCTATTTTAAACTAGATGGTAGGAAAATTCGAAGCTGAGCTGAGGATACTATTACCAGCGAAAAGTGTGTGGCTCCACGTATTTTAGAAATTGTAGAGTCTCCCAAAAAATCCCAACACCACAAGTTGTAATATCCAGCACCTATAAAATTTTGAACTTTTTTGGCCAATAGAATATTGTCGCTTACAAACTTGCACTATTTAAAAATTATGGTATTTATGCAAAATCATACACTTGTTATACACTTTCCACATCAACACATTTACATATGCATGTAAACTTTACAAAGGCACAAGTAAAGCCATTACTAAATATCATATGCGGACAACCCTTAATGGTTTAAAACTTAAGGTTTTTAAGGTAGAACTAGTTAGTTCTTGTTTCATTGTTTCATTTCACACTTTTTCTCTTCATCTCTTTATATCCACCACATCCCTGCAACCTGCTATGATGGATGCTCACACACACTTTGATGAGTGGATCCATGAGACTATCCTTGCCAACCAGGGTGACGAGATATTCCAAGTTTTCTCTAAGAACTTCAACCTTGAAAGCGTGCTCTCATCACTGGATCCCCCCTTTCAAGTTTTGGAAGACTTTGTGAGAACCATTGCTACATGCACATACTCCATCGAGGGATCCGACACAACTTAGGTGCCTTTGGAACAACTCATGGTATTTCAAGTAGGGAAGAATCACCAAAAAGTGATGAATAGGTGTCTGGCCCATGTGGATCCTTCGCACAAAGTATGGATTGTTCCCATGGGAAGTGCACCAAGTACATCACCTTTGGATCTCGTGGAGTGTGATTGCACATTGGCAATTCACCTCCTTGCATTGGATACACCCCTAGAGGAGGAGAGCGATGAAGATTGCACATTGGCAATTCACCTCCTTGCATTGGATACACCCCTAGAGGAGGAGAGCGATGAAGATTGCACATTGGCAATTGACCTCCTTGCATTGGATACACTCCTAGAGGAGGAGAGCGATGAAGATACAACTCCATAGGTTGTTTCTATCACATTAGAGTGTGATTGCACATTGGCAATTCACCTCCTTGCATTGGATACACCCCTAGAGGAGGAGAGCGATGAAGATACAACTCCACAGGTTATTTCTATCGCATACACGGGAGAAGAACCGATTGAAGAGCTCATAAATGTTGAAGAGGAACATCGAGTGGTGGCAGAGCAAGGGTTGGCTCTCATGGTGCCATCTTCTTCAGAACAGCCACAAGTCAACAAACCCAACCTTGCCTTCTTGATACCCCTTGAATGTTTTCTATCCTAGTCAGGGATTCAATGGAAGACCTGATTGATTATGATTACATGGATGTGCATCCGACAATGGCAGAGATTGGAAGATATGATGGCAGAAGCTTAGATACTATGAGTGCCATCATAGTAGCACATGAGCATATTACCTCGGTTGAAGAAGATTACCTTGTGTCAGATGCTGAATTTGAAGCACTACAGCATGATTTGTTCGGACCAAGGCCCCAACTTCCTACCAAGGAGTTTGTAGATTCCTCTGCCCAAAGAGGTGCCTCCCTGACACACAAGGAAATGAAGATACAAGATGATCTGGAGAAGGTGAGATTTCTAACTACCATATATTTTTATGCGATGAAACTTGACGGTAGGGTGCGTTGGGTTCCCCAGAGTCCATCGGTGAAATCTTGGCAAAAAATGATGCATGTAGTTGCCCTGTTTGAAGTTTGGCATCTGGAGCCATTTTCTGGGCTAGACAGTGGCCCCAGATGCCAGAATTCGAACAGGGTAGACCCAAAAAGTGGCCCCAGACACCAGACTTCGGATAGGGCAGCTACAGGCATCATTTTTGGCCAAGATTTCACCGATGGACTTCGGGGGACCCAACGCACCCTACAATCAAATTTCATCGCTTTAAATATATTGTTTGATTTGACTTTGTCATTTAGGACATACTGTATATAGATGTGTTTGCATCAAGGTAAGGAGGAGCTCGGCATGCAGATCAACGGAAGGATTCAGCTCTGAAGGAGTATATTGGTAACCTTGTTGCAGATTTGGTGGTCTTCCATAAGAAGTGCTCAATAGGAGGGCAAGAAATAATCATGAAAATTCGAGCTTGACCAAGTTTGGACCTTTTCGAGCTATATCTGTGACATCTAGCTTGGAGAAGGTGGTGCTAATGAAGTGGTCAAAGCTTCTTTACTTGTTTGACTAAATGCGTGGTGGAGCAATGTGTGTACTTGCTACATTAGGCAACCTCACTAAAGTGTCAGATCCACTTCTCCTGGAGAAAGAGCCGAAGGGGGAGTGCATCATTTTTGAAGCAAAGAAGGAACTTATATTTTCATTGGAAGCTGGCCCCTCCTCTCCACCGATGAAAAAGCTAAGGAACAATTGAGAGTTCTTGTTGGCTATTGGCTTTTTGTATCTACTATCACTAACAACCATCACATGTATTTTTCTTGATGAATATAATATACTTTACTTTGTCCCTACAAATAAATATTTATTAAATAAATGTGTGGTACGTGAATGACGCATTTGCATACGTTAACATAATTCAACGAGTAGTACTGCACTTGCGATTGTGTAAGTGTGATGATAATGTGTGGTACATGCAATGATGCATCCACATGCATTAACATAATTCAATGCGTAGTACTGCACTTGCGATTGTGCATAAGCAATAACATAACTTGTATCTGTATGTATTACTACTTTTGATGCGTTCGTACATTAAATAAAAATTAAGAGTCATGCGTTTCAAGAAACAAAACAAAACAACTTTACTCAATTATTTGAACTCAGTATGCATCGCATGAGAAATTATGTATATATAAATAAATATTCCAATGTGACAGAGTATACAAAATTTTTTGGCCTTCTAAGATGTTATGGTGCTATAACACTCATTACAAACCTTGCATCATTAATCTAGTAAACTATGTCGGAGTTCCATTGCCATGTCGAAGCCGAATGATAAAGTTCATGTCTTTATCTGCGATTGTGACACGCTTTGCATGGATGGCTGCAAGCTGTGTATCATCGAACAAGTCAATGAGAAACCCCTCTGTAGTTGTTTGTAGGGCTCCATAGCTACAGCAGTCCACCTTCTTGTCGGTTCGTGCCCAAAATCGTCCCATTCCTTTTAGCTCCAAGTCTTGCATGACTTCTGGAACAACCTTATGAAAAGAACTTTTCGGGATGAGAAGCTCGTATCCACGTTGAATTCTTCTTATCTCTCGAAGGGCGACAATGCTCGGTTTCCATCTCCTTTTCTTCTGTGGTGGTCCTTGTGCTCTATGGGGAGCACATGTTGCTGCACTAGAGGAGGCTCCACCTTGTGCTCCAGGTGGCAGGCCTTGGCGTGATATCTTTTGGGGGCCAAAATGGTGACATGCTTGCTTGGTGCATGCCATGTAAGCTTGAGGAGGGCAAGATAGAGAAGAGATAGAGGTTGGTGATGTGAAAATGGAGGAAGCAAAGAAAGCAAGATGTGAAAATGAGAAGAAGAATGAACTTTTAACCCATTGAAACCCCAAAACTGGGTTAATGCACCTTCATACTCACTGTCCATCGTGTGACCATAAATCCATAATCTTTTATCGAAATGCAACGAAACTTCACAAGCACACTCATTAGGTGGCCAAGAGCCCAAATTATATTTTTTTTTCAAAAAAAGTGCCTGCAAACCCTTGGTCCAAAGTCTGGCATCTGGAGCCACTTTGGGCTCTTGGCCACCTAACGAGTGCGCGTGTGAAGTTTCGTCGCATTCCGATATAGTTATCTTGAAAATTATCCCACACCAAAATTATGGATGGATTGATAATTGAGAAATCAATACCGCGACTATTGGTCCTTGGGCTGAAATACATCTTGGTTTGACAGTTTATTGGCTGTATACAATCTGTGAGCATATTTATGTCATTTGTACTTACTGGATATGCATTGTTTTGTGCCCATATGGTTATGCTTGGACTGCTACATGTATTAGCAGCTGCTGTCTATGAAGGTTTAGGACATGTATGACATGTATATGAATCAATTTTGGCTTTGAATAAGCTGCTGGTCACTAACAATTTACAGTTTTCAGACTGTATGTATTTATCTTGGTAGTGAGGTTGCAGGAGTTCAAGCTGAAGCAACTCCAAAGCATATGTCTTGACTGTTATACTTATGAATTAGACCACTGGTTGTGGACTATTTTTGAGCTATCATTGGGCTGAAATACGCTGGTTTTTTATTGCAATTAATTGCAAAAATCTGTCATAAATAGTTGAGGATTGAACTTGGTCAGTCATACTTGTTGGTTTGCAGGTAGTCAGGCAAAGTCTAGAACATGGCAAATGCAGAAAGGACAGACAACATAACCCAGATAGTGGGGGAAAAGCTTGACAGTAACAATTATGCCATATGGAAGTTCCGCATGGAGAACTTCTTAATAGGGAAAGGCTATTGGGACTGATCAGAGACGATTACACCGAGCTTGAACAGAAAGAGCTCGTAGAGTCTTGCATTGGCTCTCTTTATGTATCTCATATGCCATGGTAATGCAGATAATGAACTGCAACTCTCCTAAGGATGCATGGGATATTTTGGTCAAGTATTATGGCACAACCATAAGTGCCAGGAAGATACAGTTGAAGCAGAAGTTCAACAACATGGAGAGGAAGAGCAAATCTATATAGGATTATGTCACAGAGGTTAAGACCATTGCGGATCAGTTGGCATCTGTTGGTTCACAGGTTGAAGATGAAGACATGGTTGCTGTGACCTTGAATGGCTTGGGGCCTGAGTATAAGTCTTTTGACACTTCTGTGTCTGTGCGGGCTGAAATGCTTGATTTCAATTAGCTGGTTGCATTGCTTATCCATGAAGAGGTTAAGCTAGGCTTGGATGCAGGATCTAGCAGTTCTAAAAACAAGGATGCATTTTTCTATTCCAATCAACGCGATCGTGGAATCTGTGGTAGAGGCTATGGATTTGGCAGAGGAGGCCAGCAAAATGCATCCTATGGCAATAACAATTAGCAGGTATCGAATGCAAGAGGTGGTGGAAACTTTAGAGGCAGGGGGAGATCTAGCCCTAGAGGTAGAGGCTCCTGGCAACAACAGCATCAAGCTGACAATCCGAACAAGGATAAGGATTGTCATTACTGCGAGAAGTATGGGCATATTGCCAAGGATTGCTAGAAGAAGCAAGGCAATCAGAAAGGCAAACAACATGGACATTTTGCTACATCTAGTCAAGCAAATGATACTTCTAGAGATAGATTGTTTGCCATGCAGTATGTAAAAGACAGAGTTGTTGAAAAATGCAATGATGATGCAGTTTGGTACATTGATTCAGGGGCATCAAACCACATGACTCCTCATGGTGATTGATTTACTAATATGGTGGCTGAAATAAATGGTTATGTCTGTACAGGCGATGACACGTAGCATAGCATTGAGCATAAAGGCAAAGTGCCTCTTGTGGTTCATGATGGCAAAAAGAAAGATTTGCATGATGTATTGCATGTTCCTTTGATTACGAAGAACTTACTGTCTGTTGCCGGAGAAAAACTTGTCGATTAGATTCAACAAGCATGGTTGCTTTATTGAAGAGTTTGCCAATGGATGCAAGTTGATAGCTCGTGGTCACAGGAATGGCTGAATGTTTACTCTTGATGCTACCTTGCCAGAGCTAAATTTAGCTATGTTTGCCCATGGTTCTGGCACTATTAGAGACTTGGAAATTTGGCACAAGAGAGTGGGGCATGTAAATTTGCAAAGGCTACAAATTATGCAGAAAAAACTACTTGTTACAGGTTTACCCAAGTTCCAATATTTAGATATTGGTCATGTATGTGATGCTTGCTAGTTTGGTAAGCAGTCAAGGTTGCCATTTGTCAGGCATGTAAGGCAAAGTACACATCCGTTGCAGTTAGTGCACTCTGATGTTTGGGGGCCAGCCCATAATGCATCCATGGGAGGCTCGAAGTATTATGTGACATTCATTGATGATTATAGTTGCTATACTTGGGTTTATATTCTGAAGACCAAGGATGAGGTGTTTGCTGTTTTTTAGCAGTTTAAAAAGCAGTTTGAAAAGGAATTTGACTGCTATATCTCTTGCTTGAGATCAGATAGGGGTGGGGAGTATGTATCAAATGAGTTTGACAAATTTTTGGCTCAAAATGGCATACGCAAGCAGCTTACCTACAGCTACACTCCTCAACAGAATGGGGTAGCTGAAAGAAAGAGCAGGATCTTGATGGAAGCTGCTCGTGCCATGATGAATGAAAAGAAGATGCCACTCTATTATTGGGCTGAGGTGGTTATGACAGCCATGTATATCTTGAATCGGACTCCCACTGCAGGTATTCATGAGATGACACCGTTTGAGAAGCTGTATGGCTATAAGTAGGATGTAAGTGACATGAAAGTCTTTGGCTGTCTTGCTTAGGTGCATATTCCAGATGAAAAAAGGAAGAAGCTGGATCCAAAAGCGCATAAGTGTGTTTTCATTGGATATTCGCAGGAGAAGAAGGCATACAAATGCTATGATCCCTCTACCAGAGAGACCTTGGTTAGCAGGGATGCTATTTTTTATGAGATGGGTTCTTGGTATGTATCACCGGCTACAGTGCCATCAGATATGCCTTCTACTCATGTGTCCACAGTTGATATGTAGCAGAGTACTCCTATGACAGGACCTAGTAGTCAGACAACATCCCCATGGACAGGGAGATTGAGGAGCTCGCCGTCCATTGACACCAATATGTCAATGAGGGGGAGATATGATTGTTGAGATATCGAGCTCCACTCTTGATATGCCACGGTGACCATTGTGCATTTATGTCACCGACTTGTCAGTTCGCAGATGCGGTTGGTACACCGCCCATGAATAATAGCTACATGACAGGTATCCTTATCTACTCTAGTTCGTGGCTCAATTAGTATGCCACCTTAGTTAGTTGAGTTTGGTTTGAGACCCATATATAGGGTTCTTCTATTTCTTTGTACGAGAGTTCTTTTGGCTTACACAACTAAGAAGAGGAAAACTATTTTCAGCCTCCACCCTTGTGTGTATTCCCCCATTGTGCAAGCAAGAAAGCTACAAGTGAGACTCCTTCCTTCTCTCCCACAATCTTGACATGGTATCAGAGCCTTGTTCGTGGTAAGGAGCTCAAGAAAGCAAGCCAAGCTCGCGGTGTTCTGGTAAGAGGAGCAGTGTTGCTTTCATTTTCTCTTTTGGGAGCAGATCTCTGCAGGTAGCACAGTCGAAAATTGCAAGAGTGCATTGTCTCAGGTTGAGACGCCCTTCGCGGTGAAGCAAGAGGGCAGTATGTGCTGCGGGAGTGGGCTTTAGCCCTTGGCGACCCTGTTTTTTTAATTTGAGGCCATTTCGGGGCCTGTTTTGGAGAGGGAATTTCTCTGCACGCACTCAGGAAAAGGCCCAGTTTTATGCTGTGCGACCACTGTTCTACAGGTCGGTGAAAAGTTATTATAGAAATTGCATTGTATGCATGTGCGCAGAGACATTGGGAGTTACAGAATCATCCTTGTTGCCTGTTGATGCAAAATCGTCACTAGGAAGTGACTGCGTGGTCAAATACCACTTTCGTCAGTTTTGCAGATTAGCCCTTGTGAGGCTGAAGCTGTGTTCTTTGCAGTGACAGAATTTTTTTGCAGTGTTCTGTAATCGCGTCTGATTCTCTCTCACAGATTATCATTGAAAAGCTTGACAAGAACAACTTCCAAGCATGGAAGTTTAGAATGACGAATTTCCTTATGGGAAAAGGATATTGGGAATTTGTTGCAGGAAATGAAGAAGAACCAGTTCTTCCTGATGTTCCCAATCAATAACAAATGCAGGCATTTAAAGCATGGCATGAGAGAGCTAGGAAAGTTATGTACTCGTTGTCTATTAGTATTTCAAACTCTATGATTGTGCATATTCAGGATGCAAGTACGCCAAAGGAGGCATGGGATACTTTGTCAAAAATGTATAGCATAAATACGCAAGCTAGGAAAATGCGGCTCAAGCAAGAGTTGCACAATGTGCAAAGAGAAAGTATGAGTAGCAATGACTACCACATGAAGGTGAAGAAGATTGCAGATGCACTTGCTTCCATTGGGTCGCCAGTGGAAGATGATGATTTAGTCTCAGTAACCTTGAATGGTCTAGGAAAGGATTATGCACAGTTCCAAACATCCATTTCCGTCCGTGAAAGATTTCCTGATTTTTAGGAGTTGATTGCTCTTCTAATTTCTGAGGAGCAGAGAAATGGTGGTGCATCTTCTTCAGGAGGAACTTCAAAAGAAGCTGTTTTCTACTCAAATGCTGGAAGAGGTAGAGGCAGAGGTAGAGGAGGCCGATTTGGAGGCCATGGTAGAAATTAGAATATGCAGCAAACTCAAGAAAACCAGTCCTATGGAGGAGGACGTGGTAACTCTAGAGGCAGGGGGAGCCAAAGAGGTCGTGGTGGATGGCAAAGAGGCCAAAATGCAAAAAGTAATGTTAAATGCTACTACTGTGGTAAAATGGGTCATATGGCTAAAGACTGCTATAAAAAGCAGAATGACATCATGAATGGAAAACTACAACAAGGAAATTATGCATCTTCTAGTAGACAGGGTGATGACAGAAATGAGCATTTGTTTATGGTGCAGTACATGAACAATTCTGTGACAAGTGTAGAAGAAAGCAATGATGTATGGTATGTTGACTCAGGTGCATCAAACCACATGACAGGTCATGCAGAATGGATGGAGGATGCAAGGAAAATGGAAAAACCAAGATTTGTGGAGACTGGCGATGATACTGCACATCCTATTGTGCAGATTGGAAAAATTCCTTTGTCTATGCAGGATGGGAAAAAGAAATACATGTCTGATGTATTTCATGTCCCGAATATTACCAAGAATCTGGTTTCTGTTGGTCAAATGGTTGAGCAGGGCTTGCAGGTCAAATTTAATCCTCATGGATGCTTTGTTGAGGATATGAAAAATAAAGGTCGCTTGATAGCAAAAGGAAAGAAGAAGGGAAGAATGTTTACGTTGGATGCAGACATGTCTGAATTGAGTGCAGCAATGTTTGCACATTGGACTGGTGTAGTTGCAGATATTGATATCTGGCATAAACGCATTGGTCATGTTAATGTACAGCGACTTAAATCAATGCAGGCCCAAAATATTGTTGCAGGATTGCCAAAATTCAAGGTTGTAGAAATGCATAAGATATGTGAAGCCTGTCAATTTGGAAAACAGGCAAGGAAACCATTTCCTAGACATGTTCAAGAGAGTGAGAAGCCATTGGAATTAATCCACTCTGATGTGTGGACTACTAAAACTGCATCTCTTGGAGGCTGTCATTATTTTGTCACTTTTATTGATGACTATAGCAGAAAAGTTTGGGTGTATTTTATGAAAAAGAAAAGTGAAGTTTTTGGGCATTTCAAAACTCTTAAAGCTATGGTTGAAAAAGAAACAGGCCTGCAAATAAAATGCCTAAGGTCAGATGGAGGGGGAGAGTACCTCTCAAATGAGTTTGCAAGGTTCTTGCAGGAGCATGGCATAAAGCAACAATATTCATGCAGTCATACCCCACACAAAATGGAATTGCAGAAAGAAAAAATAGGCAGATTGGAGAGGTATCTCGTGCCATGCTTAATGAAAAAGACCTGCCAGATTTTTATTGGGTTGAAGCAGTTGCTACAGCAATCTACATAATGAACAGGACTCCCACTGCAGCAATACATGGAATGACTCTAGAGGAGAGGTATACTGGTAGGAAACCGGATATTTCTCATTTGAAAATTTTTGGTTGCATTGCCTATGTACATGTGCCAGATGAGTTGAGATCCAAGTTGGATCCAAAAGCTGAGAAGTGCATCTTTATTGGTTACTCTCTGCAGCAAAAAGGGTATAGATGCTATAACCCTTCTACTCGTAAGTTTACAGTGAGTAGAGATGTTGTTTTTGATGAGATGAGTAGTTGGTATAAACCAGTAAATGTGATTGATGATGTAGATGCACAAAATGGTAATGCTGCACAGAATTCACAACAGCAGTCACAAAATATTAGTAGACGTGGAGTGTCCTCTAGCAGTGGTTCACATTCTTCGCCATGGATAGGCAGATTGACATCAGGAGAATCTTCTCAAAGCAATGCAGATAGTGGTATGTAGGTATCACGAAAAGGAAAAGAGAAGGTTGATCAGCCCATGGAGTGAACCTATTTTGCGCAGGTCTACGAGAGCTAGGTATCCTGTGGATAGGCTGAAATATGATGGATTTACAGCCATTCACTATGCATATATGGTCAAAGTGATACAGGAACTAGAACCCACTTCTTTTGAGCAAGTCATGGGAAAAGAAAAATGGGAGAAAGCCATGGATAAAGAAATGGATGCCTTGGAAGCAAATGCTACATGGAAATTGGTACCTTTGCCTAAAGGTAAGAATGCAATTGCCTGTAAGTGGGTTTATAAGGTGAAGCACAATGTAGATGGTTCTGTGAACAGATACAAGGCAAGATAAGTAGTCCAGGGGTATGCACAAACATATGGCATTGATTATGAAGAAACATTCAGTCCGGTTGCAAGGATGGCAACCGTAAGAGTAGTCATTGCTATGGCTGCATCAAAGGAATGGTCTTTACATCAGATGGATGTAAAGAATGCCTTCTTGCATGGTGATTTGCAAGAAGAGGTATATATGGAGTAGCCACCAGGTTATGTGCATGCTGTTCATCCTGAGTTTGTTTGCAGGTTGAAGAAAGCATTGTATGGCTTGAAGCAAGCACCTAGAGCATGGTCTGACAAGATAGGACAGTATCTTGTCACTATTGGCTTTCAGATTTCCAAGGCAGATTTCTCACTTTATGTGAGAAAAACAGAGAAAGGTATCATGCTACTTGTCATTTATGTTGATGATTTGATTATGACAGGTGACAATGATGAAGATATTCTTCATGTGAAAATGCTATTGAAGCAGAAGTTTGAGATGAAGGATTTGGGAGAGCTACGTTATTTCTTGGGCATTGAGGTGATTAGATCACCAAGTGGGATACAGCTCTTGCAGAGGCAGTATGGATTGGACATGCTGTCCAAATATGGGATGACAGGTTGTAAGCCTATTTCAGTTCCTTTGGAGCAGAATGTGAAGCTGAGCGCAGATGCATGTGAGCTTCTGGAAGACCCTACTATGTACAGATGCATAGTAGGAAGTTTGATTTATATGACTATTACCAGGCCAGATTTGAGCTATGTTGTTGGATTGGTAAGTCAGTTTATGCAGGCTCCAAGGAAACCACATTTGGATGCAGCTAGACGCATACTCAGGTATGTGAAGTCCACATTGCAGTATGGACTATGTTATGAGACTGGGGTTCAGATACAGTTGCATGGATACATTGATGCTAATTGGGCTGGTAGCATTTCTGATAGACGATCTACCAGTGGATATGTGTTCTCTTTTCGGAGTGCTACAGTCACTTGGAGCAGCAAGAAACAGCCTACAGTTGCCTTGTCTAGCATAGAGGCTGAGTACAAGGGTGTAGCAATGGCTGCATGTGAGGTAGCTTGGTTGCATAAGCTACTTTATGATATGCATCAGTCTACAAATGGGCCAGTTGTCATTTATTGTGACAACATGAGCAGCATACACTTGGCAAATAACCTAGTCTATCATGTTAGAACAAAGCACATTGAGGTGCATTATCACTATGTGTGGGAGAGGGTTTTACTAGGTCTTATTGATCTAGTTTATGTCAGCACAGAGGATCAGGTAGCTGACATATTCACGAAGGCATTGGGCGCAGAGAAGCTGCGCAAGTTCAGAGACTTGCTTGGTGTGCAAGAATTGCGATTGAGCTCGAGGGGGGGTGTTGAGATATCGAGCTCCACTCATGATATGCCAAGGTGGCCGTTGTGCATTTATGTCACGGACTTGTCAGTTGCAAATGCGGTTGGTACACCGCCCATGAATAATAGCTACATGACAGCTATCCTTATCTACTTTAGTTCGTGGCTCAGTTAGTATGCCACCTTAGTTAGTTGAGTTTGGTTTGAGACCCATATATAGGGTTCTTCTATTTCTTTGTACGAGAGTTCTTTTGGCTTACACAACTAAGAAGAGGAAAACTGTTTTCAGCCTCCACCCTTGTGTGTATTCCCCCATTGTACAAGCAAGAAAGCTACAAGTGAGACTCCTTCCTTCTCTCCCACAATCTTGACAATGATGTCGCGGACGAAGGAAAAGAGAAAGTTACTGAGGATGTATCTGGGATGATGAAACCTGGTAGAATGGCTTCTGGATATGAGTCTACTGACACTTTAGACAATGAACTTGGTATTCCGACTGTCTATACGCGTGGCGCAAGGCAGAGCAGGTACATTCCGCTCATGAGAGAGGGGAATCGAGCAATGCACCACAACTTAGATGCTCACACAGAGGTCAAATACCGTGTTGACAGTTTGACATATAGTGGCTACACTGCAAAGCATTATGCTTACATGACAAAAGTGATGGAGATAAAAGAACCAGGTACATATGCTAAAGTAGTGGAAAATGAGAACTGGTGTGTAGCCATGGATGAAGAAATGAATGCCTTGGTTGAAAATAAGACATGGGATCTTGTGCCACTGCCTGAAGGAAAAAAGACCATTGGCTGCAAATGGGTCTACAAAATCAAATGCAAGTCACATGGCAGTGTGGAGAGGTACAAAGCCAGGCTGGTTGCTAAGGGGTATGCCCAATAGTATGGACTTGATTATGAGGAAACATTCGTCCCTATTGCCAAGATGGCAACCATACGCATTGTGATTGCCTTGGCTACTGCTAGAGGATGGAAATTATAGCAAATGGATGTTAAGAATGCATTTCTTAATGGTGACTTAGCAGAGGATGTCTATATGGTTCAGCCAAAAGGGTATGTTCACCCTGATTTTCAGCATTATGTATGCAAGCTGAAAAAGGCACTGTATGGGCTAAAGCAGGCTTTGAGAGCTTGGCATGCTAGGATCAGTAACTACTTGCAGAGGTTGGGATTTATTGTTGGTAGGGCTGATCAGAGCCTATTTACAAAGAAGACTGACAGTGGCTTGGTAGTGCTGGTCATATATGTTGATGATTTGATAATCACTGGTGATGATGACTTGGGCATACAACATGTAATGAAGATGCTGAAATCTCAATTTGACATGAAAAATCTAGGTGAATTGAAGGACTTTTTGGGTATTGAGGTAATCAAGGATGAAAATGGTTTATGGCTGATGCAAAAACATTATGCCATGGAAATGCTGAAGAAGTATGGCATGGATGAATGCAAACCATTGGATACACCCCTTGATTAGAATGTCAAGCTGGACATTAGCACTGGAGCTGAAATTCAGGATGTGACTATGTACAGGCAGATGGTTGGAAGTTTGATCTACTTGACCATCACTAGGCCGGATTTGAGTTATGCAGTTGGGCTCATAAATCAGTTTATGCAGAAGCCCAGGAAGCCACATTTGGATGCTGTTAGGCGGATTATGAGATATGTTAAGTCCACTATAGATTATGGGTTGTTCTATATGAGAGATAAACCCTTGAAACTAGTTGGATACACAGATGCAGATTGGGTAGGATGCTCATATGATCACAGATCTACGAGTGGTTATGCTTTTGTCCTTGGAAGTGGCATGATCAGCTAGAGCAGCAAGAAGCAACCAACGATTGCATTGTCTAGTACAGAGGCAAAGTACAGGGGTGCTGCATTGGCAGCTTGTGAGATTTCATGGCTACTCAAGCTTATGGCTGATTTGGATATTCAGGTGGATGCTCCAGTGACCTTATTATGTGACAATCTCAGTAGTGTACTCTTGGTAACGAATCCAATATACCATGCCAGGACAAAACACATAGAGGTACACTACCATTTTATCAGAGAGATGGTTCTTGCAGGGAGAGTAGATCTTATGCATGTGAAGACTGATGAGCAAGTTGCAGATATCTTTACCAAGTCTTTGGGTAAAGATAAGTTTAGTAGTTTTAGACAACTACTTGGAGTTCATCAGATGATTTGAGCTTGAGGGGGAGTGTTAGAATATCGAGCTCATATTATTCTCCTATTAGTATGTATGATTGACATTAGTCTTGTTCAGCTGTATCAGCAAGTGTGGGACATTAAATAAGTTAGTGGTCTTAGACCAAGTGTGAATGGTCCTATGAACCTTAGTACTATTGTATACACTTACTCTTTGTGTGTGGAAAAGTAAGAATGAATGAATGAAGAAGATGAGAGCATGCTTGCTCCTTACTCCGTCTCTGCCTCTCTGAATCTCAACAGTAACCCCTCGGTGGAGACCGCAAGGTTTAACGTCACACTGGCTAATGGCATGAAAGTTAGGCTATTTGGAGGGTTGAAGGACTAGCCCTTGAAAATAGCATGTGTCCAGTTCTCAGTGAACTTCATAGTTATGAAGGGAGTAGACTATGACATTTTGTTAGGCTGACCCTAAATGCATAATGCATGAGTAATCAAAGACTAGTGTAATGGTCTTATATTCCTAGGTAATATATTGGTCAGACAGTAAGGGTCGAGATGGACACCTGGAAGACCATGCCAGTCAACTTAGATGCCATCTCCTCTATCTTGATGAAGGGAAACTCACATGCCAAGAATTCATATGGGCCATTAACAAAGTATATTCCCTATCTTGAATATGAGTGAGATTGGTTGCATGTGCGAGCCACCATCGACCTACCATTTTCAGACGAAGAAGATGATTATAAGCAAGGTGCAATGATAGCAGGTGAGACCCGCAAGGCCACCACATCCCACCTACCGAAGGCTAAGACCCCACATTCAATGCCACTTTTCATGATGGTCAAAAGCCCTAGCAGATGACAAACTCCTGCCCCTTTCCATATCTCTTCTAACAGACTTGAGCTCCAAGGGATTCTTAAGTACCTAATGAGAGAGTTGGCTGGTAACCCAGCCGCCAATTTCAATCCACTCCAAGACTTCATAGATGAACTGAAATGGAAATGGACCAAGGTGTGTAATGTCTCCTCCCCCCCTTGACCCTCGTACTATTCCCCCGATAGGAACTCCCCCCCTTTAATTTTTTTTAAATTTGTTTTATCTCTCCCTCTCTCTTCCCTTGTCGTGTGCATGGCGGGGAGAGAGAGAGAGAGAGAGAGAGAGAGAGAGAGAGAGAGAGAGAGAGAGAGAGGGAGTGAAGTTAATGATAAGGGGGGCATGCAGCCCCCCAGGTGGTGGGTGGCACCGCCTTACCACCTCCCCCTCCACCTTATAAAGCGCCCCCCCTCCATCTTCTGTGTAGACGTTGCCCCCTGGCCATGATGATAGAGACCCCCCCAGCTTTGTCTGTAGCACAGCGGCTCCCTCCAGCGTCAGACGCTGCACCCCCCCCTTTTTGACGTCTAGATCGGCAGCCCTCCCCCCCCCCCCCCCCCCCCCGGTGTGATCACCATGTGAGAAAGAAGGAGAGAAGAGAGGGACAGGGAGAGAAGGAGTAGAAGAAGAAGAAGAAGAAGAAGAGAAGAGGAAGAGTGAGAAGGAGAAGGAGAAGGAGAAGAGAGAAGAAGAGGAAGAAGAAGAGAAGAAGAGAGAAGGAGAAGAAGAAGAAGAAGAAGAAGAGGAAGAGAGAGAGAGAGGGAGAAGAAGAAGAGAAGAAGAGAAGAAGGAGAAGAAGGAGAAGAAGAGGAGAAGAAGAAGAGGGAGAGAGAGGAGAAGAAGAAAAAAGACGAAGAGAGAGAGAGAAGGAGATGAAGAAGAGAAGAAGAGAAGAAGGAGGAGAAGAAGAAGAGGAAGAAGAAGGAGAGGAGAAGAAGAAGAAGAAGAAGAAGAAGAAGAAGAAGAAGAAGAAGAAGAAGAAGAGGAAAAAGAAGGAGAGGAGAAGAAGAAGAAGAAGAAGAAGAAGAAGAGGAAGAGAGAGAGAGAAGGAGAAGAAGAAGAGAGAAGAAGAAGAGAGAAGAAGAGGAAGAAGGAGAGGAGAAGGAGGAGGATAGAAGAAGAAGAAGAATAGGAAGGGAGAGAGAGAAGGAGAGAGAAGAGGGAGAGAAGAGGGAGAAGGAGAAGAAGAGAAGAAGAAGAAGGAGGAGGAGGAGAAGAGAGAAGAGAGAGAAGAAGGGAGAGAGGGAAGGAGAAGAGGAGAGAGAGAGAAGAAGAGGAAGAAGAGAGAGAGAGAAGGAGAAGAGAAGCTCTCAAAGAAGGGACTCACTCTCACGGATACAGTCAGTGCCACCATCGCATGCTCCCTAGCCAGAGAGAGAACGAGAGAGAAAGGGAAGGTTCTAGAACCTTCTAAGGGCTATGGAGTTCCTTGCAATGTTCGAACCTTGAGGAAGGAGGACAAGAGCTCGTCCAACGTGATCGAAGTACACGTGTGGGAGTTGCGAAAGGGGAAAAGAAGCAGACCGAATCAAGTTGTACTGTTGTCTCAAACACCTACGGATCAAAATCGGGTTTTCCTAAGACCCGGGTTTTATGGCAAATAATAAGTTCGTAAATATAGTTTAAATGCATTAGAACATGGGAGGAAAATAGTGAATCTGCATGATGGGGAATACAGTAAGAAAGGATATGATCGTACCTAAGAAAATAATTTTCATTGCTTAAGACATTAGAATTCTTAATCATA
This sequence comes from Lygodium microphyllum, assembly GCF_053477565.2. NCBI lineage: Eukaryota > Viridiplantae > Streptophyta > Polypodiopsida > Schizaeales > Lygodiaceae > Lygodium > Lygodium microphyllum. The sequence continues at coordinate 65,938,827 of NC_141142.1, forward strand.
ATGATGTCCCTTTTACAATCTTAGAAATTGCGCATGTTAGGTAGGATTTTCCTAGAAAGTGTTCATGATATACGGAACTTCCTAGAGGATATTCATGAATATAAAGCATTGAGTGCATGAGTTAAGCTAAGCTAGAAGAACTCATGAAGCTTATTTCATGAATGGAAGTAATCACCGAAGTATTGCAGATGTCCTGCATTCAAAGGAGATATGCTAGAATCATAACATTTGGATAAAACTAAAATGAAGGGAAGGTTTCATTACCTCACATTGCATTAAGCTTAATCTTAAATTGTGTTAAGTTAAACACCAATAATCTTGTAGATAAAGGTATTGGGACCTAATGTCCTCGTTGATTCTCAAAAGTAGAGTGATGTCTCTTCTTACAACAAAGGAATAAACGCTGATGGGATCTATTGCAATTCGTAACAAGAAGCTTAGAGAAACTGCCATGCATCATTGAAAACCGTACCTAGGGAGCCAAGTCATGAAATGAATCTACCTCTAACTTGTAAAATATTACATGGCGCAGTGAACAAAATCTGAGAAAGAGATAGAGAGTACACAATAGATAAGAGGAGAATCAGTAAATTATTTAGCTCCAAACAACTGATACAAAGATGGCTCTATCCACCCGTGTGCTTCCACTATGTGAAGCTTAGATGGTGATCTAGACAGAAGATAGGCGAAGAGCTTAAGGCTAGCTGGAACAACAACTCTGACTGGGTGAAAGATGAATGATGGATAGCTGTGAAGGGGTTTACCTTTTGTAGCCCGCGAAGGTTGTTAGGTCGGCCTGACCGACCTACCATATAAGCCTCCATTAGTCAACTAGGGAATATTCCAAGGAATATTCTCTTTACCATCAGGCCGGTGGCGCTGCCTCCGGACCCCCATGGCCCCTGGACCCCAAAATAGGGGCCCCTTTTAGCTCCCTTACCCCACAACTCGATGCAATGCGTCTCAAGTTGCTACCATCTTAACCACTTCGTCTAACCCAAATATTAGACCCACAACGGTCACCTTTTTACCATCCGGTCACATAGACCTCATCTGATATACAAGTCAAGACTCAACCAATGTCCGAGCTCACATTTGGCTTCTCCTCATAATGGGGGCCTTACAACTTTGAGCACCATGGATCATTGGTGGCACCTAATGAGGGTGGGGCATTGATCATATCTAACACCCCCCCTCAATGTCCACCGATAGGTGAACTATCTCCTCGGCCCAATGCCGAGTCTCTGAAGATGAACTTGAAGCAGATCCTTCGTAAGTGCTTTGGTAAAGATATCTGCTCCATTCTCCTTTGTTGGACAGTAGACCAGTTCCACTATCCCATCCTCCATCAAATCACGCACATAGTGATATTGGATCTCTATATGTTTGGTGCGTGCATGAAACACTGGATTTTTGGCAATGGTGATGCAACTATGATTCTCACATCTCACCACAGTTGGTTCTTCATCTTGCACTCCCATATGCCATAGAATCCTTCTCAACCAACTGCTTCACATGCAACAAAATAAGCTGCCTTGTACTCTGCTTTGGTAGAAGAAAATGCCACTATTGGCTGCTTCTTACTAATCCAAGAGAAAATTCCTAAACCCAAAGAGAAACAATAACTAGAAACCGACTTCCTGGAATCACTGTCTCCTGCCCAATGTGAGTCACAGTTCCCCACAAGAGAAGCTTCGAAACTATATGTGATACCATAGTCAAGAGTTTTCTTCAAGTATCTGAGCACCCGCATCCCAGCCTTCCAATGACTCTCATGAGATTTGTTTGAGAACCTGCTCAAAACACCAACAGAAAAATTGATATATGGTATGGTGTTACACAAGTAGATCAGACTGCCTCCTATACCTCCCAATGTCTGCTAGTGTTGATGTATCCTCGACGGATAACTTTGCATTCACCTCCATAGGTGTAGCTATCTCCTTGCACTCGATCATGCCAAATGCCTTCAAGATCTCCCATGCATACTTCTTCTGAGAGATGAAGATCTTTCCTGGCTCTTGCCAGACTTCAATCCCCAAACAATAGTGTAGCAAGCCCAAGTCTATCATTTCAAACTCAGAACTCAAAGCTTTTCGAGTTTGGTTGATCATATCTTCATAGTCACCTGTAATAAGAAGGCCGTCCACATATAGGACAATCACTACAGACTTTTTACCATCCCTGTAAACATACAAGTTAGCATCAGAGGCACATCTTTTGAAGTTTAGGTTTTAAAAAAACTTATCTATCCACTGGTACCATGCTCTGGGGGCTTGTTTCAACCCATACAATGCCTTCTTCAGCTTACACACTTTGTTCTCATAATGGGGGGCCTCAAACCCTGGTGACTGAGCCACGTACACCTCCTCCTTGAGGTCACCATTTAAGAACGCTGACTTAACATCCATTTGGTATACTGGCCACTTCTTGTGGGTAGCCACTGGAAGTACCATGCGAATAGTGGTCATTCTGGCAGTTGGGAAAAATGACTCTTGAAAATCAAACCCTTCAACTTGTGAGAATCCTTGGGCAACCAGTTTAGCTTTGTACTTTTCTAAGGTACCATCAGCCTTGTACTTTACCTTCCAGATCCACTTGGTGCCAATAACCTTCCGCTTTGCTAGTCGATCCACTAGCTCCCAAGTGCCATTCTTCATTATGCTATGATACTCCACTTGCATAGCAGCCTTCCATGATGGATCTGCAAGTGCTTCTTCCAAGTCAGTTGGCTCCTTTACTTCTCTCATAATCTCAACCATCAAGGCCATATTGACTATGTGAGCAGAAGCCCTCCTTTGCTCCTCTATTCTCTGAGACCTCCTTGGTCCGTGTGCCTTCTCCTCAATAGATGCAGGCATAGGATTATTGTGGTCATAGAGCTGCTTCACCCAGTGCGGCAATGGCTTTTTCGATGGGGTGATGTTAGGTTGGTGAACTTTTTCCTCATCGTCTGAAGATGATGCTTCCTCCTCTTTAAGGATAGGGACAGCTCTCGGGACAGGTTCATAGTGGACTACTTCTTCGGTTGATGATAAAGTGGAAGAACTTGCCTTCTCCTCCACCACTGTATGCGGCTCCTCCTTCAACACAAGGTATGGACACTTTGAGTTCCTAGTTATGTCATTCGGGCTTACGAATGCACCTGCCACCTTCAATAGGTTAATGCAAGATATCTTTAGGCCATATCTTGATGACTTCATACTCGTCTTCTTCGACGACACCTTAGTCTATTACAAACAAGAAGAAGATCATGAACCCCACCACATCACGGCTTGCGATGATCTTCTTTGCCTCTTGGTCATATAATTTGTAAGCCTTCTGCTCATCACTATAACTCAAGAAGATACATTTTCTGCTTTTTGGTTTTAACTTGTTTCTCTTCTCATCTGGAACATGTGCATAACATTCACATCCAACAATTTTGAAATGTGAGACAGATGGTTTCTTACCAGTGTAAGCCTCATGAGGTGTTTTTCCCCTGAGAGCCTTTGTGTAGCTCCGATTTAGAATGTAGATTGAATAGCTTCAGCCCAAAAATGGTTAGGCAATCCCTTGCCCTTTAGCATGCATCTTGCTATCTCCACAATGGTGCGATTCTTGCATTCCACAACACTGTTCTGTTGAGGTGTGTGAGGCGTCGTCAATTGACGCTTGATCCCTTTGCTCTTGCAAAAGTCTTCAAACTCCTTTTAGTTGAACTCACCACCACCATCTGTTCTAAATTTCTTCACACTTTTCCCTGTTTCATTCTCAACAAGTTTTAGCCATTCTTTAAACTTACCAAAAGCTTGAGCCTTATCATGAAGGAAGTACATCCACATCTTCCTACTGTAGTCATCGACAATCAACATAAAATAAGAAGATCCCCCCAAGGCCTGTGTAGGCATCTTACCACACAAGCCAGCATGCACCAACTCTAGAGGAGCCTGTGCTCTATTCTTGCTTTCTTGTGGAAATGCCTTTCTCTGTTGCTTGCCCATCATACAAGCTTTACATGGTTCCTTCAATTCAGTTATTGTAGATAGGTGAGCAACCATACCTTGCTTTTGCATCTCCTTCAACACTGCAAATCTGATGTGTCCAAACCTTTCATGCCAAAGCTTACTTGTGCCCACTCTAGCGGTGGCTGTAAGAGCACTTAGCTCATATAGGTTGTTCCTTCTTTTTCCTTTGCCAACAATTATGCCAGCACTATCAAGAATTTCTGCACCTGTCTTCTTGAACCTCACTTCATGACCAAGATCAGTTATGGCATATTTCTCCTGATTTCGGGAACATACAACACATTTGAAAGCTTTTTGACTTCACCATTTGCAGCAACAAAAGAAACAGTACCTGTGCCTGCAGCAGGGCATTTAGCATCATTTCCAACCGTCACAGTGATGGATTCTTGTAGAGGCTGCATAGAAATGTATAGACCTTTCTTGTTGGTCATGTGACGGGAGGCCCCACTATCCAACACCCATGAGTCAATGGTAGATTCTTCTTGCGCCGAGGAGCACACTTCCTCAATGGTCCCCATGAATAATTCCAACTCTGCTTCAGTCGTATTGGCTGTCTCTTTCCCTTTACTTTTAAGGGTACCATTCTTTTCATTTGCCTTCTTGACACGACAATCTACAATTGCATGTCCTTTCTTCTTGCAGTAGTAGCACTCTCCTTGAAACTTCTTCTTTCTGCCCTTCTTCTTTTTGTCACCATCATTTTTGGTGGAGGAACCACCTTTGCCTTTTGCATTGGCAGAGAATGCAATATCTCCATTGTTGCTTCCTTCTCGGGCTTTCAGCCTCAACTCCTCCTCCATCAATAATGCACAAAACTCCTCAAAAGTCAAAGCTTGAGGTCTTCCCTGAGTATTAAGGGCAGTTACTAGTCCATCAAACTTTTGTGGACAAATCCGAAGACACCTCCAAGCTAGCTCTTCGCTAGTCTTTTGTATCCCAACGCCAGCCATCTAGTCGCATAGATTCTTAATCCGAGTGATGAATGCTTCAACCGTCTCTCCTTCAGCAAACTTCTCCGCTGCTAGTTGATTCTCCAAGTTTTGAGTCCTTGTTTGGTTTCATGTTTCATACTAACTCCTTAGTACATTCCAAGCCTTTGATGCTTTGGTTGTATGCTGAATCAAAGTCAGAACACTGTCAGAACAGCTTGTAACTAAGGCACACAATGCATCTGCATTCCTTCATTTCCAAGCTTGTAGAAGATCTGCATTCGGAGGAATTATCACACTAGAATTTGATGGGTCGGGGGTAGGCTATGGTTCTGCATCAGTCCCCAGCACAGTCTCCAGAAGCTCATAAGAATCAAGGATAGTTGTAATTTTGAACTTCCACAAGGTGTAGTTTGTACCATCTAACTTGCCTTTGCTGAAGGTTGGTGGATGAATCCTCAGTGTTTGAATAGCCAGTACAGTAGCACCACCTCCTACACCGCTTCCTGATGTGCCAAAACTGCTTTCGGAAGTCGACATAGTTTCTCTTTGCTGTTAAAGCCTTTGCCTCTTGCACACTCTCCGATCTCTAGATCCCCCTGAGCTCTAATACCATGTAAAATATTACACGACGCAACGAACATAATCTGAGAAAGAGATAGAGAGTACACAACATATAAGAGGGGAATCAGTAAATTCTTTAGCTCCAAACAACTGATACAAAGATGGCTCTATCCACCCGTGCACTTCCACTGTGTGAAGCTTAGATGGCAATCTAGATAGAAGATATGTGAAAAGCTTAAGGCTAGCTGGAACAACAACTCTGACTGGGTGAAAGATGAATGATGGATGGCTGTGAAGGGGTTTAGCTTTTATAGCCCACGAAGGCTAGGTCGGCCTGACCGACCTACCATATAAGAATCCACTAGTCGGCCAGGGAATATTCCCTTTACCATCGGGTGGGGGCACTGCCCCCGGACCCCCACGGCCCCTGGACCCCAAAATAGGGGCCCCTTTTAACTCCCTTACCCCACAACTCAATGCAATGCCTCTCGAGTTGCTACAAGCTTAACCACTCCATCTAACCCAAAGATTAGACCCACAACGGTCACCTTTTTGCCATCTAGTCACATAGACCTCATCTGATATACAAGTCAAGACAATGTCTGAGCTCACATTTGGCTTCTCCTCATAATGGGGGCCTAACAACTTTGAGCACCATGGATCATTGGTGGCACCTAATGAGGGTGGGGCATTGATCATATCTAACATAACTAGCTTGGAATACCAAGGTAGTCGATCTAACTAGGCTTCACTTGTGAGGTGCATAGGTAAATAAACTTGTCAAGTCCCTAGACCATGAGAGGATGCACTACTTCCAATTCAAAACAAGGACAATTGAATTATCGTATGGGTAGCTACAATATATTCTGGGAAAAATACAAACTTGTCTTGCATTGACAAGTTGAGAAAAGACAAAGCCTCTAAGTCCTAGAGAAATCTAACCCGAATACCTACCAAGGGAGGAAAGTTTCCAAGGGGGAGAGTAAACAAGAGTGTTCACTCATCATAGACCCTTATGGTGCGTCTCAAGGAGGAGTAAGTTGTATTCTCAAAAGGAACACAATAAATGTTGGTTCCAATACTTGGATGATAGCCTTTGGATGCTTGAAGTAATGTTCTGGATGAAAGTAAAGAGAATAAATTGTATCTTGGGAAGAGTATAGTGGTTGTTACGACAATTGCTTGGTTTCCGCCTTTGGGATGCCTGGTTTATTTTGGAAGCCATGTTATAAGTTTATGTGAGGGAGTAAGTTGTGGGAAAAGGATGGATTGAGCAAGTTATTGCTGATATGGAAAATGACATTTTTTCTAAGTAAATGAAGCTAGGCTGGTTGTTTCAGCTTTGGTTGATTCCCTGAAGGATAAGGAATGGTTGTGGTTCTGGATGCTAAACCAAGTTGTTTGTAATTGATGATTGTATAGCCGGGTCTGAGATGACTGATTGCCATGGAAACAAAAGGGATTTTTTCCCTACTAAATGTTATTAAGCTAGATGCTTCAGCTGTGGTTGATTTCCTAAAGGGATAATTAAGGAAGGATGGCGCTAGCTACCCCCTGCAAACCGCCAAACCCTAACCAAGGGGGTTATGAATCCACGCCGGGAATGTGGACCGAACCCGCCGCGAGAGGTCCCTGCGTGGAAACTACTTGGCGTAGGAGGACGCTTGGGTGCCAGTGGGGGCTCTGGCCATAAATCCCAATGCATTCGGACCCTACACAAGTGTTCTACGTGACTCGAGATGGGATCTTGAGGCCTTGATACTAGTTACGAGGCGAAATCTTGGTAGGATAAACCTTCGGGTTTTATTGCCGGGAGACGAAAGAATTTTTTTGCAGAGACACACTTAATTCTCCTGTATGGGCGAGAGGAACACTTAGTTCTCCTGTATGGGCGGGAGACAAACATTAATTTAAAGATAAGTTAAGGAAGTGTTTGATCTTGTTATCTTGTCTTCGTGTCTGTGCCCTAAATTACGTAAAGGAACCTGTGATTAACGGGTTAACTAAGGAAGCTATTTTTATATGTCAAACATAATGTGGTAGGTAATCAGACAACTAAAACAACCACGAGGGAAGCGTGGTGGATGTGACCAATGGGTCCATCCTACGGCAGGGTGGTCTCGGTTAGCCGAGAGCTTTCCTAAAAGGAAATGTTAATGAGAAATGTTAGAAAATGTCAGACGATGACCTTAGACAATGTTGGTTAGAACCCTGATTCATACTGTTTTAGGGGACCGGAATGGGACTATGCCCTATGGGCAGGGAGGTCGAGCGATGCATCCCTCTCGTTTCCCATTCTCTTTGAACCAAGTGCGGTATGAGTCTGCTTTGGCCCCGTTGTGTCTGGGCAAAGTGGAGCAGTTGTAGACCGATGCTAGAAGGCTGTTAGAAAGACCTGATTACAAGCAACCCCGACTTCAAGTCGATCCTAGTGGGAATGGCCGGATAAGTTTCATTGCGGGGCAGACTCGAGAGACCCTAGTTGGCAAACCCCGTGTCATTCCTTGGGAGTGTCGGGCGGCGTCTTCTAGATATATCTCTCGATGGACTGCTAAGACGTGTCCCGCAATTTGAGGAGCGGGCATGTTACAAGGTGCATGACCTAAACCTTATGTACAATTGGGCACTTAATGGATGAGAAGAGGGTTGAGAATAGGGGCCTAGAAAATGATGAGTAGTTAGAATGTAGCAATTCAGACAACGAGTACGAGGACTACTACTCCTCGACTGGGGAAAGTGAAGAAGAGGACGAGATGGTAGAGTATGACATAGATGGTCGAGTGATTGAACAAATAGGAGTAGATTCCAAGCCGTGGAGGGCCAACACTTTTAGAATTGAAAAATGAGACTTTAGAATTGAATGTGATCACACTTGGTTGGCTCACTTAGGCATGATAGACTATGAGCAAGTGGGGCTAGTCCAACCAAGTGCCCCGCCTCTCTTCAGAATAGAATTGGCCTCAAACTGCAACCTCTAGCGGGGGTTGTGAGTTTAACTCAGAATCAGAAATAAGCTCCATTAGGAGAAACATGGACTCTCTTTTTTGCCCCTTAAGGGGTTTCTCTCACTCCTCTCTCTCTAAAAAGAGATTCCAAAATAATATTAGAATAAGAGACCTTCTACAATCAAGCAAATCTCATACTTGTATTTTCAATAGATTTCACCTATTATTTTATTCTCAAACTATAAGATAAGGTCACCTTTTCTGAAAATCCTCATAACTAAAAAAATACAATTTTGTTTTCTCTAACTATAGGATAAGGTCACTTTTTTTGAAAATCCTCATAACTAAAAATGGAGCCAATCATTAATATATGACTCTTTAATGCCCTCATGACTTTTCAACATGAAAATATATTAGAATCATTCATTAGGAAAAAAATGAACTCACAAATGGACCTTTTTAGTCCCTCCCTCTCTCCTCCTTAAAACAAGGAAAAAAGGAGAGAAGAATAGTAAAATAATCCTCCTCTCTCTCCACTTTTGCAATCTCATTTTGCCTTTTTTATATTATCTACAAAGATATACTCAGATTCCTTCTCTCTCCTCATTCAAGAAGTCTTTTTCAACCAAATTTTATATGCAAAAAGGAGTTAGTTACAGGAGTGTGGTGCTTTGTTTTCAATGCAAAATGATTAGTAGATATGAGGTAATTGATTTTTTAATCGAGAATAAGAAAAATAAAATTTCGAGAGTTCCTTTTAAGATATTTTGGGGATTTTTTATATTCTAGCTTTTGGTAAAAAAACAAACCAACTAGTCAAATTTCGTGTTTTTTGGAGATGTTTTTGGAGGCAAAATAGAAATATCTAAAATACGAAAAGTTTTAGACATCCCTACCCTCTGAGCTATTTCCCCCCATATCTATACTCTCTCATGGCTCTATTGTGACCTCTTCTCTGTGTTTATGCAACCTTCATTAACAAAGTGACTTACTTACACCCTCCTTTCCCTTGGTACCTTTGTATGCCTCTCTGTGCATCTCCACTCTACCTCTTGCAAGAACCAAGTGCGCTTCCTATTTCTATTAATAGTAAAATGAATACATGAAAGAAGGAGCCAGCATACTAGTGTCAACCCTCAGGTTTTGCAAAGCTACAGGCAAATGGGATTAAAACATGTAGATTTGTGGGTTGATGGGGGAATCTACCCAATTGACCCCTTAAACAATAGACCTCCAACTTTCTCAGGAATCACAAATTTGCTGAAGTATGTGTGCGAGGGTGAAAATGGGTTACTCGGTTATACTAGGCAGCTCAATGATTAGGCGTTCAAAGTATTTACAACTTGCCAAGCAACCATAAAAAATTGCCATGATGTGATCGCTACGCATCAACTCATACACAACAGCTCATAGGACAAGTGGTACAGCTGAATGATACTATAATTCAACAAAACAATCAAATTATTTCAATGCAGGACACTATCCATGACATTGGTATCTCATATGAGGAGGCAAAGGCACAATTGGATGACTTGAGAAAGATCAACAGCAAGCTAATACAGGAGCGCAAAAGAAAGAAGAAGCCAATCAATGAGTTAATTGTGAATAGCGACTAGTGGAAGCGACGTATCAAAGCATGTAAGGTAGCTCAGAAAGAGAACCTAGGTGAGGGTGAGGTTGGATCATGTATTAGTAGATTGCTGAAAAGGCAAGTACATTGGAAAATGCTTTGACCAATCCTAAGTTTAAGGCTGTGAAGGAAAAGGTGATTGAGTGCACATTAAAAAATGTGTCAAATGAGTTCTCAACTGTGGATGCACAATCTATTTGTGATAGGGATGGTATTAGCACAATGACTTACTCAAAGATATTCAAAGGTGTGAAGGCTGGGTTTGGTCGTGTGCTGAAATAGAATCGTGCCTCTTCCTCAACCTTCGAAGTTAATAGAGGCCTGATGGCAACTTAATACAAAGGTTTTGGAGTTGGTAGGAGATCCCATGCATGTTCAATGTGTGGAAACACTAAAGGTTGGGACCAAAAATGCATATGAGGTAAAGTTCACCGAACTCAACAATTACTATTTAGATTTGAAGAAGGTACAGTCAGCAATGGTAATGTACTACAATATGTTTGTTGAGGAATGTAATGGTAAATTGCACTTTGTTATAAAATTTGATGAAAGTGAGGTCGTCAAAGGAGTAAAGCTTGAAAGAGTTAGTGTAACTCTGATGAATAGAGCTTTACAACTCGACAAGAACAACCCAGGGAACTTTAGTGTTCAATCTGAGCGCCGTGTGTGGTGGCTCGCTGCATTTGAATTTCCTAAGGAAACATTTGAGGTGCTGCAACTGTTCTTTATGCACATAAGCATTCTAAGTATCATCGATCGTTAGGAACATGGTGAGATGCTCTGGTTGAAGGGTATGGTCAATACTTGGTTGAATGGCATCTTGTAGGAGACTTGAAAACTTTAAAATGCATGTGTGGAATCTCCAATGGTGCAAATACAAAGAATTCGTGCCTATATTGCTTGACAGAGAGGGTGGAAGGAAAGGACGGAAAGAAAAACTGGAGAAGGGTGACAAGTGCTGCACTGACGTGCAATAGAGAAGATCCCACTTGGAAGCCCATCTTTAACATTCCCTTGGATCGTATTCACATTTGTTCATTGCATGCTTTTGTCAGAATCATGGAGAAACTTGTATGTAAATACATTTGCTTTACTTATAGGATGCAACCAGAAAAAGAAGCCATTGCAACGTGTAGGAATGTGGAGCGAGTGCTATCAGAAATTGGGCTACACAAGCATCAAGTGATGATTGAAAAAGATGAGAAGAGATCAAGAAAATCTGGTAACTTGCCAAAAAAGCCTTGCTTTGGAGGAGCAAAGCCTAGGAAGTTTCTCTTAGCACCCATCAATGAGGAAGGGAATGTCATGGTTCGTAGGCCGCAGGACTACGATGGGTGGAAAAAGTCACATTTTGCAGTTCTTGATCAAAGTAATGGAGGAAAAACAAGATTGGCCAAAGCTAAGGTTTGGATAAGTCTTAACAAATTGGCTCCCTTACTTCGCAAGATGGTGTTTAACAATGAAGATAAGCAAGAATTTATCAATGTTGTGCATAGCTTCTACAAAAACATGGTGGAAGCATGGGGCAAAAGCTCTATCACACATCACATGGTGTGTCCTAAGTTAATATTTTAAAATTGTATGAATTGTATAAACTATTGAGCATAGTTTTACTCATGTGTGATATGTGTCTTTGTAGCATATCCTTGAGGCACATGGGCCATACTTTGCAAAAAAGGGAAGTATCGGAATTTGGTCCACACAAGGGATGATAATGATCAAATTGCTATCTTGGTGGTATAGGATTATAGTAGCGGATGAAGCTAAACTCTCACAAAAGAGAGCAAATAAAAGTGCTGATGAATTGGCTGCAAACATGATGGAATCATGTTGTGTCACTAAAAGAGTTTGTTATGAAGTCTCAAGTGCCAAAGAAAACCATGCCAAGTGGCTAGAAACAAGGCTTTGACAAGGCAGCAAATGGGTTTGAAGAGAGCTAAGATAGTAAGATGAACAATGTGTTTAGTGTGAATGCAATTCATAGTTTAAGAGAGAAAGAGAGAGTGTGCATCTATGTGAATGAGTCTCACAGTTTAGGGTTATATAAAAGAGGGTTTTACTTTCTATCTTATTCATTGAGTTCTCACATCTCTTATGCAAGAAATATGGCTAGGTCTAAGGTAGTTGCAAATAAGCTTCTGCTCAAAGCCCCATATCGTGTTCAGCCCCTTGGAGCATCTACTAGCTCAGATGCACCCCCTTCTCAACCTGATCCACCTTTCTCAAGTTGCCCTCACAAGGGCATCCTTTAGGTGCTCTTGGGCCTCTCTCACCCACTCCTTGATCTTGTTAACCACTTCCAATTGGTGCCTCGAATCAAGATATTTCCCAACCTTGGCACTCCCCTTCTCCAATTTAGCATCCGTGACTTGCTTACCCTTCGGTAGTATAGTGGCATTGTTAGTTTTAAGTGCGACTTTTGTCTCAACTCTCTTCCTTCTCCTCCTATGACTCCTCTTCTCTATGGAGACTGGGTCAAGGTTGCTAGGTCTAGGTAATGAGATACTAGCTAGCCTCATCTACACCTTGGTCATGGCATTCAATGAGATGGGAGTGGCCTTGCCATCAAGTGTCTCGACACCAAATAGACCCAAAGGTATGGATGGCACGATAGCTGAACTAGTGGATGATTTTCACCTAGGGCACTCGACATACAAATGAATGATTCCACACTCAGGGCACCTCAAGTTGGCCATTTCTTGATTAGCTTACTCTCATTTAGGCCAACAAGATGAGATATCTCTTGGGCGGTTACAAGTCTAGCATGCAATAGGTTCTTGCTTTTGATCTCCCAAGCCTCTAGTCCTTCCCCGATCTAATGCCAATAACTAGTACTGGTCTAAAATCCATTAGAATGGGATTACCCTCTCTGTCGTAAGAGACATAAGGGTTCACATATGCCTCTTCCTCATTTGGCTCCTCGACATAATGCACTGGAGTGTCACTTGATGGATGGGTCACAAAGGGTCCAGGTGGTCTAGGTATGCCCATAGGATTAATGTCCATCCTAGGGATAGTAGCTGGTCTTAAGTCATTGGGTGCTGGAAGAGCTAATGGAGTTCCCGTTCCATAGGGTGATAGTCTATTTGCTAGGTAGTAGGTTGATTGTATAGCTGTGGGTATGGCAACCACCTCAACAATTGGCAATGCATAGTGCCATAGCCAAACCTACTGCATTTGGCACAAGGTTTGGATCTAGGATCCATGGGCTCAACCAAAAGGTGGCTTCCTCCACAATGCATGCATTGCACATGAGGTCTTGTGGGCCTTCTCATCATCTCTTGAAGCTTAGCCAACTCTAGCTTCATGTCTACTAATTCCTGGCTCTAATGGAAATTCCTTCCTTTCTCCTATGGGCACTCAGGCTTGATCTCTCACTAGCGATCGTGGCTCTCTCTGAGGTTCTAGAGGTTGTGCTATCTCGGTTGTGGTCCTTGAGCTTCTCTCTTTGAGAAGGTCGTCCATACGTATAGCTTCTTTAAAGACCCTAGAGCTAGTACATCCCTTTGCAGGTTTGAGTTTCCCACCAAGGCCTTGTAAAGCTCTTCACTTTGGATTCCCATTTATGAACACGATGGGGATCGCTTATTCGTTGGATCGCTCTATAGCTGGGATTCTCTTGAAGAGACTTTGCACATGGGTGATGTAGTCTTGAATCTCCTCTTTGTCCTTTTGCCTGACATTCATCAATCGCACAATAAGGCTACCTAAGTACTACCTTGCCTTCAGAGAACCTCTTGAAGTTGTTGAAATTATTTTGTTCGACATTATCTAAACTAGTCTACCACATCCGTTCTTTTTCCCCAAGACACCATATTGGGGAATATGGGAATTTCTCATAAGTTTGGGACTCGTGGTCAAATCTTTGGATTTGTCATAACTTGAACAATATAACTCCAAATCGAGTGCTCTATAGCTCAATAGATTCCATTTTTCAAGCGCTTTCCAATGATAGGGCACATCATATGGTTTTCAGAAACTTATGGGCATGTTATCTGTGTGCCACCTTTTTAGTATTCAAAAAATGGGAATTGGGAGATTCCCAAACTCCCTAATATTGTGTTCCAACGCAAAGACCAAACGCCTGTGTGCGTTGAGCAGGGTCTCTTAGGTTGTTCGCCTCACATACCTGCTCAAACTGCTCTGTGAAACCATATGGGTAATTGTCAGGGTAATACTTTTTGAGCCGGTTGGCAACTACAGGTATCTTCGTTTAGCTTTTTGAATTCGGAGTAATACCTAGTCCCGTTAGCAATGAAGTTGGTAGGGCTACTCCCCAATCACGTTATCTATGAGTCGCTTCATGAGAAGCTTGATGTCAGCTTCAAGCACTCTTTCCCTCTCTACATTGGGTCCTTTCCTATAGCGCTTGCCAATAGAAATAGGAGATAAAAATGCAAGAAGTCCAACAAGCGTTAACACTTGCTCGACCACTTGCATTTCTATCTCCTACCCCAACCCCTTTAAGTTTGCTACTCCTGATTATAGGTGGCTATGCCTTGAGGCGCTTCCCTTATGAGTCTCCACTCTTCCTCGAGGTCCGCTACAATGTTGCTGGCTTTCAAGTTCTATTCTCAGTGTCCAAGTCTCGATCATCCAACCCATAATCAAACTCTCTGATTCTGGCCCATGTCCGAGTAGTTGACTTGGATGGTTTGAGTCCAAGTGTTTGATTTTTGAGTGTCCGAGTGATGGGGGTCCGAGTCGAGCGGTCCGAGTCGAATAGTTAGAGTAGTCAAATGGATGATTATGTCTGAGTGGACAAGTGGTCTAAGTTCGAGGGTCCAAGTCTAGTGACTCAGACGAGGAGAGGTGTGACTGAGTGGAAAAAATTTGGATGGTCCAATTAGGTCACTCGGACCCTACAACCAACATCCGAGTGCGATGATGAATTGCCGAAAGACAAAAAATGTTTAAAAACTCTACTCGCACCTTACTAATGATGGCACCCAAGGAGTCGACACTAATCTCTGAGCACTTTGAGAAATGTGCAATCACATCCACCACAGCCTCTTTGTATGGGACAAACAAGGCAAAGAAACAGATTGCAAATAAAGCTTTAGACTAAGTCATGTATGCACGGTTTATTAAAACCGCAGTTGTTGAATACCATGGTCCCTTTCCACCTATCTCTACCTACCAATACCACCTACTGTAAGCCTATAAAAGGCACTCATCCCCACACTCATTCAATCAGTCATTATCAATCAATTGTACTTGCATTATTCTTGGATAATATTTGTTGTTCTTCCTTATCAATGCTTTTGCCTCATTATGATTGTCTATTTTCTCATCAGTGATCCTCCATAGCATGCATTCTCAGTATTTTAACATGGTATTAGAGCAGGTTTTAAGTTATTGAGTCATCGGACTACTAATTGAGTCATTCCATTTTGAATTTTTAGCTCCCTCCACTTTTCCTTAGATCTCTCACCTACCTCCATAGCTACCCACCTTCAGTAGAGGACTTGTAGCTCCCAATACAGGCCATTTTAGCTCGTGTTTTCTTCTGGCCAAACCTTCTCTAACTCAAGACACTCCTCCTTGTTACCTCAAACCATAACATTGTTGACTCCATGCTCCAGCATTGCACCATCATTCAGTTGTTGTGTTTTCTATGCCCTCTGTTGTTCGTATAGTTGATTCCGCCTACACTCTTCATGATGTTGACAAGATTCATAGGGCTTTGATAGCCTACTTCCTAAGATTTAATTCTATCCAAATTTTTTTGGAAATGATCAAGGATTCAGCTCACAGGAGGTGAAAACCAAGCTGCCCCCTGAAACCCTAATGTAGACTCCATAGCTATCAAGCTTCAAGCTTTTGTTTTACTTCCTTCTCTCACTCCTGTGGTGGCTGAAAAGTCACTGACTCTCTAATCTACTCCAGCACTCAGTCCTCAGCAAGCATTCAAGTTATTTACCAGCAAAGAGGAGATCTTAACAAGTCTCTCAACAACAAGATTCTCAAGCATTTCAAGAAACAGTGTCCACTGACACTCATCTAGTGCTTTTAGAACTATTGTCAGTTTTAACACAATCAGCCTTGCCTCTAATCAAAAAAAAAAATTGCAACAGTATCAAATCAAGGAGGGGAAGACTCGAACTTGCATCAGATATTGAAGATTCCAACTTCAAGGGCATCATAGTCACTAAATTGCCTAGTATCTCTTGATACTAATCACCTAGTGATTCCTAGCACTTCTGCTCAACTGAAACTGGAATTTTTTGGAGTTGATTTGTTGCTGGTCTTGCAATCTCATAATGGGCAAGGATTCACCGACATCTCGATTCAATGGTGTTGGATTCCATACATGGTAAACTAGGATCAAATTGATCCTAATGAAGAAAGATTTGTGGTCAATCACAAGTGTTCAAGAGAAGAAACCAAGGGAAGCTGCACTTTCAATTGTATGGGATAAAAATGATGATAAGGCTCAAGCTATTATCAAGCCCGAACTTGATGATAGCTACATTCATCATGTTGATGATTGTGAAACCTCTTACGCAACATGGGATCGATTAGAAACCTTATTTGGAGCTCATTCAAAATCCTCAAAATATGGTTTACTAATTGAATTTTTTAGGCTCGACATGCAAAGTAATAGCTCTCTTGCAACTCATTTGAATTATATGGAAAGCTTGTTGACACAACTTGTAGGAATCAACTTGAAGATGGATGAAGACATTTGCATTGGAGTGCTTCTCAAATGTCTTCCACCTGAGTTTGACAATGTGTCTACCACATTAATCAACATGCCAAAGCCAAAACTTGTGGACATCAAAGCCTCTCTCTTGGAAGAGGAAAAGAAGACCAAGAACAAAGGAGAAACAAGCATCCCAAGAGGAGATCAACAACTCCTCTATGTGAAAGGGAAGAAGAGTGTAGTCTGTGACTTTTGTAAGAAACCTAGGCATATTGAGAAATTCTGCTATGCTAAGAAAAAGTTTCAAAGAGCATATCTTGCTACAATCAAAGAAGATGAAGAAAACATTGAAGAAGAACAAGAAGAAGAAACCCAAGATAAAAAGGATAAGACTCACCAGTCCCTCTTTTGTAGCTCATTTTTTGGTGATAGACTGTTTTAAAGTCCAACATGTGGACTTGCCTTATGTTCCCACCATAAGTTCCTAAAACTTCTCATGTAGCCTCTACACACTACAACCTCTACACACTTAGTGAGGCCTTGTAACAGCCTCTAGCTTTGTATGGTTGTTTTTTTTTCCCTCCATGTCTACACTTAGCAAGGTTCTACTCACAACAGCCTCTGTATACTCAGTGTCTTTTCTGGTTGTGATTGAGGAGGGGTGTGAGAAATGTGCAATCACATCCACCACAGCCTCTTTGTATGGGACAAACAAGGCAAAGAAACAGATTGCAAATAAAGCTTTAGACTAGGTCATGTATGCACGGTTTATTAAAACCCCGGTTGTTGAATACCATGGTCCCTTTCCACCTTTCTCCACCTATCAATACCACCTATTGTAAGCCTATAAAATGCACTTATCCCCACACTCATTCAATCAGTCATTATCAATCAGTTGTACTTGCATTATGCTTGGATAATATTAGTTGTTCTTCCTTGTCAATGCTTCTGCCTCATTATGATTGTCTATTTGCTCATCAGTGATCCTCCATAGTATGCATTCTCAGTATTTTAACAAGCACCAAGTGACGTCTAGAACATACTTGGAGGGCCAAAGTGCACTGCGATGAAGATCAGAGAACACGATCTCTTCTCTTGTTTGTAGCTCTCTCTCTCAAGGTTTCTGTCTCACTCTCAACTGATCAAATGAGCTCTCCCACATGCTCGTGGCCTACTAAGGCCCTTCTCTACTCAGTTTTGATCTTCTCCCTTTCTTCCTTCTAATGCATTACACATTAGAGCTCTTTTTTTCTCCCTTTTTCCCTGTTTGGCTTGTTCTCATAAAAGTAAAAACCCTACTATGCATAACCTTCTTTTTATTGTTTTTTTTCTCAATCCTAATGCATTCAAATCACAACCAAATGCCTACACTAATCCAATCTACTAATCTAGATCCAAAAAATCAAAAAACTTACTTACTAAGGAGATCAAATACCTCTTCAACTAAGGAGATCGAATACCTCTTCAAACTCCCTCACTTCCTACCTATCTACCTCAAGCACCGATTCAGGGAAAACCCTACTTCAATGCTCTATTTGGAGTGCACAAGCACTCAAAGCTTGAATCTGTTTGTCCCGATAAGGGAACTAAAATGTGGGAGCCTTCTCTTGATCACCGAGACTCACATAGACCGCTTATTGCTTCAAGTGTTTCAAGCCAAGTGAAATGGCTACCTCTCACATAGTCGTACACGCTCTCACACCTATGAGTGTAGTGAGCTTACCTCCATGCCTGATTGGGTTGCCTCCTCCCTCAAGCACTCTAGTAGCTCCATGTTTCAAGGTGCAAGCTCAAGAAAGCTCGATCCTCAAGCTCCAAGCTTCATGCTCCATTGCTGTGCGTGAGATAAGAGAAGAGAATAGAAGAAGAAGAAGAAGAGAGGAGAGGATGGAGAGATTCTCCACCACAATTCCTCAACCTCACACACTCACTTCCTCACTCCCTCTCTCAAGCACAAGCTCAAACAAGCAAGAACAAGAAGAAGAAGAGAAGAGGAGAGCTAATTTTTGCCA
Organism: Lygodium microphyllum; assembly: GCF_053477565.2. Taxonomy (NCBI): domain Eukaryota; kingdom Viridiplantae; phylum Streptophyta; class Polypodiopsida; order Schizaeales; family Lygodiaceae; genus Lygodium; species Lygodium microphyllum. The sequence goes on from NC_141142.1 coordinate 65,957,557, forward strand.
CACACAACAATGAGCTTCTCTTTTCACTTTTTGGCTATTATACATGCCCATCCCTTTTGGTCACCCACCCCTTTTTTTACATGACTGGCCATTTTAGCCTAGGTCATCTTTTCATATTCCCTTCTATTTATATTGTGGCTTCACCCATGCCTATCTGCTCTTTACAAATTGCACACAAGGGAGCCTGGAACTCTTTTCCAAAGATTTAGGGATGCCTTTGCATATTAATATGCACCTCCTCTTCTACTTTTGCACTCACAGTGTCTTTGCACTTATGGCCCTTTTTCCTCTTATTTATGTTGTTGTCGAGTCACCTTTTTCCACTTTGCCCTATATTTTAAAATTTTCTTATGTTTCCTTCTTTTAAATATTTTTTTTTCTTGCACTAGGGTTAACATCTTGTCATGATCGACCTTCTTCGACATGCAGGGGATTTCAAGGTAGTAGAAAACATACTCTCAATGATGACACTAGAGGCTGATATCTCAATTTGGCTATGTTTATGGAGTGCATACCAAGGACATACCAAGTTGGAAGTGGAAAGACAAGCATTTGATAGAGCAATGAATTTAAATTCCGAGGATAGTCTATAAACATGAAGAAGAGGGAAAGAGGAGGGGAGAGAACGTCATGGAAAATAAGCAAATTTTTGGGAAAAAGGGGGGCAGGGGGAGGGGGAGGGGGGCCTACCCATTCTCCACGTCCATGCAGACAATGAGGGCTTTGCCCCCCCTTTTTTGCCAAAAAAACTAGGTAGAGCACCCTTTTTTGGCAAAAAAGGGGGGTAGAGCCCCCCGTCTTCTGTTCCCACGTGGAGGATGGGCGGGCTTTGCTCCCCTTTTTTTCTATTAAAAAATCAGAATAGAGGGTAGCCAGGAGGAGGCAGAGTGAGGTACAACAAAGCGTTCCTAGAATCGTAGTTTTAACGTGTCCGCTTAACAACTTGTGGGACACGTCTTAGCAGCCCATCGGGAGGGGAGTCTAGAAAGAGCCACTAGGCACTCGCAAGGAATGTCACAGGGTTTTTGATCTAGGTCTTCCCAAGTCTTCCCCGAAGCGGAAGTATCCGGCTGTTCCCACTTAGAACCGACCTGAAGTCAGGGTTTATTTCATATCAGCCAAGCCTCTAGGAAGTAGCTAGCGTCGAGCTCTAGATGACCCACTTTGAGTAGGAACAATAGAGTCAAAGTAGATTTATGCTGCATTTGGTTCATAGAGAATGGGAAACGAGAGGGACGCACCGCTCAAGCTCTCTGCCCGTAGGGCATAGTCCCATTCGGTCCCCTAAAACGGCATGAATCGGGTTCTAACTTAACAATACCTAAAGTCATCCGACGGTAAATCCTTGTGAGAAGCCTCCCAGTTCTCTAGGACCACCCAGCTGTAGGATGGATCCATCGGGGGATTCTGTCTACCTGCTTCCCTTTATAGCTTTAGTTGTCTAATTAGGTCCTACCACATTTATGTGTGACATTTAAAAATAGCTTCATTAATTAAGCCTTTTAGGGCACAGAGTTCATTCAGTAATTTATAACACATACACAAAAACAAAACAAGAAGTCCTTTTATCAAACAAGTTTCTTAACTTATCTTCAAGTTAATCTTTGTCTCCTGCCCATACAGGAGAATTATGTATCCCTTCTGTCCAATAGAAGTACCCGGTCCAAATCTCATGGCACCAAAATTTCCATCCTTTATCTAGAATAGGATCTTCCAACATCCCATACATTGGGCTCATGAGGATCTCCAACTCCATTCTGGACAGGCAAGGGATGTCTAGAGCTCCACCTAACCCATAAGCGGTCTAGGAGTGAGATGCCATTTTCATGGTTGGTCTTTTCACCACTCGACCATCAGCATGTGAATCGAGCAGTGCCCTCTCGGGATAATCCGCGATGTGATCTTGGAGATGATCCACGTGTGCAAAATATCCTTCCTTAATTAATCCAATTAAAATTCAAGCACAATCAAAGCAATTAGCCCTAATATCATATTCTAGAAAAACATTCCTTTATTCCCATGGCAACTTGTCATTACAGACCCCTGCCATACATTTGCTATCAACACAAGCCTTGGAATATTTATCCAAATCACAATGCAACAATCCCTTGATTGAAAGAAAAACATTTAGAGTGTTGTTCAATCAACCAACAAAACTAATTGTATTTTTCCCAAACAATACAATAATAGACGCGACCATAATTCCATCGCATATTCACACCCCCTTGGGGCCAAAGAGTAGAATTTACTTAATATTCCCTCCTTTAGCCTAAGGCATATGCTAAAGGTTCCAATACTATACATGACGTAAATCCTATCATTCCAATGCAAATTAATCAATCTAGCAATAACATTTATGCCTCTTCTCTAAGTGACAATTATCCTTTAGCATTTTCCTACTATGTAACATTTTTTCTTGGCTTTATCTTTCTTTCTCCTAAGGCAAGGAGTCGCATGTCATCAATGTAAAGTTTACATAATCTCTCCCATGTATATACCATATATATGCATTTGCGAACTTTAAACAATATTATCCTCCATAAAGATTAATCAAAGACTCATTGATGCTCAATACTTTAGTGTCCCATATGTTGCTTATGCTATGCATGGATTCATCACATAGCAACTAGGTGCAATTTAACTCCCTTTGATACAAGAACTTCACAAACTTCATCTTTGAATATTTGAGATGTGATTTATCATTTTCAATGACCTATTCTAGCACCACAAGGTACGGAGCCTAATGCATCTCTTGTGAGCATTAAAACAAGCATCTACCAATTTGAAAATACATTACTTATGACCGGTACTGCAATTGGATTGATAGTGAAGCCTTCACCCGAAGCTCTGTTGTTGGTTGTAGGATTGTCATCTGCGTGCGACATTCTTCACTTCAAGGCCACCGTTTGCAAGTAGACTCAAGAGAGTAAGAAGGTGAAATAGATTCGAGATGGGAGAGCAAAAGAGAAGATGGTTAAATCAAGGATCGAGATAGAGGGAAATTGTGCAGCATCTCAAGGTTACCTCTCTCTCTCTCTCTCTCTCTCTCTCTCTCTCTCTCTCTCTCTCTCTCTCTCTCTCTCTCTCTCTCTCTCTCTCTCTCTCTCTCTCTCTCTCTCTCTCTCTCTCTCTCTCTCTCTCTCTCTCTCTCTCTCTCTCAAGCTCTCTCTCACAATCTCTTGGAGGGGTATACTCTCTATCTCCCTCTCTCTTGCAGTCTTTCAGGGTCTCCTTATGCTCCCTTACGCCTCCCCATGCCTCATATTTATAATGAATTAGAGAGGAGAGGATAAGTCTGAGAACAAGAGTGGAGGGGCTCTTAGAAGACTCAGTGATCTGATGCTCAGATCATAAATCTGATGGTTGCATTGGCTCCAAAAGGGGGGCAAAACTCCAAGATACTTGGTTAGAAAGCTCTTAGTTCACTCCTTATTTTCTCTGTTCGAAGTGCTATCTACTGCCTGTAGACTGCGATCGCAGCGCGCGCAATTTTTCCAGTCACTTTTCTTTATTTCTCTTTTTATAAAATCTTCAAAACTAACTAAAACATCACTTGTATTTTCTTCTAAATGATTTTTAGTTCTATCTTTTTAGGATAATATCTAAAATATAATAGTTTTTTTTCCCAAGAATCTAATATTTTTTTACCATTCAAACTATATACATTAATACTAGTGATTAATATGGCTCATAAGTCCCATTCACATTGTACTTTTTGTGAAGGGTGGCTACGGTCCTTATCAATCCGAGAAAAATGTCAGATTTATGACTCTCGATTTTTTTAAATATATTTTTAATTGAATAAACATTATTAGCTATTAATGCTAGTTAGTTTTTACCTTAGTTAGTCTTTAGTTAGTAATCTTACTAACTTATTAATTGACTAACTAACTTTCGAACTAACCAACTAACTTTTATTACGTGGAAATATTGCATCCTCCCCATTTAGAGAAATTGAGATGTCCTCATCTGGGGAAGACAAGCACTAATGGGGCTTATGACCTGTGGGTTAAGACCCTCCATGCATCCACTGCACTACTCTTAATGTTTCAAGTAGTGCACTCATATTATTCAAATTAACCATAGGTACAAGAGTAGGATTTATTCTCAATTGTGTTACATGTCGATTAAGCTTCTAGGAATTTTAGTCCTCCTAATAAGGTTTAGTGGGGTCTAGATCTTCGTCTTCATCTAATTTGTCTATATATCCATAGACTGCACTTGGTAGCTTTGTTTTCTTGGAGGCTCAATGTCTTCTGGACTTAGATCTAATTTAAGTTCTTGGACGATTGGATTCACTCAGAGTAATGTGTTTTGCAAGTCTGTTGGGCGCATTGCTTCAAGACAGTGGTTCAGAGGAGTGTTCAGGCCATGGCAAAACTTGGATACTTACTGTGCAATATCCACGGGTGGCGCATGTTTTACTAGGATTGCAAACTTTGAGTAGTAAGCTTCCAGGGATGGCGGACGATTCATTCATCTTCAAGGTCTAGTAGGTTGGCGGAAGGTATCGTCCGCATATAGCATCTTTCAATTAAGTCCACATAACAGCGACTTCAGAAATACCTTGATCTTTGCACCATTGCTTCCACCATAACCGATCCTAGCCAACTAACTTCAATTTTCCAATCATTGCTTGATTCATGGAGGCAGTTCCCAAAGCAGAGAAATAGCCATCCATCATCTCAATCCATATCTCTGCTTCTGTTGCAACGTCTAACCCTTCTCCATCAAACTCGAGTGCCTTAATTTGCTTGAGAAGAAATTTCTTCTCTTGCATGTCAGCATTCGTGGGTGCAGAAGGTGCCTGACAATCAAGCCATACCACTCAGGTTATTTCTATTTAGGATATGTCTATGAACTGAAAAATCATGTATCATCATGAAGTTTTGCTATGATACCAACTGTAACGTGTCCGCTTGACCACTTGTGGGACATGTCTTAGCAGCCCATCGGGAGGGGAGTCTAGAAAGCGCCACCTGGCACTCACAAGGAATGTCATAGGGTTTGCAATCTAGGTCTTCATGATCTGGCCATTCCCAATTAGGACCAACCTGAAGTCAGGGTTTGCAATCTAGGTCTTCCCGAGACTACCCCGAAGCGGAAGTATCCGGCCATTCCCACTTAGAACCGACCTGAAGTCAGGGTTTCTTTCCTATCATCCAAGCCTCTAGGAAGTAGCTAGCGTCGAGCTCCAGATGACCCACTTTGAGTAGGAACAACAGAGTCGAAGCAGATTTATGCTGCACTTGGTTCATAGAGAATGGGAAACGAGAGGGACGCACTGCTCAACCTCTCTGCCTGTAGGGCATAGTCCCATTCCGGTCCCCTAAAACGGCATGAATCAGGTTCTAACTTAACAATATCTAAAGTCATCCGACGGTAAATCCTTGTGAGAAGCCTCCCAGTTCTCTAGGACCACCCAGCTGTAGGACGGATCCATCGGGGGATTCCGTCTACCTGCTTCCCTTTATAGCTTTAGTTGTCTAATTAGGTCCTACCACATTTATGTGTGACATTTAAAAATAGCTTCATTAATTAAGCCTTTTAGGGCACAGAGTTCATTCAGTAATTTATAACACATACACAAAAACAAAACAAGAAGTCCTTTTATCAAACAAGTTTCTTAACTTATCTTCAAGTTAATCTTTGTCTCCTGCCCATACAGGAGAATTATGTATCCCTTCTGTCCAATAGAAGTACCCGGTCCAAATCTCATGGCACCAAAATTTCCATCCTTTATCTAGAATAGGATCTTCCAACATCCCATACATTGGGCTCACGAGGATCTCCAACTCCATTCTGGACAGGCAAGGGGTGTCCAGAGCTCCACCTAACCCATAAGCGGTCTAGGAGTGAGATGCCATTTTCATGGTTGGCCTTTTCACCACTCGACCATCGGCCTGTGAATCGAGCAGTGCCCTCTCGGGATAATCCGCGATGTGATCTTGGAGATGATCCACGTGTGCAAAATATCCTTCCTTAATTAATCCAATTAAAATTCAAGCACAATCAAAGCAATGAGCCCTAATATCATGTTCTAGAAAAACATTCCTTTATTCCCATGGCAACTTGTCATTACAGACCACTGCCATGCATTTGCTATCAACACAAGCCTTGGAATATTTATCCAAATCACAATGCAACAATCCCTTGATTGAAAGAAAAACATTTAGAGTGTTGTTCAATCAACCAACAAAACTAATTGTATTTTTCCCAAACAATACAATAATAGACGCGACCATAATTCCATCACATATTCACTCCCCCTTGGGGCCAAAGAGTAGAATTTACTTAATATTCCCTCCTTTAGCCTAAGGCATATGCTAAAGGTTCCAATACTATACATGATGTAAATCCTATCATTCCAATGCAAATTAATCAATCTAGCAAGAACATTTATGCCTCTTCTCTAAGTGACAATTATCTTTTAGCATTTTCCTACTATGCAATATTTTTTCTTGGCTTTATCTTTCTTTCTCCTAAGGCAAGGAGTCGCATGTCATCAATGTAAAGTTTACATAATCTCTCCCATGTATGCACCATGTATATGCATTTGCGAACTTTAAACAATATTATCCTCCATAAAGATTAATCAAAGACTCATCGATGCTCAATACTTTAGTATCCCATATGTTGCTTATGCTATGCATGGATTCATCACATAGCAACTAGGTGCAATTTAACTCCCTTTGATACAAGCACTTCACAAAATTCATCTTTGAATATTTGAGATGCGATTTATCCTTTTCAATAACCTATTCTAGCATCACAAGGTACGGAGCCTAATGCATCTCTTGTGAGCATTTAAACAAGCATCTATCAATTTGAAAATACATTACTTACGACTGGTACTGCAATTGGATTGATAGTGAGGCCTTCGCCCAAAGCTCTGTTGCTGGTTGTAGGATTGTCATCTGCGCGCGACATTCTTCCCTTGGAGGCCATCGTTCGCAAGTAGACTCAAGAGAGTAAGAAGGTGGAATAGATTCGAGATGGGAGAGCGAAAGAGAAGATGGTTAAATCAAGGATCGAGATAGAGGAAAATTGTGCAGCCTCTTGGCGTTACTCTTCTCTCTCTCTCTCTCTCTCTCAATCTCTTGGAGGGGGATACTCTCTCTCCCTCTCTCACAATCTCTTGGAGGGGTATACTTTCTCTCTCCCTCTCTCTTGAAAGTATACTCTCTCTCTCCCTCTCTCTTGCAGCCTTTCGGGGTCTCCTTATGCTCCCTTGCGCCTCCCCATGCCTCATATTTATAATGAATTAGAGAGGAGAGGATAAGTCTGAGAACAAGAGTGGAGGGGCTCTTAGAAGACTCAGTGATCTGATGCTAAGATCATAAATCTGATGGTTGCATTGGCTCCAAAAGGGGGGTAAAACCTCAAGACACTTTTGAAGACACTTGGTTAGAAAGCTCTTAGTTCACTCCTTCTTCTTTTCTCTGTTCGAAGTGATGTCTACTGCCTGTAGACTGCGATCACGGCGCGCGCGATTTTGCTAGTCACTTTTCTTTATTTCTCTTTTTATAAAATCTTCAAAACTAACTAAAACATCACTTGTCTTTTCTTTTAAATGACTTTTAGTTCTATCTTTTTAGGATAATATCTACAATGTAATAGTTTTTTTTCCCCCTAAGAATCTAATATTTTTGGACCATTCAAACTATACACATTAATACTAGTGATTAATATGGCTCATAAGTCCTGTTCACGTTGTAATTTTCGTGAAGGGTGGCTACAGTCCTTATCAATCCAAGAAAAATGTCAGATTTATGACTCTTGATTTTTTTAAATATATTTGTAATTGAATGAAATTATTAGCTATTAATGCTAGTCAGTTTTTACCTTAGTTAGTCTTTAGTTAGTAATCTTACTAACTTATTAATTGACTAACTAACTTTCGAGCTAACTAACTAACGTTTATTGCGTGGAAATATTACAATAGTGTGGCCGGGGGTGGGGTGTAGCAAAGCATGGCTAAGGCAGGGTGGAGCTTAACTATGCCCCATAAGAGATCAAGCTTGCAAAAATAATGCACTCTACTTTGAAATTTTTTTCCTTGGACTCTTACTTTTGATGGTCCTTAACTATGTTAGTTCAAATGGCCGGTGCTTGATCTCTTACAATGCTCCACCCCTCTTGGCTTGCTCTAAATACTTGGTCTTTTAAGTGGATTGGCTTAATTCATAATGTAGTGAGTGGCTTGATAGGTAGCTAGGCTCAATGCTATGTTATGTATGGTTCTTCAGGTTAAGTCTTGTACCCAATCTTAGACAATTGTAGGTAGCTAGGCCCAATGTTATGTTGGGTAGTGGTTCTTCATGTTAAGTCTCTTAACCAATCTTGGTGGATTAAACTAAGTGAAAGGTGATAGGTTGTACTCTACAAAGGTTAGAAATATTGCAACTTGAGGTTACAAGCAATCCTAGTCCAAGGTTCATTGAAAGAAGTTTAGTTGAAATGTCAACTTTCCTCATGATCCCATAATCTTGATGCACTTTAGAAGCATTCTTCAGCATAGTATACTAGGCTATCTCATTCAATAGACTCCTTCAAATGTAATGGCCTTAATCTTAAATGCTAGATTATGCTATGGAATGGGAATTCACTATGAGTTTCCCCACTTTTTGTATGCAATGAGACTCTAATATATAAGGCCTATATGAATTATACTTGAATATGGAGGAAGAGATAGTTAGACTAGCCCTATGCATTTTATGACTCTAGTGCTTAAAGTTAATAGTCCCAAATGCTTTACATACCGTGTGCATGAGGTTTTTAGGTGCAAGATCTAGTTGGCCTATGGTTGCCTAGGATATGTAGCAAAATGAGAGCTTTGTGGTCTAAGTTTGAGTGCGATAGTGGTTAAATGCAAGAGGTATTCCAATGACATTGGCACTTGTTGGATTCAAATGGAAGCTGCTGAGACTTAAAGTTGAGTTAATCTACCCCCTATATTGAATGCCCACAAATTATCTTATGTTTGACAGCTAAAAATGATATTCAAAGGGAGAATTAGTGCTTTGCTAATCTTAATAGTTTTAATAGCTAAAATCTACAATATTTCATTTGGTAATATGCAAAATTTTTACACCTGATCATTGTAATGTGATTATCTTGGACAAAATAGAAAATAGTATCATGTTTGATAATCATGGCCAAAATTAGGAAAATCATTAAGTAATAAGGGTAGTGAAATGAAGGTGCACACATTGATTGATAAAGCACCTTCTTTCCCATTTCATGGACATAACCAAAGCTCTCCTGTGTGTGTGTGTGTGTGTGTGTGTGTGTGTGTGTGTGTGTGTGTGTGTGTGTGTGTGTGTGTGTGTGTGTGTGTGTGTGTGTGTGTGTGTGTGTGCGTTTTTTTTAGAGGGCTGGAAGGGTCAAGGCAAGGCATAACCCTTAAGAAGCAAGGAAGCATAACTACATTCTAGATGCCGTCACAATTACCTTGCTCTTTGTATTCTTGTAACAACCATCATGCTTGGCTACTAGACGATCAAGTTTGAAAACAATAACCCATTCTATGCGACAAACATCGATTCATGATGATGGCATCATGAGCAATTGATTGGTAAGCAATTCCAACTCTTGTCAAATGCTCTATTTTATCCACCTCATTCGAATTATCTATCTCAAAGTACTTATTACTTATTCTTATAATCCACCTCGAATTACCCCCTAGAGAGAGAGAGAGAGAGAGAGAGAGTTTGGCAAATATACAACTGCCTTTTCATTACTTACAAATAGGTCAGGGCCATTGGGTTTTCTTGGAGTTCACCCAATGGCCTCTTGAGATTGTTACAAGCTTTGGACTGGGGGGCCAATTAGATGTCCTTCTTGAGTCTTGTGGGTGGTCTCCCTTGGTGCATGCCCCTTGAGCCTTATTCATGAATGATGATCCTCTGGTGCATGCCACACCTCCCCCCACATACTATCCTTTGTGATGATCCTTTAGTTCCTTTTGTGCTTTCCTTAATATGTCTTGCAACATGTGCTCATTAGTATGTTGAAATTTTTCTTTTATTCTTGTTACATGTGTAGTTGTCTTTGTATTTTTATTTGATCTTTTTGCAGTATATGTATTCTTTCTTATCTTGTTTGTTATTATATATGGATCTACCTACTTATGTTGTGGTGATTCATTTAAATTATTATTTCTATTTGGGTAATAAACTAATACTTTATCTCTAATTTCATATTCTTTATTTATTTTGTTATTATCATATTATTTCTTTTGTCTAGATTGAGCTATGTGAAGGTTTTTTCAAATTTCTAGTCTCATTAATGGTTGTTTTTGTTTTAATTCTAAGTGCCAATATGATGCACCTTTATATTTATTTTGTATTTTTAGTAAATGTATCTCTGATGAAAAAGTTGTGTCTCTTCCATATAATGCCCTAAATGGACTTATTTTAGTGGATGCTTGTACTAAACATCTATGTGTATGAGTTACATATGGTAGTATTTCATCCCAATTTTGCTGTAGAGGATCCATATACATTGAAATAATTTGTTAAATCATTTTGTTTAGACATTTTGTTAGCCCATTTGTTTTGGGGTGATATGATGATGCAAATGTTTGTTTGATTCCTAAGCAATCATAAATTATTTGAAGTACCTCATACTTGAAATTTCAACCTTGATTTGAAAATATTGTGTTTGGGCAAGAATGGATACATATTATTTCTTCTAATAAAAAATTTGCCATTGAATTAGGTAGTGGATCAATTATATCCTAGCCACTAACTCGAATGGATTGGATAGATTGATATGTTGGAGAAGTCCCACTTGTTTTCATGTCCTTGGTTTGAATGTTTGAAGTTTTTAATGATTCTTAAAAAATGAGCTACAGAGTGATGACGTTTACTATGTGGGCTAACAAAATTCCTTGGGAACATGCTCAAATTTCAAGCATAAACTTATCGAAAAGTGTCCATGCTAGCCAGTTAGTAGGTGAAGGTGGAAAACAAGAGATATCACTTTATGGTGCATGTGTTAGTGACATTTTGAATGCATATGTTCAATGTGGAAAGAGGTTGGGCTATATCATAGGTAGGCTTATGGGATATGGGCCTTCTGTGGACTCTTTGTTGGCTTCTGCCAACAAAAAGGAATCCCCAAATCTTGCTCTATTACATGTGCATTGAAAGGTGTTGTAACTGCCAGTCCTTTGTATGAGGAGCCCATAATACAAGGTGATAGGAAGATTGTGCATAGGAAGAAGAAAGGAAGTGGAGAAATTTCAAGTTACCCTAATCTAGGATATGTGTTGGAGTCAAGGCAATGCAAAAATAGGGGCATGCCACGGAGTATTCAATTTTATTATGGTAAGATGGAAGAGATATGTATCCAAGATGATGAAGAGGTTGAAGAGATACCACTCAAGCCATTTTCAAGCAGAGTAACTGTGCCAGACACAAGAACATTGACCTATGTAGAAGAGGTAGAAGTTGCACAGGAGGAGTGGGCTTTACGAAGAATGCCACCTAACTGTGTGAGAAAGTGTTTTGGTATGAAGGGTAGAAAGAGTTGCAATAGCAAATTAAAAAGTCGGCAAGTGGGATTAGTTGCATCATGATTTTGGTTTGAGAGAGCCTATAAGGACATGACATTGTACAATGAATATGGTTTTGTAATCATGACATCAGGCATACAAATTGTTGAGTGTTGAAATGACCTATTTTTTGGCTGATTTTTGTTGTTTTTGAGAGCTAAATGGTTGATTTCATGAAATGATTGATTGGTTTGAAAGTGGTTTGAGAGTGTTTTGGATAGGTTGGAATGGTTTTATTAAGCTCATGATGTTTATTAGTAGAGATGTGAAGTTCTGTTGATGTTCTGATATGTTCTGTTTGGTCCTGATAGCTTCTGTTGAGCTTCTGTTTTCTCTCTATATGGAAGGATGGAGTATTGATTGATAGGATTTGAGATTGTTTGAAAGCTTATTGAGTGATTTTTTATGGTTTGGAATGGTTTTGGTATGAGTTATGTGGTTCTGACGCTTTCTATTGACCTTTTGTAACTCTCTGTTGAGCTTCTGTGAGCCTCTATAGACCTTCTGTATGCTTCTGTATGTGTTTTGTTGGATGAGAGTGTAGCTTGGGAAAGTTTTCTAGCCTTGGAAAGAGGTGAATACAAGTGCAAAAGAGCTAAAAGAAGTCAAAGAAGTAGCTGCTGAAGACTCAAGTAAAGACTGGAGTGAAGTGACAGTGGTGAGCTATGAAGAGTCACTGTAGTGGCTCTGGTGCCTCTTCGCATCTGACATACCTCTTGGGAGGTGCATCCATGACCTAAGAAGGATCATTGCAATGAGGATATGATGTATTATTGATGGAGAGAGAGAGTCAGAGATAGTTAATTCTATCAAAATAGTGTAATTGTATATGAGAGATTGAGAGAGAGAATTATGAAGATATTGGAGATGGATAATATGTGATGTATTTCCATTCAAAGATGGTGTATTCCCTTGTGTTATTTGTTCTATTGATGGATTTTGTGAAGATGTTGGAGAATATGGTTGATTCTATCAAATCCATGGGAGATATCTACTATGATGCTGCGTGAAGAATTGTTGTTTTCTTTGTTTTGATTATCAAAAGAATGAAATAAAAGCTTGTTGATGTTACAAGATAGATTTTCTTGCAAGAGAATTCCCTTTTTCTTGGTGTTCCTCTTGGGGCTTCATGTTTTTTGTGTGCAGCCGGGGAAACTTGCCATCAACAAGCACCAGAAGAGGCTGAAAATGAAGGAAATGGCATTGCCAAGAAGAGGAGAATTCAATGAATGTTTGTAAAGTTCCTTCTTCCACTGAAGAGTTGGAATTTCTCATAATCAAAGCCACTTTCCACAATAAGTTCATCCCACAATGGCGGAAACACATCACCATCATGATGCATGCTCTATGTGGTGGACAGTTTCCTCTTCCTGATGAAGCAGCAGAAACTTGCATCTTGGTGACAAACTGTTTGGGAACAAACTAAAGAGCAAAAACAGAGAGAATGACCATCCATGGAAGATTTGGCATTCATTGATAAGTTTCCAGACATCATCAAGTGGGAGATTGTGAAGAAGCTTCAGGAGTCTTGGTCTGTGGAGGTTCACAAAAATAAGAAGGAAAAGAGTTGGAATTTGTTTGTGGATGCTCAACAGCAAGATACATGGGATGCTTGGTGCACTGATAATCTTCTATTTGTTCAATTAGCAACCCACTGGAAGTTGGTAGACAGAGTGTTCTTTACAACATACACTGTTGAAACCATCAGAAGCTGGTATTACTATGATGATGGCACCACCACAATGCTTAGACGTATGTATTTTGACACCTTCAAAACCTAATACCTTCCTCTGTGCGGTGGCATGAAAGTAGAATTCAGAGATGTTGAAAAGGAAGAAGTAGAAGAAATGTTGGCAAGAGAGTTCTCCAGAGACTGAAGCCTGTTGTTATCCCTCTGTGGAGCACTAACAACATAGTGGAGCCAACCCCCTGATGAATGGCGCAATAAAGAGGCAAGCGTTAGAATGAGTCCAGAGGTACGTGAGAAGAGAGAAAGCAAAAATCAAAGCCGAGAATGAGCTCGCAGGAGAAGCCGCCTTTGACGCCCTTGCGGAACTCTTTATACAAGTCCCAATGGCACATCAAGCCCTTCCTCCTCCTGCTGGAGGTCCACTTCCAAGCCAGATCCATCCTGGAAATATTGATGACAGGCCAGCGAATGTAGTCCCATTACCAGTTTTTAAGGGAGAGTACAATGAAGACCCTGATCTTCATGTAGCAGAGTTTATGGTAGCATGTGTGGCTAACAATGCCAGAACCCCTGAGCATTGGTTAGCAATATTCCCCGTCACTTTTAAGGGCGTGGCATTTCAGTGGTATGAGAGACAAGTAGCAGGAACTTTTGGCACATGGGACGACCTGAAGTTGGCCTTCCTCACTAAATTCAGGCGTGAAGGTTTTGAAGAGCGGATGCGAGAGGAATTTATGAATTTAAGTCAGTCCTCTGGAGAAAGAGTAGAAGCTTATGTCTCACAAATGGAATCCATCCTGAAGAGATTGACTAATCATAATCTAGATAATGGCATTTAGAAGGGGGTGTTTCTCAAAGGGTTACAACCAGAAGTCCGTAAGTTTGTGGAGCTGCAAAGACCAGCCACACTGCAAGCTGTAAACAGAAGGTGCAAGATTGTACGATGAAGTGGAAGCTAGATTGGCGATGAATCCAGGAAGAGGAATCCTACCTCCTCTGATGCCAGGAATGATGTACCCACCACATACAGTCCCAGGGACAGTCCCCTACCCCTACCAACAGATGCCCCCAGTGTCACAGTACAGTGCACCAAATCCACAGTGGCCACAATCAATGCCTCAAATGATGGTTCCACCACAACAACAATGGTCCCAACCAATTTTCCCAATGCCAAATCAGCAACAACAGTGGAACCCTACCAACTGGAGCCAACAGCCAACAGTTCAAACAAGAGCTCTAAATCAAAATCAGAACAGAGACCCCTCTGCACCAGCCCAACCTGTTTATACAGTGATTACAGTGACTCCTCAAAACCCTACTGCCAATACCTCAGGAGGAGAAAGCTTGAAGGATTATTTATCCAACTCAATTGCAAATATCAAAAAGGAGTTGATGGATGTGATTACAGAGCAGCTACAGACACTGAAAGTGAATACCGCCAGCATATCCAACGTTGCAGGAGCAGGAAGATTGCATCTTTTGGGAGTTGGCTTACTGTATCCACTGTTAAGGCACGTGCCTCTATTTTCTTGGGAAGGATCTGTTTGACAGCATCTTCTTCTGCTGATGTTCCATCTGTAGCCTCATTGGGGGAGTCAGAAGATAATTCCAAGGAGGTGGATCCATGTCCTTTTTGAGCACCATATAACTTCAGCACCACTTTATTGGGTCCTCTATCCAAGGTCAATGTTCCTTTGAACCAATCCGTCCTTGCTCTGGCTTCAAAAAGCCATGGTCTGCCCAGTAATAGGGGGTAGGATGTACCATAAGAGTTTGGCTTCACCACCAAATAGGTTAGCCAATAATCTTTTCTAGCCACTGTAGTCTTCACATATGGGAGAATGCCCAAAGGCTTGATTCTGCTTTGATCCACCAGTCTAATGAGCCATTGGGTGGGTTGCACACCTTGTAAGCCTAGATCCTTCATTTTCACATCCGTCATAATGTTCATTGATGAGCCACCATCAATCAGTGCATTTGCAATAAAGCAGCCTTCTATCCACAATGGGTGAATACTTCCTGCCTGAACCAGGAACGATTTTCGAAATCACTTCTGACAGTGAGATAGACGCTTGGATGTACTGCTCTCCCTGTTACATGGCCACAGCAGAGCCAGAGACAGAGGCAAAAGATGAAACAGAGAACCTGTTCTTCTCTTACCGAGCTCCTATGAAGACAGAGACAAAGACAAATATAGAGACAGAGTCTAAAGAGGACGGAGATGATACGGAAGAAGAAGGTTATGAAAGCGAGATGGAAGAATCTATCCCACCCGAAGAGGATATATATGAAGAAGAAGTTCAAGAAGCATCAGAAGTAGACGAGCTCATGCTGTGGGACAGAATGGCGATGGTACCATTTGGTCTGGTAAATGGATTTTCACATATGCAAAATCTTTATAAGAAATGGTTAAAGAAGACCAAGCTGTCTTTCAGCAGTGGCTCATGCCGCCCTCACCCACCTTTGTCAAGAAAAGATGATGATGATGTACCGTGCCAACAAGCACCAGTCTCACGATTCCAACAGGCATCAGAGGGTCCCTGTTATGTGATGTTCCTGGACGCGTCATCAAAAGATGAGTCTTCAAGCCAAGAGGTAACTAATCTTGAAACCAAACCCGAAATAGCTCTAATCCCATTTCACTATCTCAAGGGGCCACCTAAGTCCTTACTGCAAGAAGACATTGGGTCTTGTGGGACATCAGAAGAGGACACCACCCCCTTTAAGGAGTCAGATCTATATCCAAAAGCAGTCCGTGGGACCTTCATCCGTGAAGTAGAAGGTGAAAGGTAGTTAACCTTTGTGGATGTAGATGGCACTGAACACCACTTGAAGGTGGGTAGCAGCCTACCAGAAGAGGAGTTGTCAACCTTGTACAACTTGTTGAAAGAGAATTTGGACGTGTTTGTGTGGTCCTACAAAGACCTAAAGGGGATTGATCCCATAATATGTCAGCATCATATTGATTTTGAGCCTGATGCCAAGACAGTACGGCAACGACAGAGGCGAATGAACCCGAATTATTCCACATTGGTGAAAGCAGAGCTGCTGAAGCTTCTGGAAGCCGAGTTCATCTATCTAGTGGCAAATAGTGAATGGGTCTCACCCATCGTGGTTGTACCCAAGAAGAATAACAAGCTTCGTATATGTGTGGATTTCCGCAAGTTGAATTCCAAGATGAAGAAGGATCACTTTCCTATCCCTTTCACAGACCAATTGTTGGACACAGTGGCAGGACATGAGCTTCATTCCCTTCTGGATGGATTTAGTGGATATAACCAAGTGCAGATAGCAGAAGAAGACCAATCCAAAACAACCTTCACCACAGAATGGGAAACCTACGCTTACCGAGTGATGCTGTTTGGGCTCTGCAATGCCCCTGCTACTTTCCAACGAGTCATGATGGCCGCATTCCAAAATCATCTGCACGACTTTATTGAGGTATATTTGGATGACTTCTGTGTCTATAGTTTGATCCGTGAACACTGGAGACATTTGGAACAATGCTTTGACCAATGCCGGGAGTATGGGATTTCCCTCAACCCCAACAAATGCATCTTTGGGGTCTCTTCTAGAGTTATTTTGGGCCACATTGTCTCTGCACAAGGGATATCAACAAACCTTGCAAAGATAAAAAAGATTGCAACTCTGACAGCGCCCACCAACCTCAAACAGTTGAGGGGATTCCTAGGCCATGTGGATTACTACAGAAGGTTCATAGCCCATTTTGCAACAAAGGCAACCTCCTTGCACAAGCTTCTGAGGAAAGATGCAGAGTTTATTTGGACGGAAGAATGTGACAAAGCCTTCAACACTCTGAAGCAGTGTCTGATTGAGGCACCCATTCTGCAACCTCCTGATTGGATGAAGGAGTTTCATGTACACACTGATGCATTAGTTGAAGGGCTAGGTGATGTCCTATGTCAAAAGGGCCCCTCGAAATTAGATCAACCGATCTATTATGCAAGCTGAAAAGTCACTCATAGGAACGGAACTATACAGTGACAGAGCTTGAGTGCTTGGCAATGGTGTTTGCCCTAGAGAAGTTTCGCCACTACCTACTGTCTACCCACTTTAAATTTTATGTGGATCACGAGGCCCTGTCCTTCCTGATGAACAAAGCAGACGTGAAAGGACGAATGATGAGATGGCTCCTTCTATTCCAGGAGTTCGACTTTGAGGTAATTACCAAACCTGGTCATTCCCATGTTTTGGCTGATCATCTGTCGTGTATCCCACAGACTGTAGACGAGGACCAGGATGATCCAGACCTCCCTGATGCTTCCCTATTCCTGGTAGAAACTGTAACCCCCTGGTATGCAGACATTGCCAATCTGATGGCAATCCAACAGTACCCTCCTGGCATCTCTAATTGGGAAAGGAAGAAGCTTCTGTTAGAATCAGCCCCCTACATCCTGTTAGGCGGTGCACTGTACAAGAAAGGCAAAGATGAAGTGCTCAGAAGATGTGTTGCAGGAGATGAGATTGGGATTGTTCTGAAGGCTTGCCATGACGAGCTATGTGGAGGCCAATTTGTAGGAGAAGCCACAGCTAGGAAGGCTCTGCTAGTAGGATACTGGTGGCCGACCCTCCACAAGGATGCTTATGATTACTGCAAGTGATGTGATGCTTGTCAGCGAATGGGGAAACCCACCAAAACAAGCACCATGCCACTGCAACCTATCCTTCCTTTGAAGCCGTTCGAGAAGTGGGGCATCGACTTCATCGGCCCAATCGATCCTCCCACCAGAAGGAAACAGAACAGATACATCTTGGTATGCACGGATTATGTCACAAAGTGGTGTGAAGCTAAAGCCCTAAAGCGGGACGATGGTAACAGCGTGGCCCTGTTCATGTACGAGAATATCATCACCCGTTTTGGCAGTCCCCTGGAGCTGGTAAGTGACAGAGGCACTCATTTCATTAATAAAGTCATGGAAGAACTGACAGAGCTATATAACATCCGCCATCGCAAGTCCACTCCTTATTACCCCAGAGCCAACAGCTAAGTCGGAGTCACGAATCGCATCCTCTGCTCGATTCTGACAAGAACAATTGCCACACATCGCCGTGATTGGGATGATTGACTTACATAGGCCCTCTGGGCGTAGAGAACCTCCCATAAAGTAGCAACAGGATAGACACCCTTCCAGCTGGTGTATGGTACAGAAGCTGTTTCCCTGTTGAACTGGAATTGCCCTCTTTGTGAGTGGCTATCAAAGAGCATTTGGGGGATGATGATTCACTGCAACGCCGTCTCCTGCACCTGGAATGTTTGGACGAAACTCGCAGGATGTCTCTACAGTGCATGGAAGCCATGCAAGCTCGACGTAAGGCTTACCATGACAGCTTCATCAAGCACAAGGAGTTCAAAGAAGGTGATTTGGTCCTAGCCTATGATTCACAATTTGGCAAGTTTCTTGGTAAGCTTCAACAGCGGTGGATGGGCCCATATAAGGTACTTGCTGTCAACCCTAATGGCTCTATCCAAGTGCAGACCATTAATGCCTCTGATGATCCCTTCATGATCAATGGATATCGCCTGAAGAAGTACTTCCCTCCCTGGGGATCTTGACAATCACGGTCATCTAATCCTTTCCCCCATTGGCATGGCACTGTCACTGTTATGATGCTACTTCTGATAGCCGTTTTTCAGCCACTCCTGATGAGGTGGACGCAACCCTCTGTCCCCTCAGCCCCACCTTCCAGCCCTGATCTCTTATCCTCTGTTTTCCACCAGCGGCAGTGGCGAGGTTGGTCCTGACAAATGGTATTTCGACCATTCCCTTGCTTAAATTCGAAAAAAAAAAGGAAAAAAAATATACAGATCGGTCATGGGAGAAAAGGACTTCGGTCCCTGTCATGCCGACCTATTCTTCGAGAAAAGGTGGAGACACCCTCGGGAATAGAAAAACAAAAAAAAGAAACAACAACAGAACATAAACAAAAGAAAAAAAAAGCAAAGAAAAAAAAAACTGTTATGGGAGAAAAGAAAGAAATTCCATGTCATAGCAGGCCTCGTTCCAAGAAAAGGTGGTTAACACCCTTGGGCGGGAAGCTGGCTGTGGAAAAGGTGGCAACACCCAGCAGTCCAGAAAGTGGATTCATCAGTTGACATCCCCAGGATCTAGTTCCGAAGCTGCCTCCCTTGGTACGCTGTGTCCTGTGCCTTTCTGCAGAGCGTTTGACTGTCCTCTAGCAAACGCCATGTTCCTATCTAACCCCACGTTCGATATGATGGCTACCTCCCTGGGTACGCCTCTTCAACAACTGATGACGTGATCTTCATCGACAAACAATCGAGTGACGCAAGCTTTCATCCTAACCGGATGGGGAAGTGAGTATGGTTGCCCTCTGTAACTATCAACAGGAGTGAGACAGAGGGTGGGGCGAGTGACCAGTCTTTTCCTTTCAAATCAAATGAGAGGTGAGAAGTGTGAATGAAGTGTTGCACACATGGGACGGGCCTCTCAATGCACAAAGCACGATCTGTTTCTGTGCACTGCACCATAAGGCTCCTTGGCCTTCCTTCTCGCAACGTATGCCGGCATAGGGCGGGATGCACAGTTGCACCATCAAATGTGCACAAGGCATACAACCTATGCACAAGTGACCGTAAGGATTACATCAATGGGTTTCAGGAAAGGGCTGCCCTCTGTATCTTACAGCAGAGTGTGAGACAGAGGGTGGGCTAAGTGTGACTAGAGTTTCTTTAATCAATTACCGAGAGGTGAGGATTGAGGGATGTTACGACCTTTGGAGTCAAGTACGTTCCCATTTCCCTATGCACCCATGGGGTGGGTCTCTACCGTCATCACAGGACACGCCACCCTGTTCTGTACACTGCACTGTAAGGCTCCCTTGCCTTCCTGCTTGCACCTATGCCAGACGGGTTGGACGCACTAATGCACCATCAACGGTGCACCCTGGCATACTCCCTCTGCACCATCCCCCTTGTCAATTCCTAAACCGGGTGTGCGATATGGGTTTCAATCATTATTCATCGAGTGATGTCCGTAATGGAGCGAGTGACTGTTCTCTCATCCCATCTGAGTGTTGTAAGCTGAGTGACTCTCCTTCGTCAATGACATCGACTCGACGCGATTCATCCTTTAGCTACCTCCCTGGGTGCTGCCGCATGGTCCCTGCCACAAAGGACGTGTGCTGTGAAGATGCCTTAGTACCTCCTGCAGCCAACAATGACAGTGGACGTACCATCGACAGTCACCCTTGATTCTCGACAACATGGGCCAAGTTTTTCTAACTCTATACCTTGTGTTGTCAGTGATATTCATGTTTTAAGTGTGGGGATGTTTGTGGATGGTCTGTTATGTGGTATTAGGTCCATGTTGCTCGGTCAACCCTATACGTTAAGGTTTTAAGTGTGGGGACGTGTCCCTGCGCGTCTACATTGCATACTGCCTTGCATATGCCTCACTTGGATCATGCATGTATGCCATGACTTTCTGTTACACTCCTGGGGTCCCTTCCCCACCCAGTCGTCCATTGTCACCCCTCCCTTGGGGCTGTTCCTCCATTTTTCTTTTTCCCTTATTTTGATGTATTTCCTCGTGAACGTACCCTACTTTCAGCGGCATCCCCATTTACCTTTATAGCCATGTTTGTCCCTTCAAACTGTCCAATTTTCCTCTTTACCTACCCCTGTTCCAATGCACGGTTTTTGAGTTCTTAATTTTTTACGGATTTTGCGTAAATTGGTCAGTTTTCCATGTGAACGCGCTTTTCTTGTTTCAGAACCGTGATCTGACGTATAGCCCTGCCAACCACTTTCCCCCTGACATTTTTCCTTTTTACTCCATGTCCTTCCGATGCACGGTTTGTCCAATATTAATTTTGCGGTTTTTCGGGACTTTTTTTGTTTGTCTTTTTAACATTTTTCCATGTGAACCTGCCCTGTTTGTATCGGAATTCCAATTTGATTTGACAGTCGTGTCCATGCGTCTTCCCCCACCTTTTACCTTTTTCCTCCACCCTCTTTCGACTTCTCTATTTTTAATTATTAATTTTTAAATGTGTTTTCGGGTGTATTTTTTGTATTTCTTGCATGTCAACCCCTCCTACTTACGCTGGAACTGCGTTCTCGCATGACAACCCTGTGCCACCCCTTCCTGTGGACATTTTTCCTTTTTACTGCATGTCATTCCGGCAAGTGATTCGTCCAATATTAATTTTCGATTCCATTTTTGAGTCTGTTTTTTGGGTTTTTCCCATGTGAACGCGTCTTATCTCAGTCCGAACCATGTTTTGACATGATAGGATTATCGGGCACGTGCTTCTGCACATTTTTTCTTTTTTCCGCACTTCGTTCCGATGCATGAATCTTCCGATATTCATTTTCGTTTGCGTTTTTTGACCTGTTTTTTGTGTTTTTTACATGTGAACCCCCTGTCTTTTCCCCGGAACCCCCCGTTGCGTTTTTTCCCTGCCTTCCCCCTACCGTCTTGCCCACTTTTTGTTTTTACGCTATTTCGTTTCAATGCCTGGATTGGGAGATATTAATTTTTCCTTGTTTTTACGTATCTCGCGCGACTTGTCTCGCGCGTGAACGCGTTCGTTTTCGATTTTACACGTCTCAACACGCCCCGGTTGCGTACATGTACCCCGTCCCGACGTCCCGGCGCCATTTCGGTCCCGCCACGGTAAAATTTTTTACCCCGCCCCGCGCACGCGCGCGAGACAGGGGCACGGCTTTCATTTCTTTTTTTTTATTAAATTAATTTATTCATTAATTTTATAAAAGAAAACAAATCTTATTCCCCCCCTCCCGCGGCCGTTACTTCTTCCCCCCCTTCCCTCCTCTTTCTCCTCTCTCCTCTTCTTTCTTTCTTCTCTTTCTTTCTTTTCTCTCTCCTCCCCCTCTCTCTTTCTCCCCGTATTCTCCATCTTCTTCTTCCTCCTCTTCTCCATCTTCTTCCTCCTCTTCATCTCCTTCTTCCTCCTCCTCTTCTCCTCCCTCCCTCCTCTCCCCTTGCCTGGGCCCGCCGTGCTGATGGCCGCGACCTCGCCTCGCCTGGCCTGGCTCCTTCTGTTGACAGCCGCCGCCTTGCTGGCCCCGCCCAGCCGCCGTCCATCCATGCGCCGCCTCACCTGGTCTGGCCTCCCTAGGCCCGCCTCCTACCGCCCTGCTATCCCACCCACCCCCCACAAGCCCCCATTCCCCCCCACCAATCCCACCCACCCCATAACCCACCCCCCACAAGCCCCCATTTCCCCCACCAATACCAATTCCCCCCCTGTCACACAAAACACCCCCACAAGCCCCCCTTCCCACCCTCTAACACACTCCCCCTCCTTAGCCCCCATTCATAAGCCCCCCTTCACACCCCCCTCGCCCTGGTTCCCCTCCCCCAACCCCAGTTCCCTCCCAACCCCCCAGTCACCCCCTCTTAAGCCCCACCCACCCCCTTCCTTTCACACCCCCGCATCCCACGCAGCGGGATGTTCCAATGCGGTTGTTCGTGTGCGGTGTGACGTGTTCGTACTCTCTCCTCACGGCCGTTCACCCGCGGGGACGCGCACTTACTTGTCCGTGTGGTGGTGTGCACCAGCCAGCTATTCACATACAGCTGACAAGCAATCCTTTCCCAGGTATATATTCCCGAATGTTTAATTTCCAAATCCGAAAAAACCCTAAAAACACATTTAAAATTTTAATAATTCATTAAAAATCAATTAAAATCCAAAAAAAATTACATAAAATTCCTTTTAAAAATTTCCAATATTTCTGCAGTCAATTGAAATATTTTTCCAAACTAAAAATCTCAGAAAAAAATTTCAAAAAATTCTAAAAGTAAAAATTCTTTCAAAAATACATATAAAATGAGCAAAAATTCATTCAAATTAGTAAAAATACCAATTTAATTGCAAAAAAATTCTTGAAAATTCCATCAACTTCTTTGCTTATTTTTGGAATATTTCCTAAGTTAAAAATGATGTACCAATTTATTCCATTATTATTTTATGGCAAAAATGCTTCATTAAATGTTGAGATATCGAGCTCCACTCGTGATACGCCAGGGTGACCGTTGTGTATTTATGTCACCGACTTGTCAGTTTTGCAAATGCGGCTGGTACACCGCCCATGAATAATAACTACATGATAGCTATCCTTATCTACTCTAGTTCGTGGCTCAGTTAGTATGCCACCTTAGTTAGTTGAGTTTGGTTTGAGACCCATATATAGGGTTCTTCTATTTCCTTGTACTTGAGTTCTTTTGGCTTACACAACTAAGAAGAGGAAAACTGTTTTCAGCCTCCACCCTTGTGTGTATTCCCCCATTGTGCAAGCAAGAAAGCTACAAGTGAGACTCCTTCCTTCTCTCCCACAATCTTGACATGGTATCAAAGCCTTGTTCATGGTAAGGAGCTCAAGAAAGCAAGCCAAGCTCGCGGTGTTCTGGTAAGAGGAGCAGTGTTGCTTTCATTTTCTGTTTTGGGAGCAGATCTCTGCAGGTAGCACAGCTCGAAATTGCAAGAGTGCATTGTCTCAGGTTGAGACGCCCTTCGCGATGAAGCAAGAGGGCAATATATGCTGCGGGAGAGGGCTTTAGCCTGTGGAGACCCTGTTTTTTTTATTTGAGGCCATTTCGGGGCCTGTTTTGGAGGCGGAAGTTTTCTGCACACACTCAGGAAAAGACCCTATTTTATGCTATGCAACCACTGTTCTACAGGTCGGTGAAAAGTTACTGTAGAAATCGCATCGTATGCTTGTGCGCAGAGACATTGGAGTTTCAGAATCATCCTTGGTTCCTGTTTATGCAAAATCGTCACTAGGAAATGACTGTGTGGTCAAATACCACTTTCGCCAGTTTTGCAGATTTGCCCTTGTGAGGGTGAAGCTGAGTTTTTTGCAGTGAAAGAATTTTTTGTAGTATTCTGTAATGGCGTCTGATTCTCTTTCACAGATTGTAACTGAAAAGCTTGACAAGAACAACTTCCAGGCATGGAAGTTTAGAATGACGAATTTCCTTATGGGAAAAGGATATTGGGAATTTGTTGCAGGAAATGAAGAAGAACCAGTTCTTCCTGATGTTCCCAATCAACAGCAAATGCAGGCATTTAAAGCATGGCATAAGAGAGCCAGGAAAGTTATGTACTGGCTGTCTATCAGTATTTCGGACTCTATGATTGTGCATATTCAGGATGCAAGTACGCCAAAGGAGGCATGGGATACTTTGTCAAAAATGTATAGCACAAATACGCAAGCCAGGAAAATGCAGCTCAAGCAAGAGTTGCATAATGTGCAAAGAGAAAGTATGAGCATCAATGACTACCACATGAAAGTGAAGAAGATTGCAGATGCACTTGCTTCCATTGGGTCACCAGTGGAAGATGATGATTTAGTTTCTGTGACCTTGAATGGTCTAGGAAAGGATTATGCACAGTTTCGCACATCCATTTCAGTTCGTGAAAGATTTCCTGATTTTGAGGAGTTGATTGCTCTTCTAATTTCTGAGGAGCAAAGAAATGGTGGTGCATCTTCTTCAGGAGGAACTTCAAAAGAAACTGTCTTCTACTCAAGTGCTGGAAGAGGGAGAGGCAGAGGTAGAGGAGGCCGATTTGGAGGCCGTGGTAGAAATCAGAATATGCAGCAAACTCAAGAAAACCAATCCTATGGAGGAGGACGTGGTAACTCTAGAGGCAGGGGGAGCCAAAGAGGTCGTGGTGGATGGCAAAGAGGCCAAAATGCAAACAGTAATGTTGAATGCTACTACTGTGGTAAAATGGGTCATATAGCTAAAGACTGCTATAAAAAGCAGAATGACATCATGAATGAAAAACTGCAACAAGGGAATTATGCATCTTCTAGTAGACAGGGTGATGACAGAAATGAGCATTTGTTCATGGTGCAGCACATGAACAATTCTGTGACAAGTGCAGAAGAAAGCAACGATGTGTGATATGTTGACTCAGGTGTATCAAACCACATGATAGGTCATGCAGAATGGATGGAGGATGCAAGGAAAATGGAAAAACCAGGATTTGTGGAGATTGGCGATGATACTGCACATCCTATTGTGCAGATTGGAAAATTTCCTTTGTCTATGCAGGATGGGAAAAAGAAATACCTGTCCGATGTATTTCATGTCCCGAATATCACCAAGAATCTGGTTTCCGTTGGTCAAATGGTTGAGCAGGGCTTGCAGGTCAGATTTAATCCTCATGGATGCTTTGTTGAGGATATGAAAAATAAAGGTCGCTTGATAGCAAAAGGAAAGAAGAAGGGCAGAATGTTTACGTTGGATGCAGACATGCCTGAATTGAGTGCAGCAATGTTTGCACATGGGACCGGTGTAGTTGCAGATATTGATATCTGGCATAAACGCATTGGTCATGTTAATGTACAGCGACTTAAATCAATGCAGGCCCAAAACATTGTTGCAGGATTGCCAAAATTCAAGGTTGCAGAAATGCATAAGGTATGTGAAGCCTGTCAGTTTGGAAAACAGGCAAGGAAACCATTTCCTAGACATATTCAAGAGAGTGAGAAGCCATTGGAATTAATCCACTCTGATGTATGGACTACTAAAGCTGCATCTCTTGGAGGCTGTCATTATTTTGTCACTTTTATTGATGACTATAGCAGAAAAGTTTGGGTATATTTTATGAAAAAAAAAAAGTGAAGTTTTTGGGCATTTCAAAACTCTTAAAGCTATGGTTGAAAAAGAAATAGGCCTGCAAATAAAATACCTAAGGTCAGATGGAGGGGGAGAGTACCTCTCAAATGAGTTTGCAAGGTTCCTGCAGGAGCATGGCATAAAGTAGCAATATTCATGCAGTCATACCCCACAACAAAATGGAATTGTAGAAAGGAAAAACAGGCATGTTGGAGAGGTATCTCGTGCCATGCTCAACGAAAAAGGCTTGCCAGATTTTTACTGGGCTAAAGCAGTTGCTACAGCAGTCTATATAATGAACAGGACTCCCACTGCAGCAATACATGGGATGACTCCAGAGGAGAGGTATACTAGTAGGAAACCAGATATTTCTCATTTGAAAATTTTTTGTTGCATTGCCTATGTAGATGTGCCAGATGAGTTGAGATCCAAGTTGGATCCAAAAGCTGAGAAGTGCATCTTTATTGGTTACTCTTTGCAAGCAAAAAGGGTATAGATGTTATAATCCTTCTACTCGTAAGTTTACAGTGAGCAGAGATGTTGTTTTTGATGAGATGAGTAGCTGGTATAAACCAGTAAATGTAATTGATGATGTAGATGCACAAAATGGTAATGCTGCACATAATTCACAGTAGCAGTCACAAAATATTAATGGACCTGGAGCGTCCTCTAGCAATGGTTCACATTCTTCGCCATGGACAAGCAGATTGAGATCAGGAGAATCTTCTCAAAGCAATGCAGATAGTGGTATGCAGGTATCACGAAAAGGAAAAGAGAAGGTTGATCAGCCCATGTTTGATGTGAATGCAGGTCACTCTTATGTGGATGGTGAATCCAGTGGCTCAGAACAGAGCATTGATGATGAGTTGGGTATTCCTTCTATTGTTACACCTGGAGTAAGGAAGACCAAGGATGTTTTCAGAGCACCTGGGAGTGAACCTATTTTGCGCAGGTCTACGAGAGCTAGGTATCCTGTGGATAGGCTGAAATATGATGGATTTACAGCCATTCACTATGCATATATGGTCAAAGTGATACAGGAACCAGAACCCACTTCTTTTGAGCAAGCCATGGGAAAAGAAAAATGGGAGAAAGCCATGGATGAAGAAATGGATGCCTTGGAAGCAAATGCTACATGGGAGTTAGTACCTTTGCCTAAAGGTAAGAATGCAATTGGCTGTAAGTGGGTTTATAAGGTGAAGCACAATGCAGATGGTTCTGTGAACAGATACAAGGCAAGATTAGTAGTCAAGGGGTATGCACAAACATATGGCATTGACTATGAAGAAACATTCAGTCCGGTTGCGAGGATGGCAACCGTAAGAGCAGTCATTGCTATGGCTGCATCAAAGGGATGGTCTTTACATCAGATGGATGTAAAGAATGCCTTCTTGCATGGTGATTTGCAAGAAGAGGCCTATATGGAGCAGCCACCAGGTTATATGCATGTTGTTCATCCTGAGTTTGTTTGCAGGCTGAAGAAAGCCTTGTATGGCTTGAAGCAAGTACCTAGAGCATGGTCTGACAAGATAGGACAGTATCTTGTCACTATTGGCTTTCAAATTTCCAAGGCAGATTTCTCACTTTATGTGAGAAAAACAGAGAAAGGTATTATGCTACTTGTCATTTATGTTGATGATTTGATTATGACAGGTGACAGTGATGAAGATATCCTTCATGTGAAAATGCTATTGAAGCAGAAGTTTGAGATGAAGGATTTGGGAGAGCTGTGTTATTTCTTGGGCATTGAGGTGATTAGATCACCAAGTGGGATACAGCTCTTGCAGAGGCAGTATGGATTGGACATGATGTCCAAATATGGGATGACAGGTTGTAAGCCTATTTCAGTTCCTTTGGAGCAGAATGTGAAGCTGAGCGCAGATGCAGGTGAGCTTCTGGAAGACCCTACTATGTACAGACGCATAGTAGGAAGCTTGATTTATATGACTATTACCAGGCCAGATTTGAGCTATGTTGTTGGATTGGTAAGTTAGTTTATGCAGGCTCCAAGGAAACCACATTTGGATGCGGCTAGACGCATACTCAGGTATGTGAAGTCCACATTGCAGTATGGACTATTTTATGAGACTGGGGTTCAGATACAGTTGCATGGATACACTGATGCTGATTGGGCTGGTAGCATTTCTGATAGACGATCTACCAGTGGATATGTGTTCTCTTTTGGGAGTGCTGCAGTCACTTGGAGCAGCAAGAAACAGCCTACAGTTGCCTTGTCCAGCACAAAGGCTGAGTACAGGGGTGCAGCAATGGATGCATGTGAGGTAGCTTGGTTGCATAAGCTACTTTATGATATGCATCAGCCTATAGATGGGCCAGTTGTCATTTATTGTGACAACATGAGTAATATACACTTGGCAAATAACCCAATCTATCATGCTATAACAAAGCACATTGAGGTGCATTATCACTATGTGCGGGAGAGGATTTTACTAGGTCTTATTGATCTAGTTTATGTTAGCACAGAGGATCAGGTAGCTGACATATTCACGAAGGCATTGGGTGCAGAGAAGCTGCGCAAGTTCAGAGACCTGCTTGGTGTGCAAGAATTGGGATTGAGCTCGAGGGGGAGTGTTGAGATATCGAGCTCCACTTGTGATATGCCAGGGTGACCGTTGTGTATTTATGTCACCGACTTGTCAGTTTTGCAGATGCGGTTGGTACACCGCCCATGAATAATAGCTACATGATAGCTATCCTTATCTACTCTAGTTCGTGGCTCAGTTAGTATACCACCTTAGTTAGTTGAGTTTGGTTTGAGACCCATATATAGGGTTCTTCTATTTCCTTGTACTTGAGTTCTTTTGGCTTACACAACTAAGAAGAGGAAAATTGTTTTCAGCCTCCACCCTTGTGTGTATTCCCCCATTGTGCAAGCAAGAAAGCTACAAGTGAGACTCCTTCCTTCTCTCCCACAATCTTGACATTAAATGCCTAAATTCATGAAAAATCCTCTTTAGTTTCAAAAACAAGCTGAAAAATCTAGAAAAATCTAGATACCTTGGTCACACGTAGTGGATTGATGCTGAAAATCTTCAACATTTTTATATGTGTTTCATTATCAAAATTTTGCCACAAAGATCAACAAAAACACGAAAAAAAACATTACAACAAACAAAAACACATAAAAACCAAAATACACAATCAACAATACACAACATTTTAACCAAAAAAAAAAAACAACAACAACAATATATAAGCCATCAGTCATCCAAACAAATTCATATCCACTAATCTTGCTATGTCGTGTGTCCAATTATTTTCAATTCGTGGTTTTTCTTTTTGGATTGCTAACCTATATTTTGGGGATTGAGACGTGCGCATTCATTGCATACACATACACCCACTTTCAGGTATTTTTCTTTTTATATTTTTTATTTTTTTTCGCTACCCCAAAATTCACGCTTAATTTTTAACATGAATCATAAACACCACCATGGCACGCGTGCTCGCGCCAAACACACATTTTTCTAATTAAAAATCAACCAGCCGTTCACTTTGCACACGCTACGTGTGCTTAAGAGGCACTTCAATTTTTAATAAAAATGAACCAGTCGTCACAAGAGCACGCGCTGGCAAAAAAACGCTCCACATCACCTTAATTTTTAATAAATGAATTTGCATTTAGAGACCTCAGTCTCGTATCGAAGTCCGAGATTCGGATTAATGCACCGCTCCAACCTAATAATTTGTAATTAAAATTTTAAGAAGGAATCACCGTTTTCTTGTTAAGGTTTAACACTTAATTAAAAATTCACCCATTTCTTAATAATTCATAAAATGAACCATTCATTAAACTACTTCCCCTCACTGCACTTTTTCTCCCTTTTTCAATAAATACGCTTCGTGGGATGGGTACGTGAAGTCTTCGGAGTTGTCTCCATGGTTAAACCTGATTATCAAAGTTGTGGTCATGATATATGTGGGTTGTTGTTATGTTTTGGTTCAGTTTCTTTGATACGGTTAAGGGTACGGTTTGTCCTTTTCTTTTTTTTGCCTGACATGGGGATATTGGGTGATTGTTTGTTATGCATATTCACCAAGCTTTCGGTCGCATATGTGTAGAGGTCATGTCCAATTTTTTTTCTAGGTTGTGGTTTGCTTGGGGATAGTAGGTTGAGTCACGTTTTACTACCTTGGTTGATATCTTATCCTTGGTTTTCATCTGTTGTTTTGTAGGCATCCTCTTTGTTTGTCTGTGTTTGTGGTGTGTGTGTGTGTGTAACCATCTGAATGGCGCCCTCTCGTACTCCTCCCCCGATCCAGTATGTTCCTTTTGCTTTACATGATTATT
The DNA here is from genome assembly GCF_053477565.2 of Lygodium microphyllum. Taxonomy (NCBI): domain Eukaryota; kingdom Viridiplantae; phylum Streptophyta; class Polypodiopsida; order Schizaeales; family Lygodiaceae; genus Lygodium; species Lygodium microphyllum. The sequence goes on from NC_141142.1 coordinate 65,987,757, forward strand.
CTTTGTTACTGGATTCGGACGTTGTCGCTAAAGCGGGCTTGTCCAAGTTCGTAAGCCTTTCTTTCCCACTGGTTCCAGATGATCCTACCATTTGTGACGAGTTTTTAACCTCTTACAGTAAGAGGTCTGGTCCAGTCCGTAGCACTACTGTTCTTCTAACACCGAAGAGTCTAGGCAAGGCTCTTAGTCTGCCATATCGTGGGGAGTCTGTCCCTGCTGCCAGACAGTTGTTGGCCAATGACGATATTTTGAAGCTGTTGCAGAAGCAGACTTAAGATGTTCTTGATCCGAAGAAGGTCATTACCACATTAGGAGTCGGTGTCTCCATGATTTCCAATCCCCTATGGAAACAGCTATGCCAATTTCTTCAGGACAGGTTCATACCTGCAAAATCCCTATCCCATTATCTTTCCAAGGAGTTTTTTACAACTTCACGAATGATTTTGAAAGGCATAACTGTTGATTGGAGTACCTACCTCCTCTCCAAGATGGATCACCACTTTATCCGAGCTACTCGAGGAAATGTGACTAATGTTACATTTGGGTCCTTCCTCTATGTCTTCTTACTACATGCTGCCCCTGCAAAGGAAGTTCCTTTACCTCCAATTGATCCTCCAGAAGTTCCTCCTCTGCCTCATAATGAAAATGATGATGTGATAATTGAGGATGATGATTCTCCTCCTCCCCTTGTCATTCAAAGAAAACGCCTCAAGAGGGTGGCTGAGTCAGTGCCTATTCCTCCTCCTCCTGTTCCAATGATAGTTCCTGCCCAGTCTTGCAGCACCTTGCCTGCATTCCTTCAGACGCCAAATCTTTTCAGAGCCCATAGAGACGGGATGCTAGAACTTACTATTCCTTCTGTTCACCGCCTGGTAACAGGAGATGCTATTATGTTCCTATGCAAGGATATCCGGAGTTCTATTGAACTTTCGATGACTGCCTGTATCCAGCAATTATATTCTTCATTTTATGATGACGTTCAGCAGTCTAAGGAGGAACTGAATAAGACCAATACTGAGTTAGCCTCTGCTCAAGAGAAATTCTCTGACCTTTGTACGCAAATGGTGCAGCAGAGTAAGCTCATGGATACTCAGAAAGCTGAAATCTCTAACTTAAAAGCTGAGTTGGCAGAAGCTAGGTCTCAAGTGGTTGTTGTAATAGAGGAGAGGGATAAGTTACAGAAGGAGAGTCAAGAGATGAAGGAGGAGATAGCTGCCCAAGCAGAGAAGTTTAAATCCACCACAGCTATCTTAGACCAGAGCAATGCTCAAATCCAGCAACTCAAAGATCAGTTGGCTCAGTCTCGGTCTAATATACAGAGTCCTGTGCAACCAGTTTCTCTTTTATCCCCTGCAGACTTGGCAGCTCTTCAGAGACAGGCTACATTATGTCCCTTATTTCAGGCCAAGGTGGAAAGATTGCAATCTCGCATGGATTTATTATGGTCTTCTTTTGAGCAGTATCAAGAATATGTTCCACCAGATCATTCCTTTTTTGTCCATTATCAACAACAAAAGTTGGCCTTCTATATAAAACTTTCCACGATGGATTTACCATTCCAGAGGATGGATGGAGTGGGGCCTGGTCATCTGATTTGCTTATAGAAGTAGTGAGGATGGTTTTTGAAGACTCTGTCACTCCAGATACGATGCTTCTGTCCTATATGTATTTGGGGGGTGATTTATTGATTCCAGATTATGAAGATCTGGCTTGGTATGTCGAAGATGTGGTATTGCAAGCTTCTTTGTATGTCCGACATTTGGAGTTGAGGATTGATGAGATGTTCCAGGGATATTCTTCAAAGGTGGCTGAGTGTCCTGAGTTTTCATGGCACACTATGGTTGATGCTGTCATTTTGAATCACCGTCAGGTCAAAGCTTCAGCTCATGCCCAGAACATTAACCAACTGAGGGTGGATCTTTTAGCCTATCTCTCCAACCAACCCCCATTTGATACTTCTTTCTTTGAAGCCTATCATCGTAGATCAGCTTGAGGTCCGTCCTTACCATGCCTAACTCATTATCAACAAATGGCCCATAGGTATGATGCTTGTATTTCCCTTTTTCAATCTAACCCAAAGGTCATTTTACCCCTTCTTTTCCAACCTCAAGGATCTCCTCAAATTCCTATATTTACCCATTGTTCTTTTATTGAAGATTAATTTTTTCTACCTCCTGATCCTTGTCCTTCCCCATCCCCTGACATTCTATCAACTTTTCCTGCTTATCTTTTAACACCTTTCTTAACCGAATCTCCTCAATTTTCAGCAAATCCATCTTTAATCCATTCTTCATTTTATGATTTTGCCTATCCATCGCTTCATCCTCTTTCATTAGTCCCTCTTCTGTCTCCTAACACTTCTATTCCTAATCCTCCTCAGTTGGTTAGTGGGTATCAAGGTTTTGATCAGAAGATTCTTCGAAGAAGAGGCTGAAGTTCAAATGATTCCCTTACTGGACCTCAAATCAATTGGCCATTGATCCCAGGAGAATGGACAAGTGCTAGTCAGGATTATCAGAATTACCTGCATTTTGCTCAGCAATATTCTCAGTCTGCAGATCCTTCTGTGCGCTTAACTGCTCGTACCTGGCGTATATGCATAGGCGTTCCCATAATGATTCAAAATCTATTCCAAAGTTGTGCATGAATGTCAATGTGAGCATTGATTCCCAGCAACTGGATGTCTTGTACTTTCATGCCCTCTGTTTGCCTAGCAGATACCTCATCTTATTGGAAAGGATGTGCTGCCTTCAATTCTTTCAGAATCCTCCCAAGACATTTGTAGATGAATCCTTGTCCATGGATCGTTTTTGAAATCACCAAGCCTTCAAAAGGGATCATCTTCATTGATACCTCATCTTATTGGAAAGGATGTGCTGCCTTCAATTCTTTCAGAATCCTCCCAAGACATTTGTAGATGAATCCTTGTCCATGGATCGTTTTTGAAATCACCAAGCCTTCAAAAGGGATCATCTTCATTGATACCTTTGCAATGTATTGTGGATGATTTTTAATGATAAATCTCTCTTTTTGGAGGAGTCATTCAGATGGTTGTGTTGTGTGTAGTGTTTGTGTTGTGGGTTAATTTATGTGATAAGATCGTGGTGGTTGCCTATTCGATTTGCTTTCGTGCGAGCTACATTTTTGGAGAATTGCAGTGATGGTGTTGCTGGTTGGATAGTTGAAGATGCTAATGCAGAAGAAGAAACCTCTTATATCCTTTACAAGTTTGTTGTGATTTCCAGTTTGATAAGAAGTGTTAATGTATAAAGGGTTTTCCTTTCATTGTATTCTTTATATCAGATACAGGTTATAAGTTGGGGTCATGGTTGGATGGACTGTTTTTGAAGACTTATTGAAGATCAAAGTTGAGCTCTTGAATGAACTTGTATTCCCTTTTCCCTGGGTCGCAAGGACGCTTCCTTATTAAGTGTGGGGATATGTTAAGTGTTGAAATGACCTATTTTTTGGCTGATTTTTGTTGTTTTTGAGAGTTGAATGGTTGATTTTATGAGATGATTGATTGGTTTGGAAGTGGTTTGAGAGTGTTTTGGATAGGTTGGAATGGTTTTATTAAGCTCATGATGTTTACTCGTAGAGATGTGAAGTTCTGTTGATGTTTTGATATGCTATGTTTGGTCCTGATAGCTTCTGTTGAGCTTCTATTTTGTTCTGTTTTCTCTATGTATGGAAGGATGGAGTATTGATTGATAGGGTTTGAGATTGTTTGAAAGCTTATTGAGTGATTTTTTATGGTTTGGAATGGTTTTGGTATGAGTTATGTGGTTCTGACGCTTTCTGTTGACCTTCTGTAACTCTCTGTTGAGCTTCTGTGAGCCTCTGTAAACCTTCTGTATGCTTCTGTATGTGTTCTGTTGGATGAGAGTGTAGCTTGGGAAAGTTTTCTAGCCTTGGAAAGAGGTGAATACAAGTGAAAAAGAGCTAAAAGAAGTCAAAGAAGTAGCTGTTGAAGTCTCAAGTAAAGACTGGAGTGAAGTGACAGTGGTGAGCTATGAAGAGTCACTGTAGGGGCTCTGGTGCCTCTTCGCATCTGACATACCTCTTGTGAAGTTATGTTGATGTTCTGATATGTTCTGTTTGGTCATGATAGCTTCTGTTGAGCTTCTGTTTTCTCTCTATATGGAAGGATGGAGTATTGATTGATAGGATTTGAGATTGTTTGAAAGCTTATTGAGTGATTTTTGATGGTTTGGAATGGTTTTGGTATGAGTTATGTGGTTCTGACGCTTTCTGTTGACCTTTTGTAACTCTCTCTTGAGCTTCTGTGAGCCTCTGTAGACCTTTTGTATGCTTCTTTATGTGTTCTGTTGGATGAGAGTGTAGCTTGGGAAAGTTTTCTAGCCTTGGAAAGAGGTGAATACAAGTGCAAAAGAGCTAAAAGAAGTCAAAGAAGTAGCTGCTGAAGACTCAAGTAAAGACTGGAGTGAAGTGACAGTGGTAAGCTATGAAGAGTCACTGTAGTGGCTCTGGTGCCTCTTCGCATCTGACATACCTCTTGGGAGGTGCATCCACGACCTAAGAAGGATCATTGCAGTGAGGATATGATGTATTATTGATGGAGAGAGAGAGAGAGAGAGAGAGTCAGAGATAGTTAATTCTATCAAAATAGTGTAATTGTATATGAGAGATTGAGAGAGAGAATTATGAAGATATTGGAGATGGATAATATGTGATGTATTTTCATTCAAAGATGGTGTATTCCCTTGTGTTATTTGTTCTATTGATGGATTTTGTGAAGATGTTGGAGAATATGGTTGATTCTATCAAATCCATGGGAGATATCTACTATGATGCTGCGTGAAAAATTGCTGTTTTCTTTGTTTTGATGATCAAAAGAATGAAATAAAAGCTTGTTGATGTTACAAGATAGATTTTCTTGCAAGAGAATTCCCTTTTTCTTGGTGTTCCTCTTGGGTCTCCACAAATGTTATGCAAAAACAAGTGATATTATCACCAATTGTTCCATTTTTATGGCCAGTCGTTGATACAAGAACAAATATATTCAAGAAAGAGTGTAGTAGCCTAAAATAGGTTGGTTTCAAGTTTCCTACTTTACAGCACCATCAAGGAATGAGAAGAGCAAACCTCCTACTTCTACAAACGGTGTTTCAAGTGAGAGGAGATGCAAGTGGAGGCATAGAATTCCAAAGATACACAAAAGAGAATAGAGGCAATTGCTTGCACATGTGACCTTCTTGGAGGAGATAGTGGAACTTCAGAGGCAACATTCAATATTTCAAGTCTGGATGGAGAGCTATTATGATGTGCATATCAAAGAAGAGTCTAGGTGCACTTGTTTTGATTTTTCAGAAAAGAGAATCTACTCAAAAGGCATTTCTTGCCTGCAAACATATATATTATGTGCACATGCACATACTTGGCCTTCAACCCAGGGAGCACATGGTCATACATTAGCATGCAATAACTCCAATTGAACTTGCCTTTGTGTTAGAGCAAACATGTAAGATATGCCATGTCATGTAGGAACCCCAAAGCTAAGCACGACTCACCCATTGTTTTGGCCCACTCATCATCATGCTCACATCAATAGGCTGTGGTATGTCATTTTTTATTGCAAGAAGATTAGGGTTTAGCAATCTTGGAACCTTTCTAGATATTGTACTCTTTTTGGGTGATGTAGAAGTTGGGGATATTTTCTTTTGTAGCAATAATTTAGTACCATTTATTCATTTGGTTTGGATGTATGTTTTGTTGTAAGCTCTCACATAGTGATACATGCATGATATTTTATATATCTTCATGTTAAAAAAGAGTAGTAGTGTGTGGGATTGTGAGACTATTGTATTTGAATTATCATTATACCTTTATGTAGTGAACAATAATATCAATGTCATTTGTAGAAAAAATCCATGGTTATTTCAAAAATCTCAAAAAATAAATTTCAACTACAAAAGTACAAAGTTGAAAGCTCACAAAAATAATGCACTCATTAAGAAGAGGTAGTGATTCTAAAAGTAGTTACATCGGGTTGCTTTGCTACCAAGGCATTCTCCTATCATCCCAATAGTAGCTCCCTTGCCTACTAGAACTACATCTATTTTTCTTGCTAGTGCCTTACCTCTTTTTATGCAGAATTAGTTTCCAAAATGGTTATAAGGAATAGCATTCTCTGTATAAGCTACTCCATTTCAAACTACCAAATTTGACTTGAATCAATTTCTAGAGCCCCAAGAGGAGCACTAAGAAGATGGGGAACCTACTACAAGAAAATCTAACTTGTCACACTAACAGGCATATTTTTCATACTTTAATCAACCACAAGAAGAAAAAGAACACCAAGAACCACAAATCTTCATGCAACATCATATAGCAAATCTCCCACATATTTATCACAACAAATCTTCAACATATTCTTCATAGAAACCATACAAGAATTAAAAGAACACAAAGAAATTATCAATTTTGAATGAAATTCATCACATAGTATTCATATTTCATCATCTTCATAGTTTTCATAGTCTTTCTCTTAATCTCTCTCATAGTCACATTCATAGATACATTGTTTTTCATAGAAAATTGGCTCTCTCTCATACATTACCTCTCTCACAAGTGCTTTCTCTCTCAATAGCACATTGGAATAACCAAGAATAATACTCAACAATCCTCTCTTGGTTATGGATACCCCTACCAAAAGGTATGTTTTACATGAAAGGTCACCATAAACACTACATTGACCCTTGAGAACTCAATACTATCATTGTCATTGCAATCTTCACTCATCAACTACTTCTTCTAATTCTCTCTTTTGAATTTTTCAAAACATTCCCAAGCTAAAAATTCATCCAACAAGGAGACTCACAAAAGCATATAGAATAAAGCAAAAATAGAAGCTCTATAAAACTCTTCATACAGAATATCCACAAAAGGCATCACAACCATATAGCTCAAACCAAAACCAATTCAATCCATCAAAGAACTATCCAACTCACTCTCAACCATTCCTCAAACCATTATTCTATAATCATAATCTCTCAAATAGAAAGAAAACAAATCAAAATAGAACCCAAATAGATCGATCAAAACTAAACAGACACAATACAGAACCAATCAGCACATTATATCTCAACTAAAAGCCACCATGAGCTTCTCAATCATAATCAAACGATCCCAAATCACCTCAAACTTATTTCCAACACTTCCAAAATCAATCAATAAACCCTGAAAATCAACTATTCATACATAAAAACAACAAAAATTAGCTCAAAAAATAAGTCAATTTAGTCCTCAATATATCCCCATACTTAATTAGGGAGTTTCCCCATCTCATGACCTTGGAAAAAGAGAACAAAAGCTCTGTTAACCCCAATGCAAAGAAAGGAAAAAGAAACTTTAAAAGACGCCAAGGCAAAGCGAAAAAGGCATCCCGATTGAAGAAATAAGAGGAAAAAATGCCAAAAAATCACAAGGTGTCGGGACCCAAAATGGGTTTAACATTGACTCTCTAGGCACTAGCTGGGCCTCTCTACACTCAAAGAACACACCCTCTCGGCCTTGCGGTCAGGAGCATCTAAGGGACACACTACCCTAACTTTTATCATAAATTCCGTGTTTGTTTTGGATTGTAATCCAATGGTTAAGCCCTCCCCACACTCCTCAAAGGGAGTCCCTACACATATTGGTGTAAAACACCATGTAAGCATAGACAAAGGAGTCACCCCTCAGTTGAACGCTATAGCTCCACTACGCTCTCTTACACCTTGGGGATTGGCCCCTCGATACGCTACTAATACAAATAGCACGTACGTCACAAAGTCCACTCTTGTTTTCAAACATTCCAAGAGATATATATATTCTTCTCACTAAATAGTCCCCAAGGAAACCAATCGTCTAAACCTGGTGCTTAGGATATCTCATATACTCAACATAGATCATATGTATGAATACAATTGCAATGCATCCAATAATGATACCATGAGTTGCATGCAATGCAATTGTGTATGAACCATAGTGCTCAATCATTTTATCACTTAGAAATCAGCATTGTAAAGTGCAAAGACATTGCTTTCAATGATTTTAATCTACACATAATGTCCTGAGGGTCAGCACCGAGCTTTCTCGTGCTGCTAGACCCTCTTAAACTTAAACCATAAACATCATATATACCATGCATAAGCAAAATATCAGATTTTAGAATCTTATCAACAATTAGTCACCCTCAAAACCCCTCCTTCTCCCTACCGCTTAGGCTATGCATGCGTTGATAGGTGTAGGAAGTATTTTTTATGTGTTTTTCTTTATGAAAGAGATAAAGAATCCACTTTCACACCCAAAAAAAAAAAGGTTGAACTGAGGCTCAAACCTCATACTCCATCCATGTCACACATCCACCCACATAAATCTTATTTTTTCTTATTTTTCGAATGCAAAAAACTTAATATTTTCCATTTTTCTTATTTATTTATGTATAAAATATGATATTTTTTATTTTTTTATTTGGAGTACTCATCATGTGTACTGAGAATTAATTTTATATCATTTTTTATTCCACATGAACCCCACAAACACCACAAAATTGATAATTTTTCTTAAAACCACGTAGTCGCGGGTTTTGCAGGTTTATGTATAAATTATTATGTGATTGAATTTCCTTATTTTCTTTAGCATCTCTGATAGATTACATTATTAACAACCAAAGACAACCATTTCCAAACAACTTCAACCAAAATCTATTATAAAATAACTAGAACGATCTCTTGCGTATAAAAACATGCTTTTTCTCGTATTTCAAGGTTGGGAGGCCACTGATGCTCTTTTGTGCTCCAACACCATCACTCCTTCAACATCTTTCATCAAACCCTACCCCCTTCTCTCATAGAATCAAGCATATGAATGGGCAGCAAGAGGAGAGAGGAGAGAGAAAGACTCAGATATCAAAATTTCATTTCTTTGATCATATTTCACATGCTTACAGTCAAAATCTTGCTCTTGCCATGTAGATTAGGCTTACATCTCTCTCTCTCTCTCTCTCTCTCTCTCTCTCTCTCTCTCTCTCTCTCTCTCTCTCTCTCTCTCTCTCTCTCTCTCTCTCTCTCTCTCTCTCTCTCTCTCTCTCTCTCTCTCTCTCTCTCTCTCTCTCTCTCTCTCTCTCTCTCTCTCTCTCTCTCTCTCGGGGTGTATTGAAGAGGCACAAATCCATCCAAAAATGGGGTACAAAATAAAAAACGTCCCCCTCCTATTGTCGGGCAAGAATTTGCATTTTTTTTCATTTACATTTCATTTCATGTCATTTATTGAATGTCCACTTTGAAAAAAATCACTTTCACACTGCTCAGAGAGGGTTTTCGGCATGTTTGGAGGGGTAAACACGCTTAGAATTGTGATCCGACTAGATGTATGGCTCCGTGACATCAAAATCTATGAACCTTGACCCTGTCGCACATTTTTTGGCTCCCAAATCACATAGCTACTTTAGAGCACTAAACCTTGCGGGGATTAAATGGGGGGTCAAACGACCTCTGATTAACGAATCGAGACTTGTGTTGGATTCCTAGCGTCGAAATCCACTTAAGAAAGTTCTAGCATGTCGGCCATCTGCCACTGTTCAATTTTGCATGAAAATTTGATCCTTGATGCCTCCTGGCTACTTTTTTGCTCCAAGAATAGGCTCAAACACTTTAAAAATGGGTCCAAAAAACCCAGCTCTCATTGGCGACCACGGGATAGGGTGACTCATCCAGTCGAATCCCATGAACTGATTTGCTCAAGCATAACCACAAAAAGCATCGAACTGTGTCAAGAAAAAAACAACAACACATATCACAGCTCTCGCCCTTTCCCCTGATAAAAATCACAGCATGAAATCCACGAGGGAGAAGCTAAGCAGTATCTGATCAAGAGTTCAAGAGTTAGTTGTCAACCAACTGCTCCAACATAACCTAGCTAAAAAGAACTATAAAAGAGATCATCCTAAGTGGTCGCCTGACCTACCTACCTAATCGAGGACACTAGAACTAGGAGCTCCCACTAGGCAAGGACTTCTATAGCCTGATCTCATTTATTTATTATTATTTTCTTTCTATTTAGGTTTCTTTTCCTTCAAAACATGATATTGGAGCGTGTAAAAAGAAGGGAGCTTAGCGTAGTAACCCAAGGAGAATAGGGCATCGGCCTCGGGTCTTGTCTCGGCACCCAAGAACCTACCAAGCCCTTGCAATGCGACACTTAATCCTTTTTTAATGCTCACTTTTATTTTCACTCCAACCTTCCTTTTTCTTTTTTTTTGTGGCAAGATGTCACCCCATAGAAGGGCAAGGCATCAACCTTGGGTGGTCTGTGGCATCCCTAAGAACCTGCCAAGCCTTCGCAAGGTGATAGACAACTGCTTTAGAATTTTTTTTCCTTTTTATTTCAGCTTTTTTCTGCTAGGGGTTAGAACCCCTTTTTACAAACCTCTGTATACTAGTTTTTCCTAAGATCTTTCTTTCTTGATCATATAGTTTTGGGCAAGCTTCCCTAGCTGCCTCACCATTAATAGAAGCTTCTAGAAATAGCTACCTAGGAGGCTAGCAAGATAGGGTCACTTAGGACTCCTCAAAACGGCTCTTTTAATGCTACACAATGGCTTCATAGGAAGTGGCCATGTGCTCGAACCTCCCCCCCAAACATACCTAACTAAACCCTAGGACTTCATGCCACAACTTGCCGGTCCCTAATAAAATAAAATAAAACCCACAAATACATATATATAAGCAGCTTAAGGGGGAAAGCTCACAAAGGCAATGGAACCACCTGGATTGGCTAGCAGAAGCTCCCATGCAACAAAGGCTCTCTCCAAGCACTCTGTCAAACCTGTTTGGTACAACACTAAAACAGAAACTGATTAAAAGCACTCGCACCAAACAATCATAGGGCTCTTGTGGCCTAACGAGATATAACATTTCACAACAAACAAATTGGCCCTCTTGGCCTAAAGAGATATAACATTTCACATCCAAAACTCGGCCCTCTTGGCCTAAAGGAATATAGCAATGTAACTCATAGAATACCCTCCTTAGACTAACACTGATAGACAACCAGACACTCCATCCTGAGGAGAGATTTGGGCTCCAAGCCCTAAACTAAATGCATTAAATTGTGACCCATACCTCCTGCATAGATAGCAAGAGGAGGCGTATGCATAAAGTGTCCTCTGAGCAACCTATGGGTCCAACATAATAACGGCAAATGGGTCTCGGCTACTCTTTGCATCACCCATACTAACCGTCACCTGCTATATAGAGCATGTTCTAATAAAAGTCCCCATAATCGACCAATCATCAATAAATATATCCAAACCAGGACCACAATTGAAAAAGAGGTCTTTTTCATATGCATTCCCTATTTTGGATTATAAAATCTCCTTTAATGTGCACATATTCATTCTAATCTAAGTGCATCACATGAACCATAGGAATTTGTACAGACCTATCCGTCCTCTTGCTAGGTAAACGTGCACATAATAGCTAGCACAAAGTTCAGGTTCCAAATTATCATAAGGGACTTATTGGGCCCTTGTTGTCTTGCTGAGATTAATGCATCTATGAATCCATTTATTCTACCCTTAATAAGATATGACTTGGGTCTAGACGTGTTCATCTTTGTTTTGTATTGAGCTAGATCAACATCTTCCTATCATGGCTTTTCCAAGCTTTTTTGGGCACAAAGGGGAGAAAGCTCTAGACTTTCTAGATGACTTAGAAATGACCTTCCTAGTCACAGGCCAAGATGATGAAGCAACCAAAGTATGGGCCTTCTCTTTAGTTCTAAAGGGTGATGCTCGAGTGTGATATCAAGCTCTCCCGGAGGCTACAAGGGGTAACTGGGAGGATCTCAAGACCACATTCTTGCACGAGTACCAAGATACCGAGCCTTCTGAATATCTTTGGAGACAACTCCTAGATCTTCACCAAACCTTCCAGGGGAGTACCAAGCATATGAAGGCATGTTTATAAAATTGTGGGATAAATGGACAGCCTCCTTTTAGCCGAGGGAGAAAGAGTATCTGATTGCTTTAAGAAATATTATTTTTTGGCCGGACTCTACCCTCCACTAAGGGAGAAGCTCAAAGGAAAGTTTCCCACATCCTATGAAGAATCAGTCACTTATGCTAGGGAGAAAGATAGGAAATTGAAGTATCAAGCCCAGTCGAAGGGGAGAGTTGAGCCCATGCAAATTTTACCAACCATGCCAGGGCCTAAAGAAATAGCAGAGGTCCCACCCGAACCAAAAATGCCATAGCAAGAGCTCCTACAACGCATTACTAATCAACTTGAAATCCTTTCGTTGAGTTTAGCGCAAGGAGTACGGCCCCCTCCCCTCGCAAATGAAGGCAATCAAGGGGCCCAAGGAGACAATAAAGAGAGTATGTTTGCTATAATTATGGGGAGACTGGTCATGGTATGTACTTTTGCCCTCATCCCTGGCGTCTGCCAAGAAATGGGTTCCAACCAAGGAGGGGACAACAAGTGACACCACCTAGGGAGAGGCTTGTTCACCGAATCCAAGGCCTCTACCGACGGTTCAAGTTCTCCAACATCCTCGACCACTTGCAGAGGTGCCAACCTTACCTGTCCAGCCATTAGAGAATCATGACGTCAGGATGATCAGTTTGGATGAGAGTGATATCAAAGGGAATGCCAAAGTGAAGAAATCCCATAGAATTGAGAGGATGGAGCCTACACCACTAGAGGAGGTTGAAAATATGGAAGAAGAGGTAGAGTCTTCTAAGGCTTCAAGGACACGCGGCATTAAAAAGAGGGCTCGCTCACGCCAATGCATTAAGCTAGATGATTTTTCCTTGGGTAAAGGTACTAGAGCTTATGATTTGCTTGCTGATGTGAGGGATCAAGGGCCAAAAATTTCATGGCCACAATTATTGCATCTATGTCCAATAGTGCGGCGACAATGATCAAAGATGGTAAGTATTAGACCCATGAAGAATAGACACGTGAATGCAATCAAGGCTAGAAAGACGAAAGATATTGTGCCTCTAATGGAAGTCGAAATCAATGGGCAAAGAGTATCAAAGGCATATGTGGATGGAGGTGCAAAGATTTGTGTCATGACGGAAAATTTGATGCATTGTTTGGGATTAGAGGTAAGTGAAACTACTAAATTTGGGGCCAAAATGGCTAACATTGTAGTAGTAAATTATTTGGGAGTTATAAAGAAAGTCAAGGTAAAGGTGTGTGGACTGCAATTGGAGCTTGACACGTATGTGATACTAGTGAAGGGGGACGACTATCCACTCATTCTTAGGCAACCGTGGCTAATGGGAATGAAAGCCAGACAAGATTGGGAGATAGGGGCTTTAGAGCTAAGGCCACAAAAGGGGTTGTAGAAAAAATGGAAGAGCACTATCTATAACATGAAGGAGGGCCGACAGGAGGATCTTGCATTAGAGAACACCGCTCATAAATGGAGTTCCAACGAGGATTGGTCATCTACAACAGAGGGCAAGTCTTCTAATGAGGAGGAAGAAAGCTCTCTAGATGTGATAGGGATTACATTGAAAGGGCCTTCTAGTAGTGAAATTCTACAACAGCTTCCAAAGGTCGAGGAGGGGTTAGAAAGAATGTTGGCTAAGGATCTATCAACTGAGAAGAAGGCAGCCTACATGGAAGTGGTGATAAAACACTCTGCACTTTTTATTTCTGATTATGAACACATCATAGGTGGGATGGCAGTACAACATCACATTAATCTAAAAGATGGACCAAGGCCAGTGGTGCAGCAACTACGATGGTTGGGAGTAGTTCAACAAAATGCTCTACCCATTGCGGTGCAGTGACTTTTGAAGGCATGCTTCATCTATCCAGTAGGGGACTCAAAGTGGGTTCATCTAAAGTGGTAACACCCAAGAAGAATGGAAAATGGCAAATTTGTATGGACTACAAGACTAAATGCTGCAACAAAGAGAGATCACTTCCCTCTTCCCTTTCATGATAAAATACTCAATAAGGTGGCCGAGCATGAGAGATACACTATTTGTGATGGGTATTCAGGTTATTTCCAAATCCGAATACCTGAGGAGGATCAACAGAAGACCACCTTCATCACGCCTTGAGGGTGTTTTACTTACAAAGTAATGCCATTTGGATTAACAAATGCCCCAGCTACCTTCCAGCGATTCATGAATTATGTCTTCCAGTCATATTTTGGTAAGTCCATCAGGGTCTTTATTGATGATTTTTATATTTATAGTTCTAGGGCTCTACATCTAGGAAAGGTGGATGAAGGTTTTAACCACCTCGCACAAATGGGGGGCAGCTAAGCCATGAGAAGTGTTGTATTGGCAAAATTAGTGTAACTTTGTTAGGGCATGTCGTAAGTGAGAGGGGCATTGAAGCGGATCCAAATAAAGTTAAGGCCCTATTGGCAGTGCCGTCACCATCTTCTGTGCAACTAACCTCTTTCATTCAAAAGGTGCAATATATGGGGTGGTTCATTCATCTCCTCTCCCAATTAGTGTTTCCACTGCAACAGTTGACCCACTCTAAGGAACTCCTATGGAAAAAGTGAAAGAGAAAGGTGCTTTCACAAGGTAAAGAAGGCTCTCATCACCCTTCCCATAATTTTACAACCTTGCTGGGATCAAGAGTTTTTTGTCAACCTGATTTTTGGGAAAGATGCTCTAGGGGCAACACTAAAACAAAAGGATGCTAAAACTGGCCTAATGAGGCCGGTTTACTTTTCTAAGAGAGTAATGACAGCACCAGAACGAGGGTACAAGATGGTGGAGGTGATGGTTTTGTCTCCCTAGGCTGTTCACAATGATCACGATAGAAGAACATTTTCCCTATGCCTTACAGCACGTGGATGTTTCAGCTAGAATTGCTAAGTGGGTGATATCCCTTACTCCACCAGATAATTTTATCTCTACTCCAAGTATGGGTGTTCTAAGTAAGAAATTAGCCGCCCCATCAAAAAATGTTTTCTCTTGTAGATTCGAGCATGGACCTACAAGGCATAATTCTCATTAATGCATTTAGAGGTAATAAGGTTTAATCTTATTAAGATTAACCTTCATTTTAAACTTCACTCCCTGTAGATCTAGCTAGTAATGTTGTGGACTTATTTTATACTATTTTGACTGTTTTGTAGGGACCATCCCACTTGGGCTCTAGTTTCCCTGGAAATGGCTCCCTACATGCATCATAGTATAAAACTAATTGCCCTTTCTTAAATGTATATTTCTTCACTTTTAAATCATACAACTCCTTCACTTGATGCTTATTCACTTACTGGTGTAACAAACTCTACAATTTGAGCTCATCTATGTGTGTGCTAAAGTCGTAAAGCATTCAAAGAGTGCATCTTCGTCCCCCAAAGAATGGTTAATTGTGAATCTTATGGTCAGTAACTCGATCTCTAAGGGTAATACGCACTCCTCCCCATAAACTAACTTGAATGGGATGTGGCATGTGGCTCGTTTAAACGTCACGTTATACACCCACACTACCACATATAACCTCTTATCCCAGCCTCCTTTCTTGTTTGATACTATCTTTGACACAATACCCACAAGTTGTTTATTGGTACTTTCAACTTGCCCATTTGCCTATGGGTTGTAAGGAGTCATCTTATTATGCTTAATCTACCATGCTTCAGTCATGCTCTTAATCACCTTATTTAGAAAATAGGTTCTACGATCCCAACACTAATTCCTTTGGTAGACGAAATCAGCAGATAATCTGCTCAAGCATGAAGCTAGCAGTCTCCTTTGCATCGTCCTTCTTTGTTACTCATGCTTCTGACCACTTTGTAAAATAGTCAGTTTTCACTATGATATATCTCTTCTATGTAGAAGATGAAGGGGTAATAAGACCCACAAAATTGATGTCCCACTTCTCAAATGGTAGTATAGCCATAATAGGAATCAATGGGCGCTTCCTATTCTCCCTACAGTCATGCCTTTGGCATATATCACATCTCTTGACATACTCAAATTAATCTTGGAAAATGGATGGCCACCAATATCTAGCTCTCAAATTTTTTTGTGCAATCAACCGTCCAGCAAAGTGCCCTCCACAAGCAGAGTCATGGCACTCTTTTAGGATAAATAGAACCTTATCAGGCATAACACATCAGCTATAAACATCATCAACCCCTTGCCGATATGGTGTTCCTGCAATCAAGGAAAATTTCAAAGCCTACTGTCTAATTTTTCTCTTCTCTGATTTTGATAAAGCGGCTCCAGTCTCTCTTGTGGATAAATAGTGTGTTATAGCAGCATACCAGGATGGAATGGAGACTGTATCAATTTTAAACACTCCCTCAATATATTACTAACTTCAGCCAAGATTTCCCTTGGTTCCCCAAAATCCACAAGACATTCAATGATGCCTTGTAATTTCAGTGGCTTACTCCTAATTTCATAATCAAACTCTTGTAAAGTAATCTGCCATTTTGCTAGGTGATCAGGCGGCTGTAAATTGTTTAGCAACAATCTAAGTCCTTCTGCCTTTATATAAAATACTACCTTTTCATAGAGAATATAGTACCTGAACTTTTTGGACGCACACACCATCCCAAGACACAATTTCTCCATGTAGGTGTAACTAAGTTCAAATATCCCCAATTTATGACTAGAAAATCCTATTGGATGATACCATTTCTCCTCACAGATCTGGGCTAAACAACAGCTAATGCTATGCATTGTGGCTATTTTAAAAATATATAAAAAACCTCACCTATTTTGGGTGCTTTCAGGACTGGTGCTTTTGCCAACTCCTTCTTCACATCCTTGAAGGATACTTAACAAGGATCACTCCAAACAAACAGACAATTAAAAGATAATAGATTCGTCAATGGCAACATTCTTTCTGCCATTGCATTAATAAGTCATCGATAATATCCCACTGATGAGATAGAAATCTATGCACTTCTTTACGAGTACATGGCAGACTCATAGCAATAATAACCTTTATCTTTTCAGGACCACGGTCGCGATACTAGTTGAACTAACCACATGACCTAATAGCAGCCCATAGGGCACTCCAAAGATGCACTTTCTTGGGTTAAGAGCAATGCAAAACTACTTGCAATGCTCAAAACACTTCCTTAAAATAATCAACATTCTTTCCCTTACAGTGGCTGCCCCCAGATCGTCAATAAAGATTTTCAGCTCCTCGAGGGAAATATCACCAAAAGTCTTATCAGTTGTACATTGCCAAGAACCCGACGCATTGCATAATCCAAATGCCATCACATGATATGCAAAGATACCAAATATAGTAATAATGTCATTTTCAGCTTATCTTCCTCTACAATAGTCATTTGGTTATATCCAGCAAAGCAGTCCATAAATGAATAAACATCCCTACATGCTAACTAATCTAGAATCTGATAAATGAATGGCAGCAGGCGAATAGTAATCTTAAAGTTTTTGTTTATTGAGCTCCCTAAAATCTACGCAAAGCCGGATTTGATTATTCTTTTTTTTCCTAATAACCATTGGCGAACACCACTCCATGTGTTGTACATGAAATATTAGGTTAATCTTACACAATTTTTGTAACTCCTCAAATAGTGTGTCACTTAGCTCAAAAGGCATATGCCTCACTTTCTGTCGCACAGGACGGCTACCTTCCTTCAAAGGAATGGTATGCACAGTCAAACTAAGAGGAATACCCCTCATTTCATCATAACTCCAAGAGAAGATGTCATAGAATTCTTGGATCATGGACACATAGTCCCTCCTCTCTTTCTAGGCTAAGCATAGCCCCTAATTTAATAGGTGGTGGATCATTCAACGTTCTAAGATTTAGCTCAATCACATCCATGTCTCTTATTCTATCTTGAGCTTCAATCGACTCATTTAGATTCACCTGGTATATATCCTCTGTAGTGGAACCCTCTTTTGATTCATCACTTGATGAAGTCTCATTGCCAGATGGTTCCCCTAATGCATCTAATTATGACGAGGATAAAGGAGCTCTCTCACTTTGAGGAGACTCAGGACATGCATCTACTACCACATGGCTAGTGCCTCTGCCAAAAATCAAATGACCAACAGGTATATGCACTTGACAGTCAGATTGCAAGATCCATGGCCTTCCTAACAATACTTGATAGCTTGGTCATCTTGCAAGCCGAATAACCCTGTGGTCTATAGTGCATTCCAACTCACAACAGTGACATGGACTTTGGTAATGCAACCTTAAGGTTGTCTTAAAGTGTCATTAGCCATTCAAAGAATTGTGGAGACATCCTTTCAAATTTCTAATCCCATCCTTTCCATCAATTCCAAACTCATGATGTCGATGGAGGATCCCATGTCTATAATAGCATGATCCACTAATATTCCATCAACATACGTTGCTACCCTTGGGCAATGCTTTTCAACATGCTCAAATAAATCCTCTCCCACATGAGCTATTGCCAAGGGCTCAATGATATACCTAGTGCAAAGAATCTTTTTGAATTCTTTACGCATCCTGGAGATAACTTGATCAATTGCAGGCGGTTCACACATCAAGATTTACATCACAAAGGGAACTCGCTAAATCAAACTCATGATAATTAGCAATGGTTCTCTTCTCCCACCAGACCATTCTCTCCTTTGGCCTTTGAATTGGATTTGACGCTTCATTCTTGGCTTTTACCTTCTTCTTTGGCAATGTTTTGAGTGTTAGCTTTGCCATCAACAACTTTTAGAGGACCGGCTTCTACATTAGGTTTAAGGACTTGCATCCCTTTATCATCCTATTTATGGTTTAACTTAGCATGTTTTACATTAACCCTATTGCCTTCTTTATCCTTTTTCCCTCTTGTAATGGCTCACAAATTAGAAGCTTCAATGTTGTTGACACTCACAGCTTCAATAAGGCTAACACCACTACCACTAGGTAGCTCTTCTACAGTAGCTTTCCCTCTTTGCAATATTTGCTTTGGTCCATCATCCTACTAGAGATTATTCCCTTGTGCTTGACGATTCACTAGACCTAGTTGCCTACTCCCTTGTTGCAGAGAACTAATCTTACTCCAACAGGTACTAGCTAGATGGCTAGACTTCCCACATATGTCACATTTAACATTAGGGAAATTCCTAGGGAAATGTTGGCCACCGCACCACTTATAGTTGAATCTTGAGGGGGCACCCTCTTCAGGGCATTGACTCCCTATCAAATTCTATTGTTTTTAAATAAAATTCACATCAACAGCTATTTGCCTATATTGTTCAGTGATCATGTCGGTATAGTGCTTCATCATATCCTTAACTTCACTAAGGACATTTGATGCACTAGACTCATAGCCATGATCATCTACTTGCTATTCCATCGGCCTAACCACTTGGCTACTACTAATTAATTGGAACCATATTAGGGTTTATCATTTGACTTCCGTTATTTAGTGGAACCATTTGGTCACATTGGGAGAAGGTGGTAGCAAGGGCACATTTTGTATTATGCTTTCTCTCCCATTCGAGTTAGTCATAGCTATCCCTTGACTTCCATTGGTTAATGCCAAATTATTTCCAAGAAGTAGACCCGCATTAAGATTGGCTCTAGAGGTATAGAATGCTTGTAGTCGAGATTCTACTTCCTTTGCTTGCCTAATAGCAGTGTCTATATCCGGCAAGGTGACACTAGTCAACTGCACCTGAATATTGAAGTCCAAACCATGCAAAAAATATTGTAGTTGGGTAGCTGCCGGGATAGGGATACAAGCTTGCAATTTGTGAAAGACCTCTTTTAACTTCTTGGCATATGCTCAGATATCCTCATATGGCTCTTGATGTGTCACACTTAGTACACATAGCCAATATTGACCACCCCTTTCAAGGGCAAATTCCCTTTGAAAGGCTACATAAAATAAATCAAAAGTTATTATGGTTCCAGCCTCTAGGCCGTGATACCATACTGTAGCTCTTCCCTTAAGAGTCGCCCATCTTGAATATGACAACTGAACATCAACTTTTGAAACTCCCTAATGTGGAGCTCCACATCTTCCTCCACTAACCCATTAAAGATGGGTAGGGGGAAACATAAGGCTGGCAAATCCACCGTTCCAGTAGGAATTGCAATAGGTTACGCCACAACGATGATTGGATTTGCAATAGGATTTGGTGAAGGTGGGTTTACACCCGCACTTGATGTAAGCTAACTTACTGGGGGAAGGGGAGCACTAGAGCTTCCTCCTCTCCCAATGGACTATCTGTGGCTCTAGGACCACTATATCCACTCCCTCGTAGGAATACTGGACTACTACATTGAGGGCAATACCTCCTCAAGATCTCGACATGTCGCCTAGCTCTTTCTTACTTTTGGATTTTAGCTAGACGATGTTTATTAGTAAACAATGGATCAATCTCAGTTTCCTTTGGCATTAACTGGCTAAATGGTCCCTAGATAATTGAGATTTGAGGACTGCCACTTATAAGTGGATCCCAGCAAACACACCACCTGTCGGGACACAAAATGGGCCTGACATTGACTCTCTAGGCACTAACTGGGCCTCTCTACACTCAAAGAACACACCCTCTCGCCCTCACTGCCAGCAGGAGTGTCTAAGGGACACACTACCCTAACTTCTATCATAAAATTTGCATTTTTTTTGGATTGTAATCCAATGGTTAAGCCTTTCCCACACTCCTTAGAGGGAGTCCCTACACATATCAATGTAAAACACCACGTAAGCATAGACAGAGGAGTCACCCCTGAGCTGAATGTTACGGCCCCACTACAACTCTCCTACACCTCAGGGATTGGCCCCTCAATGTGCCATTAACACAAATAGCACATACGTCACAAACTCCACTCTTGTTTTCAACCGTTTTAAGAAATATAGATATTTTTCTCACTAAACAGTCCCTAGGAAAACCGATCGTCTAAACCTGCAGCTTAGGATATCTCACATACTCAACCTAGATCATATACATGAATACAATTGTAATGCATCCAGTAATGATGCCATGAGTTGCATGTAATGCAATTGTGTATGAACACTAGTGCTCAATCATTTTAACTTAGAAATCAGCATTGTGAGGTGCAAAGACATTGCTTTCAATGATTTTAATCTACACGTAATGCTGCGTTGCTGAGGGTCAGACCGAGCATTCTTGTGTTGCTAGACCCTCTTAAACTTAAACCATAAACATCATATATGCTAATTGTCCTGGCACTATTGCAGCTCTCCTACATCTTGGGGATTGGCCCCTCGATGCACTGCTTTCACATATACCCACTTAGGTTATGCATGTTGATAGGTGTAGGAAGCATTTTTTATGTGTTTTTCTTTATAAAAGTAATAAAGACTCCACTTTAACACAAAAAAAGGCTGAACTAAGGCTCAATCCTCATACTCCATCTATGTCACACGTCCACCCACATAAATCTTATTTTTTCTTATTTTTCGAATGCACAACCCTCATACTCCATCTTTAACACACAAAAAGGCTGTCAACCCTCATACTCCATCTATGTCTTTTTCTTTATAAAAGTAATAAAGACTCCATTTTAACACAAAAAAAGCCTGAACTAAGGCTCAACCCTCATACTCCATCTATGTCACACATCCACCCACATAAATCTTATTTTTTCTTATTTTTCGAATGTACTAATATTTTTTTTTCATTTTCTCAATTTTGTCTTATTTATTTATGCATAAAATATGATATTTTCTTATTTTTTGATTTGAACTGATCATGTGTACTAAGAATTAATTTTATATCATTTTTAATTCCACATGAACCCCACAAACATCACAAAAACCCCAAAATTAACCATTTTTCTTAAAACCACGTAGTCACGGGTTTTGTGGGTTTATGTATAGATTATTATGTGACTGAATTTTCTTATTTTCTTCAGCATCTCTGATAGATTACAGCACTAACAACCAAATACAACCATTTCCAAACAATTTCAACCAAAATCTATCATAAAACAAGTAGAATGATCGCTTACACATAAAAATACAATTTTTGAGACTCGTATTTTAAGGTTGGGAGGCCATTGACACTCTTCCACAGCCCGATCTACGATCCTTTGTGCTCCAGCACCATCGTTCCTTCAGCATCTTTCATCAAATCCCACCCCCTTCTCTTATAGAATCAAGCATACGAATGGGCATCATAAGAGGAGAGAGGAGAGAGGAGAGAGAAAGACCAAGAAATCAGAATTTCATTTCCTTGATCATATTTCGCATGCTTACAATTAAAATCTTGCTCTTGGCATGTATATTAGGCTTCCATCTCTCTCTCTCTCTTGATCGGGGTGTATTGAAGAGGCACAAATCCATCCAAAAATGGGGCACAAAACAAAAAACACCCCCTCCTCCTGTTGGGCAAGAATTTGCATGTTTTTTTTCATTTACATTTCATTTCATGTCAGTTATTAAATGTCCACTTTGAAAAAAACCACTTTCACACTGCTTCGCCAGGGTTTTTAGCCTATTTTGAGGGGCAAATGGACTCGAAATTGCAATCCAACTAGACGGATGGCTCCGTGATGTTGAAATCTATGAACCTTGACCCTGTCACACACTTTTCGGCTCCCAAATCACATAGCTGCCTTAGAGCACTAAACCTTGCGGGGATTAAATGGGGGGTCAAATGTCCTTCGATTGACAAACACAAACTTGCGTTGGATTTCTGGCATCGAAATCCACTTAGGAAAACTCTAGCTTGTTGACCATTTTCCACCATTCAATTTTTCATAAAAATTTGGTCCTTGACACCTGCCAGCATGAAAATTTGGTCCTTGAGGTCTCCCGACCACTTTTTTGCTCTAAGAATGGGCTCAAATGCTTCAGAAACTAGTCCCAAAATCGAGCTCTCACAAGGACAACCTTAAAAGTTGAGGGCAAGAGCAAAAGAGGAGAGGTGCATTTTAAATATAAAATTGCAGCCTAAATCTTTGTAAAAGAGCGCCATGCTCCATCCTGTGCAATTTGTAAAGGGTAGGCGAGCATGGGTAAAGCCACAATGTAAATAAAAGGGAATAGAAAAAGAAGACCTAGGGTAAAATGGCTGGTCACGTAAAAAAGGGGTGGATACCCAAAAGGGATTAGGGCATGTATCAAAGCCAAAAAAGTGAATAGAGAAGCTCATTCTTGTGTGAATAGTAAAAAAGGGGTGGATACCCAAAAGGGATTAGGGCATGTATCAAAGCCAAAAACTGTGAATAGAGAAGCTCATTCTTGTGTGTGGCCAAAAGTAGCTCTCCTCTTCTTCTTCTTCTTCTTGCTCTTGCTTACTTGTGCTTATGCTTGAGAGGGGGAGTGTGAGAGTGGGAGGGTGTGAGTGTGTGAGGGGGAGGGACCGTGGTGGAGAAGCTCTCTATCTTCTCCTCTCTTCTTCTCTTCTCTTGCACATGCGGCAATGGAGCATGGAGCTTAGAGCTTGAGGATTGAGCTCACTTAAAGCTTGCACTTGGATTGTGGAGCTATCGGAGTGCTAAAGGGAGGAGGTAACTCGATTGGGCATGAATGTAAGCTCACTATACCCATAGGCTTGAGAGCATGCATGGCTAGGTGAGAGGTAGCCATTAGCATTCAACTTGAAATGCTTGAAACAATAAGTGGTCTATGGGTCTTGGCAGTCGAGTGAGAAGCTCCCCTATTTTGGTTCCATTGTTTCCGGGACCAACGAATTCAAGCTTTGAGTGCTTGCATGCTCCGAATTGAGGCATTGAAGTAGGATTTTCCTTGAATCAATGCTTGAGGTAGATAGGTAGGAAGTGAGGGAGTTTGAAGAGGTATTCAATCTCCTTAGCAAGTAAGTTTTTTTTTTTTAATCTAGATGAGTAGATTGGATTAGTGTAGGCATTTGGTTGTGATTTGAATGCATTAGGATAAAGAAAAAAAAAGAAAAAGAAGGTTATACACAGTAGGGTTTCTGCTGTTGTAAACAAGCCAAATAGGAAAAAAGGAAGAGGAAAAATAGTTCTAATGTGTAATGCATCAAAAGGAAGAAAGGGGAAAGATCAGAACTAAGTAGATAAGGGCTTTAATAGGCCAGGAACAAGTAGGAGATCTCATTTTCTGATTCAAGAGTAGAGTAGAGTAGAGTAGTTTATTATTGTCCACGGAAGGTCAAATTATGACCCATAGGACCTTTCCAAATATACAATGATTCTCTACCCCCATGGTAGGAAAGGGTAGCTACAATGAAAGAACAACCTATGTAGCATGGTTCTCCCAAAAGCATAACATGCGGGTGATGAGAGCCCCTAACTTTGATATAGGAGTAGTGGTCAAAAACTAGTGAAGTGGCCCTTATAAAGGGATATCAAAGTCAACCCGTATGTCTGCATATGTTGGGCATGTCATAATCATGTGCTCCTCTGATTCTACACTTTCTAGTCCACATAGCTTGCATAACCTCATCTCTCTTGCCTGTCCACTCCATGCACATGTCTTGATCAATAAAGTGTGTGATCGAGTTCGAAGTCATGCAATACTCTGTCTAAATACCACTAAGAGTGGTTTGGCTATGTATGGCTACATGTGTGCCTCTACCTGCATGTAGGATTTTCAACATGAAGGATAGATATGCACATTGTAATAAGCAAGTTTGCTATTTGCTCCTTTGCTTTTATGTTTTTCTTGATACACTCGTAAGAGGTTTGATTGAAATGTGTCCATGCATATATCTTCAGATGCCATATCTAGATATCTATCCATTCCACACCCTTTAAACCATTTTCTCATATCTAGTACCCATCTTGTTGAAATCACTTTACTTTTCCATGTTTTCTATAGGCATGTGCTAGCATCCCGTGCCCGTTTGGGGAGCCTACTATCATCCATTTTTACGTACTTGGGTGGCATATCTCAGTACTCGGATCATATCATGTACCTCAATCAGCCAACAGATAGTTTCCAAAAGCATAAGTACATATGGTGTGGTGCTTTTGATGCCCAAATGTCTACAAATAAAAGCTTTTTATAGCTTCTCAATGTTATCCCATGCAAATGAGGAGATGCTCCCCCCTCACACTTCCACTCCATATAATATCGTCTGTGAAACATATGCATCAAAAATCATATAACATATTTTCCAGCATTTAGTATTTGTACGGTTTCAGTCCTGCAGTCATTTTCAAAGTGATAATACTTGCTTTTCCCTGCTGCTAATCACCACTCCACACATGTATGCCATATGTGGTCTGCAGATATCTCAATCCCCAAGTATTTGAAAGTAGATACTACCTCTATATACTGTCCCACATAATGTACTTTTGGTGGGGACTTTGATTGCTTGATGTGCACAACCATTAGTTTTGTTTTTGATACATTCACCATCAAACCACTATCTTAACAAAACCGTTCAAGAATCCCCATGAACTGCTGCATACATTCCCCAGTATATGTAAAGAAGACGACATCATCTGCATAAAGTAGGAGCAAGATGGCAAACATACCAATATGCAAGCTTTTGGTTTCCTCTTCATTCATAGCCATGATAAGTATTTCCTCTATTTTATCAATGCGTAAACCAAATAATGTAGGGGAGAGCGGGCAACCTTGTTTGACTCCCATATTACTCTCAAATACTTGTGACAGTCCGTCGCAACCTCTGATGCAGCACACCACTCATTGATATATCCTATAAATTTCCATGCATAGATCATTTGGGACCACTAATTCTTGCATTCGTTTCCATAAGCCAACCCTTGGTACAATGTCAAAAGCCTTCTTAAAATCCACAAAACAGCAATAGAAGGTTTCTCCCTCAAGTTGACTCTCATCCATAAGCACACATAAAGTAACCAAATGGTCTATGGTGTTATGACCAGGGCAAAAACCTACTTGTCCATAAGCTCGTTTGTTATTACTTTCTACCCATTTCCTCAATTGCGTTTCTAGGATAGTGCTGAATAGCTTTGCCATGGTTGAACTGTGACCATACTCGTGCAGTAATTTGTGAGAAATTGCAATCTCCTCCCTTATACAACGGTTGTATCCAATTCTCCTACCATTCTTGGGGAAAAACATATGCAAAAGCATGATGTATCACATGCAACATAAACATTCTCGTCTCCTTTGTTCTCCATTTCAACATCTTGGCATTCAACTACAAAGTATCACATGCTTTTCCATTAGCCATCTTGTTGAGGGTGGTCTCCAATGTTTCTAAAGTGGACAGAGCACTAAATGATTGCATATGTACATCACATTTGATGGGCTACACCCTTTTATGCATGTAAAGTTCTGTAATATACAATAGCTTGTCAGCATCTGTAAAATCCCCCATAACATTTGATCATTTGGTTTACAATTTTCTCCATGCTTGCCTTGGACATTTCTCAAACTCCCTAGCATCTTCACTCTCTTTGGCCACTACATATCGTCGTCGCTTTTTGCACGTAAGAGCACTATATCGTTTTTCACCTCACTTCGTTCTTGTCCCTTAAGGAGGATTTTTAGCTTTCTAGGTGCAGCCTTACATTCATCATCAAACCATTTCTTGCATGGCAATCCTTTGACATTTTCATGATTGCTCTTTGGTTTTCCAAAAACCTCTATAGCTATATTTAACATTGCATCTCTCATATCAGCCCATGTGCTCTTAGTAAGATTTCCCATAAGACTATCCAGGTGACCAACATATGCTTGTTTCTTGTCTACATCAATACGGAATGCCCCAGTACCTATTGTGTCCCCTGCATGTCCTACATGGTGGAAAATATCAAGTATCAAGCTCAAAGCTATATGATCCAAGTATGGATGTTTTCCACCTAACCAGAACTCTCTGATCATGCATAAATCATTCATATGTACCATTGCATAGTCTATCACATTGGAACCTCCACTAGAAGTTGAGTAGCACGTGTATCCTTCAATATCGGGGAAACAATTCATACCATTCAATATCGGCATGTGCAAACCATTAACCATATCCATCAAAACACGTCCATGAGTGTTAATGTCTATATCCTCAGACTGTCTACACCAAAGTGCATCTACATCCATAACCTCTTCCTTGTCTAGCTCATCATGTGCTATGGGCTGAAATTACATACATCCAATACGCGCATTTAAGTCACCTAGGACCACCACATGTCCTTGTTGCATATATGTGCATGCATCCATACTCAAATCTTCAAAAGGTTCTTGTGAATCCACTTCATGTCGTGCATAGAAGGGAGACTCCTTATGTGGAATGTAACATCCCACAATGTACAGCAATGTAGTGTGCTTGAGCATACTCCATATGTACCACTTATGTCGGTCTACTTTACACACATCAATCATGAGAGAGGAGAGAGAGAGGAGAGAGAGAGAGAGAGAGAGAGAGAGAGAGAGACAGGCAAAGAGGGGAGATTTTTCTTGGTGATCTTCATCACAGCATGTTTTCGCCCTCTAGGTATGTTAAGGATGTTGTTTGATGCTTGTTGATTAGTGTCAACACCTTGGTTGTAATCATTAGCAAGGTTTGTGTAGGATTTTTAAAGATTTTTCATCATTTTGTAACCCGTCATTGTAATTAGATGTGCACTGCAGTGTCCAATTGCCCTAATAGAACCATCCATTTTTTGTCCATTTGGACACTCTTCCCTTGTCTGAGTCACCAAACTTGGACTCTCACACCACTCATCCACTCGAACACCCTTCGCTTGTTCAAGTCACCAAACTCAAACACTCAGACCACTTGTCCACTCAGATACAACTTGTTTGTCCTTGACTCAGACCA